>NC_136065.1:1744946138-1746146138 GCF_964261635.1 Lissotriton helveticus
ATCCCTGAGAGGGTTGTATCTGGTGGTAGGTGAATGGAAAAGTGGACGTTTTCACAGTCCTGGATTGGGCTGTCCTTGAAAGTGCAGGACAGGTGGTCACGGTAGATAATAGCTATCCCTCCCCTGGTACCAGAGGGTCTGTCCAGATGTTTTATAAGGTAACCTGGGGGGAGTGCTTGGGTGATGTCTGGGTCCGAGTTGACATTGAGCCACGTTTCAGTGAGGAAGAGAACCTCAATCTCTAAGGGCTGTAGAAGCATGTTGATTTCTACTTGGTGTTTTGGGAGGGATCTACAGTTCAATAAGGCCATGTTGATCCGGCGGGGTTTCAGAGCGAGACGTGGTGAGTGTTTGTGTTTGTACAAACATTGGCTAGCTGTGTCAGCCACTCAGTTCGAAAAAGAGCAGCAGGAAATTGAAGGAAACACCACAAGTACTACTGAAGCAGCAGGCCATCCGGCGTCAAGGTCCACTTCTGTGGCCGAAGGCAGTCACTTTCCCTCACAGTCGTTACCGACAGCAGCAACAGTATCCTCGTCATCATCACCTGCACCAGGCCCAGCCATAATATTGTCGGAAGCGGAATGGATAACTCGGCAAGGGTTTGCTCGCTCCAGTGTTGATGCAGAGGAAACACATGGTACGCAAAGTGGAACACCACCCAGGGAGGCCCTTGAATGGATGGTGCAGGCCTATCTGGATGACCCAACAGTGGTCTACATTGATTGTGACCCATTGGTGTATTGGTATGGGAAAAGGCCTCACTGGCCACTGCTCAGCAGGCAGGCTATAAATTATTTGTCTTGCCCACTCGCAAGCGTGTCTTCGGAATGAGTTTTCAGTGCTGCTGGTGCCATTGTCACTTCAAAAAGGTCCCGCCTCTCGCCCAAAAATGTGGAGAGGTTAACAATAATCAAGATGAATCAGCACTTCATACCACCAGATTACAAAATACGTGAATCCACGCAGGAAGAAGAGGACACCGACTTAGGTGACGGAAGCTCTTCTCTGTTAGCTGACCTACTCCATGTGCAATTCACAGAGTTTGAGGACGAGCTCTACTTCCCTGACAACTAGGCTTGAAAAACTTACTTTTTGTTTTCTTCCGTCCTTTTTGACTTTTATTTCTGTGTGTCTTTCTTTGATTTGCAACTTTTAGCACAACAAAACTTTAATCACAAGAAATCCATCAGCAGCACTGTCTTCGTCTTATTTTCCACATTGAAAGTGCCGCTGTCTGCATTCCTGAAGTTCACAACTCAGTCATGCTCCTCTATTCTCCTCCTCCATACTGCCCCTATCCATTTCCCTCAAGGCAGATGGCCGGATTACGCAGAATCTAGAAACTGACGCTTCAGTCCGTACACGAGTCCCCTCAAAAGAAGTGGGACTGGAATGACTCACTATGCTGACTGCACCTTCTGCAATTGACACGAGAGGCTGACCTGTGGCCCTTCACTTAAGAATAAGATGATGACAAGTGGAACAGGTAATGAATGATGAGATGGCATGCAGTGGTGGACAAAACTGACTGTCTGACTCTGATGAAAGCAATTGTTGTTTGTTTGTTGTGCATGAAGTGAATCCTATGTATGTGTTCTGTTATTATTATTTAATCGTTTACACACTAAATGTAACTCAAGTGTACTATGTTACCTTGTTTAATACAAATTGTACATCTACTGCAGGGGCCAGCCACTACGTTGCATTTTTCAATATGGAAAATGTCCAACATTGAGTTTGCCAATAACATACCATGATGATGATGAGTCTTGATGATTAAAGTTACATATTATCTTTATTCTTTACACAGTCACTCACTGGGATGGATGGATCATCATCATTGTCGGTTTACGGAAGAAATATGGCCGTTTCGTGAGTGGCAAACAACAGGTAAACAAGTCAACAACAACCACAGAAGACCTACATGTCTGTCTAGTCGTGGTATGGGAGTGGTTGAGCCAGGGTAGTGTATGCCAGAGAGCAGTTCATGTAAAATTGTGGCTATGTGGCTTGCTGCATAAAATTAGATATTCAACACAATAGAGCCACCTAATAATCCCATGAGGACTGGGTATCATTAATAACAAAAATGCAAAGCGTCCCCCAAGCAATTATTTTACAAAAATTTGTTATTTGCAAACAGTCACAAACGTGATCACAATTTTACCAATGCAAGGCAATAAGCACAAATTGCACATGATTTTAATTTCAGTATTGTGCTATTGTTTTTATTATTATTCTTTTTTCTGAATGCAACATGGCAACGTAGATACTACTAGAATTCCAAACTCAATCAATAGTAGTATGTAACATCTTTTGCTTTTTGTATAGAAAAACAAAATACCATACATAACATAACTTTAGATCATGATACAACAATTTTAGGATCACAAAAGATTCATGTATGAGCAAAACGATGTTGGGCGTCGACGTCTCGGTCCACCATCGGTCTACACAATCCACAGGACCATCATCAGGACGCTTTGCATTTTTGTTATTAAAATTAGATATGCTTTGTCTGTCTGTGTCAAAGAGGTACGCTACATCATCAGGGTGGTTCCCTCAGTGGGGCCTGCCTTGACCGTCTTCTTGGCCCTGGCCTGCTATGTGCAATTACTATCCTTGAAAAGGAGATTCAGAGTACGCACTTTAGAAATGATGCCTGTATGTAATACTGTCGCCTCTGAAAGTGTTATTTTTGCACTACACACCGTACCTTATATTTTTCCTCAGTGCTGTTTTAAAATCCCTTCCTGTTTTTCCATCAACAATTGCAGGCCAGCTTTTACCTTGCGCCATGGGAACAACATTGATCCGCATCCGCCAGGCAGGCAGTGGACAGTGTCTGGTCACCAAGATTTATCGACGGAGCGTCAGATGGAATGGAGGAGTACCGCGAATAAGAGGAATGGCTGGATGCATGCAACTTCTCAAATTTAACAGGACAACAACAACATACAGTTACAGTATCCTCTTCACTTCTCCTTATCTTTTAAATAACTTATTGTTGTGAACTTCTATGAGTGCGACTCTCTGCTTTAAATTCATCCCTACAGCTATTTCATAACTTTCTTTGCTATTTTTAAAACTAATGTAATATACTACTAAGTCATTCTCTCTCTAAGTGAAATTGCGTAATTACCGCAGTCCTGTACTGTCTAATAGTTTATAATAATAATAATAATATTAATAATGAGTCTTGTAAAGCGCAAACAGCTACCTCACATGGAGGTGTCCCGGCGCTATGAGAACATACTAGCCATATGTGAGGTGGCAGATCTTAGCATAGTGTAGTAAATAGCCAGGTTTTTAGCAGTCGTTTAAAACAAATTTCAGAAGGGGCCTGTTGTAATGCAGGAGGGAGAGAGTTCCATAGCCCCGCCACATTGGCCGAGAAGGTTCTTCCACCCAGTCGCACTCTTCGTGCTCGAGGGACCACAAGCTGCACCCGCCCATTGGAGCGGAGGGTCCTCGACTGGTGATACCTGGGTAGCCTGGCTCTCAGATAATTAGGACAGATGCCATACAGGGACCTGAAGGCCAGCGTCAAGGTTTTAAACTTGATCCTACTGGCCACTGGAAGCCAGTGCAGTGCCCGAAGATGCGGAGAGACAAGGTGCTTGAAGGGAATACACCCCAACAGTCTCGCAGCCGCATTCTGCACCAACTGTAGGCGCTGGATTAAATATCGGGGAAGACCCAGATAGAGTCCGTTGGCGTAGTCCAGCCTCGATGTAACTGTGGCATGGACTACAGTCTTACGACACTCTTCTGGTAGAAGTCTCAGGATCTTGCGCAGGTTCCTCAGCTTGGATAGACAGCATCCTGCTACCTGCCGAATATGAGAAACAAAAGAGAGACTGCTGTCCCAGCGGACTCCCAAGTTTTTTGGGCTCTGGCTCGGCGCCGGGGGCATCCCCATTTCCACCGGCCACCAGAACTCTGCAGGGGGGGGCGATCCCTTGCCAAAGAAAATGACCTCTGTCTTCTCAGCATTCAATTTAAGTTTATTGGCGTTCATCCAGCTGGCCACATCTCGGAGGCACCCCTTAAAAGTTGCGATAGCTTCTTCCGACACCTCCGAGTATGGAAACACCATCATCCGCATAAGATATTGCCTTGACCCCCCAGTTTGAGATGAGTGTGAACAGAGGTGCCAAGTAAACATTAAATAGAAGCGGGCTCAGGGCCGACCCCTGAGGAACGCCACATTTTATCTTGGTGGGTTTAGATACCATATGACCCAGTGCCACCTTCTGTGTTCTCAGTGATAGGTATGACTGAACCCATCCCAGTGCTTGGTCTTTTAGCCCTATCTCTGCCAGGCGTTGTATGAGCCTATCATGATCCACCGTATCAAAGGCAGCCGACAGGTCCAGGAGAACCAGCATAGCTGATTCCCCTGCATCCATCGACCACCTCACAGATTCTGCCACTTCAATGAGTGCAGTTTCCGTGCTGAAGCCCGGTCTAAAGCCTGATTGAGTCTCATGTAGGACATCATAGTCCTCAATAAATTTGTTAAGCTGGCGCTGGATTAGCTTCTTGAGCATTTTTCCTGGGGCCCCCAAAAGAGAGATTGGGCGCAGGTTACCCAAGTCCAACGGATCCCCATTTGCTTTTTTCTTTAGTGGAAGAAGAGTGGCATGCTTCCAAGCATCCGGGAATACTCCTGAAGTAATGGACCCATTCCAGATGGACTGAAGGGTGGGAGCCACAAATTCAGTTATAGATTTCCAAAGTTTAGGCGGGCAGGGATCATCGGGAGAGCCCGATTTACATTTTCGGAGCTCCTTGGTGACTGAGTCCAAATCTATCTGCAGGAACTGCTCGAGTGCTACCCCTGGCACTGTTTTTTTTACTGTATCTGATTTCTCCGTCCTAACCTCCGGGCCAAAGGAGTCGTACACTTTTTGAATCTTACCCTCAAAAAACTCTGAGATACTGTTGCACAATGATAAGGATGGGGAAACCTCCCTTTCTCTGCAGCTAGGTTTAAAGAAGGACTGTACTACTTTAAAAACTTCCTTACTGGAGTGCTCAGCTTCGCGAATATGGCCGTTTCGTGAGTGGCAAACAACAGGTAAACAAGTCAACAACAACCACAGAAGACCTACATGTCTGTCTAGTCGTGGTATGGGAGTGGTCGAGCCAGGGTAGTGTATGCCAGAGAGCAGTTCATGTAAAATTGTGGCTATGTGGCTTGCTGCATAAAATTAGATATTCAACACAATAGAGCCACCTAATAATCCCATGAGGACTGGGTATCATTAATAACAAAAATGCAAAGCGTCCCCCAAGCAATTATTTTACAAAAATTTGTTATTTGCAAACAGTCACAAACGTGATCACAATTTTACCAATGCAAGGCAATAAGCACAAATTGCACATGATTTTAATTTCAGTATTGTGCTATTGTTTTTATTATTATTCTTTTTTCTGAATGCAACATGGCAACATAGATACTACTAGAATTCCAAACTCAATCAATAGTAGTATGTAACATCTTTTGCTTTTTGTATAGAAAAACAAAATACCATACATAACATAACTTTAGATCATGATACAACAATTTTAGCATCACAAAAGATTCATGTATGAGCAAAACGATGTTGGGCATCGACGTCTCGGTCCACCATCGGTCTACACAATCCACAGGACCATCATCAGGACGCTTTGCATTTTTGTTATTAAAATTAGATATGCTTTGTCTGTCTGTGTCAAAGAGGTACGCTACATCATCAGGGTGGTTCCCTCAGTGGGGCCTGCCTTGACCGTCTTCTTGGCCCTGGCCTGCTATGTGCAATTACTATCCTTGAAAAGGAGATTCAGAGTACGCACTTTAGAAATGATGCCTGTATGTAATACTGTCGCCTCTGAAAGTGTTATTTTTGCACTACACACCGTACCTTATATTTTTCCTCAGTGCTGTTTTAAAATCCCTTCCTGTTTTTCCATCAACAATTGCAGGCCAGCTTTTACCTTGCGCCATGGGAACAACATTGATCCGCATCCGCCAGGCAGGCAGTGGACAGTGTCTGGTCACCAAGATTTATCGACGGAGCGTCAGATGGAATGGAGGAGTACCGCGAATAAGAGGAATGGCTGGATGCATGCAACTTCTCAAATTTAACAGGACAACAACAACATACAGTTACAGTATCCTCTTCACTTCTCCTTATCTTTTAAATAACTTATTGTTGTGAACTTCTATGAGTGCGACTCTCTGCTTTAAATTCATCCCTACAGCTATTTCATAACTTTCTTTGCTATTTTTAAAACTAATGTAATATACTACTAAGTCATTCTCTCTCTAAGTGAAATTGCGTAATTACCGCAGTCCTGTACTGTCTAATAGTTTATAATAATAATAATAATAATAATAATAATAATGAGTCTTGTAAAGCGCGAACAGCTACCTCACATGGAGGTGTCCCGGCGCTATGAGAACATACTAGCCATATGTGAGGTGGCAGATCTTAGCATAGTGTAGTAAATAGCCAGGTTTTTAGCAGTCGTTTAAAACAAATTTCAGAAGGGGCCTGTTGTAATGCAGGAGGGAGAGAGTTCCATAGCCCCGCCACATTGGCCGAGAAGGTTCTTCCACCCAGCCGCACTCTTCGTGCTCGAGGGACCACAAGCTGCACCCGCCCATTGGAGCGGAGGGTCCTCGACTGGTGATACCTGGGTAGCCTGGCTCTCAGATAATTAGGACAGATGCCATACAGGGACCTGAAGGCCAGCGTCAAGGTTTTAAACTTGATCCTACTGGCCACTGGAAGCCAGTGCAGTGCCCGAAGATGCGGAGAGACAGGGTGCTTGAAGGGAATACACCTCAACAGTCTCGCAGCCGCATTCTGCACCAACTGTAGGCGCTAGATTAAATATCCGGGAAGACCCAGATAGAGTCCGTTGGCGTAGTCCAGCCTCGATGTAACTGTGGCATGGACTACAGTCTTACGACACTCTTCTGGTAGAAGTCTCAGGATCTTGCGCAGGTTCCTCAGCTTGGATAGACAGCATCCTGCTACCTGCCGAATATGAGAAACAAAAGAGAGACTGCTGTCCCAGCGGACTCCCAAGTTTTTTGGGCTCTGGCTCGGCGCCGGGGGCATCCCCATTTCCACCGGCCACCAGAACTCTGCAGGGGGGGCGATCCCTTGCCAAAGAAAATGACCTCTGTCTTCTCAGCATTCAATTTAAGTTTATTGGCGTTCATCCAGCTGGCCACATCTCGGAGGCACCCCTTAAAAGTTGCGATAGCTTCTTCCGACACCTCCGAGTATGGAAACACCATCATCCGCATAAGATATTGCCTTGACCCCCCAGTTTGAGATGAGTGTGAACAGAGGTGCCAAGTAAACATTAAATAGAAGCGGGCTCAGGGCCGACCCCTGAGGAACGCCACATTTTATCTTGGTGGGTTTAGATACCATACGACCCAGTGCCACCTTCTGTGTTCTCAGTGATAGGTATGACTGAACCCATCCCAGTGCTTGGTCTTTTAGCCCTATCTCTGCCAAGCGTTGTATGAGCCTATCATGATCCACCGTATCAAAGGCAGCCGACAGGTCCAGGAGAACCAGCATAGCTGATTCCCCTGCATCCATCGACCACCTCACAGATTCTGCCACTTCAATGAGTGCAGTTTCCGTGCTGAAGCCCGGTCTAAAGCCTGATTGAGTCTCATGTAGGACGTCATTGTCCTCAATAAATTTGTTAAGCTGGCGCTGGATTAGCTTCTTGAGCATTTTTCCTGGGGCCCCCAAAAGAGAGATTGGGCGCAGGTTACCCAAGTCCAACGGATCCCCATTTGCTTTTTTCTTTAGTGGAAGAAGAGTGGCATGCTTCCAAGCATCCGGGAATACTCCTGAAGTAATGGACCCATTCCAGATGGACTGAAGGGTGGGAGCCACAAATTCAGTTATAGATTTCCAAAGTTTAGGCGGGCAGGGATCATCGGGAGAGCCCGATTTACATTTTCGGAGCTCCTTGGTGACTGAGTCCAAATCTATCTGCAGGAACTGCTCGAGTGCTACCCCTGGCACTGTTTTTTTTACTGTATCTGATTTCTCCGTCCTAACCTCCGGGCCAAAGGAGTCGTACACTTTTTGAATCTTACCCTCAAAAAACTCCGAGATACTGTTGCACAATGATAAGGATGGGGAAACCTCCCTTTCTCTGCAGCTAGGTTTAAAGAAGGACTGTACTACTTTAAAAACTTCCTTACTGGAGTGCTCAGCTTCGCGAATAGAGGTTGCAAAGAAGGCTTTCTTGGCCCTTACTACTTAGTAAGTTCTAGTTAGTACTACTTTTCAGTAACCGTACCATCCATTTAGCAAACAACTTCATGCATGCACTTCCTTTATGTCCCTTAAAAGATTTATGGATATCTTCGTATCCAAAGATTTGTTTTTCTTCATTTGTTGTTTGTCCATGCTGTGATTTTTTTTCCTCTCTCCACAAAACTTTCCCAAAAAACCCCATTCCCATCCAATTTTCAAACCCTAACCCTCTTCCCCCGGGCTGTGTGGTTTTCATTGAGGTATGACTAAATGACAGCAATAATTCCACACACTTGCTGGGGAGGATAAGGTGCAAGCAACCTCCTCAAATCAATTTTAATGCAGCTAGATGATATTGTAATTCTGCTTAAAAAAACACCAATTAGTATTTTCAAATCAATTCTGCATTTCATGCCCACCATCGATTGGATCCATCGTCAACATCATCCTCCTACATGTCAAGACTTGTTACGCTGCTGTGCCACTGTTCTTGTTGTAGCCATAATCATCCATGCAATTTCTTTTTTTCCCATACTTATCTTCAGCATTGCTTAGGCTACAAATATACTGTTCCTTCTAATACTCCTCTCAGGCCACTCAGTGTCTAATTTTTTTCCATTGTTTTTCATATGCTCCTACTGCTAGTGTGGTACCACTCCTACTACCACCTGGAGCTGGTGCTTCTGCTTCTCCACCGTGCGCTCCAGGTAGTCCACTCGGCGGCGTAGCTGGCGCAGGCATGCCATCCAGGCTCTGGGAGGCTGTCGGACCACAGTGCCATACCGGGGGCTGCTGGCTGGTGGACCCGGGGGCACTGGAGGAGGATACAGCTGTTGCCGCTTCCTCCTCCTGTTCCCGAGCCCACAGCCAGCGATATTCTGCACAAATGGCCTCCAGCTCCCGGGCCCTGGCCCGGACAGCCATCTCCATTCTGGTGAGCTTTTCTGGAGCATCTATATGAAGAAAGAAAGAAAAATACTGTAACCAATACTCTTTACCAATAACACAAAATATTTCAACCGAAAGTTGTCTCACAGTAAAACTAGCAACTTGCAAGCACAGTATAACATTTTGGCATATATCTTTCCGCCGTCTTTGTAGGCCTGTAACATTAGTGGGAGTATCAGGAATTCTACTAGCAGCACTATGGACTCACTACATAGTCAGAGAGTCAGAGAGTACTCCAGTCTTCTTCTTTATTTCTCTAGTTTTGCGAAAGAAATTACTTGTACGTGAACTTGTGGTACCCGGCATAATGCCAGCTCAGTCAGCTTGCACCCAAGAAAAACAGACACAAGTCATGATGACGCAGACTCTCATTACTTTTAAGCAGTACATGCAGGTGGGGATAGGGAAGCTCTTACTTTTCTATCGGGGTGGCACAGGCCATGCTCGGTTACATCAAGGGCTACTGCTCATTGTAATTTATATTTCGCACTGCCCCCCCCCGGCCTACAGTACTGCAAAAGGAAAATGAAGATTATTCATTTCTGATCATGTATCCAACCGATCACATGATCTTTGCTTATATGATGGATGACTTTAGGTGCTTTGTTGTGATAGATTGAGTGAACAACAGCGATAGTCCACCCGTGATTGACACAGCTGAAAGAAAATTATTAACAGTGAGTGTGGTACCCATAATTGTCGGAGGAAGCAACTTGACTTGATATAATATGCAATAAGTAAGGAGTATAATAACTTACCACCATCCGCCACTGCTGAGCCATCCCCCGCAGCAGCTCCTCCTGGTGGCACTTGTGGCGTCGCCGCATCCGCCCCTGGAGTGGACCCTCTGCGCTGCTTGCCCCGGCACTGGTGGTGGGAAGTGCCACATCCGATGTTGTGATGATGCCTAGAAAAAACACGTCATATTTTTAGATGCCATACACCACCCCCTATTTTGTCCCGTAATGGAAGAGAAAATTTTAATACTTAAACAATTTTTAATTATTGTGACTGAAAAAAAGTCACGGTTTTGGGGAGGGTGTTAACTTATATGCTTAGCCATAACATGCAACACTTTTTGGCACAACTGATGAATGCTTGCTTTTTAACGTGCAACATTTTTTTAATTAGACAGAACCACCTACTCCTCATCACCACCAGGAGAACTTGAAGTTCCAACAAGGTGAGGGCTCCCAAGTCCCGCACAGTTACTATTAATAATTAGATGTGTTAAGTTGAAGTATGTACTAGGGAAGGGTGTTTAAACTTTAACGTCATCTATCACCACTGCTCGCTGGGAATACTGCGCTATTAAAAATAAAGATTTTTTTTTATTTCTTATTTTAAAATAAAACTATAAAACTAAAAACACTGTGTGGTTTTTGTTCATGAGTGAGTGAGTGGAAGGGCTTGCAGTTGCACTACTGCACTTTGCAAGGATGCTTCTATGACAGATAGGTCAGAACTCGGTAGTCTTCTTCTGTTCTTCTGGGTCGTATAATCAGTGGTCAGACATACTAGATAGTCGGTCAGGGGATTGGTGGTTCACCTTCTGTTCTGACTGAGGTATGTGGAAAGTCGAACTGCACCTATCACAACAATGTCCTATTTCTCTTTGGCCGTACTTCTGTATGTGCAGAATAGTCCCTGAAACACTAGCGGTATGGTATGTGATACTATCAAATCAAAAAGTCAACTACTAGCTTATTCTTGGTGGACATTGACATTTTGTTGTTGGAAATTGTCAAAGCACTAACATTAAGAAGACTGGAATAGACAGCAAGGGCAACCCAGAGGACTGCACTCAGTGCCTCTAGAGCTATTGCTGGATCAGAGTTTTGTTTAACACCATTTGCCGACTGGGCAAGCTT
Organism: Lissotriton helveticus; assembly: GCF_964261635.1. NCBI lineage: Eukaryota > Metazoa > Chordata > Amphibia > Caudata > Salamandridae > Lissotriton > Lissotriton helveticus. The sequence continues at coordinate 1,744,957,246 of NC_136065.1, forward strand.
AGCTACCTACACAGACCGACTCATAATAATAGTAAATAGTAGTAGCACAGAGAGTGATGGTAGAGGCAGGATAAGAATGTAGAAACAGTCTACAAGAAGATCAAAGACTATTTTGTAAAAAATAGAATTAGGAAATAGTTTGGAATGAATAGGAGCTGTAAAAGTCAGGGAAGTATAATTATTAATATTAACAACAGAACAACTTACTGGGGCCAGCAGAAGAGCCTGCAGAGGACCAATCCTGCCCACCTTGTTCCGCCGGGATCTCAGGTATGGTCTTCTTGCCCCTAGGAGGTGCTGATGATCATGAAATAAACACAAACATGGATGATTGTTTTTTTGAAATATTTGATTTCTTTGACCACAATCTAAAATTATATCAGGGAAACGAATTACCAACAATTGCACTACATGTATTGATTGACCTATCTGATCTGGTCAACTAGGATAGATAGTACAGTATTGCTGGATTCTCAGACCGTCTTCTTGGAAAGTTATGTAAATCACTAACTAAACCAACAACAAAAAGGTTCTATTACGACTGCCAGCACTCAGCAGCATGCGACGTGACAGACACAGTCCGTCATCATGATTGCAGACCACTAAAAAATGTCCTACTACTAAATAACAAGTCATAATATACTCAACCTATCAATCCACCACTATCTCTTCTTAGTGGCAGCAGGAGTACAAAGGAAGGACTAGACTTGAGTCTCTAGTCTCTCTAGCTTTACGCAGTTCTGCTCAAATGAGCACAAAGCTGCAAACAAGTAAGCATAGTAGCAACGCCACTGAGCAGGAGAGCACCTACAATCACAGAAGCTATTTAAACATTAATTTACCTGCAATGTAATCGAATCTGCAGCATTCTTGCTCTTCGGGAAAAACATATATTAGCAATATAACACAGAGCAGAAGAAAACAAAGTAGTTATTAAATAGCTACTCACCAAGGCCAGGGATCTCCACGCCTAGCAGGTGGAGCAGGTCCTGCTCCCGGTCAAGGAGGTCAGACCACCGGTGCATCGCCTGATGGTAGGTGCGCCGTACCCCCGACTCCCTACACATGGCCCGGTACACCTTATCCTAGAGCTGGCGACGCTCCCGGAGGCCATACCCTGAACCGGGCATGCCCCCTGCTGCCATGGTCTTCTGGAGGTGGCGCTGAACATAAAAGATAAGTGCGGCCACCTCCACCGCACTGAAGATCTCCCGGGCTACTACTTTCTCCCCCCTTAATCGCCCGCAAGGGAGCCGGGTACAGAGTGTGGGACCCTTCACCTTGTTCTTCCCGGCTCCCTTTGCCATGGTACTGTACAGGAATGGAAATAATAGAAAGAGAATAGGGAAAAAGTAAATAAAAGAAAAGAGTTTAAAAAAGTAGTTTTAAAGTAACCATAAGTAGAAAAAAACACAAAATATAGATGTAGAAAAAGAGAGGGATAGATAATGGGTAAAACAGATCAAAAAAAATGTCAAAGAAACAAAAGGATTGCAAAGATTAGGGGAGGATTGAAAAAGCATGCCCAGAACCATAGCAATGAATGAAAAACAAGATGGCTGTGCCCATTGAGGACCGCGTGGGTATGTTCGTGTGATATTTCCCCGCGAGCACGCAAAAACGCACGCAACCACATAATCGCGCCTGGCGCACAACGCGAGAAAGCAACTAGCGCCCGGAAACGGAAATACGCAACGCAAACAAGATGACTGCGTCCATGTACTACCACATGGGTAACTTCGCGGTCAGCGCGCTGAAAGCGGCCCGCAAACACGCAAAGCGCCCCATGAACATGCAAAAAAAATCAGCAAATTTGCACAAATTAGCGGATTATGCAGAGCGCAAATTCGCTTTCGGACAAATTCGCGTATTGCAAATTCAAAAATTTCACCCATACTTACCCCCAATTTGGGCGGGTCACCTCCATAATCATACAACTCTCTTATAAGCACACAAACCCCTGGCACACTCCTGTCTTAATCGGTATATTGTCGGTCATTCTCCCATTGGGGTTCCATCTAACGTTAGCATAATTATCATAATGTAAACAATCTAAAAGTTGGAGTAGGCCCGGGGGAGTCCCAAGACCCTCAGAACAGACCAGAGTCTAGTGCGATCAATGGAATCGAATAACGTTTTGAGGTCGACAAACACTTCATAAAGATGGCCCTTCTTAAGCTTAACCACTTTCCATACAAGCAGAAGAAAACGAAAACACCTGATCTAGGGTGCTTGTGGAGGCTCTAAACCCTGCCTGCAAATGCAAGAGTATGCTATTGTCCTCTATCCAATTGTGGAGATGTGATAAAATCATTTTGCTGAAGATTTTCTGGGACACATCTCTAAGGCTGATTGACCTATATTTTGCAGGGTCCCCTCTTTTCTCCTTTTTTGAATATTGGGATTATTTTGGCACCCTTCCAGGTTGCCGGAATATCTCCTCCACGTGTAATGGCATTAAACACTAAGTGAAGCAAGGGGCCCCATATTTTAGGTTCAGATTTATATAGATCTCCCTGTAGTCTATCTAGCCCGGGGGCTTTCCCAGTTTATAGTGAGCTAATTGCATTCATAGTCTCGATTAAGGAGAAACTAACTACCTCTTTAGCATTGAGCACTTCATTGCTAACCCCAGCTTGCACCACTACCCCACCCACAAGCTCACAATCCTTTTCAGAGTATAATGCCTGAAAGTACTCTTCCCAAATATATGGCCGGATATAAAAATCTTTTTCGCTGCACTGGTGAATTACCCCATTAGAATAGGATGCACACAGTTTCTATTTCCCAGCTCCATTTGGCCTCCACTTGTGTGCTCTTATATAGCCTTGTTTTGCTATTTATGTCAGACCGTTTCCCTAGTTTTACTGCCACCATTAGTTCTAATCTTGCGTGCCTGTAGTCCTCGTTGTACCTTGGAGCGGTATTATGCTCAAACAAAAGTGGCCTTCCCTGATTGCTAAAATAGGGCGAGGTGTTAGACAAATTTTGATAGCTGGCCAGAATAGTATCATCATCTATGTTAGCAATACTCATGTTTGCTAAAGTCTGAGCCACTGCTTTGTAGATTTGAGGGAGGAGCTTGCTATCAGCAACAACATTTGCCCCCTTGACTCTCCTTTTGTTGTTGGTCGTTACGACGGGCGCCTTCACTTGATTTGCCTGGGTCTTTCAATATTATTTTTGTACAGGTGCAGGGCCCAACAATAGCCTTTCAAATAAACTTGGGAATAGACCTAACTTTAATTTCAGATTCATGTCTGAGTTTAATGGATTGGTAATCTCCTCCTCCTCTATGCACTGAGAACTCCTATAGGGATTGAAGATTGTGAACCTAAGGCAGAAAAAAAGTGGGTTATAACTACGAGATAAAGCAATATTTGCTAGGACAAGACTTCTAAATCTTGTGCATAAAGTGAGCACTGAAAGTTTTGGCTTAAGAAATGTCTATCCCACCGTTTTGGCATGACAGGTCTGTTAAATGGTAAAAGACCAATTGCAGTAATATTATACCACCCTTGATAGCGGCAGATGGTTGCTTGTTACTGGAAATTGAAACTGGAAAATACAGATTTTTAATTGTCAAATAGCAGTGTTGACATCTCTCAAATTATTACAGGGCACAACAGAACACCACACAATTACATAACATAAAGCTAAATACCACAACAAAAACAGGGCTCAACACAGCAAGATAGTAAGAACAGAATGCAGCACAGCAAGCAATACAACAGCAATAATGCAATGCAAGCACATGATGGAGGAAAAAACAGTACAGCCCATCATCACCTCAACAAAATACAACACAGAAAAATGTCCCTACAACAGTATCATATTGCCAACTTAGATACATCTACTTTCATCTTACAGTAGTAAAAGTTGTTTGCACCAAGCACTGCCGTACTTCCTACCCAAAAAAAAGTTAATAGTAGGTCTGGCTGGAGTTTGCTGAGTTATGCTACGTGGAATTACGAAAAGTGGCTGAAAAACTCTGCAGCACAACGTGGAGTTCCACATGTGGCCGGAGTTTTCTGGGCAGCCATTCGCATTGCTATGTGCAACGTGGAGTGCGCCATCGCATTGCAAATTGCACATGAATGGCACTAGTCAGTTCTTGTGTGCGTCCTCGCATTGCAAATCAGGCGTGAATGGCACCATGCGGTTTACATGGGTGCGACCATTTTGTTTTTCTACTCTCTAGTATTGTGCTGGGCCTTTTTTTTAGAATCCCTTGTAATCTCTCTAATCCTCGCTATTTAAAATGTACCAACTCCTCATTTTTTATTATTATGTTACTATGTGTCTTTGTGTTTCTGTATTTTAAATTTTTTGGAAATGTTTGGGGTGTTTTTTGTGACGTTTTGTATTTTGGTTATTTCCCCTTATTTCTTATATGCTTTCCTTTTCCATCCAGGTTGGTGCACCGTCCAGCAACTGATGCACTGCTGGACACATATTTTGGCCCAAGAACAGGACCTGCTGGACCTGCTAAGCGTCGAGATTTCAGGGCTCAGTGATTATTAATTATTTGTTCTGTTTGTGTTCTACAATGCTAACATTCAATTTCAGAATAGCATCCTGCTCACATTCAGAGGTAAGTTACATTTAGTTAACGTTAGAATATTATTATATAATCCAGTTTCTACTAGGCAGGTGCTCAACGCAAGCTAATCATACTCATCATTGGCGCTCACTTTGGCTGATTAATGAAGAAGCCATTGCAGACTGTCGTCCTGTCACTATAGTGAATTAGTGATATCAGTGAGTAGTGCGTTCTCTCGGTGACTTTGTTTTTGTAGCTCGCACAGTTCTCAAGCTATTTCACAGCGATTTGTTTTATGTATTTATGCATTGCAAAAAAGGGAGAAAGTGTTGGTCCATCAAGAGGGTTGAGAAATTAGTTTAGAATCAATGATCATTCACTGCAATAGATTAGTTTCAAATGTATTTGTTGTTAAGGAATCTGGAATATGGATTTTATAATTAGCATGGGCAAATGAATGAAAGTCGATGGACTCAAAAATTGTACTGTAGGTGACCTGTTTTTGAGAAGTAAAATTATGTGACTGTGTTTGCCTGTTTTAATAATTTTGTGGAGACTAACTGAATCACTAATCTATTTTTTTCAGCACCCAAGGGCAAGATGAGGGACGTTGTGAGTCTGGGAGAAGCTGGTCATCAGGAAGCACAAACCTCCAGGGCCGCTGCTTAGAGCACTGCTAACCCCAGTAAATCCTATTATTTATTCTATTATTTCCCTAATATTGGGTTTTATAATTCTTATGGGCTTAGGGAAGAAACTTGCGGTGTTGGAATGCAGATGCTTGGTTCCAAGATGGGAGTTGTTGCCTGGAGGCTGGTGTTGCTGGTGAGGAATAAAGTTTCTCTGATGCCCCTACCTACCATCTACCTTCCACGTGGCGATGAGGATGGGATGTGAACCCACTCATGCAAAGCACAATGGATTCAATTTTTGTTTCATTCCTGTAATCTCTGATTTGCCTTTTTTCCCTTATAATACTTAGTTTTCTTTTTGGTAGCTGCCTTTTGCTGGTCTCTGTTCTAGTCTCTAGTTAACTTATCTTGGCTTTGTTGGTAATATGTCACTCTCTCTTGTATATCTTGTAAGAGTAAGATTAAGATTAACACATTTGGATGCTCTACACTCTACCATGAAGATCATTTTAGCTGTAACAGTTGAGTTCACAAGAAAATGGCCATGGTCCTACTATAAACCCCCCCCCCCCCACCAATGTTGTGTACTGTCTTATTCATTTATTAAGCATGCCAACAGTTTTCAATGACAGTGCAGCATAGCTGGAAAAAAAGTGTGAGTTCCCACTCCCATTGCATTTGCCAACCAGCACCATATGTCTTTCATTGACCTTTATTCCACACCTGAGTTGTCTAACGTTGTGAACCAAATGCCCAAAGTAAAGTTTTTGTTAGAAGATACTACAGGGCTAACCGAACTGTAGTGATGTATTGCAGTTGCAGTTGTATTTAAGAAGTGGCTAATCTGGCATCAAAAATATGTATATTTTTATTCTAGCCACACAGACCATCAGTGATGATGCTGCAGGAGGAGGAGAGTCAGTGGGAGGGACAGAAGTGGAATAGGGACGGGCACTAGTAAGTCACATATTTTTATGCAATTACTGCTATACTTGCTAGCAAATACTAGGGCATTGCAAACACGTGGCCATAAAGTGAACCCCCCTAGCTTTACCAGCTGCAGCTGTGGTTGAGTTATTATAGCCTTTTCTATGTGTAGCTCATTTAATGAGAGTTGATGGTTTGGGGGAAATGTGAAAGAACAGATGATTAAAAGAAAGGAAAATGAGTGAAAGGGTGGTTTGGTGAAAGGGTCCGTGGATGGGCGAAGGGATAGTTTGAAGAAAGAGTGGATATCGAATGGATGGATAATGGATTGGAAATTTTGATGAAAGACTGGATGCAAGAAAAGAAAGTAAAGCTTAATTATGGTGGCTATAGTTGAATTAGAATGAAAGGCTGAATGAATACTGAATCAATACTTGGATTGTTTGGATGAAGGCAGCTCTTCTCTTGAAGTGCATGCTGCTCACCTACTTTGTTTACTTTATATATGTAAAAGCTATGGTTCAAAGTGGGGGGTATTCTTTATTTTTTGTTCTACTCTTTGACCCGCTTTATATGTTAAGCGAGACAGATGTATCCCACTCACCATTCCTCACCCGCCTCCCTCCTTGCCCATGGAATTTCGCATCCTATGACCAAAGTTTAGTATGATTCAATTCAGTTTGAGACTGCAGTGTTTGCTGTGCAATGTCAGTCTGCTTCAGTTAATGCAGCAAGTTTTTCTGTCCCAGGCTACCAAAATTTAGAAAATCCATTCTTGGCATGTGCCACGTTTAATTTTATAACCATGTGATGTGAAGTGATTACAGAGTATATTTCATGGTTTCCTACAACAGATTTATTTTACACCTGTTCAGATTTTTCCCTTCCGACTTCTGTTGACTAGTACAGTGACTGAATAAGCCAAAGATGATGACTCAATGATCAGTATAGTGGCCCCTCTATTCTATATCCAAATATTTCGACCTTACCCACCTAATTCCTCTACCCTACCCTCCAATAGAGTAAGTCAAGCTTCCTTTCCTTGCTTACTGCACAGCTAATTAATTTCTTGAAACTAATGTGTGGTGGTGGGCGAGGCCCGTTCCTTTTCCTGTGGTGCAGTCTATCATTTTCCCTGTCTACGTACACCAGACAAGATAATATCTTCATCTCATAGCTGAGGTGTGTGAAGTAGTATCTTATTTATTCATCTGCCTATTTGAAGTCAGGGCAGAAAGAAAGATGCATTTGAAGAAAAGCAGGGCATTTGGAATTAAAAACAGATAATTGTCAACTACAGCTGCCCCAGCTGCAGGCAGCAGTAAATTAACTGACACTTTGGCTAGCAAAGAGCATGGCTCCATTATTTTAGCACAACATACAACTTGTATTCCATAGTGCATAATGCCATGCTCATTAATGAGAAGTAATTAATTTTTGCCTTCATAGTGTCTGTTTATAGTAACTTGAAAAGCCTTTAGAAGAAAAACAAATCAAACACTGATTTTTTAATCCGGGGTTATTATGCCTTAATACTTTTCTGCCACACAGTCAGTGTTTTTATGCAAGGCATGTTTGGGTAAAACAAAATTGGCTTTGAGACTCCCCTAATCATATCTCATCATACTGTGCCACCCAGTAATTTAAAAGAATGTTTTTGCACAGAGCATTTTTCATAACTTGTCTTTTTTTCTTTGCTCAAAATAGCTGCTCCTGCTGGTCCACCCATAGGACCCAACAGGCAGGAGATATCTACAGTCTGGCGGTGGCAGAGGCAGGAGCGTATTGTAAAGATCCTACAGTCAACGATGAAGTAAAGGTTCTTTATTTAAGTAATAGGTAACACCTCAGCCTGCTAGTTCCACCTTCAAGATCAAAGGTATACATTCCAAGCTGAAGCTTGGTCATCAGAGTTCCAGAACTCTGAAATAAGAAAACTAGAAAAAGACTTACAATGGCTGACAATATAACATATTATACAGAATATCACACATTTTCCTCTCAATAACTAAACAAACAGTAGAAATACCATTAAAAATAGAAACCTAATGATGTACAAAATATTCTGGATATCATGGCTAGGTTACCATTATAAGATAATTCTCAATAATGTACGAAATCATCCAAATATTTTGATTTAACACGTGTTCTCATATTTCTCTCACGTAGCACATTTTTGTTGAATTGTGAACCATTTTTACTAATGACATCACACGGAACATTAGGAATTTTTGCAACTCTATTTAAGGTCCATACTCTTTGAACACTTTGATGACTCTCATAGGAAGTGAGAACTTAGAACCCTCAGCGGCAGATGTCTTACGAGGGCTGCAAATTTTTTTTCAAAACCGTAAACGAGGGCTGCAAATTTTAACCAAATCTCCAACCTTCACAATGGTTTTTTTAACCGCTTTTCTTCTGTCAAAAACCTCTTTATTCATGTACATATTCTTAATCTCTTTCTCAATACGCTCTTTGTCTTCATTTACACACAAAGATCCAGACGAACTTCTGGGTATCCAAGAAGGACACAACAAGGTGGAAGGTTTGCGCTTACGAAAAAATTCAAAGCGTGTCTTACCAGTTGAAGAATGAGGGGTTAGTCTGTAATTCTTAACTTTAATATGAATTTCAGCTTTCCTAGAGAGCTCTCTGAATAGTCTCTTTGAGAACTCTGTTGAACCTCTCAACGATACCGTTAGTTTCTTGATGATAAAGTGCTGAATTTTTTTTGATGCACGATCCCTTTATCATCATAGAAGCTAATCATATCTTTGGAGGTGAACTGGACACCATTATCTGAAAGTAGAGCCAAAGGAAAACCCTCCCTTTCAAATATGTTCTAAAGAAACCGTATAAAATCCTTAGTTTCTATAGAATTAGTAATTCTAATCTCAGGCCACCTGGAATAAACAACAAGGAGGACTATTACAAACGTATCTACACTTGTGTGTTTGATAGGCCCTAGAATGTCAATAACTACTTCCTCCCAGACATTTTTAGGAAGAGTTCTCAAAGACATAGGTTGTACGCGTTGTTTTAAAATCTTGTCACATCTATTGTATTCATTACAATCTCTAACAACCCTCTCCACAAAAGTGTCCATCCCAGGCCACCAATAGGTTTGCCTAAGAATCTCTTTTGTTTTAGAGATCCGAGGGGGGCGCTCATTGGGCACAGTTTACCAGTTGCGATCTTAAAGAGGTTGGTGGAACGAGCCTTGTGCCTCTCATCAAAATTCCATTCTGACATGCCAGTTCATCCTTAACTCGAAAGAAACCACTAAGAGCTTTGTCTACTTTTGCATTCTTGACCCAATTTCCGGTGATGCCATTACATACAGATTGAAGAGAGCTCATTTTCCCAGACTTTCTTCTTGATGACACTCTCATTGACAAGACAGACAGCAAAGTCATCAAAATCATCACACTAATCCTCAAAGTCCCCGTTGGTATTATCCGTGTTCACCAAGCAGGAACAGCAATCAATTGTTCTTTGCACCAGGAACATAAATTACAGTAAAATGTAACTCTTGGGGAGCTGCAACCCACTTCCTTATTCTTGAGGAAATATTGTCAAGACCCTTTTTTGTGAAAATGTTTTTCAATGGTTTGTGGTCTGTCTTAACAATGAAATGAGTTCCCCAAAGAAATGTGTGCAATTTCCTTATAGCCCAGAATATCCTCGTCGCCATTGTAAAGATCTTCCAGGCAGTCAAAGATTAAGTAAAAGTTCTTTATTTAAGTATTAGGTAACACCTCAGCCTGCTAGTTCCCCCTTCAGTGCAGACAACAGAATATCTGCTTAACAAGATCAAAGGTATACATTCCAAGCTGAGGCTTGGTCATTAGAGTTTCAGAACTCTGAAATAAGAAAACTAGAAAAAGACTTACAATGGCTGACAATATTACATATTATACAGAATATCACACGTATCCAGCAAGAATACTGTTGGCTGATGGTTGTGGAAAAGGAGGAGTAGAATACAAAATCCTCTGAGCCCGACCCCAGTGCTGCTGGTCCCCCTCAGCCTCCAGCCTCCAGCCTCCCGGCCAACCCATTGTCGGCACCCCCGCAGCTGACAAAATGCTGCTACCCACTCCCACACTGCCAACACCAGGCCCTTGCTGTACCACATCCTGCAGCAACTTGACACCATTGAGAGCGGGCTTACCACGATGGAGCAGACCATGGACCAGATCTGGATTGACAGCCAGAAAGCCCTCTTCTAGCCCTTTTTTAATGTATTTGTTTTGATGGGAGAAACTTGTTTGTTGTGGCTGGGTGGAGAGAGTGGGAAGGGAGTTGGAACCTAGTTTCTCTTTCTTTGGACATTTAAAATTTTGGGTCATTGGAGTTTAGATCAGTTTGCTTGGGGAGAGGGGTGGGCATGTTGTGTAGGTGGAGAGGGTAGGTTTCTTTGTCAAAAAATAAAGGGTGACTCTTTTATTTTATGGAATGTTAGGCCTGAAGTAGTTTGTTTTACTTTTACTTTGCACTGCTGCTTTCAGTTATTATGCAGCCTGTGTATGTGCTTGTAAGAGGGAGTGTACTGCTTAGTTATAGAGTTATACCTCTCTAACTATCTTGACCATTAGGGGGTATGCTGCCATGACCTACATTGTCTATACCAACTTATATAGACGATAGTAGCGGTTAGTTACTTACTTACTATGTTAACTAGTTGACTTCACTCCACAGTTGTCTTACTTGAATATAAATGAAGCAATAACAAGGAAGGCATCACAAATTCACAAGAGAGGTCCCACTTCCAGTCCACCGAGGTAAGCTCCAACTGTAGGATTATTCTAAATGATTATCCATCATAGGCAACTAACTGATAATAGAAATACTGAGTTAGCGGATTATATTAAAGATTTACAAAGAATTGACAAAAGACTATTACATGATGACACAACAAGAATTCCTGATAGTGATAAAATAATAAGAAATAGCAAAAGTAGTAATGTTTGGCTAATGGGGACCTCATTGTAACTTACAAAATCCTCGAGTCATAAAAAATTGACTCAAAGTATGGAGTGGACAAGCTTAGGTTAGGCGTTTACAGGTACACAACAAAAGGCCTGAATGATGATGCTGATGACTGATGTTCTTTATTCTAAATCTAAAATATGGATCACTTTTTATGAGCGGTTGGGTAAATGGGGCAATGTGGGCTATTGCTTAGAAGATCCTGCAGTAAGTTGTTGTTGCTTTTACCACATCCGCCCCACCAAGTGTATGATCCAAAGATGATATGAATTAGACCACACCTCAATAAATCACGCAGCCCAGGGGTAGAGGGGTGGACAAATGGATGGGAAAGGGGATTTGGGGAAAGGTTTGACAAGGACAAACACTATACAAGGACAACATTCATCTGGACAATGAACAGCACATCATTTGTCATCAATTTGTGGTGGAAGGAAATTAAGGCATGAGCATGACAGAGTAGAGTTAAATGCAATTCAAACAGTCCTTCTATCATCAGGATCCAAGTTATTAGATATCTAAATGTTGTGTCTGCTAGGTTGGGAGTGGATCCACCATCACAATTCTCCAAATGTAAGTGTTAAAAAAAATGATACTGTTTTGCAAAATTAGGTTGTGCTTCAGCTTACCCCTAAGGGATATCCATCACTCTTGGGTTCCTGTCTGGACTAGTCCAGTAGGTAAGCAGGAGTGTTGAGATCAGTTTTCGCCTTTCGTTCACACAGGAACCTAGAAGGCCTGCGGATTGTAAAACAGAAAATGTAATTTAGATTCAAGGAGAAGGACAGAAGGAAGGCAAGCTTCATGAGAAGTGTATCATGAAGAAGACTCAGAAGCAGAGCCAGTAGTGGCCGGTGGTGGGAGTGCTGCGGGGTGGTGGGGGGGGAGGAGCAGGGTGGGGGGTAGTAAACTACGGGACACAGCCAAACAGAGGTAAGCAAACAGTTTCATTGCACATGCTGCATTGCCAAATGTGATGCAGCGCGCGCATAAAAATTCCTTTTATTTACTTATTTGTTTACTTACCTCCGATGAGCCATATTCCATAGTTTACTACCACCACCCTGCTCCACCCCCGACCTGCCCCACTGCTCCGCAGCACTCCCACCACTGCCCGCTACTGAGCAGAGCAAAAATATAAGACGGAGACTCAGAGTTTCACTTTTGCTAAAAGTGTAACACACACACAGTAACTTTTCACAAATAAATGCACCTCTCTCCATTCCACATAGCTCAGTACTAGGCTTCAGATTCTCGGGTTACTTTTGAACTGAAGTCAATAACTTCTTGTTTCTAGCTGCTGATGAGGTAGTCACGCAGCTCCCACCCTGACTACGAGTAAGTCCATTCCAGACCATTCATCATGACCCAAGCAAGACAGATGTGTGGTGCACTGCTGTTGAAGAACAAATAGAGAAACAGAAACGCAATATTTTGCATAGGTTTGTGTTTATTAACTTAAGTGACTGTTCAGGTCTCTGAAGAACCAAAAAAAGGAGAGGACCCTTCTAATAAATTGGCTAAGTGTAAGGGCCAATCACCTCCAGGGTAAAAATTATCTCTCATCACTCAGGCCACACACATTGTTAATCAGTCATTTCAAGAAAGTTCTGGCATTCCAGTTCAACAGTACAATGTCCCTCTACCATTCCAAGCATGCATAGTTTTGATATTAGATATTCATCTTTGACGCAGCAGCACATTGGAATTTGGTATGTAAATCAATGATCTTCTGGGCAGATCTGCTAGTGCTAAGTGATGTAAATAGGGATAGGTAATAGGCATGCGAGAGGGGCAGCCAGTGATTCTCATGAAGAAATTTTGGAGGCTTCTTCAATTCACACTGGTCCAAATACAATCCAGCACTATATGTGACTAAAAAAGGGTGGGGAGGCATAAATCTGATACAAAATAATAATGTTCCTCTACCAACTTTAAAAAAGCAGTGATGGAGCCTGCATGAGGAGGAGTCGCGTTCCAGCCACCTCGCCACTATTGTACTCTGGGAGAATCCTGATGCTCGGTGCTCTTCGTTCTCAGAGCAGCACGGAGCAGACAGCCTGATTGCCTGACAGCGAGGCGAGCCTGACAGTGAGACAGAGCAGAAGCAGATCACCGGGCCGCCGGCAAACAGTGTTGAATGAGTAATTGTAAAACACGGAGGTTTTACCCAGCGCGACTGAAGATCTACGCTGAGATATTCTTGGGCGGCCGAACGCCACACTGCCAACGGGGTTTAATCACCGCCGCTATTTCATTCCTAGCGGCTATCAGCAGCAAGGCGTGTGCACCGGGGACAGAATCGGCCAAACACCACACAACTGCGGTAGCCTCCTTCCTGCCGTAAGGATGGCCACGAGGAGCCAGAAAACGAAGACCAAACCGGCAGTGGCACACTCAGAAGGGGAAAAGGAGCGAGGAAACCCAAACCTGCCATTGAAAGGTAAGAGGGACTTGGGGGCGATTAAAAAGACTGCTAAAGCATTCCCAACAATGCACGCAGGGAGCTCCCCCTCTATTAGTACCCATTTCCTTGTGGTAAAGCCTGCATTGCCAACTAATTTGGGGGGGAGCGCAGACTCGAACTCTAGGGAGCCAACCATTAGTACCCCCCAAGTCCCCTCTACAGAGGCAGAACCACAAACTCCGTGGGACACGCAGGAAACGGGTCAAGTCCAGGCCCGCGATCCTTTACAAAACGGCAGAGAGGGGGGCAATCCGCCACTGCCGCCACCTAATCCGAAGACTGCCTCAAACATAGCACCGGATCAGGGACCCAGGGAGGCAATTAGGGATATGGGGGTGCTTCAACCCCAAACACCAGATCCCAGCACGGAAAACTTTTACTCGGTGACAGATGGATCATTATCTGACTCTGACTCTGGCAAAGAAGGATCCCCATCCGCAGAGGATGGGCAATCGGATGATAACGACTCTGAAGAGGAGGATCCCCTAAACAAAGCTACTGTCACTGTTATGAGGAAGAGACAATCCAGGCGTAAACGGAATCAGTAAAAGCGGGACGACAATAACTCTCCAAGCCTTCTCACACCTGGGAATACCTCCAGTACCCCCCCTCCCGGGGAAGGCGGCGCACCACCCAGGGGCAGTAGTGAAGCAGAATGGCCCACCCTGGTGTCCATCCTAAACTCCATTAAAGATTTTCAAGAAGAAGTGCGGTCAGACAATCTCTCTGCTAAGAATGCTTCTAAGAAATTGCAAAGCGGGATGAGGAAACTCAATAAAGCCTGTGCAGATATCGGTGACAGGGTGGCTATGGTGGAAACCAGGACAGAGATTCTGGAAGGGGAGGTCGCTGAGGCTAAAGAGCAGAGGAGTTCACATGAGGCGTGCCTGTTGGATGTAATGACCAAACTCGAGGACCAGGAGAACAGGCAACGCCGCAATAACCTGCGATTACGGGGGATTCCGGAAGGAGTTGAGGGGGAAGACCCTAGAGGATACATAGTTAAACTGCTGCAAGCCACATTCCCCTCAGAAGCTGCCTGGAATTGGGACTTGGAAGTTCAGTGGGCCCACAGGTTCCCCTTCAACATTAAGCACAGACGGGGGGAGGGCAACTCCAACGATAAACCTAGAGTCTTCCTAGTATTCTTTGGGAACTTTCTACTGAGGCAACTAGTTTATGACAAAGCAAGACCTAATTCGCAGAAAGAGGCTAATGGGATAAAATTCTTTGTCAAACCTGACTTTTGCCATGCAACTGTGGAGCGAAGATGCAGACTGCGCCAGTTGATCTCCCCATTTCAGCAATTGGGAGCGCAAGTCTATTTAATGAACCCTGCCAGACTGAAGGTGATTGTTGAGGGGAAAATGAGAGTCTTTCTGTCAGAAGTCAAGGCTGGGGAACTTTTAAAGGAAATCACGGAACGGAAGCGGAGGAACTGAACATTCATTCTTATGACAATGACTCACATTAGATAGTTGCACTAAGACTTAGATGTGCTGGACTCTTTAAACGGTTAGGGGGTATTATCTTTGTTCTTTGCTACGGGCTGGGTGGCTGGACCTCACTCTTGACTTCCATCATACAGAGTCATCTGGACTGCTCAATAAGGGAGGGGGTGGGGGAGCAACAAAGAGAAATAGTGGGAAGAGCACTAAGGGCACTAAGGGCACAAAGGGTATAAGGGATCAGTTGGTGTTAAGGCATAGTCTACAGAAACATTCTATGAGAAAAGGGGAGAAAATGGGGAGAAAAAGAATAGGAGAGAGGCAGGGACATCGCAAGGCTAGAAGAAAAATAGAGGTAGGATGACTAATTTAAACAAAATTAAAATAATGTCTGTCAACATCTGTGGTCTGAACGATCAGGCAAAGAGACGCACAAGGATTACGCTCTCTGGGACCGGACCTGATATGCCTTCAGGAGACACATATCGAGGGGGGGACAAAAACATCTTTTTAAGTCACTAGGTTACAAGGTAATTGCCACCACTACTCAGGGGGCTAAAGTAAAAGGTGTGGCAATACTGGCAAATCATAGGCTTACATTACAGGTAGACAGAGTGAATACGGACAATCTCGGGAATGGGTCATTGCAGGGTGCTCTCTGACTCAAACTGCAAGTTTACACTGTGTTCTATCTATGGCAGCAATCTGGATGATCCAGGGGTTATAAATTGGGTGTCAGGGGAGCTAACTCACTGGCCGACACCCATCATACTCTGCAGAGATTTTAATTTAAACCTACCTACATGGTGGAGATCAAAGGGGGACTGGAGATATTCAGGGAGAAAACCAAGGGTGTTTCAAGCATTACTAAATCTGGTAGAAACTCATGGCTTAGCTGATGTCTGGGCGGAACTGAGGTCCAAGCAAGATGGATATACTTTTTTTCAGCTCCCCACTTGTCACTCACCAGAATAGATTATTTCTTCATATCATCACCCCTGATTAGAACTTCAAGCATCGATATGTCTCCAAGATTTATGTCAGACCGCAATCCACTAATGCTGCATCTGGGCGGCTTAAACACCGAAAATAAGAATATAACCTGGTCTTTTGAAAAAGCATTACTGTATGATGTTAATTACAAAGCTCACATGCAGAAGTGGATAGAGGAATTCTTGGAGGTGAACTTAGACTCAGCCCCTCTAATGACGGTCTGGGATGCATTTAAAGCTGGGGTTAGGGGCGAGACACTGAGCTTCTCAATTACAAGAAATAAAGCAGAGAAGGTACAGGTTCAGAAGTTACAGGGAAAATTGATGGTGGGAGAAACCACTTTGGCACAGGCAATACAAACAGGAGGGAGTGTAGAGGAATTCCAGCATGGGATAGCTGTGATAAAGGCAGAGATTAGCTCTATTTTTGCAGAAAGAACTGCGACCAAATGGGCCGCAACCAGGGGGGAAATATATGAATGTGGGGAGCAAATTGGGAACAGGCTGGCACTAACAATTAGACAACAGACAACTATGAACACAATATTGGAAATTAAAACCATCACGGGGGGACTGACGTAAGACCCGAGGGAAATACTTAAAGCGTTTGAAGGATATTATAGCGACCTTTATACCGAGGAAGATGTTAGACCCCGGAGTGATAGGAATACAGACGTTTCGGGGTACTTAGATCTCGTAACTACGCCCAAACTTAGCCCAGGATTACAAGATAAGTTGGAGCGCCCTCCCACTTGGGAAGAGATACATAGCGCTATTAAGAGCTTGCCTGACGGCAAAGCTACAGGACTAGACTCTATCCCCGTTGAATTTTACAAAATCTTTGAAACACAGATTAAGGGAATATTTACTTTAATGGTTGGATCAATCTTTGGTGGCGTCTCCCCTCCTGCTTCATCGTCGCTGGCAAAAATTGTAATCTTTGCTAAAAAAGATAAATCGCCTCTTGAAATGGCATCCTACAGGCCAATCACCTTAATCAATACAGATTCAAAAATATTTTCTAAAATCTTGGCCAATAGGATTTCTCAAAATATGCAGAATCTTGTCTCTGACTGGCAGCATGGATTCATACCCAACAAAGGAACTACCGAACATGTTTGGAGAGTAATTACGCTGCTCGATGCAGCAAAGGTGACAGGAGACCCGATTGCTTTAATATTACTAGACGCTGAAAAAGCGTTTGATCGGGTCTCCTGGATATTTTTATGGGAAGTACTAAAAAGAGCTGGCTTCGGTCCCAATATGCTACAGGCAATTCAGGTGCTGTACAAAACCCCTAGGGCTCAAATTATGATTAATGGAAACTTGACCGAACCTATAAATATTTTCGCGTGGAACAAGGCAGGGTTGCCCCTGCTCCCCACTTTTGTTTGCGCTTTACATTAGCCCACTCATCTCCAAGATAATAGCAAACCCTGAAATAAGAGCGGATGTTAGACACCAAGATTATGGCGTATGCCGATGATTTGGCAGTTGTTACACCAGACCCCGAAAATGCCATCAAGGCCCTGGAAAACGAAGCACAGGAGTTTTGGGAAAATATCTGGTTATGCTCTGAATAAGACAAAGACACAGATAATTCAAAATGAAAATATAAATTGGACTAACCCTCTAGTAGTTTCTAAAGCAAAATATCTGGGGGTGAACATCACTGCTAATCTAGTTTCAATCTGAATCCATTAGCGACAGATACAAAAAAAGCATTGAAAAAAATCGACAACCTACCCCTAACTATAATCGGACGGAGCAATGTGATAAAGATGACTTATTTTCCAAAACTACTATACTTTTTCAGAACAATTCCACTAGAATTCAGTGATGCAGTCCTTCAGATATTTGAGCTAATATTTTGGCAGTTCATTTGGTCATACTCAAATACAAGAAGAACATATAAAAGGCTGTCCCTACCTAAAGAAAGAGGAGGCTGGGCGCTACCAAATCTTAAACTGTATTACTGGGCAACGGTTCTACAATATAGCCCCTCGTTAATACATGACTGTAATACTCAGACACACTCTGGACTACCTTCTCCTTATATGGCTCTATTAGGGGAAAGAACTAGGGGATGCCTTTGGAGACAGCTTGAGTTTGGGTACTTTAAGCGGGTGCGGTTCAAGTCCTCGCTAAATGTATATCGGGTTTTCACTAAAGTACGGAAACTTTTTGGGTTAGGTAGACTGAACTATTACACTCCTACTGGAGATAACCCAATGCTGCCTTCAATCTTTAATGATTCATATCTGCAGGAATGGTACAATGCAGGGGTAACTTAATTGGGAGACCTGATTAACCAAGATGGGATCCGGTCATTTCTGGATCTTAAAACGCAGTTCCCAATTGAGGAAAATCAGTTATATCAGTACAATGCGATTAAGAATTTCTAAGCTTATAAGACCGGCGGCCTGGCTGGACTCAATAAAATTGAAAGTATGGATAGATTACGGGCAATTAACCCGCCTCGGATCAGATTAATTTACTCCAGTCTGAACGATAAAATGCCTGATGATCTGGAAAAAATAGATCTGAAGTGGCAAACAAAATTGAACATTAAGCAGAATGTCTTTTGCTCTGCATTAAATCTAGCTCGTAAATTCCTACTATCCACTAAACTGCAGGCACAGTTTTATAAGACATGTTTTTTCCTTTATATTACTCCTAGCAGAATAGCAAAATGGGGAACCGGGAGCGGGACTTTATTCCCTTGATGTTTAGAATATTCGGTGGATAAGGTACACATGTTTGCCACTTGCCCAAAATTAAAACCACTCCAACTCTTTATTGGAGTGGTTTTAGGACAAGGGTTACAACTTACTCCAGCTGACATACTACTAGGTCTGGATGATTGTAACCAGGTGGGGGCCCCTTCATTTTTGTAGCGATGACTATTTATAGGATTTGTATTACAGCCCACTGGAAAGACCCAAACCCGCCTTCATTCACACAATGGCAGGCCAGATTACTTGCGTAAGCTAGAAAAGGAAATCTATGCAAAAAAAGGTAAACGCGCCAGAAAGAATGGTCTGGTGGTATGGGAAAAGCTAGGAAATTGGATAGAGGGGGTACAAAATTGATGATTGCAGGCCTAAAGTAGTTTTGTTCTTCGGTATGGGCTTGTCCTATTACCTTACATTGAAAGATTATTTTTGTGTTTTATTCTTATGTATGCTTTCTTTTATGGCATCTCATGCCCCCTCTTAATGCTTACAGTTATTACTGTTGATTGCACAGGTAGCTTTTTCTCCTCTTGAGGATTCTTTTTTTTTTTCTCTCTTTTCTCTTCTCTCGGAAAAATTTCCTTTGTCCCTTTTTTCTGTTCTCTCGGTTTTGAATTGAAATAGGAAGAGTGCATGATTGTCTACAGTATGGTGCCGGGGAGGGGGGGGACACTATAAAATGATTTGTTGTATATACTGTAATTGGACTTTCTTTGTGACGAAAAAAAAACATCCTAAACATAGAGGTGCAACGAGAAATAAATTAAAAGTACTATACAGGCACTGGCATACCTAGTCCGGAAAGTAGAGTTCATCCTCAAACTCAAGTGGTTATTCCAGAAGTTGATCAGCTAACACACCTGACTCAACTTCTGACCAATCATCCTCTTCCTCCTCATGTGCTGTCTCAGAAACCATGTAAATGTGCTGTATAAAATGTTGGTTCATTTTGATCAAAGTCAATTTCTCTACGTTTTGAGGTGAGAGATTGGTACTTCTTACTGTAAAAACTGCACTACCTGCACTGAACACAGGCTTAGCTGACACACTGGCTACAGGACAAGCCAGATAATTTATTGCCAGCCTGCTGAGCTTTGACCATTGGTGCATCTTCCCAACCAATACATCAATGGATTTTGATCCACATAAAACTTTATTGGATCATCCAGATACTCCTGGAACATCCTGTGGATGGTCATTGGTGGTGCCACTTGCTCAACCTGTTTTGCCATCGCCTCTGCACTGAACTGAATCCCTGCCAATTGAAACCAATACAATGCAGAGATTGGGTCTGGTCCTTCTGTTGCTGTTGTTGCCAGTGTTCTGGTTGATCGTGTTGTTGGCTGCTGGGAGACAAGACAGCCCTCTCTGTAAGTTTAAGGCGGCACCCCAGAACTGCGTGTGGGACTCCAAGTTCCAGACGTTCTTCTTGCAGGTCTCTGGCTTGCTTTGTAATCCATCTCTTGTATTTTGAAACATCCCCTTCAGAAAAAGGAATTAAAGTGGGCAGAATTGTTTTGTATTGTGGATCAAGTAGTGTGGTACTCTTTGCACTTGATGCTGTCATATTGCAGCCTTGTATTGAAAGCCAAGCAAAAGATTAAGCTCTCAACCAAGACATAAGCTTATGTGTTTTCATTCACACCTGAGGGGTGAACCTTTCAGACACCCTCTTTACCTGGTCCTGTAGGAGATGCAACAACGAGATAGCTTGGCCCAATGTACTGTCCTCCTTGCTAACTTCCCATGTAAAAACCTCAAAAGGCAGTAGCATCTGTGTTTTGACCAGGATCCATTTCTCTGCATACACGGTCATAGCTTTCCCAGCTGCATCCCCTCCTCTTTGAATAGTCATTGATCCTTTTTGAATGACACAGTCATTGATCTGTTTGTACTGCTCAAACAAAGGCTGCAATATGTAATTGGTCCTGGTCAATCTATCAATGAGTCATTACATTTAAAGAGCGCACTACATAACCGTGAGGGTCTCAAGGTGCTGGGGGGGGGGTGCTACTGGTCGAAGAGCCAGGTCTTGAGGAGTCTTCTGAAGGCCAGTAGGTCCTGAGTCTGTTGTAGATTGGTTGGGAGAGTGTTTCAGGTCTTGGACGGCGAGGTAGGAGAAGGATCTTCCTCCGGCTGCGGTTTTCCGGATACGATGGACTGTGGCGAGGGCGAGGTTGGCAGAGCGGCCAGTAGTAGATGCAACAACAGGATAGCTTAGCCCATCGTACTGTCCTCCTTACTAACTTCCATTGTGAAAACCTCAAAAGAGAGTAGCATCTGTGTCAGGAATTTGACTAGGCCCCATTACTCTGCATCCATGGTCATAGCTCTCACAACTGCATACCCTCCTCTTTGAATGGCATAGTCATTGGTCTTTTTGTAATGCTCAAACCGATGCTGTAACATGCAATAGGTTGAGTTCCAACATGTTGGTACCTCTTGTATCAGGGCTTTAACTGGCGCTCTATTATTATGCTGAATAATCCGCAACTGCTTCTGGGCTTATAAAGAATGGCTGAAATGAGTTCAGATTCTTCTGCAGGTGGTTAGTATGTTGCTGACTATGTCTTCTTTTTTGAGAAAGTCTTGCACCACCAGGTTGATGCTATGGGCCATAAACAGGACCCTAAAATAGCCTCTGTTTGACATGTAATTTTACTGCCATTGTGCTTGGCAACAAATCCAATTCTGAAACCTCTGGGTCAGAGTCATTCATTCACGTTGCTGTTAAATTCCTCCAATGTGTTTACAGCTGTGTGTGATTTCTCCATTGCGAACATGGCCAGTGTTGCATGCTGTTGATTGCTCTAAAAACTTTCTTCAGTGCCAAGACCTTCAGATATATTTTAGTTTAACCCTGCAATAGAGACCCAGTATGCAGTGATGAATATGTAATCAGTTGCCTGAAAACTGGTCCACATGTCTGTTGTCAGGTGGAATGTGTGAACAACACTTTGCTGCAAAGTTTGTCCAACCAACTACAGCACACTTTGATGCAGAGTTGGAACAACAACTCTGGCAAAATAGGTCCAACATGGTTCCCTCCATTTCGGGCAGATGGCTGCCACAAATTCTAATAGTCCCACTTCTTCCACACAAAAAGGGAGAAGTTACAGAGATCACATTTTTGCCAACTTCCCATGGTACAAATGTGCAGTTGGGTGGGTCCACTCGTAAGGCTTTTTTGAGAAGTAGATGGTAGTAGTAGACTTAATGTACATCATGGTAGGGCAGTCACTGTATGCTGTGGTGTCTTCATCTCAGTCCGAAACTTGTGCCATTGTGAAGTCGCAATGGTATGTAAATCTGCTGGCACACTACTGGGGAGAGGGCTGCTATGTGTGAAAATGTCACCTTATCCTTCCTCATCATCACTTACCACTGTGATTTGACTTGTAGCTGATGATATTTGGGTTTCCCCAACACCACAACACCGTTCAATTTTTTTTTTCCAATTTCTTTTTATACGGTGCACATCCCAATTGATTGTGTCGTGTTTTTTCAAGAGTCGTTTGCCCTCCAGTACCGTAAATTGTAACAGGCTTTGCTTGACAAACATTTTTGTGGCAAATGCTGAATTTGGTAAACGTAAAAAGTCCCAAACTAGGGGGAATTACTTTTTTTACTGTACCACTGCCACTGCCTGAAGAAGCACTGGTGGAGGTCGGTGGATGTGTCATTGATTGCCTCTCTGCTTCTTCTGAGGTAAGTACTGAAAGGAAGGGGTCTCAGTGGGAGAACAAATATACTTATGACTTTAAAGAAGATTTAGACAATACTAAATGAATTCGACATTGTTTTAATTCACAATGAGGAGCAATGTATCGAATACATTAACATTTTCATGCATAGAGTAGGTTGTACGGTGCCCAAAAAAGGGGGGAGGGAGGAGGTGATAGTGTGAGGATGGCGTGATGGAAAAATTGTGACAATAAAAACAAGAAATATCCAAGAATCTTTGCTACAATTGTGTTTTCATTTCATTACACATAGAATGATTCACTATGCCGATATATACATAACAATGTCATACTCCAATACAGCAATTACTGGCAAAAATGTGGGGAATGAGTTGACTATACGGATGTTGTCGACGTTTCGACCCTCTGAATAGCGCAGGGTTGGTTGAGCCCTTGCCGTGGGGTCTTCTTCAGCACATGAGCAGGATCAGGTGTGATGTACAAGGGGCGCCCTTAGTAGATCACTTCAAGTCCGCAGCCCACTCCCCTGACAGTCTAAAATGGGTGATTTTGGAGAAGGCAACATTGGGCCCCCGGGGTGGTAACATCACGAACATTCTAAATGTCCGGGAAATTAAATGGATGTTTCACTTTGATTCGATTGCAAATGGGTTGAACGAATTTGACAGTTCATTTTCGCAGTTATTTCTTGTTTTTATTGTCACAATTTTTCCATCACGCCATCCTCACACTATCACCTCCTCCCTCCCCCCTTTTTTGGGCACCGTACAACCTACTCTATGCATGAAAATGTTAATGTATTCGATACATTGCTCCTCATTGTGAATTAAAACAATGTCGAATTCATTTAGTATTGTCTAAATCTTCTTTAAAGTCATAAGTATATTTGTTCTCCCACTGAGACCCCTTCCTTTCAGTACTTCGAATACCCAGGTCTCAGTGACTTGTTATGGGTTAACCCTGTTCCAATACCCCTCTTCTGAGGTAAGGGCTGGTGCAGGTCCCAGCTGGTGCTTTGCAAATATGGGAGCTGGGATTGCTACCTGTGCCACATTCCTCGGTACAGTTGAATAGCAATGTCATACTCCTCTGTGTCACCTTCCTCATTGTTGTCATCCTCCTCATCATCTCCTTACATAAGTCTAAGTCTTTCAGGAACCTTCCTTATCCCTTGCCTCTTCCATTGTCTCCTTTACTCTGCTGGGGTCCACTCCATGTCCCTATTATCATCATCAGAAGTAGTGCTTGGAAAAGATGGTGGAGTAGCACCCTTCCTTTTCCTTGCTGGACATCTCAGAGCCAATCATTCTAAAAGAGGAGGTACTTGCTTGGAAGGAAGCTCAACCTCCACTTCTGCTCCAACATCAGGAAAATGTATTATTGCTGGATGCAGATGCTATCAACTTTGCTCTATTTCCTGAAATGATTGCGTACGACTTTACGAATGATTGCAGTGGCTGCCTCACAGACATACAGACATGCTCATGGGCTTAGGTTGGGGTAGAGCTATTGATGCAGGAGTTTGCTTCTTGGAGGCTGGTGCAGCAGGCACACGTTTCTAGCCAGCATGCCAATGGTGGAAGGTTGCTTCTTCTCACTGGACATTTTCTTGGCAGCAAGTTTTTTTGGGGCCCTCTAAAGCTCTCACTTGTCAGTTGCACCAAGCTGCACAAGCAGAAGTGATTGGCAGAGTGACATCTGACTGTGCAGGCCTTCTATTTGGCAGTACTGAGGGTGATGTTTCTTCTCTTGTACACCTAAAAGCAAACAAGTGGGAAAAACATTTAGTGTGAAATATGGCATTGTTTGCAATTTGAATTAGTACAGACAAAGGCAATATCAGTGTGATTGTTTTGTAAACTTAGGTAACCACTTTGAAGTCAATCCAGACTACCAGACCATAAGTCCCCATCCTAACACACTATATACAGAATGATAGAGCTCTTTCTTTATGTTCAATATATTCTAAAGGAGACACGAAATGGGTAAATGGAATGCCAATCTTTAAAAAATGAATGATGCTAGATTCTAAAGTGCACAGCTGCCAGGTTGTTCACCAGGAGGCAACTGAATTATATAACTAAAAAACGGAATGCTGTTGCGGCAGTGTGCCTTTGGTGGATGGATGGATGGATGGATGGATGATGCATCAACAGAGGCAAAACGGAAAAAACATGATTTACAATAAAAAAATTGAAAAATTAAAATAAAAATAAAAAAAATTAAAAAAAATGTACATAAAAAATGTACATAAAAAATGGGAAAGGGCTGGTATAACGTGGGCAGAGACATGCGTGCCATTCCAATGCCAGTGCAACAACGCTGGCCTGAACCACGCATCTGCCTTAACCATGCATATGCGTGGGTGAGGCAGATAATGGTCTAGTTTTTACGATGGGAGGGGAGAAGAGGAGGAAGAGTCAGAACAGGAAGCTCTTAACGTGGACAGGTAAGTGGGGCTGGGTTTGGAGGGTAGTTTTCAGGGTTGGGGTCACTTTTAAGTCTCAGGCCTGGGTGTCAGGGTACTTTTTGAAAGGGGGCAGGGTTTTAGGAGTCAGGGGAGGGGGTTGGAGTAGTTATAAGGACAGCGGCTGGGTTTGGTGGAGTTTATGGGAGTGGGGGCGGTTTTAGAGCTTAGGGTGGGAAGGTTGGGGTACTTTAATTAACTGAGGGTTTTAGGCCTCGGGGCAGTGGAAGGGTTTGGTTTAGTTTTATGGACAGCTCAGGGGAAAGATTTAGGGGTCAGGACGGGGGAGCTGAGGCCGGGGTTGCTTATGGTAGGGGGTGGGTTTTAGGTCTCAGGTGGCGGGGAAGGGTTAGATATAAGGGCAGGACAAGATTTACACCTCAGGGACGGGGCTGAGTTAGGGCAATATCATTTTAGGACTTAGGGCAGGGAGGGGGGAACGAGGTAACGGCAATCTTAACTATGCATGCCCCCGTACCAATCATGCCTTCCCAATGAAATTGTGTGGTATAGGAATAAGTGGTTAAGTTGCATTCATGGTTTAGGCTGTGTGGTAGAGGCATGTGTGGTAGAGGCATGCGTGCCTCTGTCATACAACTAAAAAAATACAATACAAAATAAGATAACTTTTTTAAATTAATTTTGTTTTTACAATAAGTGTAATTATCCTCAAGCATGTTATTATTCTGTTATTGCATCCTTCCATGCAAGCCTATGGCAAAGGCACACTGGCTGAACGCACAAAATGGCTGCCAGCCAGTATCATATGGTCAACAACAGCACTGAGCAAGAAAGCATTAGTAACAGAGAACACATGCAGGCCTGTGGCAAAAACACACTGGCTACACAAAATGGATGCCAGCCACATAGTCACACCAATATCAACCATCAAGGAGGCATGACCACAACAAAGATCACATGAAGGCAAGAAACCTGTCTCAGGATGCTTGTTTCCAGTCCAGGGAGGACCTGGCTTGGCAGTTCAGGCTGGACTGTTCCTATGAGAAGCAGGGTCAAGACTGATTGGCATATGGCTGGCTCCAAATTAGGGTGGCGTGGTGAGCAAATGAACGATGGATTAAACTAAGATCATTCTGTCCATCATGAGCTCCTTTTGCACATGCAGGACTATGGCAAAAGCACACTAGCTACCTTCACAAATTGGCCGCCAGACACATAGACACAAGGACAAGCAGGAGGCCTGGAAAACAAAGAACATATGCAGGCCTATGGCAAAAGTATACTGGCTGCCTACAAAAAATGGCCTCCAGTTAAATGGTCACAACAACCACCAGCAAGGAGGCATGGCCACAACAAAGAACACATGCTGGCTTATGGCAAAAGCACACTGATTGCCTACACAAAATGGCCACCAGCCACATGGTCAAACAAGAACGAGAAGGAAGCATGGAAAACAAATAGAATATACAGGCCTATTGATACCGACTATAAAAACAAATGGCCCCTGGCCAAATGGCATGGGTAACAAAGTAAAATGGGAGCTTATGACAAACACATTCACACATTGGCCAGACAAATCTCCGATCTCAAAAACTTCCGCCCCATCTCGCTCCTCCCTTTTCCTGCTAAAGTCATCGAGAAGATCGTCAACAGACAGCTGACAGCCTTCCTCGAGACGAACGAATCCCTCGACCCCTCGCAGTCCGGCTTCAGAGCCAACCACAGCACCGAGACCGCCCTCATCGCAGCCACCGACGACATCCGGACCCTGCTCGACAAGGGGGAAACAGTGGCCCTCATCCTCCTGGACCTCTCCGCTGCATTCGACGCGGTCTGCCACCGCACCCTAGTCCAACGCCTCAGCAACATCGGTATCCAAGAGAAGGCACTGGAGTGGATCACCTCGTTCCTCGCCGGAAGAACACAAAGAGTCCGCCTCCCCCCGTTTCGCTCCGAGGCCACCGAAGTCATCTGCGGCGTCCCGCAAGGATCTTCACTCAGCCCCACCCTCTTCAACATCTACATGAAACCTCTCGCAGCCATCGCACGCCAGCACAACCTCAACATCATCTCTTACGCCGACGACACCCAGCTGATCCTCTCCCTCACCAGGGACCCCGACACCGCCAGAACCTGCCTACACGAAGGGATGAAAGACGTTGCCGAGTGGATGAAGGGCAGCCGCCTGAAACTGAACTCGGACAAGACGGAAGTCCTCATCCTGGGATCTTCGCCCTCCGCCTGGGACGACTCCTGGTGGCCCCCAGCCCTGGGCACCGCACCCAAGCCAACCGACCACGCACGCAACCTGGGCTTCATCCTGGACCCCTCCCTCTCGATGACCAGACAAGTCAACGCCGTCTCCTCATCGTGCTTCAACACCCTGCGTATGCTTCGCAAGATCTTCCGCTGGATCCCGACCGAGACCAGGAAGACTGTCACCCAGGCACTCGTCACCAGCCGACTGGACTACGGAAACGCCCTCTACGCCGGAACCACAGCCAAGCTACAGAAAAGACTCCAGCACATCCAGAACGCCTCCGCCCGACTCATCCTGGATGTCCCCCGACGCAGCCACATCTCCAGCCACCTGAGGAACCTGCACTGGCTCCCCGACGACAAGAGGATCACGTTCCGGCTCCTCACCCACGCACACAAGTCGCTCCACGACCTGGGCCCCAAGTACCTCAACGACCGCCTGACCTTCTACACGCCCACCCGCCAGCTATGGTCCACCAGCCTCGCCCTCGCAGCCATACCACGCATCCGAAGAGCCACCGCCGGAGGAAGATCCTTCTCTTACCTGGCTGCCAAGACTTGGAACTCCCTCCCCATCCACCTTCGGCTGACCCAGGACCATCTCGCCTTCAGGAAACAACTCAAGACCTGGCTGTTCGAGCAGTAGCATGCCCCTCCCCCCAAGCGCCTTGAGACCCTCCCGGGTGAGTAGTGCGCTATACAAATGGCATGATTGATTGATTGATTGACAAAGGAGGCACAGTAACACAGAAAAAAGAGCATTAATTCAGCAATGCCAGAAATGAAAATTAACTGGGCTTAGAAAATTTACAACACATATCCTCCAAATGCATCAAATAGAATGACCCCACCTATACACTCTTTGCAGAAAAAATGCAAAATATACCAAAAAATACATATTTTGTAATTTAATCAGACGCCATCAATGGCCTAAAAGATGTTTTGATTCAACAGACACCACAGAAACAGTTGTTTCATGCACCCATAACTACTACTGGGCCTACAGGCTGGAAGGCCCATTGGCAGACCAGGCCACATAGTGATTTAATTGAATATTGCAATTTTATTATAAAACATAGATGAAATGTTGTGAACTGTGCAACATCTTTCCTTTATAAAAGAAGAAAAATTACATGCAAAAAAATAACTAGGCCCCAACTGGAACTGCAGGCCACCCATTACAATACATTAAAAAAATTGAATAAAAGTACAAATAAATCTTGGTTCATGCCCCCCACCAAATAGACAACACCCTAATTTGCCAGTTTGTCAACTTACTTGTAAAATCTAAAAAATACAAAGTTCCTAATTCCAATGGGATATATTCAGCAGACAAGGAGAGTGATCTTTCCAGCTCCAAATTCGAATGAAAAATTACCAAAGAGATGGACAAAGCATTGGATTGAGCCTGCTGGACAGTAATAGGATTTTGGAATCTCTGGGGCACTTTCTTCCTGTAGGGAAAAAAAGGTTAAAAAAGACTTCTCACACAAAAAAAGACAACTTCAATGGCCAGTTGGAGAAGAAAATCCACTTGAAAAGCCTCTCAGCTGCTTCGTGAGCACAAAACCTGCTTGAGCGCTCCATTTGCGATCGTGATCAGCATTACATTGGTGCTGTTGTGGCCGGAAGCCGTCCGAGTGAGCTTAAGTCTTGAGTGAGCTCACTAGCGGTGTAAACGAGCACGAATGCTCATGCACGGTTGCAAGCTGTCCAACAGTATCGCGGCACCGGCAATTGAGTGCCAAAACAAATGGAAAAATACCTCCTCTACGCACACCAAAGATGGAATTCAGGAAATCAGCACTCCTCTGCAGAGCGTGGAGTGCTTGGGTTCTGTATACTCCATGAGCCGAGCAGGGTTTTACACCAGTTATAGGGCCCATCAAAAATATTTTGTGATCCTGCAGTGGGTGTTGCAGCCATGACTGAGCATTTTAGCGTATAAAGGATGTTTGTGTTTTTGCCAGTACCTGTCAGTTGGAAGAAATTTAATGTATGATTATATCTTATTTATCATTTTACTTTTGCTGATTTTAGGTGGTAATAAAGTAATTTTAGAGATGGGGCAAGTCTCCAGGAAGGAATTGTGCAACAAGTTTCATTTATAGTGTGCAGTTTAGGGAAGTGGGTAAAAACGCTTAGATACCAATCTGATATTATTTCTCGCAGGTTCACTTGTAAGGATTGCACTGCTACATTGGGGGTAGGTACCAATGTCTAAATAGGGACTCTTGCTTCTAGTCAGGGTAAGGGGGATACACTCTTTGGATAACCCCTGCTCACCCCCTTGGTAGCTTGGCACGAGCAGACAGGCTTATCAAAGGCAATGTGTAACGTATTTGTACCAACACTCAGGCCTCTCTAACCTCTGTGGCATCAGAGAGTGGGGGGCAGTAGCCCCAGGTGCCTGGCACCTTCCCTCCACTCTCCCTCTTGTCAAGTCAGGTAGCGCATCCTGACACTGGCCCGCCAGCCCAGGGTCTGTACTCTTAGGCTGACTAGAGGTCACGGGCGAGGCTCTCCTCCCCCTACCTCTCCTTCAGGGGTCCTGCCCTCTCCTCCCAGGAGAGTCACGCTCAGAACACAACTCTCCCACCAGTTCACAACGTCTCTCCAGCAACTGGTCTCCCAACCTAGGGGCTAAACCCTCAGGTTGCACAGGGGTCAGAGCCGAGGACTCCCTCCCTCTGCACCCTCTTCCAGAGGGCTGCACCCCCCAACTGGAGTGGTACCCCTGGAAGCAAAACCAGTCAGGACACGGCTTACAGACATCCTTCCCTCGAGGTCAGGCAGATCCTGAACCTTTGCCTCCAAACCCGGGGACCAGCACCTGCGTTTGTGCACTTGCCAGGTGCACCAGGACTTCATTGGGAGCACATATGCCCCCCCGAGGGTGACATACAACTCAGGTGTCATGTGACAGTCTGCCTGGCGCAGATCTCCCAACCCCTGTGCATCTGACAGCACAGGAAGATCCCCCAGGACAGAAGTGAGGTCCCCATGGTCACTCACCGGGGACTCAGCCCTTCTGGATGGCCCCTGACCCACTGGTTCTCCCACTGGGGACTCCTTCTCCCTCTCACCCCTCAGTCTAGACTTCTGCTCCCTTCCAACTGGAGCGGCACTGCCAGACACCAGAACTGATGTAGGCCCTGTTACAGGCACTCCCCGTTCCCCAGACACTAGGAGATCCTCCTCAAATGGTCTACTAGTACCCTCTAGGCCCCCAACCTGGTGTTCCCTTAAAGAACCCTCCAGGTCCTGACACTGGGTTTCAGGCACCTTGGGACACGCAGTCCACACTCACTCCTTCCCCACTGAGACTGGACATGAGCCCTACACCCCTCCCACTACACTGGGACCTAGCTTAGCTACTCTGAACCTCTTCCACATCACAGGTCTGGAACATATCTGCACCACTCCTTTTGGGATCACTCCCCAATGCCTCTTCAGACTCTCTGGAATCTACCAAGAGGTCTGCCTCCAACGCAAGCTCTCTAGAATCAGAGAACTCACTTTCCAGCGGGAGTTGGCATAGCTCTGGAAAACAGGGACTTAAAATGTGCTCTCCAACAAATGAACCACACAGCTCCACACAGTTGTTAACCAAGCTACAGTGTGCCTCACCCTCCAGTGCCTTGCACAAGTACCCAACACCACTCTCCCGAGATTGGCAAGACAGTATCTTACTGTCTCTGTCACACAACCCACACTCTTCTGGGCGGTCTTCACACTCACACACCAAGGTTTCTACCATGGGGGAACCCCTCTCCCTGCAGCTCTCATTTGAGTCAGTAGAGTGTCCCTCCCACCACTAGGAATATAGACCCCTGTGTCAGTCCCCCAATCTACTTCAAGGACACTGCACACCACTTGAGCTACCTCATAAACCTAAACTCCCTGGTGTATGTCAACTCCCGCCCTCAAGTAAGGCGCCACATCTATGGGTGTTTGTACTTCTATCTCAGCACTGGAAACTACCATCTTGCTGCCACCATCTGAGCTGGACTTCACCTCCAACTCAGCCAAGCTCACCTCTTGAGCCTCACATTTTTCTTCTTTCTGGGCTAAGGTTCACCGGATCTCAGCCTTCTTGATTTCCCCGTCTAATTCTCTGTTCCTTCGTTCAGCAGCAAGGAGCCTCTCATCTTTCTCTCCCTCACTGTCAGAGAAGTCCTTCTCCTCAGAATCATCTCTTAGTGTTGCTTCCAAATTCTGACCTCATGGGAATACAGGCATGGCTCAAGATCCCTCCTTGTGGACCCTTTTTCCACGGGCAGCCCCCTCTCTTCGCAAAAGGCTTTTATCTCCGCCACTGTGTAGATATACAAGTGGAAAAAGTTGACTTCCATTTTGGCAATACTTCACAGGTGCAACAATAGCCAGAGTTTCAGTATCCCAAAAAATACTTCCAGGAGGACACCAGGAAACAAAACAAACAGTATGTGGCTGCGTAGTGGTCTGCACTAAACTAGTGATGTACACCAATTACTGTGGGTCAAGTAGAAATACAATTTCAAATCATCACCGCTGACGACCAATGTTAGATCTGGGGGTCTCTAGTTGGCAGAGATAGGTACCAGTGTCCAAATAGGGACCCTTGCTTCTAATCAGGGTAAGGGGGATACACTCTTTGGATAACCCCTGCTCACCCCCTTGGTAGCTTGGCACGAGCAGACAGGCTTATCAAAGGCAATGTGTAAAGTATGTGTACCAACACTCACAGTAACACAGTGAAAACACCACAAATAGATTCCACACCAGTTTAGAAAAATAAAGTATCTTTATCTAAACTCCACAAGACCAAAACAACAAAAATCCAACATACACAGTTCAGGAATTTGATTTTAAAAGAGTTCTAGGGTTTGCGTCAAAATAATCCACAGTTGCATCACGTATAGCCCAAAGTAACTGTAGATGCCACAAAAGTTCCAAGTGTAAGCTGCATTGTTGAAAAACAAGTGATGCGTCACTCCTGAGACCCCGGGGAGGCGATTCGAGAGCCCCGCTGGACGCAGAGGGAGTGTTGCAAAGAATCCGGTCTGTATGAGGAGGGATGCGATACCTTGTATGGATTCCGGTGCGCAGGTTCGGTAGGAAGCGTCTCACACAGGCACGATGCGACGATCTTCAGGGCGGTGCCAATCTCAGGTGTGGCGGCGATGCGCGGTGCAGTGTTGATCTTCTCCTCTCGCGGCCCCTCGATGCGATGAAGTTTGCAGTGACTTTATGCGGTACGCAAGCAAGCGATGCAGCGATCTCACCCAGCGACAACAGGCTCTGCAACGATACACGGAGGGACAGGAATGATCCCGCACCGGTGCGATGCATTGCGCAAGCAAACTATGCGTTGGTTCTCGCAGCGGCAATCGTCGCTGCGGCAATCTTCATTCTCACGGTGACGGGGATTTCCTCGCACTGTCAACGATGCGCTCCGCATTGAAGTAATGAATGAAAATTGCAGATTGTCTTCTTTTCTCCTTGTCCAGCTTCCCAAACAGCAGGCAACAACTTCCAGGGGCCCCACAATTGGATCAAGCACTCTAGGAAGGGGAGACTCACTCAGCAGAGTTCAGGGGGAATGCTGGGGTGAAGTCCTTTTGTTCCTGGGACTTCTTAACAGCAGGCCAGCTCTCCTCAGACCCTTGGAGATCTCTTCAAGCAAGGGGACACAGCACACAGCAACGTCCTTCCTCTCTACTTGGCAGCAAAGCAACTGCAGGTCAGTCCACAAGCACACAGCAGGACAGTCCTTCCTCTTCAGTCTTCTTTCTCCTTGGCAGAGGTTCCTTCTTGATTCCAGGATGATCTAATTTTCTGTAGTATGGGTAGCCCTTCTTATACCAGTCTTTCATTTGTTCTCTAGAGGCAGAGATGCCCTGGCTTGGTCAGAACCAGTTTAGGTCAGTTCCTGAGCACTTTGGGGCATATTATCAAGGAACGTCGTTAAAATTATCGCTGCTTTAGCTGCAGGAAACTGCCACTAAAGCAGCGATAATGGGCTTGATAATATGCCCTTGAGAATTCCAATAGAAACCCATGTGCTGGTGTTAACATGGGCTTCTATTGGAATTTTCTATGGCATATTATCAAGCCCAATATTGCTGTTATTGCTAAAGCGGCGATAATTTTAATGCGTTCCTTGATAATATGCCCCTTTGTTTTTCTATCTTCTCTCCTTTCGGAGAGAGGGGCAGGGTCGTCAGCCGCCCAGCAGGAGGGAGAGCCAGCATTGTGGAAGGCAGGCACAGCCATATTCATGCCCTGGTGCCATCCCCTTCCTCTACTCAAGATGCAGATGAAGCTATTCAGCCTAGGTCTGACTCATCCAGCCTCCTGGCGACTCCCCATCCCCTGTCACTCACAAACCATACAGTCAATTCACAAACAGGCCAAGGCACACAGAAAGGTCAGACAAGAATGAATGAATGAATGAATGAAACCAAATTTATAAAGCGCTACTAAGCCCAATGGGCGTCAAGGCGCCTAACCAAAAAGAAGCTAACTAAAGCAAATATGCTCTCATTGTGGGTAGGCCTTGATAAAGCACCAAGTTTTGAGCGCTTTTTTAAAAAGGGACAAAGATGGTTGGGCCTTAATCTCCAGAGGGAGAGAGTTCCACAGCCTAGGAGCGACGATGGAAAATGCTCTACTGCCCCAACGGACCTTCCTAGCACGGGGAACCACAAGCAGATTCATCTCCGATGATCTGAGGGTTCTACTAGGTATGTAGCGAGTTAACAGGGCACCTAGAGGGTCCAAAGGACCATCTGCAAGAGCTCTATAGGCCAAGCACAAGATCTTAAAAGAGATCCTCAGTTGTATAGGGAGCCAGTGCAGGCTCTTTCTGGCCATTGTGGCAGAGGATGCATTAGGAAGAGCCAAAACAAATCGAGCAGCCGCGTTCTGTACGACCTGAAGGCGTTGAATGAGTCCCTTGTTGGAGTCTGCATAAAGTGCATTACAGTAATCCAACCTGGAGCCCACTAATGCAACCACTGTCTGCCTACGTGCTAGAGGAGAAAGATAGTGCAAGATTCTTTTGAGGATTTTAATGACCCCCCAGCAAGTGGCCACTGTTCGATTGACCTGTAGAGTCATGGACAGTGAAGTGTCAAATATTACGCCGAGGTTTCTGGCTGATTGGGAAGAAGATGGACAAGTTCCCAAAGATGAAGGCCACCACTCGCTAGACCAGACATCCTGGTCCTTGCCAAAGACCAGAATCTCTGTTTTATCGCCATTCAACTTTAGGGAGTTCTGGATCATCCACTCTGAGACTGTCTGCATACAAGTTCTAAAGTTGACGGCGGAGGTGGTAGCAGAGTGGGCCAGAGACACCATGATTTGAGTGTCGTCGGCGTATGACACAACCTCCATCCCCTGCGATTTTACTAACCTAGCAAGGGGGGCCACATAGATGTTAAATAGGGTCGGACTCAAGGCCGACCCTTGTGGCACCCCATACTGCAAGGATTTAGCAGGGGAGAGGAACTCTCCAAGCATGACTCTCTGCTCTCTTAGATGTAAAAAAGAGTGCAGAAGGTTCAAGGCCGGACCCGCAATCTCTGCCTCCCTCAAACGCGATGTTAACGTAGAGGGAGACAGGGTGTCAAACGCTGCTGTGAGGTCAAGTAAGACCAACACAGTGGTTTGACCCGCATCTACCTTCAGGCGGATATTATTCACCACCATAGTAAGTGCTGACTCGGTACTATGGGCCTTTCTGAATCCATGCTGGGAACTCTCTAAGAACCCAGAGGAATCCAGAAAGGTAGAAAGATGTAAGTTCAGGTGAGATTCGAGCATTTTTGCGGGAGCCGGTAACAGTGAAATGGGTCTAAAATTCTTAAGCTGTTCTGGGTCCAGGGTGGGCTTCTTCAAAAGAGGCTTCACTATCGCCCTTTTCCAAACTGAAGGGAAGGTTCCTAGAGTTATGGCACCATTCATCACTTCGAGGAGGGGCGGAAGAAGCGTGAGCCTACAATCCTTCAGAATCTTCAAAGGACATGGTTCCAGAGGCGAGGACGATTTGGTCCGATCCAACAGGAGCTCAAGCCTGTTAAGGGAAAGTAACGGGAAATGAGTAAGGCTCTTGGAGGGGTCTCTTGGCCAAAACTCTAGATTAGATAGAGTTTGGAGAGAGAGATCCCCCAAGGTGTTCCTCTGAGTTTCCAAGGCAAGATATATATCTTCAATTTTATTATGGAAAAACTCAGATATATTATTACACAGCTCCTGTGATCCCACAACTGGATCAGGCACTTGCAGGGAGCAGAGGGAGTGCACGATCTTGAAAAGTTCCCTAGAAGAGGTAAGGGAGGTAGTGAGGTTCGAGAAAAACTCCTGTTTTTCCCTAAAAACACTAGCTTTGTATTCTCTTAACAGACACTTGTGTGCCTCCCTTTCGGTAGGATCCCAAGTCTTCCTCCATCTTCTCTCCTGTCTTCTACAGCTTTGTCTCAGAAGTCTTAGTGATTCTGTGAACCAGGTGGCAGACGGTTTAAGACGTGCCGAGTATCGATAGGATGCAGGGACTAATTCATCAACAGCCTTGGTGATAGAATTAGCAAACCCATCGGCTGCCTCGTCAACGTCTCTTAAAGGCGAGTACAAGCTGGTCTCTATATAAGGAGCAAGGGCTTCATTGGTAATGTTCCTGTAGCTCCTTTTCGGACCTCAAGAGAACAGCCACTTTCTAAAAGTGCTGTTCTCAAACACAGGATTTAAAAAACATCCTTCCTAAAAGATAGGTTATTACATTCTGAGTTCAGGGTTACCAGACTTTAATTTTTTATCTTGCTCCTATGGGAAGATATGCAGGTAAACATTATACACAGCATTCCCCATTATAACCTATGGGCAAGATAGCCCCCTCAATACTGAAAAACGACAATGGCTGTCATTCACTACCAGAGCATGTCACATACATGCTCTACCGTTCACATACACTGCACCCTGCCCAGGGGGGTACCTTGGACCTTCCATAGGTTTGTCCAGTGTGTACAGAAACGAAGGGTTAGGCCTGGCCAGTTTGGACACTGGTCAGGTCAGCATGGCAGTTAGCAACTGCACACAGGCACTGCGGTGTCAGGCCTGAGGCATCATTTTAGGGCTACTGCTGTGGGTGGCACAATCAGTGCTGCAGGCCCACTAGTAGCATTTGAATCACCAACCCTGGCACACTCGGTGCACTTTACTAGGGACTTCCTGCTAACACAAATATTACAATCATGGATAACCAATCACTGTAATAATTTATAGAG
Source organism: Lissotriton helveticus (assembly GCF_964261635.1). NCBI lineage: Eukaryota > Metazoa > Chordata > Amphibia > Caudata > Salamandridae > Lissotriton > Lissotriton helveticus. The sequence continues at coordinate 1,744,993,642 of NC_136065.1, forward strand.
AGCATATGCACTTTAGCACTGATCAGCAGTGGTAAAGTGCCCAGAGTTCTATTGCCAACAACCAAAGGTCAGGAAAAAAGGGAGGAAGAAGCAAAAAGTTTGGGGATAACCCTGCAAAAAGTGCCATTTCCATCAATGATCATATCTTATTTATCATTTTAATTATCCTGGTTTTTGGTGGTAATGAAGTAAATTTAGTGATGGGGCAATTCTCTAGGAAGGAATTGTGCAACAAGATTTATTGATAGTGTGCAGTTCAGGGAAGGAGGTAAAAACGCTTGAATACCAATCTTATATTTTTTCTTGTAGGTTCACTTGTAAGGATTGCACTGCTACAAAGAAGTGCACATTTGTCATGAGCAATTTGATGTTGTGGTGAAGTACTTTAGAGATTTGTAATGACAAAGCCGGGGCTTCTCAGAATCAATTTGGGTTCAAGTAGCGAATGACACATTATTATGTGCATCTAACCTTTAAGGCAGGAATGTGATTTCATGTTAGTGAAAAATGTCAAAGAATAATTAGGATTATTACCACTTGAAAATTACTTTGGAAAGAGATTCACATAGCAACATAACGTCTTAGTCATAGGAAGTTATTGCAGTAATTAAAGATGGGGACAATTTTTAGACAATTTATTCTCACTTCATTTCCAAAGTATCAATTTTCTATTTTTTCATGACTGGGCGGCATTGATTTGGCTCCTGCAACATTCCCCATGATCAAAACATAACAAACGTACAACTTTTTCAGTAGTAGTAGTCGTACTAGTTTATTGCTTGATTATTTAAAATCATTAAAAAAATGCATAAAACAATTTCACAATAAAAACCGCGGTATCACATAAAAAGGAATCATTGGTATATGATAAAGTTGAATTTTAAATAAAAGATGGTTTGACTGAAGTAAAAAAAAAAATTTTTGTATTACACGAACATAATAAACAATGATTATCACAAACCGCAGTTGACTCATATTTGGGGATGCGCAGCTAGCACTGGTGGATGAAAAGCTTCCAGTTTAAAACCAACCATGCGGTAAAAATGCCTTCTAAGTGCCTAGTGCTGTATAGCCTGTGATGTTCGGACAACCTATAATCGTGTTTATTCGACCAGTGTTCATGTTTGTTTGTTCTGCTTGTCGGAGTAATTTCCTAATATGAGCAAAATATTTTACACCTCGACAAGACAGAATGATTGATGAGCCCTCCATCCATCCAATCACAGCTTGTCTGCATGTTCGAATATTTAGCTCATTAAAGATCAATTTTAAAGAGGATTTCCTTAGATCCTTTGCAGCTGGGCACACACACAGCAAATGGGTTAATGTTTCGTCCGGACAGTACTCCTCTTGATAATTGTGTTTCCATGATGGCATTCAGTCCTTCGAGTCATGGATTCCCAGACGGTAGTGAATAAAGCTCGTTTTTATCTCGGAGCTAAAATGGGCAGCTAGGTAGATTTGGGGATTTGTATCAGTATAGGAATTTATTACTGTCCATGCATGGCGTCGTTTGGACAAGATGTTTTTGCGGCTTTAGAACCTGGGTGCAGCACCCTTTACCAGTACACTGAGTCACATAAGTTATTAGAGCAAGCCATGATATTTTTGCAGCCACCACCTACCCAGCACTGTGAAGTGTGGCTGTTAATGGGCATTTATGTGGAAGGAACAGACCCTTAGGTTCTCTTGGACTTTGTCTGAGGTGCTATTACTGATTACCCTGACTGAATCGTGCTATGCAATTAAGAGCAGTTCTTTATGTTTGGGACCAGTTCTGTGTGAACCTGCACGTGTAGTAGCCATGCCCAGAACACAGAGATCCTGTTTCCTCACTGCTCCTATTCTGAACATCTGCCTAGCTGCAGAGCGCCAGCCAGGATCTTCAGATGCTTACTTATTTGTGCCATCTGCTCCCGCTCCTCATAGAATCTAAAGGAAAGAGTGATGCAAACTGGGGCACGCAAGGCTGGACTGGGGAACCAAACGCAACCCTTAAAAACATTCTCAAACCAGCCCCTCCCTTTATCTCTTCCCCCAATCTCTTTCTTTCCATCCATTTATCTTTCTCTCTTTTCTTCTCTGATCGCTTTCTCTCCACCTCTCCCCCTCTCTTTCCCTAATTTGAAGCCTTCTCGAGCCTGGTGGAATTCATCTCGGGGAGCTAGGGAAAACGGTAGTGGCCTCTCGCCCTCCAGCCCATCTGGGAACTGCGGAGTGGAATAAAAGGTCTGTCCGGCCCTGGGACAAGGTTGGGAAAAGGAGGAAATACCAAAGGGATTAATATTAGTGCTATGCGCAAACCCTAGGAGGGCGTGACAATAGGTTAAATATTTCCCAGGCCCTGAAGGTTATGAGGGCCCCTCATTCACAATGCAACATTTACCTGCCCTTTGTATCAAAGGGGACAAAGCAATTGACCTATGGGAATATGAAGGAGGCAGTCTTTATTGACCTGGCTCGAGCCCTCTCCATATGCAAACCACTGGAGAGATGTGACTATGCGGCTGCAACACTTTTTGCATAGTTATGAATTTACAGCCTTTGATCCATCATTTCCATATTCCATTAACCCTATTGCTGGGTCAAACTGATAAAAATATTTCTAAAAGAATGGACCGACGTATGATGCAGAACAACGGTACACGTTTGTCACAGATTAAATGAGCATGTTTCAGCTGTTGATTCAGGTATTAAACTAGCACTAATGAGCTGAATCGTTCGACAGGCAGTATTAATGTCCCCTTAGGGTACGAAAAGACTTCTGGTTGCTGAATTAAATTAAGCCTGTTATATTTAAATGAAATGCCCACAGTGTATAAATAATAATTCCATATTTGTTATGTAAATGGTTTGCTTCCCTATTTGTGCAAATTCATGTTACATCACATATTCAGATTTTAAAAAAACAACTATTTTAAGCAGTCACTTAGAGTAAGTGTTAGAAATGTTTTTTTCTGGTTGGCTAGGCACATAAGCCAGGCAGAACCAACCACTCTACTTGTAAATTGCACACCAAAGAAAATAACCTGAGCGCACCTCCGGTAGTTTGGCGCAGAGCAGTCAGGTTTATACCCAGAGGCAATGTGTAAAGCTTTTGTGCATCACAATCACATCAGTGGCATAGTAAATACTCAATTAAACTAATAGTGGCTCCACACAGGATTATATAAAACATATCAAATATTGTGAATAAAACATGTACCAACACAGCATGCATCATAAATACTGTGCATACTATGCCTGTACTAATTAGCCTGCCAGTGATAGAATTAAAATGGCACATGGGATACCATCAGGGACTAAAACACGTATATCATCAATACTGTGCACATTTAAAGCATGAAAATGCAGCAGTTTAGTTAGAGGGCTGTCACACAAATCACTAGGTCACTATAGATACTTAGATCACACAATGTCAACATAAACACATAGGAGACAGCACACCTAATAAATGTTATATGTCATTGAGTAATCATATGCAAGGTACAGAAGCATCTGCACTTCCGTAAGAGGTAATACTTTATTTTAGCAAATACCTACATGAGGCCAAGCCACTTCATGGTGGCAAATGGGGTCTCCATGGACGATTGGCCCTGGAAAACCACTGCAGTACCGGTGCCCCGTGGTATGCCCAAAACCAAGTGTAGGGCACACCCTAGAGAGTAGTGGAGGGGCCACACGGGGTCCTTCGCATGAGAAAAATGAGCACATAGCAGCTGCCCGAGACCACATGGTGCAGCTGTAGGAAATCACAAGGGTTGTGGCTCAATGTGGGTGTGATTACTGTCACTACTCTCCGAGCTAACAGAGGAGGGTTTATAATAAAAAAAGTTTCTCAATCAAGAATGCAAGCGTGATGTGCGGTAGTCAACAATAACTGGACATAAAGGCACCTCAAGAAGAGAGTGTGGAAATACAACGGAATTAGCATAAAGCCAAATCTGTGTATCCAATTAAGCTGATGTAACATAAACAATACCATTAATTCAAGAAGGAGGATGCAGAGTATCAGCAAGCATGAGTCCGAATTTCCCTACATCGAGGGTTGATTATTAAAATGCATTATTCTATCCCTACACTAACACTAAAGTGACGTCCCTACTTAAGCATTTTCAGGAAGGAGTGTAAAAGGCGTCAGCATGTGGAGACTTCCTAAGAAGACTCTGCACCATCGATAGGTCATATAGCATAAAGCTATTGAGACAGAGCTTGCTCTTAGGTGCTATCTCTGCAAAGGCAGAAGAAAAAGTGGCCACTTTCCCCACTAAATTCAATCAGGGGACTAGTGGCACAAAGGCTAAAGATTTATGGACTATGGGAGTATGCCACGCGGGTGAAAAGAGGGGCCTGCCAGAATCTTGGGGTTGGGCACGCAGACCATCCGATCCTGGTGTTAGTAGAAGTCCATCCCAAAGGGAGAACAAGGGAAGTGTTCACATAATTTCATGGAATGTGGCTGGGCTGAAAAATAAACTAACTTCAGATGACTGGGGGCTGTTCATGGATAAGCACGATACCTGCCTTATACAGGAGACGTGGGCAATGGACGATTACCAGCGAAGTGCGTTCGCCACATTCAACATCCATGCAACAAAAGGAAGTAGAGGGAGACCGTCAGGAGGGCTCAGTATATGGGTAGCGACTCATCTAGGAGCTATGGCTAAGCAGGTGTCAGCCAACTCCGCAGACATTTTATTTGTCCTATTGACACTTTGGGGGAACAAGCACTTAGCCATAATTAATATTTACTCCAGACCAACATAGAGCCGTCAGGAGTCCCTGGTTATTGAACAGCTAAGGGAGTTTGTTAAGTCACTAGGCCCGGAGGTCGGTATAATTATCGGGGGTGATTTCAATTGCCAATTTGAACCCCTCAGTAATTTAAGGGCTGAGGAACCTGATGAGGAAAACAAACATTGGAATATCCCGTAACCCTCAATCCCTATAGTAAAAGCATGGACACCGTTGGTAATGCAAATTCTCTCCCTTACATTCTCCCTATCAGTAAGGCCATGTAATGGCTGTTTAAAATCAGACAGGCCTGGAAATGTGACCTTCAACAGAGCGGGCCAATCTTCAATCATTGATTACATCATGATCGAATGTAGGTCATGGGACAATGTTCAGGACTTTAGGATCGCTCATCCGCTGGATAGCGATCATAACACACTGGTAATGTCCCTGAAGCCCGGGAGTTGGGGAATGAGAAACACTATTTCTGAGACCATTTCCCCTCTCTATCCCCTTCTCCTCCACAATAATAGGAGGAGAGTTAAATGGCCTTATATTACGGGCTCCCCTAACCGGCAGTCCGAAATATATCGCCAAGTCTTGCCTTATCCCAGTGACATGGCGGTGGTGGGGTCTGAGGGGGTTGCAGCTGGGCTGGACAATAAGCCGATAGAAATCCATCAACAGCTAGCCTCAATATTGCTAGAGGTCTTTTTTCCACTCCAGGTGTGCAAAGAAAAAGCGCCTAAGACCCATCCCTGGTATACTGCTGAATGCCGAAAGCTAAAAGGAGAGCTGGTCAAAGCAGTCAAAGCAAAAGATAGATTTCGAATCAAGTCGTTAAGGGTTTTGTACAAGGAAGTCCTAGAAAGGGAAAGAAAGTCATGGGAGGAGGGACAATGGGAAGATTTGAGGGAGACATTGCAACGCAGAGATTTTAAATCATTCTGGGCAATTGTTAGCACCGAGGGTAGGGGCGGGAGGAATGCCGTAAGTCCTAACATAGCCGCAATACTATGGGAAGAATATTTTGGAGGTCTATATGCCCAACCAAGCACTGGTGACTCTGAGTCGGAGTCTCTGAGCCTCTTCCATGAGTATCAATTGGAGGGGGCCCAGGAGATAACGATCCTGGAGGTGGAGAGTGCCAGTGCTAGGTTGTTACCGAGCAAAGCACCGGGGCTTGATAAAATCCCTGGTGACTTGTTTCGGTCTGATCCCAAAATATGGGCCTCCACTCTGTGTTTTGTTTAATACAATATTAAAGGGCACAGAACCACCCGAGACATGGAGGGGGGCTGAGACAGTTCCCATCTTTAAAAAAGGATGTCCCCTGCAACCCTCGAATTACAGGCCTATTAGCCTCATGGATATCCCGCAGAAGCTTTTTGGGAGGATACTTCTGGTCAGGATCCAGCAATGGGAGGAGGAAAATCAGATGTTAAGTAATTTACAAGCCGGTTTCAGATCGGGTACCTCCACAACAGACCAGATCTTCCGGTTACAGGTCCCCTTTTGGAAAACAGTGAGTGTGGAGGGTGGCAGTCTCTACCTCATCTTTGTGGACCTACGGGCCGCGTTTGATCTGGTCCCCAGGAACAAGTTGTGGAGAGTCCTCCAGGATCTTGGAATGCCCCACTACTTGCTGGAAGTACTGATCAGGCTCCACTCACGAAACTTCGCCCAGGTTAGATGTGGGAAAACGGGAGAACTGTCAGCACAATTCCCAGTGCAAAGGGGGGTACGCCAGGGGTGTGTGCTGGCCCCTACTCTCTTTTGCCTGTATATAAATGGGCTTGTTAAACATCTCCTAGCCATAAAGGATACGGATGCCCCTATATTAGTTTCAGGTAGAGTGCCCGCATTAATGTTTGCGGATGACACTCTACTGCGTATCCTTAACGGGTTTGCTGACTTTTGTGCTTTAAGTGGACTAGAAATCAATTTGGCTAAAACTAAATTCATGATTTTTAGTCCACCAAGGCAAACTCGACCAAATCCTACCCTCAATGGCATACCTCTTGAGAGAGTGAAGACGTTTGACTACCTAGGTATTACTCTCAAGGAAGACTTGGGCTGGGATGCACAATTAATTAAGTCCACATTAAAATTGACGCAGACTGTTGCTGGGATATCTAAAAGGTTTAGAACATCCACATACAAGCCGGCGGCCCCTATTATCGAGATATATAGCGTCCAAGCTAGAGCAGCCGCGCTATATGGGGCGGAACTATGGGCACACTGTTGACCAAAAGATCTGGTTAGGGTTGAACACACATTTATGAGAGAGTTGTTTGCCCTACCCGTTAGTACTCCACTGGTCCCACTCAGACTTGATCTTGGTCTGCTCCCAGTGGAAGAGGAGGTTGCCCCGAGACCTTTATCTTACTGGAGAATTCTCTGGTCTGTCCAAGAACTCGCCTCGTACCCTAGAGAGTTCAAGGAGGTTTGGGTGTTTCTGAGGTCAAAAAAAGTCCCCTGCCTTTCACATATCAAGGACCTCTGTGTACGGCTTGGTGTTTCTGGTCTATGGGAATCTCCCGAGATAGTTTCCTTGACTATAGCCAGATCTGACCTGGTAAGAAGGTATAGGTCTAACAACTTGCTGGCCTTGCATGCTAGTACGGCTCTAGGGAGACTAACTTGTGAATTCCTCAATGTAAAAACTGATTACAGGAAGGAGGAATTCCTCAATAAGATCTGTCCGGCCCAAGCCAGAAAGCTGTATCTACAACTCAGAATGAGTATCTTGCCACTAAGGTCAATGACATGCAAATGGGATGTAAACAAATGTACCCAGTGCCCTCCGTGTGAATATCCACTAGAAAATGAAAGCCATGTATTTTTCTTTTGTCCAGCATATGTGCTGTCTCGAAAGAGATGGATTAAACCCATCTGCAGGAATTTGGGGTTCCGAGAATGTGAACGCGCGCTTAGAGTACTAAAATACGACACTCATCCACCAGTTGTCTTTGCTGTTTCCCGTTTTCTAAATAGCATGTGGATTAAGCGCAGAACCTTCTTGATGACTTAATTCTAGAAGCCATTTTACTTTGAAAGTTTAATTCTTTTTAATCATGAATATCCTTATTGTATTTGTGTGTATATATATGAAATGTGTTTTTAACTTATTTAAAAATGAATTTTTTATCATTCACTTTGTTTTTACTATGTACTTTAATGACCCTTTGTGGTCGAAATAAAGTTATCAATGATGATGATGAAATTCAATCAATTCAATTCAATATTTATTAAAGATGTGGATCTCCAATGAGGTCCACATAAAATATACATACAATTATTACATAATAAATATAATAAAAAATGTCATTTCATTTCTCAGTCCATCAATAAATATCAAACCCCTTCATAGCTGGTCTTAGATTTTCCCTTACATAGCATAAATGGATGTTTTCAATTGCCATAATGAGCGAGATACATAAAGATTCTCAGCATTAAGACAAATAGGCAGCAACAAAGTCCTAAATAAAAACCTCTACCAAAACAAGTGGGACAAGTTTAGGTCCATACTAAGCAATAATAGCTTTTTGATTGATTCAGTTTAGAATAATGTACTTCAGTTGCTTGGTAAAAAACAGGAAAGTGCTCTGAAACAATCAGCATATTTGGAGAATCAATACATTTCCTTTAACAACAGTACGCAATAACTAAATATAATCTAATTTTGAGCAAAGACGCATTAAATAGCAGCAACTACATATGCAAATATATATATATATATATATAATAACAGCTTCTCCTCTCCTGTGGCCTCCCCTTCTCTGTGGCCCTTGTGACATCCCGCTGCCGCTGCCGGGGCCTGTTGCACCAGAGGACCGGCAGCCGACAACTGGCGTGGTCTTTGGAGAGGAGAGGCTGGGGACACTGCGGTGGCTTCCGAGGCATTCCGCGGACTTCTCTACGTGACTCCTGGAAGCCGCCCGCCAGCATCCGGCGCAGCCGCAGTGTGAGCCGGTGTCCGCTTCTCCGGCGGCTTTCGGCGGCCCTTCCGCACTACCACCCTCCTCACTCCCTGCTGCCCACAACCCGCCCGCCTCTCTGATCAAGTCAGGGAGTGGTCAGCATCGCTGCAGCTTCCCGGCACCCAGCTCCCCCTCGGTGCAGATTCTGAACCCGAGATAACAGGGGCGCGGTTGGTCAGCGAATAAGAGCCCAAAGGGTGGACTTGTGGGGCCCAGGACCTAGGTCCACGGAGTGGAGAGGTGCAGCATCAGTTGTGAGGTACAGACACACCACAGTTTGCGGATGCCCAGGTGATTCCAGACAAATGAAAACGATGAGCCAAGCAGGTGGAGCTGGGGATTGAGAGATTGAGAGGTAAGAGGCAGAGGTGGAAGAACGAGAGGTGAGCAACGCAGAGCCGGCATTCTGCTCCCTCTCCCCTCCCCCCACCAGCAGTAGCAGCAGCAATTACTTCACAAAACCTACCCTGCACACCCTGACTAGGCCGTAGCCCACTTTTGAGCCAACCCAGGACATTTAAGGGACCTCTAAGGGTCCGCCCAGACGGCCAAGTTTCGGTGACATAGTGACAAGAGTTAAGAGACTAGAGCTCAATACTGCGATTGCCGAAAAGGCTGGATTGGCTGATTGGACAATTAGCCACAACAGTCAAATAAATACATTTGAACAGTAAACAACAGTAAACATAGATTGCGCTACCACCATTAGTGGTGGTCGCGGAGATAGTGCCCGGATAGCCTGGCCAGCCCATGGTTCCGGCCCAAACTAGGTCGGTGCAGCTTGCAGGCTCCAGTGAGCCCCGCTCGCCTGGAAAGCTCTGACCCTAAAATAGTGCAAGCCCGAAACCCAAACCTAAGGCGCAACAATCCTCTGATCAAAACGCAAGGTCCTCAATCTCATTATTCAACTAAGCAGTAACATAGAGCTGTAATGAAGAACTAGAGACAGCTCAACAGAAATGAGATCAGGGAAAGTACGCCAGAGCATCACAAGTGTCATAAACAATCGAAAAACGAAAAATATGATTCTCAAAGAACCCTCCAATGCACCCACCAGCAACCACGAAAACGCGGGAGGGGGAGCAACAGACTCAATGGCCAATCGGGAGCATGGAGACAACATTCCCAACCGGCCGACTAGCAGAGGCCATCCAGAGAAATGGCAATGGAAATCAGCAGATCCAAGCCTTAAATACAGTAGTAGTAGATGGAGTCAAAGGAGGTACCCCAACCCATAATCATGCCCCAGATCAAGATACAGACCAAATACAGGTAACCAACTAAAATGCTTGTAAGACGTGGAAGGAGGACTCTACTACCAAACTGCTCGAAAATGGGAGCAATGATACCAAGCAAAAACTAGGAAACCATTTTATCACCAATTACCGGGAAGTGTCAAGTGTCCCACTGGAACCAGTTATAGTGATTTGTGCTTCCCTTCAATTAAAGGAAGAAGCAAAGGAGATAAATGTAAGATAGATGTAAGAGCAACTGCTTCCATCTTCAGCACTGATTCAGAAAACAAACAGGACATTGTGATGATAGCAGGTCCATTGGCAACTACTGAGGAAGCAAAGGACCCTCAAAAGTCCCCAGGTGAGCTATCTCCCTCTCATATTAATCTGGATATGAAAATACTGACAGCCAGCACCAGAAAAACGACCTGCCGGCCTTTAGCCTCGACATCCAAGAGTCGGAAGGACATCATTCAATTTCCACACCTAAGACTTTGAATAGCAGAGCAGAATTGACTGGAGCTGAACAAGACGATATTCCCAGTCACCAAAAAAGCAATCTATCTTCTCTTACAGCGGAGGAATGGGAAAAAATGGTTACAACATATTCCCTAGGAAATGCTGACATAAAACAGCAAGATGCCGGGAACCCCCCTAGTGACAACACCAAGGACTTATTTACAGAAGAGAACAAACTATGGAAATCCCTACTTAACACCATGCAATTATCAACAAAAGCCATGGAATATCACTCCGACAAAATGGATATCCAGTTATCTATTCTCAACTGTTTAGCAATGCACGTTACAAGTATTGACAATTGAGCAATCTGATCAAGAGGGTTCAAACTGAAATGGTAATATGCTCCCTAAGTTGTGCTTGCTACTCAATTATAGACAAACTAGCGACATTATCGGAAGTAATGGGAGACCTCCTAACTGATATAAAGAAAGCAAACAGTAATAAAAACAATGCATTTTAAAAAATAGAAGGCACAAGAGTCGGAGAAAGCAGCCCACAAGAAAGAGAACCTCATATCAATCTAACAGAGGAGTTTTTGCTCCAAGACAAACCAAAGACACAAAGAGGAGAGCAAAACACACCACCCATCAAACAAGGAGATATTTTTAGGTCTACACTCCAAGAATCACTTTGGAACAAAGGCAATCTAAGGGGGAGCATTCCCATGGGGTCGGTTCAAACAGAACCCCTGGACAAATTGCTTCTTGAACAGCACCAGTCATGCAGCCAAGTCGAGCAGCAAAGTAACTCAGATGAATGGGACATACAGTTCCTTAAAAGGAAAACATCGAAACAACGACAGCAAGAAGAGAAAAGGGAGGAACAAAATATTCTCCATAAAAACCTTCTTCCATATAACGACCAAAAGCCCATCAAGGGACGGAACGGGAAAAAACAAAGTCAATCAATCAATCAATCATGTCATTTATAGAGCGCACTACTCACCCGTAGGGTCTCAAGGCGCTAGGTGTGGGGGGGGTGCCGTTACTGCTCGAACAGCCAGGTCTTGAGCTTCTTCCTGAAGGAGAGGTGGTCTTGGGTCAGGCGCAGGTCGGTCGGGAGTGAGTTCCAGGTCTTGGCGGCCAGGTAGGAGAAGGACCTTCCTCCTGTTGTCGCTCTTCGGATGCGGGGGACGGCGGCGAGGGCGTGGCTGGTTGATCTGAGGAGGCGCTTGGGAGTGTAGAAGTTGATCCGGTTGTTGAGGTAGCTCGGGCCTTGGTCGTGTAGGGCTTTGTGCGCGTGGGTGAGGAGGCGGAAGGTGATTCTCTTGTTGACCGGGAGCCAATGCAGATCTCTCAGGTGTCCGGAGATGTGGCTGCGTCGGGGGATGTCAAGGATGAGTCTGGCCGAGGCGTTCTGGATCCGCTGGAGTCTCTTCTGGAGCTTGGCGGTGGTTCCGGCGTAGAGGGCGTTGCCGTAGTCCAGTCGGCTGGTGACGAGGGCCTGGGTGACCGTCTTCCTCGTCTCGTTGGGGATCCACCGGAAGATCTTACGTAGCATGCGCAGGATGTTGAAGCATGACGAGGAGACGGCGTTGACTTGTCTGGTCATGGAGAGGGAGGAGTCCAGGATGAAGCCCAGGTTGCGTGCGTGGTCCGTCGGTTTGGGTGCGGTGCCCAGGGCGGGGGGCCACCAGGAGTCGTCCCAGGCGGAGGGCGAGGAGCCCAGGATGAGGACCTCCTTCTTGTCTGAGTTCAGTTTCAGGCGGCTGGTCGTCATCCATTCGGCTACATCTCTCATCCCTTCGTGCAGGTTGGCTCTGGCGGTGGCGGGGTCGTTGGTCAGGGAGAGGATCAGCTGGGTGTCGTCGGCGTAGGAGATTATGTTGAGGTTGTGTTGGCGTGCGATGGCCGCGAGGGGGCTCATGTAGACGTTGAAGAGGGTGGGGCTCAGTGAGGATCCTTGAGGGACGCCGCAGATGACTTTGGTGGCCTCTGACTTGTACGGTGGTAGGCGGACTCTCTGTGTTCTTCCGTCGAGGAAGGAGGTGATCCATTCCAGTGCCTTATCCTGGATTCCGATGTTGCCGAGGCGCTGTACTAGGGTGCGGTGGCAGACAGTGTCGAAAGCCGCGGAGAGGTCCAGGAGGATGAGGGCCGCTGTTTCTCCGTTGTCCATCAGGGTTCGAATGTCATCGGTGGCAGCGATGAGGGCGGTCTCGGTGCTGTGGTTCGCTCGGAAGCCAGACTGTGAGGGGTCGAGGGATCCATTCGTCTCGAGGAAGGCGGCCAGCTGTTTGTTGACGGTCTTCTCGATGACTTTGGCCGGGAACGGGAGGAGCGAGATGGGACGGTAATTCTTGAGGTCGGTGGGGTCTGCTGTGGGTTTCTTGAGAAGCGCGCTGAGTTCGGCGTGCTTCCAGCTCTCGGGGAAGGTGGCGGTGTCGAAGGAGGTGTTGATGATGTCCCGCAGGTGGGGTGCGATGACAGCGTCGGCCTTGTTGAAGACGTGGTGAGGGCAGGGGTCAGTCGGAGATCCGGAGTGGATGGAGTTCATTGTGCGGATGGTGTCTTCGGTGCTGATCGGAGTCCAGGTGCGGAGGGTGGTGGTGGGTGGCGTTGTTGCGGTTGTGGCTTGCGTTGGTTGGTTGCTGAAGCTGTTGTGTATGTCCGCGATCTTGTTGTGGAAGTAGGACGCGAGGGAGTTGCAGAGGTCTTGCGATGGGGTGATGTCATTGTTTCCGGCGTTGGGGTTGGAGAGCTCTTTCACGATGTTGAAGAGTTCCTTGCAGTTGTGTGCGTTGTTGTCCAGCCGGTCCTTGTATGTATTTTTCTTGGTGGCGCGGATCAGTTGGTGGTGTTTCCGGGTGGCGAGCTTGAGGGTGGTCATGTTGTCCGTAGTTGGTTCCCTTCTCCAGACTTTCTCGAGGGCTCGACAGTTCTTCTTGGAGCTCTTGAGTTCGTCGGTGAACCATGGTGTTTTTCTGCTGCAGGGTCTGCTGGGTGGGGTTCTCAGAGGGGCGAGTTCGTCCGCGCAGTTGTTGATCCACTTCGTGAGGTTGTCGGCGGCCTGGCTGGGGTTCGCTGAGCTGGCGGGAGGGTGCTGGCTCAGGGAAGTGGTGAGCTGGTCGGCTGTGATCTTGTTCCAGCTTCTTCGGGCAACCTGTTGCTGGTGGTGGTGGATCGTCGTTCTTTTGAAGGTGAAGTGGACGCAGCTGTGGTCCGTCCAGTGGAGTCCTGTTGCGTGGCTGAAGGTGACGTCTTTGCTGGATGAGAAGACGGCGTCGAGTGTGTGTCCGGCGAGGTGGGTGGGGGTGGTCACCAGTTGCTTGAGTCCGAGGTTGGCGAGGTTGTCGAGCAGGGTAATGGTGTTGCGGTCGTTGTTGTTCTCCAGGTGGAAGTTGAGGTCCCCCAGGAGGATGTAGTCGGCGGAGGGGAGGGCATGCGGGCTGACGAAGTCGGCGATGTCCTCGCTGAATCGTGTGCGTGGACCCGGGGGTCGGTAGATCAGGGTGCCTCTGAGGGTGGTCTTCGGGTTAGTGTGGATCTGGAAGTGCAGGTGTTCGGCGGTGGTGAGGGTGTCGTCGGTGTTGGTCGTGATGCGGATGGTGTCTCTGTGGATGATGGCGATGCCTCCTCCCGTCTGGTTGGCGGTGCGATCCCTCCGTGTGATCTTGTAGCCCTCTGGGATGGCGATGGCGATGTCGGGGGCTGAGGAGGCGTTCATCCAGGTCTCGGTGAGGAAGGCAACGTCAGGGGCGGTGGTGTCGAGGAGGTTCCAGAGTTCTACGACGTGTCTGTGGACGGAGCGGGTGTTGAGCAGGATGCACTTGAGGTGGTTGCTGCTGATGTTCGGCTTGGCGAGTGCTGGTGCAGGGTGAGTCCGGATGCAGGTGAACTTGCAGGCGTGGCAGCTGAAGGGTCCGTGGGTGTGCTTCGGGGCGGCTCGATGGCAACCTGGGATGCGGCCGGTGTTGAGTGCGATGAGATCGGCGGCGTTGTAGGTTCGTCGGGTCGGCTTCCGTCGGTGGGGGCCAGGGGTCCTGGCACTGGGCGCGGTCCAGGCGCAGACGGGCTTACCTTTGGCGCGCCTTCGGCGCACAATCGGCGCGCCCGCTGCGCGTCAACGCTGCGCGTTCGCACGGTCGCCATATATGGCGAAGTGCGCGGGTGGGCGGAGCAGCTGGGAGGCGGGAGCGGGGAGGGAACAGAAGTAAAAGGGGCGTGGTCAGCAGAGGTGGCGGGAAGCGGGGAGGGACGCTGGAGGGCGGCAGCCGGCGGGAGAGGACAGGAACAGCGGCAGAAACAACAATAAAGCAGAAAACAGCGGAAAAGACAACAAATATGGCAATTACAGTCCTACTTAAGTCAACGATTCACCAACTCCGCAAGCGAAGCCGTAAACTGGTAAGAAACTATGTTCAAGCGGATATGAAGACGCAGGGAATCCACCTCTGCGCACAAATAAAACAGCCTTGCAAAAGAGAGAGAGCCCACTGACCAGAAACCTGATAGAACCCAACTCTAGCAAAACAAATAAGGGAAAAATGGCGGAAACTACCAGTAAAGGAAACGCTGGTAAGAAAATCTTGACTGAAAACAAACTCTCACCAACTAAAAGCCCAATAGATCAGCCAGAGGAGCAAATGAAAATGTTAAAAACCTGCAAAACTAACAATCAGGAGTCTGCAGTAGAAAAAACACTTACAATGCCAGTAGGATTAGAAGCAGACAACACAAACCAAGAATCGAATAAAGTAAACCAGATGGGAGATGAGCTCCTACCAGGGAATAAACTCCAAGGGGACGAATTAAACTCTTCCCAGCAGAACGATTCAAAAACAATCCTATTCATTCCGGACTTTAAATCTAAGGAGCGGGGCGATATTCTAAACAGAAGTAATATTCTCAAATTGCTAACCTCCATTAGCAATTTAGCAAGCATAGTTACACAAGATCTGCACTCTGTAGTATTTGTGTGATTCACACATCTATCAGAGCAAGAAATAACGAAGACCACTTGGACCACCGTGGCAATAGTACAGAAAATATTAAAGGAAGTTTATCAGTTAGAAGCTTGGAGGATCCACATAAAACTTGTCCACCAAACAGGTTACCCGGAGCTATTTCTGCAAAATTACCACAACCATAAAGAAAACTTAGCAAGAACCTCAAGGGTGGGTCTGCCTACAATATCGGTCCTAAGAGGTGCCCGTAACACCACTGTGGAGCTCATGGACAAACCCACCCCAAGAGTTGGGGACAATTGTGAGATGGATACATCAAGAGACTGGTCTTAGGTAGATAGAGCCATCAATAGTAGACACTCGAGCCAATGACAGTCCACAGAAGAATTAAAGAATCCGCCGAATCTAAAGTTTTGCTCGTGAAAAGTAAACGGCCTAGTATCAAAATCTACAAATACAGATATATCAAGGTATTTCCAACAGTTTGACTTAATCCTACTCCAAGAAACTTGCCTAGCAGAGCCTTTTCATTTACAAGGCTATAAGTCGTACCATCTTCCAGTTTACACAAACTCGAAGTTTGGACATCTGAAAGGAGGCCTCACCATATATGCCTCAAAAAAATCAGTCACCACAGCCAAAGAAATATTGAAGAAGAACGTTTTAAACAACGGAATAAACGTAATACAGATAGAGATAGCAGGCCCTAGACAAAACAAACAACAGCTAATTCCGGTTAACATATATTTACATCCGAGGGGAAAGAAATCCGGTGTAAAGTTTCTAATTTCAGAACTAACAAGGCTCTTAACTGAAGAGGAGCTACTGAATTATATTGTCTCAGGAGACTTTAACATGCTACTCTCCGGGATTGCAGGGAATGATCAGCTGGCCGAAGATTATTCTCTCGTTTGGGGGATCCCACCCCAAGAAGAATGCAAATGGGGCAAACAAAATAAGACATCTAAAGACCTATTTGCAGAACTAACTCGTCTAGGCCTGGTAGCATCAAACGGCAGATTCCCCGGAGACCGCCCTCAATCAGCCACCTACCACAACTCAAGGGCAAGTTCAGCGATAGATTACATGTTCCTATCTCTGTCACTTTTCAAATTGGTTATTGATTTTCAGATCGGGACGCAAGAGTGTAGTGATCACATGCCACAGGAGCTTATACTCATGGCTCACGGAAGCACACTAACATCCCCAATTGAATCTCAAACCTTAATAGTAACATCAAATTTTAAGATGATCAAATGCAAAACGGCGGACACCGAAAAACTCCTGGATGAGGCTAAAATCTGCTGGGAAGCTCACAAACAGCACAAAGGTGATAGAACGAACAACTGGGAGAACTTTACAAAAAATGTATGCTTAGCTAGTCCAAATTTCAAGACCGACACAATTAAAACCCCTGGGAGATAACATATCAAGTGGGCACAAAAAATGATCAAAGATTAAATCTCTCAACAAGCTAAAATTGTAAACTAAGGCAAATAAAAAGGGTAATTAATAGAAAGATCCGTAAACTGCGCCAGACGGGCCCGGAAGTCGACACACAGATAGAACTAAGGGAGCTAAAGCGAAGAAAAAATAAATACATATGGGAAATGAAACAGGAATATGCAGAGAAGATATGGGCCAAACTTTTATATGATGTAAAAACAAACAACAGTGCCAGATTTTGGCACATGGTTAACAACCTAGAAAATTCAAGGGCTCATAAAATCAACTCGTATATAACAGAGGAATCCTGGGTAAATTACCTGCTGCATAATTTCAACAAAGACACAGGAGTAACTTCTCAAGACATTGAAATTATCAATCATAGTCTAAACGCCCAAAACCATGAAGATGTGGAGGCCTTTCTTCCGTGCACAACCAAACAAATAAAGAACCGAATCATGAAGGTCAGGAAAGAGGGAACCCCCGGATCCAATGGAATACCTCCAATTTTATACAAACTGGACCCGACTCCTGGAAGGGATCAATTATTTCCCCTATCTACAAAAAAAGGCAGCAGAAATTATGCAAGAATTACAGGTTTATAGCATTAATCAATATAGATGCCAAATATTATGCAGGCCTCCTGCTGGAAGAACTAAAAGAATGGGCATCAAAGAGAAGCAAAAAAGCTCAGGGACAGTGACTAATATTCTAGCTCTTTCACTGCTAATAGATGCCACCATAAAAATTTTAAAGCCACTATTCGTCTGTTTCATTGACTACTCGTCGGCCTTCGACAGTATAGATAGGGGGAAACTATGGGCCAAACTGTCCGGTTGGGGCATTGATCAGAAACTTCTGAACCAATTGATTTCACTTCACCCGGAGACATGGGTGCAAATAAAACTAGGATCAGGCAACTGTTTGTTGAGGAAAATAAGGACTACAAAGGGGGTGAAGCAGGAATGCGTTCTTGCCCTGACTCTGTTTAACCGGTTTTTTCCCAACTTTTCGTCCGAGCTGAACTCCTGTACCCATCATGACCCAAACCTGGGAGGTGTACCACTGTCGAATCTATTGTATGCGGATGATCCAATACTGATGAGCAGAACCCAGTTGGATTGCAACATCTTATAAGTACCACAAGCAGATAAGAACGGGTTATCAATACATTTACAAAAATCAAAAGTGGTGATAACGGGAAGGACAAAAAATACTATCCTAAATGGGCACAGCAATGTCAACAGCTGCAGGTGGTCAAAGAATACAAATACTGGTGAATAACATTCGACAGAAGGGGATCGTTTGGACAACAAAAAGCATTGATCAAAACAAGAGGGATTACAATGGCAGTGGCATTAAAAACCCTCAAGCAAAAAATAGCAGGACCAAGTCTAACCCCCTTACTAGAAGTGCTCAGAGCAAAACTGCTACCATCCATCACTTATGGCAATGAAAGTATGAGAGGGAGAGACGAGTAAATCTTAGATAAAGTGATGGCAAAAACAATACGAATAATATTTAATCTCCCACAGTATACCTCACCAGAACAATTAAGGCTCGAGTTTGGCCTTCAAAAACAGCAATTAGCTCGAAAAGGAGCGCACACTAAATGCTGGCATAAGATAAAGGGAGCCAAGCAAGGCTCATTTTTATTGAAAGAGCTAGAAAGGAGAAAAGATAGTCCTGCAATGATATACCTCCAAACGGCAATAAGATCTCTTGCCCTACATGATCTTTGGGAAGTCAATGGGCCTCATAAAATCACAAAACTGTTAAGCTACTTTCTCTGGAGGAGGATAAGACCACACTGACTAAGAGGGCCCACGGTTGGTTTGTGATTCAGAGTTATACAAGGTCTCAGCCACAAGCCTATTTGGGAAAAGGGTTCTCAAGAAAAGTGAAGGAGTCATATTTAAAATTGAGGATTGGAATTCTACCTGTAAATCAACATCAGCCGCCTTGGCAACGTATAGAAACAAAAATAAACTGCAGAACCTGCGGCAAATTTTAAAGAGAACATTTTGCCTATACTGTGCAGTTGTTGAGCCTTAAATAATGCGAGACAACTTTTCTTAAAACCACGGTGGAACCAAAGAGGAATACGAACATGCAGGCAAGCACTAAAAGCCAGCTTTGATGGAAACGGCATTTAACTAGCATGAATATAGCAAAAATCAGGTTAAATTTTACAAATTGACGATCTGATCAAAGTAGACTATCATCAAAAGACAGACTAAGCTGTACAAGCCAGAATTCTGTAACTCTGCCTTAAGTTTTATACGCAGATTATAGTACCGATAGAGCAAACCAACTTTACGGTGAGATATTGAGAGCAGGTTTCGACAACAGTTGGCTGGAATGTTCTGTTTTGTTTATGGTACTTTTAATCTTGCACAGAAATGAAATGTTAAATGTGTTTAAATGATTTTTTTATCATGTCAATTTGTAATTTATGAGTATTTTAACTCAGACTGCTTTGAATGTGGTTTTCCTATTGCAAGGGTTTTACCTAATCACGCAATTAAAGAATTTTGTACCTTTGTAATAACAGCTTCTTTAGAAAATCAGGTTTTGAAATAGCAGCAAGGGTGTGGGAGTACAACATATCCCAATTGTGCAAAGAACAGTTGAATAGCAACCAATACATGTGCAAAATACAATGCAAAAAAGGAAAGAGTACTAAGGCTCCTTAACAAGACACCCAGGCCCAGGGATTAACAGTCTATTAGAGGGAGAGCCATGTGTCTAAAAGGAGAACCTATTTAAAAGGATATGTAAAATGTTAAAATATATTCATAAACTCCTTAAAAAATGAATTGTTTTACACAGACTGCTTCGTTCTTCGGTCAAAAGAGAAAGTCACGGGCTGAAGTTACATTTTTAACACAGTATTGTAGAAACATCGGACGAAGCCAACGACGACGACTCAAAACCAATGCTGGGCAGACAAACAAGACATGATCCAGGTTCTGAATGCTCAGATCCCAAAAGTTACAGATTTTTCCATTTTTGATGCAATGAGACCAGTTTGCTGTTAGGTAATCTAAAGGTAAAAGGTTCATATGACATAGGGTAAGCCATCGTAGAATTCCATATTCTAGGTTCCAAGATAAATATTTCTGAGGAATTCTTGCTGAGTTCAACCTGGCTATTAACTTTAACCTCTCTTTAGAATTGCAAAATTGAATAGCTCTAATATAGCTGATCTCACCACTTGTAGTTTTTAGAAAGGATTTAAAATCTGAAAGCGGGAGGGTGATTACTGATTCTTATTGTGCACAGAAATCTTTTAGTGCCAGAGAAAGGGAATATTTACCTACTATATCAAACCAAATTCCAATCTAATAGCAGCTATTGGAACTAGAGCATTAAAATTACATATTTTACATAAAATCTGGCCCTAAATCCTATGTAAAAAAATCCAGTACTTTACAGGAATTGATTCAACAGCATAAAGCAAAGTCGGAGGGATTTTGCTTTAAAAACAGTTGTCATGTATTCCTATAGGTTCTGAATCGATCCCCCTATTCCTGACCCTATTCTAGTTAAACAAACCAACAAGTTAACTAGCAGTCAGCCCATGAGGCAGAAAACCCCCATGATGCAGATACCGTTATCTGACGCAGTCACACTACGGCACAGGAACGTGTTATCTGATTAGGTCATAACACTTGCGATCTAATTAGACAAGCGATATTCCTCCAGCCCCTGATAAGGCATACAGAGTTCTCATAACAAATCAAACCTATGACAACCTGGGCAAAACCCTGCGGCCATTGTTTTGATTTCACCGAGAACTTTAGTAAAAGAATGTGCTAACGAGCAAGTCGTATGACATCCTTATTGACGTATCTATGTCCATCCTTACGTCAATCTCGGCACCTTAAAGGTATAAATATTACCGATCTTGCCATATGCAAACACACGCGTGGTGACGAGACGGAGCAGCCATACTTGCCGAAGCGAAGAGCAGAGCAGACCCCGCTGGCAGCAGCCCCGCCTTTCTGACGCGCTGAGAGACGCGCTGCTTTCTCCTGCCGAGAATCCAGCACCGGCGTTTCTGGGCAGCCCTCGCAGGCAGCCTGGAATATCGAGACCAGAGAGAGAGATACCATTCCTCATTCATCCTAACTTCCAGGTACAGAACTGAATAACCCCTCACAGAGAATTCTTTAGTTATTCACTTGGCAAAAACAAACTTAACTTCAACTGTAACTATCTATTCCCGCCCACGTATTAGACCTAGGTCAGGTACACGGGGTAGTCGTATCTAGAAACACCAGTTGAGTACGTTTAGTCAAATGTATATGTGTATGTAATATATTTTATTCATTTTAAAACATCTTATGGCTTAGAAACCATATCAATGTGTTTACAGTATTATTTTATACTATTGCTTTTAATGTATGCACTTTACTTAACTATAAGTATTGCAATAATATCGATCCATTTCTCTTGTATGAGAAAAGAGACTGATCAATAAATAACACCTTTTTATTGAACACGCCCGTCTCTTCCTTTTCTCTACATTCTGATGAGACTAAGAATGCACGTACTGACTGAGTAAAATAATTTGCCTTTTGTTCACACGACTCTCGAGATTGACTCTTGATTAGGGGAGAGCAAAGTTGTCATGTTCTATGGTTGTCAGAAACTAAATCCCTTCTTGTCTAATCAGGGAAGTTAATTCCTCCTTGGACATTCGAGAAAGTTTCTAGTGAACTCTGAGCTAAGCTGGCAAACCCAAAACTTTAAGTCTAGTATCGACAGTAGTAGACCTAGTTAACGTCTGGCCTAGGCCTTTACTGCTGTAGGTATTATTCCAATGCGCAGAGCCTATTGGGAAGATAGGAACTACACTACATGGCGCCCAACGCGTTTGGAAAGGGCGATAAAACTAACGTAAGACATTTAGAGTAACTCAGTCGTGCTTTCTCACTCAGACCCCTTTTCCCAAATACTCCAAAGACGTCTGGAGTGGGTGAAAGGTTATATCCGCCAGACCTCGCAGGAGGGAACTCCTATGTATGGTTCTTGGTATAGTCAACGTTGAAGGATAAACAGTTCCAAAATATTGTGCATCTAATCTTTGTTTCCATAAGAAACCTGATCTGCAAACAAACAAAATAACCTTCAGGACAGTAAAATGTCAGAAAATGAAGAAGAAAGAGAGGCAGTTAGATTAACAGCTGAACTCGCAGCGGCTGATGCTGCAGCACTAGATGCAGACGGGGATATAATACTCATCCCAGTCATCAAAAGGAGATCTGTAACCCTTAAACTTATAGAAAATGGACTGACACCTAGAGGTGGCACAGTCATATTCGTAATTGAGGCACACGAATATCGGCAGACAGAGGTATACTATTCATGGATACATTTTCCAGCAGCAAATGCTGTAACAAAGTACTTCCACTATTACAAAATAGAGGAACCTCCTAATGAGTACACTCCTTTCGAGGAGGTGGAAGTACCACTCAAATTTCAAGAGCATTTGCTCTTATTTGATGGCGCCCTAAAACATAATAATCACATCACCAGGCTCGGTCCTTTAGGTAGACCAGGAGCAACGTGGCCGGTCCTAGCCGGATACACACCACATCCAGACATCAATGGGATGTCTGCAGCAGAGCTGTTAACACAGCTAAAACAATTAATAAAAATTCATAGACAATTAGTTCAGTATGTGATGCGGACCTCAACAATTCAGCCAGCGATTAAACTTCCACAGCTGACCCCTCATCAGGGGAACACAAATAAAATTACACCACAGAACATCCAATCCTGCCTAGGTAAAGTACCGGCTAAACGGGAACAAATACCATTCTGGTTGGCACCGAAAATTACCCAAATTGAGGCGGTGTTTCCTGACACCACCCCGCTAGAAAAGCACAGGATTCTGACTATCTGTCTCCCAATGGGAATCGCACCACACATAGAGGACTGTGACACTTGGGGTACAGTCTTTGCTTCCATCTACACAAAAACGCACGGTGTTCCATCCATTTCGGTAATACCAGATGTGCTAAAACAAATTCAAGATGAATATGGTCCTGAACCCGCTTTAACTCTTGGTATGAAATTACTGAAAGACTTCAAGCAGGTCTCGGCTATATTATTAGCCAACATAAAAGGTGAAGCAGCAAACGTGGCGATCCGCCAGAGGTTAAAAGAGACAGATATAGCAGACCAACCAGCTGAAATTGCCAGAATCATAGAAAAATCCTATGAGGAACTAGGTAGAGACAGTTTAGGTGGAATACCAGTAAAACCACAACTGACTGAAAGTCCAGAAAAAATATTTTTTAATAATAATTCACCAAAAAAGAACTGGGATGGAAACAAACAATCCAATCCCAAAGAAAAGAAATTCCAGTCCCGAGGAAGGTCTCCTAGGCGAAGAGAAAAATCTCCGAACCAAAGACACAGGTCACCTCAAAGTGACCCCTCTGGGAAAAGATATAACCTTAGAAATAGGGATAATATAAAAAAACCTGATAGATATCAAGACATTGATACGCGTCCCTCTCAATCTTTTCAGACTTCCTCGCAGAAATCGGAAAGAAGAGGACGATCAGAACAAAGAGAAGAGCACGCCAAGTCCAAAGACAAGGAACCTGCTCAACTAAAAAAGAAATTACAATTTCCAAAAAAGAAGGTAGCCAGTATCAAGGTAGTTAACAATGCCGAGAATACTGAGGACACAACTGAAAAACGGAGAGTGGGCTCAGACAATGCTAGACAGCGCAGCAGAAGTGAGCATAGCTCGCAAAGTCCTTATGAATCATCTGGAGACAGTGGACACGAATGAATATCTGCATGTGGAAACTGCAGACACCAGGGTTAGCAAACCTCACAAGATATACGAGATAACATTACGTATAGAGGGAGATAAGACTAGGAAAATAAGGGGACTATTTTGGGATAACCTCTCCAAGGGTTATGACATCCTTCTAGCTGAAAAAGACTGGCCACCAGAGTTTGTCAGGGAGTGCCCTCAGGGAGTGCCCTCATGGCGAAGAAGTAATTATGCCTGCCTTCTCAAATCAAATTCCAATTCATAAAAAATACACACTTGCTAGAAAGTGGGCAGTGGCTCTAGCACCTGCTTTATATAAAAATCACGTGGGATGGGATGAGGATTCTCCTCCTCACAAAATCCAGTTAAAATCACAACCTACTGCACAAAGGCAGTACCCAATTAAGCAAGAAGCTAAAAAACAGGTAAATGAAATACTAGATCAGCTAGAATACCAGGGGGTGATTGAAACTTGCACCTCACAAATGAACAACCCTTTGTTTCCGGTCTCCAAACCAGACAATTCATATCGTCTAGTTTTGGATTACCGACACCTTAACACATGTTGCAAAACTTTTGCAGTGCAAAACTCACACAGTGCTGCACTAATGAATAACATAGTGCGCAAAAAATACAAAACAACCTTAGACATCTCTAATGGATTTTTTTGTCAAAACATAGCACCAGAGAGCAGATATTTAACTGCATTCTCAGTAAATGGCACTCAAAAACAATTCTGTCGGTTAGCCCAGGGGTACAAGAACAGCCCGGGGGTATTCTCAGCGAGAGCAACAGAATTACTTCAACTATATGATGATGAAGCATTATCTTATGTCGATGACATTTACTTAACAGATGATGACTTGGAGACTCACTTGAAAAGAGTGAACACCATAATACTTGGGTTCGCTGCAGAGGGTTACAAATTCAACTTTAAAAAATCCAGAATTGCCCATCTGACAGTCCTGTTCTTAGGATATGAATTATCAAGCGAAGGCAAAAGCCTGGCTGACAATTTCCTAGAGAAATGTGCCGTACTCCAAGCACCTAGAACACTAAAAAACTTACAGTCGATTCTAGGCTTCCTAAATTTCGGAAGAACATACATTGCAAATTACGCAGAAAGGGTCAAACCCCTTTATGATCTAATTAAACCAGATTTTAAAAGATCCAATTGGACTCAAATACACACAGAAATTTTGAGATCCTTACAAACAGACATGCTAATTAAAACAAAATTAGAAACACGTGATAACACACGCAATCTTGTGATTCGAGTCATCCCAGGGAGATGCGGATTCACATACCTGACCTCTAATGAGGGGGAAAAGGTACCAATTGCATTCAAATCACACTTGTACACAGAAGCTGAACAGAAATTCAGCAACAAAGAAAAAATTGTTCATGCAGTTCAAACCGCAATAGCTAGAGAAAAAGATCAAGCGGACGGTAGACATATCACAGTCAGAACAGCAAAATCAGCCTTTGAGGCACTAACAACACCGTGTAATTTACCAACAACAGCATTGAATCCGGAATGGATACAATGGGTGAATTCAATCACAACGGACAAAGTGTACTACTACTTTGATCCAGAACTAGAAGAATTAAAAAATCTAGAATATGAAGAAACATATCCTCTGCCAATCGACATTCTGCCTTTACGACATTACGCCTGTGTAATCTATACAGACGGACATGCTCAACCGTCCATTTGGGGAGAACAAGCATACAACCCCACATGTGAGATTACAAAAGAAGTGTGGCGCGGAGGTAAACTAAAACCTCTATTAACAAAAACACATTCAGTAGAAACTAATTCAGAACAACAAACTGAGATAATAGCATTGAAAATGGCGCTAGATAATGCGGATCGCGAATTCCCGACACTTATAGTGTCAGATTCATATTACTGCGTCAAATCATATAACAGCGATTTGCAGACATGGATTCAAAACGGTTACAAAGATGACACAGATGCACCAATAAAGCAGAAACTGCTCTGGGAACAAATAGCTCTTTTACAAAAAGAACTACCAAAGACTCACGTGACACACTCACTGAGTCATCAGCGTGATGGCGTTCACGTTGCAGGGAATTCATTGGCTGAGACAGCCACAGCGGCAGCCACTAAATCGGCTCCCGTAGATCGAAAAAAGCGTACATTAAAATACATTGACGGTGAAACAGTGCTGGCAGTGAAAACGTCATCAAAAGGCGACTGCTCAGCGTTACTGATCAACTATCCACTCAATTATACATACATAATCGATGCAAACTCCGTCCCTTTTGCTCGAATCCCTGGAGTGGGGGATAGGGTGATTCCAAACATGGACAGGAGAAACTTGTTAATCGCAGACGCACACATGGGCGAGGGTCTCAGACACCTTAAACTAAAAGATTCTCTGGAAGAATTACAATCACGGTACTGGTGGCCAGGCATGAGCCTGCGTCACACCATGTTTGTAAAAAACTGCCCAAACTGCAACAGAGATCGCAGTGGGGAGAGAAACAGTTTAATACCTCGTCGTTCTACTCCAGGAAAAATCAGGGGTAAAAAGGAAGGGTTGCGATTAACATATACAGGCTAGTTCCACTTATAATGTAGATCACCAGCACTCGGCTGACGTCCGGACTGTTATACAAAGATTTGCAGGTCTAAATGGCATATACGCTAAGCGCATGCTACGTTTGACTATTATTTTCACTCAAGCCCTCCAGCCTGGGGGGAAACATGGCCAAATGAGCATAGTCCAGCGGGAATCTTCTCACTTCCTTCCTGAGGGTACGGGACGGTGTAAAGAAAAAACCAAGGCATAAAGCAATCTATAACGGAAAGGATATTAGGTTCGGGAGCTGGGTGGGTCAAACATCTAATAAGTGTCCAACGTAGTCTCAATAACTTGCCAAGAAATTCTCTGAAGGGATTCAGTGCGTACGAATTATTATTTGGAACTAGGATGATGATCTCTGACATTGATAGTCAGACTTCAGTGGTGAAAGAAAAAACCTTTGATATCAAAGACCGTTTGGCTATTTTGCAGGACTTAAACAAAACAAGAAAAGACCTGAGCAACATAAAGTTGAAACAACAGCCAACAACCACTGAAGAACCACCACCTGTCCCAGCAAGACCTGTCTGGATTCCAAAAGTCGGGGATCTAGTCAGGGAAAAGATCGCGGTAAAGAAGGAATTTGGGCCTTCTTACAGAAAAGCAGTTCCTGTCTTGTCTGTCAACGGGACAAGATCAGTTGTACTACCGCCACTTGCTGGAAAAAAGGAGAACCGAGTTGTATCAATCGACCTGGTAAAACCACAACATGTGGCCGATAACAAACAGTAGGCCAAGTGGACTCCCAATAAGTAGCAGAACACCAAGGTTTGCTACCAGTACAGAGGTCCTAACGAAGAGGCTCATCACATTCGAAACGCCTACAGAAGAACAACAAAGACTATGCAACAATGCAATAGAACTAAGACCTCTGAAAACCCAAATAAAAACATTTAGCAGAGACACACCACTCTATAATGAAGTACCAAGTGAAAATGCAAGAAACAGAAATCCTGAACCAATTGGAACAATTGACAGAACTGCATCCGGCTACTTCATAAACTTCGATGATTCCTCTGAGGGCTTCAACGAATCAAAGACACAGCCATCATCAAAAACCTTTAAAGACAAGGCTAAGGAACTTTTGAGACAACTGAAAGAAACATATCTGATTTCCCCATGGATTGAATTTTGGGTGGGTTTTGGTGCATTTATTCTCATACTTTGGCTCATCATGGTACTTACTTTGGGACGCTTCATTGAGGGAAAATATGCTAAAATGGACACAGCAAGTCAGAAAATCAACTTGATCCTCAAACCACACACACCTTCACACGTCGAGAAATGAGAACTTTCTTCAGCCAACTTCACAGCCAATCCGATACCTGGTGGGGTAGTCTGGGACAACACTGACTATGAAATTTATGGTCCGGTCGAGATCCTGAAATATCCACACCAAATTAAGATCTCATTGAGTGACTTTGCAAAACCAAACTCATTTGCTGATGATTGGGACTTCGAAAGCATTAATAATATGATGTCTGACTTAGTAATGTCTGCTAAATTTACCAAACATGATTATTTGCAGGGTTCTACAAATTATGACAGTATGTATTGCTATAACCACTATGGTAACCACTTTTTACATAGATCTGCACAACCTAGAAATGTTTTAAATTATAATCAATGGGAACATTGTGCAACACCTCCAAAAGGGAGCTCAAGAACCGTTTACGACAAATATTCATATTTTTCAGGTTTTAACACAAGTAATGCTGAAGCATTTTATTTTAAATTGTCGAACAAGACAGGAACCAAAACCATGATAACCAACACAAAATTGTTATATTCAGACTCATTTTTTGAACAAATGAATACTTTTGGATTTGATTATTGGGACAAAAATGTTGAATTGAAAAGTGTTTGGGGTACAAAAGAATGGCAAGTACAGGGTATAGAAGCTTTGTTTAGAGCCTGCATGATCCCAGAACAAATGATATTTTTAAATGACACTGTTCAACAGACCACCTGTCTTGGCTTAGCCAAAATCAAAGATTTAAATAAACCGTCTATTCCAAAGCCAACAATGTTTAGCAATAACTCTGATACAGATGAAGAGATAGACGTAAACTATATATTAAACCAAAACAGAACACATCCTGATTGGAAACAGTGGTTGATCTGGCCCACAGATACTAATAACTGTCAAGACAGATTCCTGAACAAAACACAGGGGTTCAAAATGACCAGGCCAGACCCTAGATATCCTCAAAGACATCACCCAGGGATAATAACCACCTACAGTGTGGGCAAATTATGCCTTCAATGGCTACAAACTTCCACACTGGCAGAAATTAAGCAACACCTAACTTTACTTACTGATGGTGCTGACTTGCGTGATTTCACTTTGGGACCACGCAAACAGCGTCAAAAGCGTTTCATAGCAGCCTCTGTATATGCAGCATACAATGAGGCCTGGAAGGTTACTCAAATTGAAACAGCAGAGAGAATACGGGAAATTGACCGTATTAATTTGGAAAAATCACTTTCTGTAGTGGACAATGGGTTAATGACTCTGTCCTCCAGAATTTTTTCTTTGGACAGCATTGTGTCGTCAGCAATCGATATATTATCGCAAGACTTACTGTTATTACAACACGGTCAGTCACAATTGCGTTCTATTGTACAGCTTGGCTGGACGTTACAAAATCTGCGTTCAGGCTATGTGCCTTGGCGTTTAATCAACACAACGTCACTATTCCAAATCTTTAACCTTACTGATAGACAAATCAGTATGGCGCAAAAGGGTGCTGATTATACAATCTTGAGCATTGAAAAACTAGAAAGATTACCAATGACAATGTCAGAACGACCTGTCAGTGAATGGATAATACATGGGATAATAAATATTCCAATCTCAACCTTCAGGATTCAATACTGCCAAAAATATATACAGGCTGGCATGTACGAGAAATTAGGAAAGGGGTACCTTAAAACAACATGGAACCTGCCCTATTCACATGCATGTGTCAGTAATAAAGGACAGAAAGTGTTTCTTAGTGGCAACAATTGTGCGATGTCACTGAGTGGCACACTTCTGTGTAACGGAATTAGTTTGCATGGAGCCTGTGAAGGGAATTCATACAACCTTTCATGTCACCAGCAAGGCGCACCTGCAACAGAAATAGAACCATTCTTTCAAAGACTCTATAATGGGAGTTACATTCTTATTGTAGACCGTAGATGTTGTAGTCTTATGCCCGGGACTCCTTATCTAGTAACTACTACTGCGAAGGTCAAGTGCTGTGGACGCTCATTGTTCCCCAGCTCCTTCCCAGACAGGGAGGCAAGGGCAAGGCCCGATTTGAAAATTACTTCTATTCGAATAGATACTTTAAGCAGAATGAAAACAGTCCTTCTTCAGACGCCTACCAGGCTCTCGTCATCAAAAGAAACGTATGATCTACAAGTCGCAAGGACGACTGCAGAGATACATACATTATTATCAACTAATTCCCCCGTACATTTCGCGGAAATCCTGAATGAAATCTTAAATATTTCTGATACCAATGGGGTCTCAAAGGTATTTAAGACAGTATTTTCGATGGCATTAACACCATTCAAAGCCATACTGGGTATTTTTCCAGATTTCGTCCATTCGATTTTTGGCGGACTTCCCCTGATCCTGGGACTAATTGCAGGAATCCTATTCTTAGTCCTTATTTTTCGTTATGGCAACCCATGTCACAGACAAAACTCTTGCGACAAGGGAAGAAACAATCCTAGCCATTGGATACCGGGACCGGATATCAAAAATCCTGGGACTCTCCCGGCTTAGAGACCTGAACATGACTTGGTTTCTATCATTTCGACCAATGTGGCAAAGATGTGTTTTACCTGTATTGAGGTGTCTGCTATGCGGAGAAGAATGCGTGTTAGACACCTGTCTGACGCTACAATCGGATGCGCCGATGGATGCAGAAACATTGTTGAGCCCGATCAAGGTTCATGCTTTGTGCTGCCCTCAAAGGCTACCAATCCTGATGACGGCATTCGTGGAAGCTTCACCACTACGATTGATGGGTAGTGAAGTTCAAGATGAAAGCAGCATCGAACAGGTACGACCTTCTGTCAGTAATGCAAATCAGAATGTCAATGGAGACAATCATGCGCAAGAATGCATGATTACACCTATTTCCGAGTTAGTGGAACTTTCCCAGGAAGCTGTTGACAGTTTCTTCGAAAGCCTAAATGATATGATGTTCTCACTCGAACAGAAATAGAGACTTTTGAGCAAGCTCGCACACGGCGTTCCCTGAATTCGGCCTTCAACTTTAAAAATAAAGTCACATGAACATTTTCGCTCCAGTTCACGGACAGCAGTTTTTCCCGCAGCCCCAAATATTTTTGCCTATTTTTCGGGACACTATCTTCTGCTTAAAGTAAGAACTATTCTTAGAGAACTAAGGTTTCTAAATTTTAGATAGCTTATAGACATTAGCTGCCCGCTGGCATGTTCATAGATATTTTATTCTGTGATGGAATGGTCTCGAAACTTTTTTCTGTATTTAAGAAACCATTTCATGTGTAATTCTCATATACCAAATAAGCAATAATGTATACAAATGCGATTACTTTGGCATTTTTCTACAGCTTGAGTGCATACCATATATATATGTCTGCAATTTTTCAGTATATTTGAAAATTTCAAAATGCATTTATGTATTTTGGGGTGGTAAGGTATACACACTACTCTATAGTATGTTGTACTATGTTATACTATGCCTAGATTAGTAAATATGTCCATAGTTAGCGTGGAGTGGGTGTCATGTATTCCTATAGGTTCTGAATCGATCCCCCTATTCCTGACCCTATTCTAGTTAAACAAACCAACAAGTTAACTAGCAGTCAGCCCATGAGGCAGAAAACCCCCATGATGCAGATACCGTTATCTGACGCAGTCACACTACGGCACAGGAACGTGTTATCTGATTAGGTCATAACACTTGCGATCTAATTAGACAAGCGATATTCCTCCAGCCCCTGATAAGGCATACGGAGTTCTCATAATAAATCAAACCTATGACAACCTGGGCAAAACCCTGCGGCCATTGTTTTGATTTCACCGAGAACTTTAGTAAAAGAATGTGCTAACGAGCAAGTCGTATGACATCCTTATTGACGTATCTATGTCCATCCTTACGTCAATCTCGGCACCTTAAAGGTATAAATATTACCGATCTTGCCATATGCAAACACACGCGTGGTGACGAGACGGAGCAGCCATACTTGCCGAAGCGAAGAGCAGAGCAGACCCCGCTGGCAGCAGCCCCGCCTTTCTGACGCGCTGAGAGACGCGCTGCTTTCTCCTGCCGAGAATCCAGCACCGGCGTTTCTGGGCAGCCCTCGCAGGCAGCCTGGAATATCGAGACCAGAGAGAGAGATACCATTCCTCATTCATCCTAACTTCCAGGTACAGAACTGAATAACCCCTCACAGAGAATTCTTTAGTTATTCACTTGGCAAAAACAAACTTAACTTAAACTGTAACTATCTATTCCCGCCCACGTATTAGACCTAGGTCAGGTACACGGGGTAGGCGTATCTAGAAACACCAGTTGAGTACGTTTAGTCAAATGTATATGTGTATGTAATATATTGTATTCATTTTTAAAACATCTTATGGCTTAGAAACCATATCAATGTTTTTACAGTATTATTTTATACTATTGCTTTTAATGTATGCACTTTACTTAACTATAAGTATTGCAATAATATCGATCCATTTCTCTTGTATGAGAAAAGAGACTGATCAATAAATAACACCTTTTTATTGAACACGCCCGTCTCTTCCTTTTCTCTACATTCTGATGAGACTAAGAATGCACGTACTGACTGAGTAAAATAATTTGCCTTTTGTTCACACGACTCTCGAGATTGACTCTTGATTAGGGGAGAGCAAAGTTGTCATGTTCTATGGTTGTCAGAAACTAAATCCCTTCTTGTCTAATCAGGGAAGTTAATTCCTCCTTGAACATTCGAGAAAGTTTCTAGTGAACTCTGAGCTAAGCTGGCAAACCCAAAACTTTAAGTCTAGTATCGACAGTAGTAGACCTAGTTAACGTCTGGCCTAGGCCTTTACTGCTGTAGGTATTATTCCAATGCGCAGAGCCTATTGGGAAGATAGGAACTACACTACACAGTGAGCAGATGTAAAAGATGCCTTCAACCCATTGCACTATAAAAATACGAAAACCATTTGCATGAGATGCCGCTTTACAAGAACTGTGTTCGACATGAAGTTTATTCTTCGTATTGCCTGCTATTAATTTCCCTAAATAGAGAAAGGAATCTTCCACCTCTAACTTTTCATGACCAATTTCCCACTTAAAATTACATAATGTTCTACTTCTGTTACATTTCATGATTAACATTTGGCATTTTGAAACAATGATCTTCAAGAAGTGTGCCACCATATATTTCTGTAACGATATTAGCTTTTTATCACTGCTATATCGTCAGCATACAGGAGGCATGCAAAGGAACGGCTGCCTATCTTTGGCGCATCTCGCTCTAAATGAGAAAAGCATTCAGATAAATCTGCTATGTAGAAGGGAAAAGCAGTGGCGATAATAAACAACCTTGTTTGAGACCATTTTCAATGGGTATTACAGATGATGAACCTTGATTTCCTCCCATTGATTCCTGGCACCATGTTTGAGAATGTAGGGCAATAATTAAAAGATAGCAGAGGAAAAGGCACTCCCATTTGGTGTAATTTTCTCTCTAGTAGTGGCCGGTCTACCTTATCAAAGGCCATTGAAAAATCTATAAAGACCGCACACACGTTTGACCTGCAAAAAATCGTGTATTTCTCGTCAATTAGTTTCAACATGAAAATGTTATACAGGGTAGAGTGATTTTTCCTAAAACCTGCTTGTTCTATAGAAAGGATCTTCTTTTCCACCACCCATTCAGTGAGGTGATCAAGGATACTATGAGCAAATATTTTCCCCACCGCATCTGATAGAGCTATTTGCTGGTAGTTACCCGGATGATGTTTATTAAAATACTTCCAGACCAAGATGGGGGCATCTTCCCCAGGGAATGGCAGAAATCAAACAGTGGAGTTAGGTAAGTAGCCTACAACAGTGGTTCATTTTTATTTACTGTCATGGGAGTTTCATCAGGACCCATTGCTTTCGAGGCTCTAATTTTTTTTAATAAATCCTACCACTTCACTCATTGAGGGCACATAGTTGAATACAGGGATTGCGAACGAGTAGGGTAAAGCGAGGGCAGAGCTGGAAGATTTAGGATTCGCAGAGTAGAGTTCTACCAGATGGAATTTCCATTCCTCTTCCTTAATAGGAATGGGGGTGGGGGGGTATTTCGCTCTTGTGCCGCAACAATCAGCGATTATTTCCCAGTACCTTTTAGATTTATTTTTCGAGGCCGCCTCTTTTAATTGTACTCATACTTGATCTTCCTTTATTTGCTTTAAGGAACGTTTTTTTCTCAGTCTTTTCCTCTTTATTAGATTTATTTAAAAAAATAATTCAGGAACTAAGCCCCCACTAATTTATTTATTTCCATATTTATAGAAAGCATTGGGTTAAAATACGATCTCCATTTGGCTGGAACATGCACTGATCTACATGATGTAGCCACAAAACCTGCATTATGAGAAAGAGCTTCTAATAATTCGTATTGAGGAGAATAACCCTCAGCCATTACTAAGTGCTGCTGATCGCTTATCAAAACTGTTAAATTCTCTTTTAGTTTAGCAGTCACAAGAGTATTCCAATGGATTCTACCATTCATTGCATTAAACCTACTATGCTATCCTTTAAGTACCAGGAGCCTACCTTAGCGCAAGTAGATTCAAATTTGGAGCAGATCAACATATGGTCGCTAAAATCATTTTCCAAAACTTCCAAACTTATGAGTTTCCAAAAGAAATCTGCAGAAACAATAAGATAATCTATAATAGATCTCCCAGTAGGCGCCTTAGTGGTATAATTTGCTGGTATATCATTTTCTAACCTCTCATTGGCAATTATAAGGTCCAAGCTTCTCATACCTTCAAGTAATGCTGCTCCTCTTTTATCTGTCCTGCTTTTATTCAGGAACTGAGCAGGGAAAATGCTTAAGGCTTAATTTTTTAGGGCGTTAGTGAATACCCTTATACTATGAGAGAAACTTTAGAATTCAAATCTCCAACTAACATTAGAAACCTGTAATCATCACTTTTCAAAGTAGTGGAGATAAAGGCAAATAGATCCTTTAATAGATGAGAGTAAGATGCATCAGGAGATATATATGCATTTACGATCAGCAGAGAATTTGAGTGATCTTGAAAGTCCTTAAGATCTAGCTTAATCACCTGATTAAGTTGAAGGCATGAAATAATATTTTATATGACCATCTAAGACTTGTACTTAGTAACATAGCAGTACCTCCTTTAGCATGTCCTATATTCAAAGAGAGTGCAGGCCGGCTCAGCACTATATAGTGTGCAGTGGACCATTTCTTTGTGATCCAAGTCTCTTGTAGACACATTATGTCTGCACTCTGCTCTTTAAAAAATAAGAGTTTATTTTTATTGCTGCGTAAGCCGGCTGTGTTCCAAGAGATCAAATGAATACCCCTGCTAGGAAGAATTCCCGTACTTTAAGCATTAGGATCTATTTGTGTAAAGGGCTACTAAACTCCATTTCTTATCTTCCTCATCTGCAGGGAGTACAAAGTGGTTCTTTTTCTCTGTGAGAAGTGGAATCCTCCTTCTCTCTTTAGCAAGGGAGGCCTGCAAAATACTCTCTCCAGGAAGGGCGGGCTCCTTGTGGGGATATCTGGAAAAGTATTAAACTGTTGATTATGGATTGCTTTGTTTGAGGCTAGCTCCTCTTCAGGTACAAGAACATTAATACCACAGCATTGTAATTTATCACTGTTTGACACTATCAGATGGGAGATAACTTTAGATGCAAACGTTACTCTTGCTCCCCTAGTGTTATTATATTTTTGAACCTGTACCAGGTCGAGATCATTACTTTGGATCATTTGGAGGCCAGGTATTTCAGCAAAGCAACCCAATAGGAAGGACCATTCATATATGGTTCATGATAAAAAATAAAAGCACAATCTAAGGTATAATGTGCAAAAGTTGAGTGATTGCGTTGGCAAGTTACCTCAGGAACATTTTCAGTAGGATTATAAAAAACATTACTACCTAAAGAGGAGGCAAATAGCAAGGCATTTGGATTCAAGTTACTCTGAACAATAGAAGGAACGCTTAGATCTAATACAGTAGCATCTTGGGAGATTGCATTGGAGGACTACGATTCAAAATAGGTGTACCTGGTCCCAATAAATTAATTTCTACTTGACCATCGTCCTTCTTCATGACGTTCAGATCAGAGTTCAATGATAGATTTAGAATTAAATTAGGGTCGAAGCGAGTCATTTTGCTTTTTTTTTATTTATCCTTCAAAGTTTTGCCATTTTTTTGCTTCTTCTTTTTCTTCTGACAATCACTCTTACTTTTGCTCTTGATATCTTTTTCCTTAGTAGGGGAACAACCAACTTTTAGTTCCCCACTATGAGATTGATCAGGAAATTTTGCACCTGCTGTTAGGAAAATGGGGAAAACTTTTTGAATTATACTTGATTATTCCATCTTAGCATTCTGGCAGTATGCAGATACAGCTACTAGAGCTGAATTCTCAGGTTCAGAGATCTGTTGTAGAGAAAAAGGCTTTAATTCATCGAATATATCTACATTTTCTTTACCTTTCAACTTATTTTTATTGTTCCTACTAGAAGAGGGATTACCACCCTGAAACCCAAAGTCCTGCCCTTTAGCAGAGGAGAGAGAGCATATTTGAGTAGATTGAAGTAAATTGGAGTTATCCTCCAAAGATAGAGGAGAAGAGGTCTCCTTACCAGGCTTAAGCTTACAGGAAAGAAGTAGGTCGGCTTTACCAGGCAAAAGTCTTTGCTCAGAGATGATGAACTTAGTCAGGGCCAAACGAGAATCCAGAATATAATCAGAGTTACTTACTGATTTCTCCATTAAAGCTAAGATAGAAGGCAAAACTCTTTCCAGGCAAATTAAGAATTCAGATATCAGCATTTTTTTCTCTGGATTATTATTTAAGGGGAGAAAACTCGAGGACAAATCAGGAGAGGCAGATCCCCTTGAATTTAATATACTTATTCCGCTTGGTGTACTTCTAAATAGCTGCATCTTAACGGGGCAATCCTGAGCAAGATCCCGTGAACTGAAGGAAAGCGAGTGACAGGATTATGGACGACTCCAAATTAGGTGTCTGAGATAACTTTGGAGACACATTTATATTAATGTTGAGGTCTGGGAGAGTAAAATCTTCCATCATATGGTCTCTATCTTTTGGGGCTAGATGAGGTACCCTTTCAGGTTGGGCAACTCCGATGGCCAGGAGTGGATGGTTAGATTTGCCAGCAAATAGTAATCAGCCCTAGATTCAGAGTGTGGTACATCCCTGGGCCAAGTTTCCAATTTTAGGAGATCGGTTAGTAGGTTCCACTAGAGATGATTTTCCGAGATCTCCTTTAACCTCTCCATGAGCTTCTCGATTAGACTCCAACATCCCTGCTCCTTTTAAGCTTGCCTCTTTTTTAGGAAAAAAAGAAGAAATGGTGATAAAACCTTTCAAGGTGTTTATTTGTATTTAGTTGTTCCTTAAGGGATTAGCTTTAGTCTCTTTGCACTCTCTTATATACAAAAATCTTCCAGAAAGCAATTTTTAGGTTATATTTTAGTCTTTTCGATTGTCCTACATGCAGGCACTAGCATAATCCTTGAGGGGGAAGGGGCAATTGAGTGGAGAGAGTACAAAGGTGTTCGGGAAAAGATGGGGGTGTTATACAGAGCGTTGCCCCACTAGCTCTACCACTGACTCATAGTGCCTCCACCATACCTCTATTGTCCCTGGTCCTTGCCCCTTTTGCTCGATCGGCTGCTTCAGCTCCTTCGGGCCCTCAGCACCCCTCCGTGCCTGTACGTCTATTGGTCCATTGGTAGGCATAACATTAGGCTCTCCAGGTGCATGGTAGTGGGATGACAAGCGGGCACAGCATACCTGCCGGCTGGAGATAGGCTGGGGTAGAGGAGTGGTGTCAGCCTCCACGTACAGCCAGTCGCTGTCACCGACTCCTACTCCTTCTTCTACTCAGCCTTATTGCAACCCCCCCTGAAACTCCTCCTGTGGGCAGATGATTGGGGCACACCAGGTAGGCAGCAGGATGTAACCGAACCAAGCCACACAGGCCACCCGGAGCTCACTCTCAGCGAGAGCCGACTATGGCTCCTGCACCCATAACTCAAGGAAGGGGAGGGACTGATCAGTGGCTGACTGCCACAGAAAGGGAATCATTGCACTCTGTGCACTCGGTGAGCGGGGGGATATGCCAGTTGACCCGGGCCTCAGACCTAATGTGGCCCGGATTGATACCCCCCACGGGGCAGATAGCCTGGTGAATGTGGCGTATGCAGCAGATGCTGCTCTAACAGCTCCACGTTTTGCTGGCCCCTCCTCCTGCGTTGTCACTCTTGCTGCCCCACTCCATACCGTAGCAGTTTCACCACTCCCATCATCACATCATTCATAGATAACTGTACCAGGATTTATTGCGGATAACACAATCTGCTCTGGGTACAATCCTAAAGATATTTTTCCATGGGACAACAGTGTTCTTTTCTTGCAACATTTTGTCCTTGGTTCCCAGGCCTTCTCCAGTGTGAAGCACAATGACCTTCCTTTGTAACCTCTTCCCTCATTACCTGACTAGTAAAACAAAGACTTTATTCTAGCTAAAAAGAACACTTATTTTATCTGCAACACAAAATGTGAGAAAGAACAAGTTCCACAATGCACATGAAATGTAACTGTTAATTCTAAAGCAAGAGTTTCAAGGGACCTGCATTTCAAGCCCAAGAAATCCATCCAACACGAGGAAGCTCCACATAAGCTTTAAGACCTTGCATGAAAATAAGGCACTTTCAGTTAATGCATGTACCTACGTATAAAACGATACCATTAGTAAACACAGCAAGTACATGAATAATTGTCGATTTCACAACAGGAGTTCTTCACATGAATGTTTTCTGCTATTTACATTAACTTCTTATGCTAATTTTCCATGTTGCTTTTCAATGGCCTAAACACATCACGTTTCAAGTTAATACATTTCACAATTGTAACACTTCATGGTAGCACAACAAAGAATTACATGCGCGTGCGCTCCATATGTGTGATTGTGATGCACCCCAGCAAATACAATTTGATTTCTGCTAACTCGCTGGGAGCGGGACATGCGTTAAAGAGCTCAAGGCAGCTCATTCTCCTAACCAGGTGGGCAGTCCCCCAATTTCATCATGTTATGTTATGTTATGTTATGTTATTCATACTTATACCGCGCACAGCTGCCCCAGCGAAGGGGCGTCCTGCCGCTTTAACAAGGTACACAAAACACAACACTGAAAAAGGACCAGAAATAAGAGGCCACCGAACACAGTTAAAACTAAGCAAATAGAATAGTCTTGATGGCGCGTCTAAACTGGAAGAGGTCATCAAGAGCCCGGATATGAAGAGGGAGAGAATTCCACCACTTCGCCGCTAACACTCGAAAAGAGCGGCCACCCGCTCTACTCAGCCTAAAGCGCGGAACCGCTGCCAGATCCTGACCTAAGGATCTGAGGGTTCGCGAGGGTGCATACGGCACCAGCAGGTTCTCCAGAATTTGAGGTGACGTACCCTTGAGGATTTTAAACGCAAGGCAAAGTATCTTGAATTTGATCCTCTGATTTACAGGGAGCCAATGGAGAGAATGCAGCGATTTAGAGACCGAACACCGCCTTGGCAGACCTATCACCACTCTGGCTGCAGCATTTTGAACTCGCTGAAGCCGGGTGAGTTCCAACTGATTAATCCCCGCCAAAAGTGAGCTGGCATAATCCAGCCGGGACAACACTGATGCTTGAACCACCAGTTGCCTGGTGGGTGCATCAAAAAATTTAAGGATAGGTCTTAAACCTCTAATGATGCTATAGCAAGTAGCCGCTACCTTTTTGGTGTGACAAATAAAACTGAGGGTCGGATCAAGCCTAACCCCTAGATTTTTTATTTCCGATGCTGGAGAAGGGGTCACACCCAGTTCAGAGGGCCACCACCTGTCACCCCACAACTCCGCCTGCTTGCCGACCACCATAACCTCGGTCTTCTTGGTATTTAACTGGAGACAGTTGGAATTCATCCAGTTGGCCACTGGCCGTAATCCGTCACAGAACCTGGGAGCCTCCATATCTGAGTTCCCGCTCAACGTGACCGCCAGCTGCGTATCGTCTGCGTATGATACCATCGTCAAGCCCCATTGCTTGACGACCGCAGCCAGCGACCTCACGTAGAGGTTGAACAGAGTGGGGTTTAATGATGAGCCCTGTGGGACCCCCATGTCCAACGGATAGGATTTAGACTTGCCAGGCGGGATCGCAACCTTAAAGGACCGCTCAGTAAGAAAAGAACGGAACCAACATAAGGTGGAGCCCGTGACACCCACTTCTTCTAGTCGCTGGAGCAAGATCCTGTGTGAGACAGTGTCGAACGCGGCACTAAGATCTAATAGCAGTAGTGCCGCCGTCCGACCCGCGTCAAGCACAGACCCAAGGTGTTCGACCATAGAAAGTAGGGCCGTCTCCGTGCTGTGGCCCGCACGGAAACCGTTCTGGGTGGGATCAAGAATGTTAGCCCTGGTGAGGTGGTCTGCAAGAATTCCGTTCACATGGGCCTCAGCAACTTTCGTAGCCTAAGGAAGCAAGGAAATAGGGCGGTAGTTCTCGGGTTTAAGGGGGTCAAGGGTAGCCTTCTTCAAAATAGGTGTAACTACAGCCTGCTTCCACCTAGTGGGGACTACACCTGAAGAAAGAGAGAGATTGATCAAGGAAAGCACCGGAGTGCGACATAACGGCGACATATTCCTAGGCTGAGCCGGTTTCATCGGATCCGCAGGGGATCCTGACTTAATTTTGAGGCTCAGAGAGTCAAAAGCCTCCATTGACAGGGAGGGCAGAGTAGTAAGAGACTCACATCCTCCCAAGGTACCACTAACCCGCTCCAAGATAGGGGAGCCCGTTGAGAAAGTTCGATAGATGGCTCGTACTTTCTCAAGGAAAAAGGAGGCCAGACCTTCACAATGGGAGTCCGAACATATTTCCGCCGCCATTGCCCTCTTAACCATCAGGTCCTTTAGAACCTTAAAGATGAGTTTCGAGGGGTTCGAGCTGTTCTGAAACTCTTGAGCATAGAAGGCTGCTCGTGTTCTACACACCGCCCTGAGGTAAGTTTTGATTTTAACAAGGTAGCAAGCCTTCAGTTCAGGATCAAACGATTTCCTCCACATCCTCTCAGCCTGTCTGCAGGCTTTTTTTAGATACGCTAAGGAACTGTCATACAATGGACTAGGCTCTTTCGAACAACACTTAGACCATACCAAGGGGATCAAAGAATCAAGGGCATGAGTGATCCACAGGCAGAAAAGATCATATCCACGGTCAACATCAGTGAAAGGGCCCAACAGTGCCTCCTCCAACAGATGGTAGAAGTCCTCCAGTCTCAGTTTGTTCCAATGTCGTCTGAGAGCTATTCTATCCTGGGGTATTAAAGGAGGTTCATATATGGGACATATCATTTTCACTAGCATATGGTCTGTCCAGGCAATCTGGGTGGGGCAGAGAACCCTAACTCCCTCTAAGTTAGTGAAGAAGGGATCAAGGATATGCCCACCCCTATGAGTAGGAACTCCTTTTTGCCTTGCTGTTGCATGACACTGCCGAATCCCCTAATCTCCCACTGACCTTCTGTGCCTTCCGCGGACCTGCCCGCCTGACTCCCGCTGCCCTGCCGCTCTTTGTCCATCTTGAGCGGGGCCGCCGAGTGGAGACCGGCGAGGGGTGGACTACAACACCCAGAAGCCCTATCAGCGAGCCGCGTCATCTGCAAGCGCCAGGAGGCGCTTAAAAGTAACCCCAGCACGATCGAGAGGGGGAACTCCTTTTTGCCTTGCTGTTGCATGACACTGCCGAAGCCCCTAATCTCCCACTGACCTTCTTTGCCTTCCGCGGACCTGCCCGCCTGTCTCCCGCTCCCCTGCCACTCTTTGTCCATCTTGAGCGGGGCCGCCGAGTGGAGACCGGCGAGGGGCGGACTACAACACCCAGAAACCCTAGCAGCGAGCTGCGTCATCTGCAAGCGCCAGGAGGCGCTTAAAAGTAACCCCAGCACCATCGAGAGGGGGAACTCCTTTTTGCCTTGCTGCTGCATGACACTGCCGAAGCCCCTAATCTCCCACTGACCTTCTGTGCCTTCCGCGGACCTGCCCGCCTGTCTCCCGCTGCCCTGCCGCTCTTTGTCCATCTTGAACGGGGCCGCCGAGTGGAGACCGGCGAGGGGCGGACTACAACACCCAGAAGCCCTAGCAGAGAGCCATGTCATCTGCAAGCGCCAGGAGGCGCTTAAAAGTAACCCCAGCACCATCGAGAGGGGGAACTCCTTTTTGCCTTGCTGTTGCATGACACTGCCGAAGCCCCTAATCTCCCACTGACCTTCTGTGCCTTCCGCGGACCTGCCCGCCTGTCTCCCGCTGCCCTGCCGCTCTTTGTCCATCTTGAGCGGGGCCGCCGAGTGGAGACCGGCGAGGGGCGGACTACAACACCCAGAAGCCCTAGCAGCGAGCCGCGTCATCTGCAAGCGCCAGGAGGCGCTTAAAAGTAACCCCAGCACCATCGAGAGGGGG
Source organism: Lissotriton helveticus (assembly GCF_964261635.1). Taxonomy (NCBI): domain Eukaryota; kingdom Metazoa; phylum Chordata; class Amphibia; order Caudata; family Salamandridae; genus Lissotriton; species Lissotriton helveticus. The sequence continues at coordinate 1,745,035,653 of NC_136065.1, forward strand.
AACTCCTTTTTGCCTTGCTGTTGCATGACACTGCCAAAGCCCCTAATCTCCCACTGACCTTCTGTGCCTTCCGCGGACCTGCCCGCCTGTCTCCCGCTGCCCTGCCGCTCTTTGTCCATCTTGAGCGGGGCCGCCGAGTGGAGACCGGCGAGGGGCGGACTACAACACCCAGAAGCCCTAGCAGCGAGCCGCGTCAACTGCAAGCGCCAGGAGGCGCTTAAAAGTAACCCCAGCACCATCGAGAGGGGGAACTCCTTTTTGCCTTGCTGTTGCATGACACTGCCGAAGCCCCTAATCTCCCACTGACCTTCTGTGCCTTCCGTGGACCTGCCCACCTGTCTCCCGCTGCCCTGCCGCTCTTTGTCCATCTTGAGCGGGGCCGCCGAGTGGAGACCGGCGAGGGGCGGACTACAACACCCAGAAGCCCTAGCAGCGAGCCGCGTCATCTGCAAGCGCCAGGAGGCGCTTAAAAGTAACCCCAGCACCATCGAGAGGGGGAACTCCTTTTTGCCTTGCTGTTGCATGACACTGCCGAAGCCCCTAATCTCCCACTGACCTTCTGTGCCTTCCGCGGACCTGCCCGCCTGTCTCCCGCTGCCCTGCCGCTCTTTGTCCATCTTGAGCGGGGCCGCCGAGTGGAGACCGGCGAGGGGCGGACTACAACACCCAGAAGCCCTAGCAGCGAGCCGCGTCATCTGCAAGCGCCAGGAGGCGCTTAAAAGTAACCCCAGCACCATCGAGAGGGGGAACTCCTTTTTGCCTTGCTGTTGCATGACACTGTCGAAGCCCCTAATCTCCCACTGACCTTCTGTGCCTTCCGCGGACCTGCCCGCCTGTCTCCCGCTGCCCTGCCGCTCTTTGTCCATCTTGAGCGGGGCCGCCGAGTGGAGACCGGCGAGGGGCGGACTACAACACCCAGAAGCCCTAGCAGCGAGCCGCGTCAACTGCAAGTGCCAGGAGGCGCTTAAAAGTAACCCCAGCACCATCGAGAGGGGGAACTCCTTTTTGCCTTGCTGTTGCATGACACTGCCGAAGCCCCTAATCTCCCACTGACCTTCTGTGCCTTCCGCGGACCTGCCCGCCTGTCTCCCGCTGCCCTGCCGCTCTTTGTCCATCTTGAGCGGGGCCGCCGAGTGGAGACCGGCGAGGGGCGGACTACAACACCCAGAAGCCCTAGCAGCGAGCCGCGTCATCTGCAAGCACCAGGAGGCGCTTAAAAGTAACCCCAGCACCATCGAGAGGGGGAACTCCTTTTTGCCTTGCTGTTGCATGACACTGCCGAAGCCCCTAATCTCCCACTGACCTTATGTGCCTTCCGCGGACCTGCCCGCCTGTCTCCCGCTGCCCTGCCGCTCTTTGTCCATCTTGAGCGGGGCCGCCGAGTGGAGACCGGCGAGGGGCGGACTACAACACCCAGAAGCCCTAGCAGCAAGCCGCGTCATCTGCAAGCGACAGGAGGCGCTTAAAAGTAACCCCAGCACCATCGAGAGGGGGAACTCCTTTTTGCCTTGCTGTTGCATGACACTGCCGAAGCCCCTAATCTCCCACTGACCTTCTGTGCCTTCCGCGGACCTGCCCGCCTGTCTCCCACTGCCCTGCCGCTCTTTGTCCATCTTGAGCGGGGCCGCCGAGTGGAGACCGGCGAGGGGCGGACTACAACACCCAGAAGCCCTAGCAGCGAGCCGCGTCATCTGCAAGCGCCAGGAGGCGCTTAAAAGTAACCCCAGCACCATCGAGAGGGGGAACTCCTTTTTGCCTTGCTGTTGCATGACACTGCCGAAGCCCCTAATCTCCCACTGACCTTCTGTGCCTTCCGCGGACCTGCCCGCCTGTCTCCCGCTGCCCTGCCGCTCTTTGTCCATCTTGAGCGGGGCCGCCGAGTGGAGACCGGCGAGGGGCGGACTACAACACCCAGAAGCCCTAGCAGCGAGCCGCGTCAACTGCAAGCGCCAGGAGGCGCTTAAAAGTAACCCCAGCACCATCGAGAGGGGGAACTCCTTTTTGCCTTGCTGTTGCATGACACTGCCGAAGCCCCTAATCTCCCACTGACCTTCTGTGCCTTCCGCGGACCTGCCCGCCTGTCTCCCGCTGCCCTGCCGCTCTTTGTCCATCTTGAGCGGGGCCGCCGAGTGGAGACCGGCGAGGGGCGGACTACAACACCCAGAAGCCCTAGCAGCGAGCCGCGTCATCTGCAAGCGCCAGGAGGCGCTTAAAAGTAACCCCAGCACCATCGAGAGGGGGAACTCCTTTTTGCCTTGCTGTTGCATGACACTGCCGAAGCCCCTAATCTCCCACTGACCTTATGTGCCTTCCGCGGACCTGCCCGCCTGTCTCCCGCTGCCCTGCCGCTCTTTGTCCATCTTGAGCGGGGCCGCCGAGTGGAGACCGGCGAGGGGTGGACTACAACACCCAGAAGCCCTAGCAGCAAGCCGCGTCATCTGCAAGCGACAGGAGGCGCTTAAAAGTAACCCCAGCACCATCGAGAGGGGGAACTCCTTTTTGCCTTGCTGTTGCATGACACTGCCGAAGCCCCTAATCTCCCACTGACCTTCTGTGCCTTCCGCGGACCTGCCCGCCTGTCTCCCGCTGCCCTGCCTCTCTTAGTCCATCTTGAGCGGGGCCGCCGAGTGGAGACCGGCGAGGGGCGGACTACAACACCCAGAAGCCCTAGCAGCGAGCCGCGTCATCTGCAAGCGCCAGGAGGCGCTTAAAAGTAACCCCAGCACCATCGAGAGGGGGAACTCCTTTTTGCCTTGCTGTTGCATGACACTGCCGAAGCCCCTAATCTCCCACTGACCTTCTGTGCCTTCCGCGGACCTGCCCGCCTGTCTCCCGCTGCCCTGCCGCTCTTTGTCCATCTTGAGCGGGGCCGCCGAGTGGAGACCGGCGAGGGGCGGACTACAACACCCAGAAGCCCTAGCAGCGAGCCGCGTCATCTGCAAGCGCCAGGAGGCGCTTAAAAGTAACCCCAGCACCATCGAGAGGGGGAACTCCTTTTTGCCTTGCTGTTGCATGACACTGCCGAAGCCCCTAATCTCCCACTGACCTTATGTGCCTTCCGCGGACCTGCCCGCCTGTCTCCCGCTGCCCTGCCGCTCTTTGTCCATCTTGAGCGGGGCCGCCGAGTGGAGACCGGCGAGGGGTGGACTACAACACCCAGAAGCCCTAGCAGCAAGCCGCGTCATCTGCAAGCGACAGGAGGCGCTTAAAAGTAACCCCAGCACCATCGAGAGGGGGAACTCCTTTTTGCCTTGCTGTTGCATGACACTGCCGAAGCCCCTAATCTCCCACTGACCTTCTGTGCCTTCCGCGGACCTGCCCGCCTGTCTCCCGCTGCCCTGCCTCTCTTAGTCCATCTTGAGCGGGGCCGCCGAGTGGAGACCGGCGAGGGGCGGACTACAACACCCAGAAGCCCTAGCAGCGAGCCGCGTCATCTGCAAGCGCCAGGAGGCACTTAAAAGTAACCCCAGCACCATCGAGAGGGAGAACTCCTTTTTGCCTTGCTGTTGCATGACACTGCCGAAGCCCCTAATCTCCCACTGACCTTCTGTGCCTTCCGCGGACCTGCCCGCCTGTCTCCCGCTGCCCTGCCGCTCTTTGTCCATCTTGAGCGGGGCCGCCGAGTGGAGACCGGCGAGGGGCGGACTACAACACCCAGAAGCCCTAGCAGCAAGCCGCGTCATCTGCAAGCGCCAGGAGGCGCTTAAAAGTAACCCCAGCACCATCGAGAGGGGGAACTCCTTTTTGCCTTGCTGTTGCATGACACTGCCGAAGCCCCTAATCTCCCACTGACCTTCTGTGCCTTCCGCGGACCTGCCCGCCTGTCTCCCGCTGCCCTGCCTCTCTTAGTCCATCTTGAGCGGGGCCGCCGAGTGGAGACCGGCGAGGGGCGGACTACAACACCCAGAAGCCCTAGCAGCGAGCCGCGTCATCTGCAAGCGCCAGGAGGCGCTTAAAAGTAACCCCAGCACCATCGAGAGGGGGAACTCCTTTTTGCCTTGCTGTTGCATGACACTGCCGAAGCCCCTAATCTCCCACTGACCTTCTGTGCCTTCCGCGGACCTGCCCGCCTGTCTCGCGCTGCCCTGCCGCTCTTTGGTCATCTTGAGGGGGGCCACCGAGTGGAGACCGGCGAGGGGCGGACTACAACACCCAGAAGCCCTAGCAGCGAGCCGCGTCATCTGCAAGCGCCAGGAGGCGCTTAAAAGTAACCCCAGCACCATCGAGAGGGGGAACTCCTTTTTGCCTTGCTGTTGCATGACACTGCCGAAGCCCCTAATCTCCCACTGACCTTATGTGCCTTCCGCGGACCTGCCCGCCTGTCTCCCGCTGCCCTGCCGCTCTTTGTCCATCTTGAGCGGGGCCGCCGAGTGGAGACCGGCGAGGGGTGGACTACAACACCCAGAAGCCCTAGCAGCAAGCCGCGTCATCTGCAAGCGACAGGAGGCGCTTAAAAGTAACCCCAGCACCATCGAGAGGGGGAACTCCTTTTTGCCTTGCTGTTGCATGACACTGCCGAAGCCCCTAATCTCCCACTGACCTTCTGTGCCTTCTGCGGACCTGCTCGCCTGTCTCCCGCTGCCCTGCCTCTCTTAGTCCATCTTGAGCGGGGCCGCCGAGTGGAGACCGGCGAGGGGCGGACTACAACACCCAGAAGCCCTAGCAGCGAGCCGCGTCATCTGCAAGCGCCAGGAGGCGCTTAAAAGTAACCCCAGCACCATCGAGAGGGAGAACTCCTTTTTGCCTTGCTGTTGCATGACACTGCCGAAGCCCCTAATCTCCCACTGACCTTCTGTGCCTTCCGCGGACCTGCCCGCCTGTCTCCCGCTGCCCTGCCGCTCTTTGTCCATCTTGAGCGGGGCCGCCGAGTGGAGACCGGCGAGGGGCGAACTACAACACCCAGAAGCCCTAGCAGCAAGCCGCGTCATCTGCAAGCGCCAGGAGGCGCTTAAAAGTAACCCCAGCACCATCGAGAGGGGGAACTCCTTTTTGCCTTGCTGTTGCATGACACTGCCGAAGCCCCTAATCTCCCACTGACCTTCTGTGCCTTCCGCGGACCTGCCCGCCTGTCTCCCGCTGCCCTGCCTCTCTTAGTCCATCTTGAGCGGGGCCGCCGAGTGGAGACCGGCGAGGGGCGGACTACAACACCCAGAAGCCCTAGCAGCGAGCCGCGTCATCTGCAAGCGCCAGGAGGCGCTTAAAAGTAACCCCAGCACCATCGAGAGGGGGAACTCCTTTTTGCCTTGCTGTTGCATGACACTGCCAAAGCCCCTAATCTCCCACTGACCTTCTGTGCCTTCCGCGGACCTGCCCGCCTGTCTCGCGCTGCCCTGCCACTCTTTGGTCATCTTGAGGGGGGCCACCGAGTGGAGACCGGCGAGGGGCGGACTACAACACCCAGAAGCCCTAGCAGCGAGCCGCGTCATCTGCAAGCGTCAGGAGGCGCTTAAAAGTAACCCCAGCACCATCGAGAGGGGGAACTCCTTTTTGCCTTGCTGTTGCATGACACTGCCGAAGCCCCTAATCTCCCACTGACCTTCTGTGCCTTCCGCGGACCTGCCAGTCTGTCTCCCGCTGCCCTGCCGCTCTTTGTCCATCTTTAGCGGGGCCGCCGAGTGGAGACCGGCGAGGGGCAGACTACAACACCCAGAAGCCCCAGCAGCGAGCTGCGTCATCTGCAAGCGCCAGGAGGCGCTTAAAAGTAACCCCATCACCGTCTCGCGGGACGCCGGGCGAAGCCCGGGCAAATGGCGGGCCCTCTGAGGACCTCAGAGGACGAAGAGGTCGGGTCGGGTGCACCCCCCTAACAGCATCATTTCTTCATCACGTAGGATCTTTGACTTTGTTCATGGTTAACGTTTAATCCTTTTGGTATTATATTAGAAGGCTACTAGCCCCGCACTACACCGTCCTGCGATTACTGGGTCCTTGTAATATTAGATCCACCTAGGATATTTACATAGATACCAGCATGTCTACCAGAGGTAGTAGAAGCAAGACAGCTGCGGGAGGGGTATCTGTTATTGGACCTATTGACAACTTTATAACAAGGACTAATGAGGCAATTGACCTCAGCATTTCGCTTCTCGAGCGTAGGGTCTCGCAAGATCTAGAACTTGCTAAGCGTAGGGTTTCGCAGGATTTAATAAACGCTAAACGCTCTTCTCTTGGGAGTATTATATTAGCAAGAACCCCAGTAAACCCCAAAAATTTACAACCAGTTTTACCCGCAATATTCAAGCTGACCTTCACACCATACCTAACGAGATTAACTTATCGGCAACTGATCCCCTAATTGATTGTGACACTGACTTAAGCAGCGAACTGGAAAGGACACCGGAACTAAGTTTAGACTTTACACCAGAAATAGTAGAGGAAAACAATGAGATGCACTCTAGAGCTAGGCAAGAGGGCGCTATTCGGAAACAAACAAAACAAACGACTAAACCCATTCCTCCCGCTGCTAGAAAACGTAATGTAAGAAAAGGACAACACATGAAAGGCACAACCAAACATCTTGTTGCCAATGGAACAAAACCATCTACAGAGACACCAAGTGAAGCTACTCAGGGGAATTCCCATGTGCATGTGGATAAGCCGGACGCAACCACAGCAAACGATCAACTAGTCGAAAGGTTTGGCGATCTTTTGGGCATCTTTATGTCGCCAATCGAATCTAGGCTTGCCCGTATTGAGAAACAGCTAGCAGAACTAACAGCCTATAATAAAAAAGCTCCCAGTGCCATGCCTATAATTAATGCAGGTCCAAAGACAAGTACCAGTAAACCCACATCCTTCAAACCTAAAGCTATCCCAGTTCTAGACACTGCAACAAAATCAAAATCTGTCGTTTCTACAAGCAGAGAAACTGGCACAAACAACTCTCCCCCAGCAAGTAGCTCTATTCCTAGCACCAATACAAAAACCCAGATTACAAACACGCAGGCAGGTAAGACGCACACAACATCCCATAGCGTGAGAAAGACACCTAACCATACCAGTGACACAATGCCAACTTTTCAAAGGCCCCAGATGTCATACGATCCACCTTATAACTCAAGGCAGATTCCCCCACGCATTAATCTGCCACCCGAGTGTGGGGCCTATGGCTGGTCTTGGTTAATGTCCCGATACTTAGGCATGACCAAGAGGAAACTTCTTCCTCACTGAAAAACAAGACTTTACACTGGTTGATAGCCAATTGTAACTTCCCGATGGAATGCTCGGGAGAAATTAATCACACCCAGAGAGTAGGATGGATAGGTCCTCTGAAGAAAAAGTTCGAGGGGGACTGTATAACTGTTAATTTCAAGAACCCGCAATGGGCCGAAAAAACCTTGGCCAGGGCCCCCTCCCCCTCTGTCTGGGAATTTAACACCACTCTTCTCCCCTTGGGCTATTTCTATAGACATCTGATTACCACCCATCCCAACATGGTACCTAATCCGATTACTCCTTTCTTTGATCAACATCAGATTACTAAAAGCAATTCTCCTTTCTTATATCAGTACCCCAAATTCACTTATCCGAATGGTCTTGCACAACAGCATCGAGCCCAAACTCATTCACACTTCACAACCCACCCTTATTTGGCTACAATGCCACACAAAGAGCATAGAGATGCTCGATGGCACCAAGTTGCTGCTGCACCAGGCAACTCTTATAGTATTCCAATCCAAAACAGATTTAGTGCACTGTCCAATCTGGACTTTAATGATTGACATAAACACGACCAGCCCGAAGGGGCAATTATGGACACATCAATCACGAGGGGACCTCTTATATGTAATACCCCAGACAGAGTGGAGAAAGATATAACATTTGTTTCGAGTAAACACTCTTCTATCGCCTCCTCGCTATGTTGCTCGGGTGATTTGGCTAATTTATTACCAGTCACTTCCAATTCTAGCCCAGTGGACAATTCGACGAACACACCAATCCCTTCTAGTCTCAACCTACCTACTTTCCAAGTACATATAATGTTTTGGAACATAGCCGGTCTGTTTGCTAAACAGACGAACCCTAAATTCCTGAATCAGGTTAACCTGAGCAATATTATCTGTCTCCAGGAAACTTGGGCTATCGACCCAATACACATAATGGGGTACAAGACCTTTTTCTCTGCAGCTAAAAAATCATCTTCTGGAAGAAGTAGTGGTGGTCTAGTCACCTGCATCGCAAACACTTTGAATAACGAGGATATTTTACCTCTAAAACTGAAAGAGAGCTATCAGTTAATAGTTCTAAAGAGAACTAAACAGAAGATTTACGTTATAGTAAACTTCTATAACAACTTGAATGTAGACGACTTGTTGTACCTTCTTTCAGAGATTTCCCTAGTCCTCCAAGATCTGCAAGCACAGTACATCAAGAAATCATGTACAATAGTGTGGGGTGGTGACTTCAATCTCCACTTATGTAGAAATAACAACACTGATAAGTGTGGAATTGAAGAGGATGATGGCAACAGTATAACACACTTTTTACACTCGATTGAGGGCGAAAAAATGAATGAGATCATGACGGAATTGGAACTGGGTTTCGCTAATGAGTTATGGACCTCCCCAGTAGCCTTTACGCCAACATTCAATGGCAGGGGATTAATGAGCCTGATAGATTACGTCTTGATTTCATCATCCAAAGGCCCAGACATCGAACTATTTGGAGTAATTAAAAACCCACTGAGCGATCATTTCCCAAACACCATCACCTTTCGCGATTCAAAATCCCAAAAAACCCCCGATATAATGAAAATTTTAGACCAGCAACAACTCGAGTTAGGATCTTTGAATGGATATACCCTAAAATGGGGAAACATTGATAAAGGAGCTGCAACCGCAAAAATAGTCAGCCAAAGTCAGACAGACATTATAAATTGTCTAGACCTTAGGACAAAACCTAGTGATGTCCTGACCAGCTTTACCATCATTTCTCAAAATATTAAGAAAGTACTCACTAGATCATGTAAACAAAAAAATCAGGCGAAAAATGGCTGGTTTAGTCCAGCATGTACCAAAGCATACTCGAAATTAAAGAAAGCACTAAGTAGGGGTAAAAGAGACAGAGGGGAGGTTATTAGATTAAGGAAAGAATATGACTTAGCCTTAAAAATCAGAAAACAAGAGATAAAAACTGATCTATGGGAGTGTCTTAGTAAAAGTACGGAACTAAAAGATAGTGCAACTTTCTGGCAAATAGTCAGATCTCCCTTCCTAACAGATAAAGAGGACTTACCATCCATCGACGTTGCAATCAGCGACCATGAATGGGTGAATTATTTCTCCAAAGTCTTCAGTGAAGGGAAAACATGGGGTACGGACTACGTAGATCCCCTGAACCAGGTTATCTACCCAATAACACACTTTTCAAATGACGAGGTACAAAAAGCATTAAAATCGTCGAAAACAGGTAAAGCCCCAGGCCCAGACGGGGTCCCTGTCGATATATTCAAACATGAAGTAGATCTTTGGTCCCTGTTACTTACAAATGTCCTAAATGCCACCAAAGAAGAGGGCCTAAAAAAATCTTGGAAAACATCAATACTGGTCCCTATATTCAAAAAAGGGGACCGAAATTGCCCTTCCTGTTATAGAAACATTTCACTCCTGGATTCGCTCGGGAAGATGGCAGGTCGGATTCTTCTCGAGAGACTCCAGGAGTGGACAACTACTCAGAACATCATCTCGGTAATACAGTACGGATTCCGAGAGGGGCTAAGTACAGTAGACCAAGCTCTGAACCTGTCCTTATTGGCAGGGAAATATGTGGAGGCTAAGGGGACTGCGCTCCATATGGTGTATGTAGATTTATCCGCAGCATTTGATTGTGTAATACACTCGAGGCTGTGGAAAATCATTTTAACAATGGGAGTTGATCCCTCGGTCGTAGACTTCCTTCGGGAATTGTACACTGGAACAACAGGAAAAGTTAGATTTGGAACCAAAGGACAACTCACTGAAAGTTTCAGGGTGGAAAAGGGGGTCAGACAGGGATGTGTGTTGGCCCCCTTTCTTTTCACCCTTTATATAAATGGGCTTGAGGCCGCTATGTTAGAAGGAAGTAAAGATCTCCCCTCAATTGGTCGTCGGCAGATACCTGCCTTGTTATATGCCGACGACGCGGTTATTTTAGCTAGAATTCCTGTTCAGTTGCAGCGAGCACTAGATAGATACTGTGCTTTCATGATGAGTCTAAATCTGACCCTGAATGTAAAAAAAACTTTCACCATGCACGCGGGGAAAAAAAATGTAAATACTAGAAGACTGTTTGTAAAAGGCAAAGTATTAGACAGAACCGCAACATACCCATACCTGGGAATTGTCATCGATGAAAAATTTAAGTGGAAGGCAGCGATTAATGCAAGGAAATTGGCTTTCCTAAGAGCAACTACAGCATTAAAATCGTTTGCACAAAGACTGGGTCAGAGACCACCATTAGAAATGTTAAAAATATATAACGCAAAATGTGTTAGCACCGCCACGTACGGGTCTGGGATATGGGGTCTTGCAAATGTGGATGAACTTAAAAAAATAGAAAACTCTTTTGTAAGATACCTACTTGGAGTATCAAAGAGTTCCTCCACATATGCCTGCCACTTAGAGTTGGGCATAGACTATCTATCAGACACCATAAAAACCCAGCCAGTAATGTTGTGGCGCCGAATTTGGGTAACTGAACAATGTCATCTAACAAGATCAATCATACAAGACATCCAGACACTTGACCATTGTGGAAGGATAAAATGGTTAGCATATGTCAAAGCCTTATTAACAGACTTGGGGTATGAATTTTTTTTTACAGAGCCACTGTCCATAAATGAGATTTCAAAGGCGGATCTAAAAAAAGCATGCTTGGCACATTTGCGCCAGGTACGCCTGCTAAAAGAGATAGAGAAACCCTCTGTTCAACAGGGCTTATTAGTACAGACTGTGTTTTCCATAGAACCATATTTGACGTTCAGATTAACTCAATTTGAAAAATTGCTGCTGACACGTTTCAGACTTAATATGTTTCATTTAATGGTCCTTTTTCCCACTCAAAATGAATGGTCATCAAAATCAATCCCATGTCCTTGTGACTCTGTTTCGAAAGAGTCGACCATACGTACAACACTTTTTTGTAAATTTTATATAGCACCACGGAGGTGCTGGCTACTGCCTATACTGAAAATCTGGGGCCTGCGCCAATGCCGTCCTACATATTTGGCGCTTCAGTACCTCGACGACGAAATAACAGCAAAAGCAATGGCGCGCTTTCTTAAATTCTGTGTTCGCCACCGTTCAAATCTTTAACAAAGATGAGTCTTTATATTCGCAGAACAGAGGCCTGATGAAGTTACTGTAAAAATTGCATGTAAAGGTAATAACTTCCTGAACTGTGACTTTTGTACAATCTGGTTCTCACTGTATAGTAGTAACTAAATTTTAAAATCTTTTTAATTGTTTTAATAATTGAGAAAATTGTGTAAAATGTATTTTATGAACTTTTATGGTATTTCTATAATTATGAAAAACCGAATAAAGTTGGTTTTGATTTGATTTGATATGAGTAGGAGATATGACCAGCTGGGAAAGTTGCAAGGCCTCTAAATCAGCCAAAATGCTACTAATGGAAGGGGTGGTCGTACAGTCAAAATGAAGGTTGAGGTCACCGAGAACATTAAAATTAGCACATCCTAGTGCCTCCGTGCTAATTAAATCCGGGAGAGCAGCCCTAAAAGCAGAGTCACATCCTGGAGGGCGATATATTAGCAAGCCAGAAAAGGTAAAGTGATGGCTGATCGAGACTTTAAACAGAGCGCTTTCACATCCTGGGAGTTTTAAGACCTTCCACTCGTACGGATAGCACGATTTTATGGCCATCGCAATTCCTCCCCCCCTAGTGGCACGATTAAGTGAAAAGATGGAGTATTCTGGGGGGAAGGCCAAATTAAGGATGGAAGTATCCGTATCCTGCAGCCAAGTTTCAGTCAGAAAAAACAGGTCGGGAGATTGATCCTTAAGGAGATCATATATCTCCTGATGATGCTTTACCAGTGATCTAACATTTAAATTCCAAATGCAAAGATCCCGTAGACCTACCGTTCTTTTATGTTGTGATGGCAGTTCCAACGATCGAATAAGAGAAGGAGTATCTAATGTCCATCCTCCACATGTGCATAGGTACGGACCACATAGTGGGCCCACAGGCGGGTGCTCACAATTAACAATCCGACCCCGAATGGCCAGCAGATCCTCCCTATGATAACTAATAATGGACGCAGTCATGTTGGTAAGGCTATTGCCTAGAGCCCTGCCATGACCTGCGTGTCCTTAGCGCTGACGGGCGCAGACGGGCCGGACTCTGGCACGACTCAGGCACAGAGAAGGCGCGGCCGCTGCGCGCTACCGCTGCGCGTAGAGGGGAGCTTTAAATAAGCGTCCCTCTGAGCATCCGGAGCGCTAGACCGCTCGCAAATGGCGCCCGCTGATTATCCCAACCACCCTAAGATGGCGCCTAAAGTTCCCCAGCCCAGGAACCGGACCCGCTAAACAGCGGTGCACAACCGATTAGAGTGCGAGTGAGGGGGAAAGAATAAGTCCCGAATAAAAACAGGGGAAAAGCAACTGATACAAACTGAAATAGTAAACAGGCAAGTTTAAAAGCCAGCAGCGCGGCAATGAAAGCGCAGAGCGCTATGCAGCGTGAAGGTACCTTGTCAAGGCTGTCCACAAGACTGGTCGCCTTAAATAAGTATCCCTCAGAGCATCCGGAGCGCTAGACCGCTCGCAAATGGCGCCCGCTGATTATCCCAACCACCCTAAGATGGCGCATAAAGTTCCCCAGCCCAGGAACCGGACCCGCTAAACAGCGGTGCACAGCCGATTAGAGTGCAAGTGAGGGGGAAAGAATAAGTCCCGAATAAAAACAGGGGAAAAGCAACTGATACAAACTGAAATAGTAAATAGGTAAGTTTAAAAGCCAGCAGTGTGGCAATGAAAGCGCAGAGCGCTATGCAGCGTGAAGGTACCTTGTCAATGCTGTCCAAAAGACTGGTCGCCTTAAATAAGCGCCCCTCTGAGCATCCGGAGCGCTAGACCGCTCGCAAATGGTGCCCGCTGATTATCCCAACCACCCTAAGATGGCGCCTAAAGATCCCCAGCCCAGGAACCGGACCCGCTAAACAGCGGTGCACAGCCGATTAGAGTGCGAGTGAGGGGGAAAGAATAAGTCCCAAATAAAAACAGGGGAAAAGCAACTGATACAAACTGAAATAGTAAACAGGTAAGTTTAAAAGCCAGCAGCGCGGCAATGAAAGCGCAGAGCGCTTTGCAGCGTGAAGGTACCTTGTCAAGGTGACGGACCTTGACCCTGGTTGTCTGGGCAATGTACCCTAAACGGAATGTCAGCCCTGCTTAGGCAGCACGCGTTGAGAAGGACAGGCCGGTCCCAGGCAACTCTTTTTTGTGTGGTGCTAACATTTTACACATATTACACAGTTATGCAGACAAAGCAGAGCGCTTGACTCCCAATGCTCTGTAGAAGCACGCACATGCACCGGTCCGAGTCATTAAGCCAGCACACGTTGATGCAGAGTAAAAGGTGCCATAGGAATAGCACTCGCCACGCAGAGAGAACACTGGTGGCTGCACACAACATGCAGGCAAGTCAGCTCATCAATGCCTGTGCAAAAGGGGTGGTTCTTCCTGCAGTCCAGCTATAAGCAGGCAGGTCGTAATGATGGTGGTTTCTTCTGGCAACACAACAGTGCCTTTTTAGAACAGCGTCAGTGAGCAGCTGGCACCAGGGCAACAAAGAGAAAAGAAATCAAGTAAGTCCTTTAGGCTACCTAGCAAGTAGCAGGCAGCAGGGCAACAGCAGAAGAACAATCCAGATGAGTCCTTTGTGCAGAGCAGCAATCTCTCTGATAGAGGTTCAGTCCCAGTTCCAATAGTGCTATACAACTGATAGAGCACACTACACTCCTAAAATTTGTAAGGGGTGCACTCACATATATATTCAATGTGTGATTGAACTTCCTGCATATTAAAATGAAGTTTATATATCATTGTATGAACATCTGTAGTGTGAAATCATGATGTAAGTTACAGAACAAATTAATTGTTTGTATGTATTTAGAGAAATCATGTAATTGTGTACATATATGTTGAATAAAAGTAACCAGATGATGTTGACCACATTAATTGGCTATTTGACCTCATTAATTGGCAATTTGACCGTATTAATTGCCAATATATGCTTTATACTCTTAACTAGTTTGGTTCTAGCCAACTCTATTTCTATCCTTACACTCATCCCTTTTGTAATACTAATATTTTATTCTACTTATTTATCCTCTCTCTCTTCTTCCTCTCTTCCCTCCTCTTTCTTCTTTTCCTCTGCTCCTGTCTCTCCTCCCTCTTTTTATATAACAAAACACACAAACAACATATTTTATCTTCTTATGGAACACATTATTTTATTATTTTGATGTAACTCTTTACCCTTGTTATTCTTCTCCTCTTACCATATCTCTTTTTCTTATAATACTTGCCAATGTTATTATATATTATTCTGTTTCTAAAGCTTTTATTAATATTTGATCCCTTTGTTATTTCTTACATCTCCTTGCTTGTATGTACTGTATAACTTTGTGTTTATTCTCTCGATAAAAATTATAAAAAACAAAAAAAGGAACTATGTGTATTCACTGTTATAAGATTCATATAAAGGCTTATTAAAGAGTGTTTTAGGTTAGCCAGAATTGTAGGCCTGACTTTTGTTCCTTCAAGGTTTCATTTCTCCTCATTTGCTCTTAAGGTAAGGAGCTAATTAAAATGTATGTGTGTAGAAGGTTTTCTTTTCACCCCTAGTGCAGGTTCAGGAATTTTACCTCGTTCATTTAGATTTAAGAAGATACATAGGTGGGAGGAATGTCTTTGAGGTGTTCGGACATAGAAAAGGGAGGACACCTTCCATGCCTGGTGAAACTTGGGAACCAAGGTCGGAGGACATAGCTGTGAAATTAATTGGACTTTATGCAAAGTTACTCAAGAAGGTGTTCATGGAACAATCTACCATGTGACCTGTTAGGGGTGTAACTTTGCCTTTTTGTATTAGGTACACGGACAGATCTGAAGGACTTCTGCTTTTGACTGAGGAAGGAGAGCATCTTAGAACAAGCTCTGTAGCTTTTGGCTACTTGACCCATTTGATGTGAGTGTACTTCTTTGGAAGTCAACACATGCTGACACCTTTTGGGGAACCTACGGAAAAAATAGCAAGGGATGCCACTTTAGAAGTAAAGTAGGGACAGATTATAATACATTCGGAAATACAAATGAAAAGGAATTTGGACGCTGCATCTATATTCTGCTGTGTTCCTATTTTGGAATTATATTTTTTATGCCTATTTTGTCGAATGAACTATATTCGTAGATTGGGCTCTGTATTAGCTTTCATGTATCTTTACATTTTTGTTTGAGGTGTGTCTATATTTTGTTGTTTCAGGTTTTGTAATAAATCTACAAAAGCTAAATTCGGAGTTCGTAGTTATTGGATACGAATGGGAGGGAAATTGTATAATTGGTAAAGTGTATTCTTCCTTTCACGCTTTTTAGCAGGCAATAACAGACCATCGACTGGAGATCCTCAAGTGAAATTAGCGTGCGAAATGTGGCCTTATCACAATCATGGGGTCAGAGCCCCTGTACTGATACTCCAAATGTCTTTCTTCTAGGGGGCACTTCAAAAGAAACCTTACAAATGCACAATGTTCACTAACAATCTTAGTCCTGGCTCCAAACATACAGTAGGGGGTAAATCAGTCCTTTGTGTGAGGGCAGGACACAGCCTATACAAATGTAAATGCGTCCCGCCACCCTCTCTCCCAGCCCAGGAAGACTATCAGTATGCAGATGGATGCAGCTGCCTCTCATGTCACATTTTTGCATCATTTGGTTCACTGCTACCAATTCCAATGGCACTATCTACAAACAATTATCTGATACTGGCTTAGCATACTGAAGTAGCAAAAAATTACAATTATTCCATAATGTTGCATTTGCCTTAACAGCAACCTTTCAATTTTCAATGTTAAGTACTTTTGTAACTGGATATAAAGACACAAAGTTCATCTACCCTCATTGTCTTAGCTTTCCCGCACTCTCCTTGGCTCTACTAGGTCTAATATGAACTATTGGTCTGAAAAGCAATGTCCTTCACATCATCTCATCAATATATTTAGGAGCACCCATGTCAGACATAAACGCCTTTATAACTATTTCAACAATAATAAACAGCAGGGACAAAAATTACACTGGAATAATCAGTTGAATGCGCAGACATTTGTTTTCCAGTAAATCACATATAATAATTCAGAAAATCTCTGAGTTAGTGACATAGCTGCAAACAGAACAGCACTGAAACAGAATGCAGTGGTCACTCTGGACGGTATCATGATGCGGCCCTTGAAATCCATATTAGCACTCATGTGTCCCAAGAGACTCGCAGGTACCTTGCTGTAAATAGGCTTCGTTCTTTCTTGCCAACATAATCTGGAAAAATCAAAGTTAAATCCAGACAGCTTCATGCAAATTATTTTGCTTAGAAAATTACATTATAAATCTATTGATTGACAATAAAGACATGTGAATATAATTAAAAGAGATGCAGGATTCCATAGTCTGTTTTCTTTTAGAGATGATGGCAGGAGAGAAAGTGACTAAGTTAAGGCCTGTTCCTAAAGATTTGAAGATGAAGCTGGGGATTTACTTGGCAGATTTACTTGGCAGAGAAGCTCCACCTCCGGGTGGGTGAATTTGGGAAATAATTGTTTTCAAGTGTCTGCAGAAGTCGTCTCAGCAAGAGCCATCATGGAAGACTAAGCTGGAGGATTTCTCAGAAAGCTGCAACAACCACATTCTCTTACAATTTACAAACATTGGCTGTAGCACACCCGGAATGCTGTTGAATGTGCAGGTAACGGCTTACTACGGGCAATTTACAATATCAATAAACAATAGCAACAGTCGCCTGTTCAACACAGCTTCACTCTAGTTTTTCAGTGTAACCATATGCTGCAGAACTCCCTGAGCCCAGCTGCTGGGCGTCTCCAATTAACCAGTCGAATAAAGTAACACTGTCACAGTTAAATTTCCTGTAAATACTGCACTTTGCTCTCCGTCCTCAGGAAGGTAGGATCACCCAATATTTATTATTGCACAGCGGGCAATCCCTACATACTTTGCTTTGCTTGCTAGCTAATATTTGTGTGGAGAGAGCATCAGATCCCTTTCTCTACTTCTTGGGCAGACAACCTCAACCACCATCTTGGGGTGGTCAGCAGTCTAGTTTTCTGTCGGCCTCACTTAGAGGCTGTCTATGTAGTCCCCGCGGAAGCGCAGATGCGCACCTGACACAGACAAGCACCTCTTGAGCACCGCACTTTGCACTTTATTTTAATTGTTGCACTTCATTCTAACTGGTGTTAGGCCGGATTCCAGCAATATTTTGTGTTTTCAGGCTTGTCATGTTTAAGCTTTTTACTTACACTACCTAGAACTACTGCACTCAGCTCTCTGGGTTTTTATGCAAGGAGGTAGGATCAATCGTGAACAAAGTAGAGAGAAAGGGTATTTAGGCGGGAATACCCCTGGTATCCTTAGAGACGTCTAATCAAAACATTAGGAGGGGTACACCCTAGGGACATTGCAATGTCTCTGAAGTCAGACAGGAGGTGCACACAAAAAAAAGAAACATTTTCGTTTTTTACGAAGACCCCTCACTCGCCAACCTAGTTGGTGACATGCTTCATCATCGGGATCCCACCCAAACAGCTGAATGCCATTCGGGTGTGCTGCGACACCTAATTACCGTGCAGCAGGTATTTTGTGATTGAGTGAAAAAAGTGAGTGAATTAAATATTGGCCAGTTTTACCTCCTTGATGGGAACTATTTATTTTGGAGCAACTTAACAGTATTAAAAATGAATTCTGCCGATACCGTGTTAGGTATAATTGACCTTCGGTATCTGTAAGTGAAAAAAGGTGAATTAAAAAACGGTCTACATGTTTCAACCTCTAAGTGGAGTATTCCAGGTTTTCGTCAGGACCAGTGAGATTGACTAGGGTGATCTACACACGCTAAGGTGTACCCAACCCTTAGTCACTGTGGAACCCAGCAGTCGACTCACAGTTAGGTGTTCCCTTTCTCAATTCTTGAAAGAGAGTAATCTATAAACGCAAAATCGCGAGCCTCATGGACGCCAGGGTCGAGGTGCTGGTGTAATGCACTATTGTGTGAAGACCATGCACAGGCTATTTTGCCTAGATTACGGCATCCCGTGGAGCCACCCATTATTAATTCATGGACTGCGGGCAATCCCTAAATTCTTTACTTTGCTCTTCAGTCTGCCGCGGTTGCTACCAATTTTGAGGAAGGAGCCACTCTCTCTACTTCCTAGGCTGACGGTCTCAACTCCCATTTTAAGGTGAGCAGCAGTGTAGTTTTCTCCCGTCCAAAGTTAGCGGCTGCCTATTTAGTCCAGATGCACATGCAGAGGACATGCTAAGCCAGCAGTTGCTAGTGCACAAAAGGCAAGCCTGTCTGCGCACATGACGCTTGAATATCTCCAGGCGCCAGGACCCCTGCTACTTTCTTCACTGAGTTCAAGCAAGCTCCCAGACAGCACCTTCTCCACTGTGGAATTACATCGTATCGAAGCCCTGTCAGTCTGTTATGAGAACTAGGCTGCTTGTTGGGCCACCCTTTTCTCTCCATTTCTGGAGGGCCCAAATTCATGCATCTCCTGTGATTGTCCCTGCATAATAACCTCTCGCGTAGCCAGGGCTTGTGATGGAGAAACCTCTCATTTCATTGCCTCTTTACCCCAAGTGGATAATAACACTTCCTCCTACTCCAGAGACTTCCTTTTGACACCTACTAAATACCGTAGGTCGATAAAAAGCCTTTATTGCAATACAAGGTCCGTTCCAAAATATGCCATCGAACCCCGGGATCTCTTATCCTCTCTTTCACTGGACCTATTTTATTTCAGAAACCTGGCTCAATTCTCTGACCCTCCCCTGCATTCCTGTGGTGCTCTCAAAAAAGATATGTGGGTGAGATTAGACAGAGTAATTAGTGTGGGAGGAGGCATCGCTATTGCCTTCTGGGATACCATGTTGCAGTGCTCATTGATACCTTTCTTTCAGACTGGGTGGAGATGTGCATTTTTAAAATGGAGATCACAGTTAATGAGTACTGGAAAGATGCTCTTATTTATTGCCCTCCTGGCTCAAAAAAGACTACAGTCATATTCTAGTAGAACACCTTGCACCACATGTCTTGGCGGCCAATAACTCTCTTTTAGTGGGTGACTTTATCAACCAGAGAGAAGACACCACAAATACAGAGGTATCTCAACTATTTGCAAACATGGACATGTTATGGCCCTATCAAAAGGTGACTCATACTGCACATCACAGACCTCCCCCAGCACTTAAACTGGACTGATTATCACTTGATCAGTCTTCATGTACAGAGAGCTGCAGGTGTGGCAAGTCTAAGAGATCTGATAGAAGAGCTTTGAGACATTGGAAACAGGCTACTCCTGCCTCTTTTGGTATTGTCTTTCAGCCACCTGACATTACACATAGTAGAGATATAAATTCTATGTAGGCTGATTACCATATCTCTCTCTCAAGCCTTTGATAGGGGTTCCCTCCTCAACAAGTGCCATCCGATCCAAGCAGACACCATGCCCCCAAATACTCTGATGATCTGAGAATAGAGAAATCAACTTGTAGAAGACTAGAAAGGAGATGGCATCAGGCTAAAGCTCCTTCAGACAAAGATGCTTACAAATTAATGCTCGCCAGCTATCAGGTGGGCAACTCAGCAAAGGAACTATTCAAGGTTCCTAATTAATTCACCAAACAGTTTGCCTGCACAGTCACTATCCAGGCATCACAAAAATTATATAATTAACCTGCTGATTTCTTTGAGGAGAAAATAAACATAATCTACCAGAACATTTCAAAGCTTCTGTTGGATCTGGAAGATTTCTCTTTTTATAATTCTCCTCCTACTCTATGGAGGACAGTTAGAATCTTGTCATTATGCTCAACCAGATCCTCTTAAAAAAAGATGACATATCTTCTGTCTGTGTTACCTGTTTTGCTACCATGCACCTGCTTAAGACGGTGTTCCCATGACTCTGCTTAAGTTCTAGTAAAACTATCATTCAAGCCTTGATCATAAGCAATATTTAACTATGGAAATGCCCTGATAGCTGTGGCATGTGAGGCAATTCTTTCCCAACTGCAGTTGGTGCAGGACACATCTGACAGCTGCACATCTGGTCTGTTCTCTTTCTCCAGGTACTCCATCTGCTCCTAATCTAAGAGCCCTGTACTGTCTTCTGGTCAAGTATACAAAATTACAGTTGGCAAAGCAACATGCTATCTCTCCTAAAAGAGCCTAACAAAGATCATTGTAATACATACCTTCTATTCCCACAGTTTATTTGGGAATCACAAACACAAAAACCCTTGCCTACTATGGTAATTTGTGAAACTTCATGTAATAAAATATCTGCCTACTGGCTTTGTCATAATGTTTCATAATAAAACCTATGAAATATTGCATAATTGGTATCCTTTAACATTGGCTTTACACTTTACCCAACACTGACCAACCCAACAGTAGCCTATTCGGGTGCACATAAAGTGGCTACCATCCTGTATCCAGTAATACAATATGTAGAAAAATACAGCTTGCAAAACAATATAAAACTCCGCTCAACAGGGCTTAACAAGAATCTTGAAAGTGAAATGTCCCCTCCCATCCTCCCCCGTCTCGGGTTTATCAGAGAGGGAAGCAAATGCCAAATCCCTTGCCTACTAAGGTAGTCTGTAAGAACACATGTAACAAAATACCTTTCTGTAGCTTGTAACCCTGTAGCCCAAGTGTTAAGGACTTACTGGCTTTAACATATGCTTTTCACAATTGATCATCTAGACTTACTGTCTGTTTCATAATAAGCAGACCCGGCTTATGGCATCAGGCATAAGGTTTCAAGTACGCCAAACAGGCATATAGCTGGTGACCATAACAACCTCAGTTTTACTGTTTTTAATGTAAGGGTTTCCACAAGGCAACCATGTACACAGAATTATAGCTGGCTAAGCAAAATACTGTCTCTTCTAAGATGACATAACAAGAATTCTCATAAAGCAACTCTTCTATATCTACAGTTTGTCGCTCTGGGTTACTAACACAGAAACTCTTACCTAGTAAGGTAATCTATGACTGATCCATGCAACAAAATTCCTATGTGTCAGCTTTACCATAATGTAATAACAATCGACACCTTAATGTATATACACTTTAACATATTCTTTTCAGAGTAACTATGTAAGCCTAATGTACTTATCATATCATTTTATAGTAAACTGCTAAGCCAAAAGCCTTGATCACTATCTTGCCACCATAACCAACGGTATCCTGCAGTACTGAATACCAAGTATAAACATTTCCACAACCCAAAAAAGTGCAAAAAGCACAGTATTTTTAGTGGAAACACACACCTTTGACCCAAACAAATCCTGTACAGGGTGGAACCCCTCTCTCAGTAGGAGGCAATCTCTTTTTTTGTTGCCCCCCATAAGGTCAAGCGACAGATGGACTGTCATTCCAGACCTAAAAATTCATTTAAATTAGTGTAGTTCTCGGCTCTCCGACACAAAACTGCACTCTGAAACGTAAAGTTTAATTACCATCATCGCATCTGTGCTGCTGCCACAGAAAAACAGACAGATTTACAAGCTCCTTGGGCCTCTTTTATACCGCAGTTGCGTCACTTTTGTGTTGCAGCGGCGGCGCAAAAGATGTGCCATGCTGCGGGGTATTTACAAAGTGACGCACCTGGGAGATGCGTCACGTTGTAAAGCCCTGCGCCAGAAGTAGGTGTTCCTGCGCAGGAGGTGGGGCGTTCGGGCGCAGGAACGACTTCCAAAAGTGGCTGAGTGAAATCTATAAGATTTCACTCAGTCACTTTTGAGCCCATGCTGCGTCAAAGTCCTGCGCCTGCTTGAAGCAGGCGTAAGGATTGATGCAGCATTGTAAAGATAGGGTCCCCCAGAGCATTCCTGGAGCTGCGTCATGCTTGTGACGCACCTCCAGCAATGAGCCGCCTTTACGGCACAGATGCGTCACGCATTTGTGCTGTTTTTGCCCTATGGTGTGCCGCATTGTAAATGTAGCGCATCCATGGTGGCAGAGCTGTGGTGCAAAATAACTGGCGCATCCCTGCTGATATGCAGGGATGGGCCAGTTATTGTAAATCTGCCCTGCAGTGAATTATAGAGTTATTAAGACACTACAATAGCATTAAAATGTTGCGTGCATCCCTGACAGTTCAATCTCAAGCAGCTGGAAACATAACCAAGATAACCACAGTTGCGTTGGGGGCAATACGCTTTTGTGGAAGCACACAACATCTTTCCAAGCCAAATATGCATGCCTGACTACCAACATAACATAAAAAAGAAGATCATTTGTAATTTACCTGCCATTTGTGCACTGCACACTGAGTTTCTCCCGTAATCCTGCGTAGGTTTGCCCAGCCACCCTGGTCTGTCACGGCAAACAAATTAGCATCCACCATCTGGTACATCCTGAAAATGATCAGGAAACTCCTGCCATTCATCCCCGTAAAACGGTGGTAACAACTCTGGCCTTATCGAGGCTGGATTATGGAAAGCCTCTATATGCAGGCATACAGTTCCAGCATCTGGCAAAACTACAGCGCCTGAAAAACGCAGAAGCCAGGCTGGTGCCCGACATTCTCAGGTACGAGCCAATAGCACACAGACTGAGATCCCTCCACTGGCTTCCAATAGGAAAAAGAATAAAGTTTAAATCATTGTGTCTGGCCTACAAAGCCCTCCAAGGGATGGGTTTGCAGTTTTTGAAAACTCACCTGAAACTATATGAGCCTTGGAATCCAGTCAACAAAAACTGATCCAGGTGCCAAAATATAACCAGTTCAGATGGGGGGAAGAGGTTTTCTGCTGCATGCAGCTAAGGCGTGGAATCTGCTCCCAATTGCAATCAAAAATAGCCCATCTCTGCTTTCATTCAGGCAAGAGATAAAAACCTGGCTGTTCACCGCCAGCTAGAAACATAAACTTGGCAACTCACAGGTCTTTCTGCATCTACCTAGCGCCAAGAAGCCCATGGGCAATCACGCACTTTTGTAAATATACAAATCAAATCATATCAAACATGTAGGTGGAACCAAACCCCCTCTCCTGGTGATGCTTCTTATAGACCTTTTTAGCTTAATCACATGAAGTCTGGCAATAACATGTAGTCTGACGCTGTCAAGCCAGACCTACAAATTGGTCATTTTCAATAAGGGCATAGTTCCCCAGTTTTGCACAGCTTTGTGGGTGAACATTTGTCTCATAACAATTTTGCTTGATATCACATTTCCATTTATCCAATATGAGCTATAAATATATTAGGCAGATAAAGAGTTTATTTTGTTTTGAAGTACGGAATGGTGTGCATTTTGCACTGAAAAAACTCATGGTATAAAAATGTATTATGTTGAAGTGCACTTTGGAGTTTTATCAATTAGACTATGGGTTAGAGCCTGGTACCTGCACACTGAACATCTGCATGGAAATCTAGAGGCAGACCAAGTGATTTTGTTTGGTTTTCTTATTTATCTTGGTGCCAAAATAGATCATGTTTGTATGCTTTGACTTCTGTGTGGGGAGGCTAGGAGAGATGGATAGTGATGTGACAAAACCTTGCTGTCTACTGGTAGGCGGCTTCTAGGGTTGGGCCTTAGGTGCAGGAGTTTGATGGGACGAGCAAATGGAAGGACTGCTTGCAATTTGGATTGGAGCAAAAACATCTGAATGATTATGCGCAGACTTCGTAAGACATGTTATCAGGTACATGCTCCTGGCAGTTTCCATGCCCAGCCACCTGTGAGCTGCCATATACTGTCTTGAACTCTGCCCACATTTAGAAGTGTTCATGAAAATTCAATGATCCAGAGCAAAATGGTTGGGATCCCAAACCTCATCACAGGTTTTGATATACCTGAAACTTACTATCCCAGATGCTATATCTAGGAAGTTTACATTGCAAGACTTCTGGCATACTATTTCCTATCTCTAGCACCGGCTTTTTACTCTTCTGCTGCCATAAAGGATAGAGCGTTCCCTACTCAGATGTCACATTTACCGGAGGAAGCATTATAAGTGAAAACAATTGATTCCAGTGTTGTTCTGTGCAGGTGTGTGAGACAGAAAGTATATGTGTGTGTGTATGTGTTTGTGTGTGTGGGTGTGTGTGTGTGCATGTGTGTGAGAGAGAGAAAGTGAGAATGTGTGTATGAGTGATTGCAAGTGTGAGGGCAAGTTAGTGAGGGTGAGTGCCAGAATGAGTGTATCACACCCATAAGTGAGAGAGCGTGAATTTGATAGTGAACATGAGTGAGGCTCAGAGTGAGTTATATAGAATGTGTGTGAGAGTGTATGTGAGTGAGAGTGTGAGGGAGTTTGATTGAGACTGCGAGTGAATAAACCAACTCTCACAACACAGACAAAACTGAAGTCCTAATCTTCAGCCCCTGGGACACCTCTTGGTTAGCCCCTGAACTTGACCCCCCTACTCATGCGTACCTTCCCAGGAACCTCTGGTTCTTCCTGGACACCAACCTCTCTATGAGGAGACAGATCACCACCATCTCCTCATCATGCTTCCACATTCTGTGAATGTTGTTTTCAAGTGGATCCCACTGAACACCAGACTAATGGTCATCCAGGCTCTTATCTCAAGTAGATTTAATTATGGACACCCTCTCTGCATCGGAATCCCAGCCCATGTCCAATGCTGACTCCAAACTACCCAGAACACTGCCACCAGACTCATCCTGAGCATTACACAACATAACAACCTCTCTCCACAGTCTCCACTTGCTCCTAGTCCAGAAAAGATGTAAGTTCATGATACTCACCCACACCTACAAAGCTCTCACCTACACCAGTCCAGCTTACCTCAACCATCGCCTCAACTTCTACCAACCCACTATACACCTTTGATCTGAGTCCCAAGCAAGAGTACACCTCACTTGCATCAAGAAGACCAGAAATGGAGGATGCTCGTTCTCATATCGCGCAGTCAAGACCTGGAACAACCTTCTGAAACATCTCAAAACCTCTCCCTCCCTCACGGACTTCTGAAGGAACCTCAAGACATGGCTCTTCTGAATGAAACAGGCATGATCTCCTATTTCCCGCTCAGTCCTGCCCTGATCAACAACTGGATACCCTCATGGGTGATTAGCCAGACTCTACAAATTCCTGTAAAATACCAAAACATGACAAAACATACCATAGCATAGCACAGCATGGCTTAGCATAGCATAAAATAATTTATCTTAACATAACATAACATATCATAACATTAAATCTGATAAAAATTGACACCAGTTATTCAGAGTCAAGATGCCCCAATGGGTGAACGTGTGCTTAACAAATACACAGGTTATGAGTATGCGTTAGTGGAAAGAGTGTGAGAATGAGAGTGAGTGAGAGTGTGAGAATGAGTGAATGTGCTTAAAAGAGTGAGTGTGTGTGAGAGTACTTGTGCTTTAGAGAAAGCGTGAAAGTGAGTGTGAGTTAATTTTGGCATATAGGAATGTTAGGTTTCTTTGTCACTCCATGATATTATTGGAATATTTCATGAGTGCTCTGTGGGATCCTATACTTCTTAGCAGGTTAAAGAGAAACAGGTCTGAAAATGCATAATTTTACCCCATTTTTACACATTGTTCTTACTTGCTTGCTAGAGTTTAGGTCACAAATTACATCCCATCATTATCAAATATCACAAGTTGTAATTAATATTGTGAATTGGAATGTTGCTAAGTTCCACTGCCCCAGTAAGCATTGTCAATTGATACTGCACTTTGTGTTTCAGACCTAATCTACTGGAAAGTGATATCCTTTATTTTGAGACATCACAGTTAAAGCAGTTTGACACAAAAAGCTTTTGGAACTCAGGTGTGTTGCAATATCATTATTTAATCAAGAAATCTGAATAACTTAAGTCTAGTCAGATAAAGAAGGAAGGACAATGAGTGTTCTCGTAATGCAATTAGATAGAGATAGATTTTTGTCTTTGCTCTGTCTGTATTCAAACAGTGATGGTTAAAATGACCTTATTTAAACTTTTGTTGTGTGTGGTGGAGAATGTAATGATACTGTATACCACCTTCCACCCACCTTAACAGAAAGGCTGGAGCTGGAAAGTGTAAAATATTCCACTGCTCTATTAGCACTTTTAATCTGGTGTATGTGTAGGAATCTTGAAACAAGGAGAGGGGGCTCTTTCTGCCAACGGAATGGAGCGCCCAAATGGATACCATGAAGTAAACAAAAAAGATTTTCCTTTGGTCTAAGTCTCTATGAAGGCCACCTGTTAAGAATATTTACCGGTTTTTCCCTTTCTTCCTTCCCCATATCTCTTATATATTTTTCCCACGGAAAACTACCTTCCTACTTGGTAGTTAAGACTATTATACACTCTATTATATGTATAGGTTGTTGAGAATATTTTTATTTGCAAAGTATTTAAAAGTAATGATGAAAATAATTTTGATAAAAGATATAAAATAAAAAAATGTTTAAATAGAGGAAAATATCGATGGTTTTTGTACTATGTTGCCGTTCAACACTGATAGTTAGTCCACTTTTGAATTTGTGCTGAATCAAACAAAAATAAAATAGGTCCAGAGGGAGTCTCTTTTCTTGTTTTGAAAAGTAGTGTATGTACATGTAGTATTTACTACTTGATGAGCATGCTAAATTGTCATGCACAGTCTACGGAGCCGTGGGATGGCTTAAGACAGTGAAGCAGTGTCCTGGGAGTAAGTGTGACTAGTGACACTGTTAGATCTGGGGGTCTCTGGTTGGCAATGGTTATCACCTTTGTCCAAATAGGGACCCTTACTTCTGAGTCAGGATAAGGGGATTACACTCCTTAATAACCCCTGCTCACCCCCATGGTAGCTTGGCACGAGCAGACAGGCTTATCTCAGAGGCAGTGTGTTAAGCATTTGTGAATATACACAGTAATACAGTGATAACACTACAGATGGACACAACACAGGTTTTATAAAAATAAGTATTCTTTATATAGACTTAAACACAAGACAAAAAATGATAAAAATCCACAATACTACACTTAGGATTATTTAAAAGATGATTAAAGTCTCTTAGTTCAAGTTGATGGTCAAAGTTCTCAACAAAGTACATGGATGCGTAACGCAAAGTAAACAAAAGGACTCGCAAAAGAGGAGATGCGTCGGTTCCATGATCCGGGGGAACGGTTGCGTCCTTCCTCAATGCTTGCGCAGAGTAGGGGACTCGTCGTGAGTCTTACCGGTGCGGCGGAGGTGATGCGTAGATTCTCGACCTGTTGCGGTGTGCAAGATGGCACCTTGATGCGATGTGATGACTATGCGATGATCCAGTTGCGATGCGAGAAGATGGCACCCTTGATGAGGCGATGCGATGACGATGCGGTGATGCCCTGCCAGCCTTGTGACGAATCTGTACTTTGGAGCCGCGACAGGCCCTGTGACGCGCTTCTCCGGATATGTAATGGCGACTCTCTCGATGGCGTCACGGTTCTCCGGTGATGCGACAACACACGCTTCCAGGGAGATGCGACGAAGGCTCACTTCTCTGGCGTTGTTACGATTTCAGCTGCCGCTGTGACACGCTTCTTCTCGATGTGTCGCGCTCCAGCTCCCAGCGGCACACCAGTGACTGGAGTCAGAATTCCGAGCAAAGAAATTCAGGAGGGAGCTGAAGGTGAAGTCTTTTGGCCCTGAGACTTCAGCAGGAGGCAAGCACAGTTCAAGCCCTTGGAGAATATTCTGTAGTTGAAAGTCCTTAGAAAGTTCCTTCTCCTTTCCCTTGGCAATGAAGCAACCACTGCAGGCCAACCCAGCAAACAGTACACTGGCAGAGGGGCAGTCCAACTCCTGCAGCTTCCTTGGTTCTTCTCCTTGGCAGAAAGGTTTCTTGTTCCAGAAGTGATCTAAAGTCTGTGGGACTGGGTCCCAATATTTATACCCCAAAATCCTTTGTTCTCTGAAGGCAGAGAGGCCTCTGCCTAGTACAAACCAGTTCCTGAGCACTTTGTTGACATGACTCTCCTCTTCCTTTCACTGTGCAGGGCATAGACATCTGCCGCCCCACAGGAGGTGGATCCAGCACAGGGGAGGGAAGATACAGCTCTGGAGCACTCTGTTGACATGATTCTTCTTCTCCTTTCACTGTGCAGGGCAGAGACATCAGACAAGCCACAGGGGGTGGAGCCAGCATTGTAGAGGGAAAGCCCAGCCCTATTCAGGTCCCTGGTGCACTCTCCCCCGCCCATCTGGATGTAAATCTCCCTATTCACCACTGGGCTGTCCCTGACTGTCTCCAGCCCTGTCACACACAAACTCAGACAAGGAACACACAACTCAGAAGAGGCAGGCACAAATGGTTAGGCAAGCAAATACCTACTTTCTAAAAGTGGAATTTGCAAACACAGAATATTAAAATAAACTTTACTAACAGATGCATTTTATTATTCTGAGCTCAGGCATACTAAATTCGAATTTCTACCATGTTCCCTGAGTTAGTTAGGATTATAAGAATGTAATAATCTTCACTGCCCATTCTGGCCTATGAGAACAGGTAGCCTTCAATAGTGAAAAACAAAAATGGCTGTAATTCACTATTAGAACATGCTACACACATCAGAGCATGTCCTATATATACTTACAATGCACCCTGCCCTTGGGCCTACCATAGGGGTGTCTAATATGAAGCAAAGGGAAGGTTTAGGGACTGGCAAGTGGGTGCACTTGGCCAAGTCGACATGGCACTGCTAGACTGCACACAGGCCTTGCAATGGCAGGCCTGAAACATACTTTACAAGCTGCTTCTGTGGGTGGCACAACCAGTGCTGCAAGCCCACCAGCAGCAATTGATCTACAAGCCCTGGGCACACAGGGTGCACTGTACTAGGGGCTGACAGTAAATCAAATAACCCAATTGTGGAATAACCAATCAGTAAATCAATTTAACATAGGGAGCACTTGCACTGTGGCACTAATTAGCAGTAGCACAGTGCCCAAAGCATAAATCCAGCAAAAACATATCAAAACAGAGGAGGCAATCCGTCAAAAATGAAAGGGAGACTCACGCCAATGATGTCAGGTCTAACACGTGTCCCCTCCAGCTGAAATGTGGGGAGAACTACCCTTCCCTTTGGGTGTTCTCTTCACTATGGCGGAAAAATCTGGACAGACCATCAGCGTTGGCGTGTTCTGTACCAGGGCGGTGTTCCACCGTAAAGTCCATACCCCGTAGGGAAATGAACCACCTCAACAACTTTGTGTTCTCACCCCTCATCTGCATCGGCTATCTGAGGGGCCTGTGGTCGGTCTGAACCCGGAAGTGAGTCCCAAACAAGTATGGTCTCAACTTCTTCAGTGCCTAGACCACAGCAAATGCCTCACGCTCAATTGCACTCCACCTCTGTTCCCGTGGAAGTAACCTCCTACTGATGAAGGCTACAGGTTGGTCAAAGCCCTCTTCAGTAATCTGTGATAGAACAGCCCCCACACCATGCTCTGAAGCGTCTGTCTGTACAATGAATTCTTTTGAGAAGTTGGGCACCTGAAGCACGGGTGCTGTGCACATGAGTAGTCTTCAGGGCATCAAAAGCCTTCTGACAGGTGTCAGTCCAGTTCACTTTCTTGGGCTGCTTCCTGGAAGTCAGCTCAGTCAAGGGTGCAACAATGTTGCCATACCCCTTGACAAACCTCCTGTAGTACCCCGTGAGTCCTAAAAAGGCTCTCACCTGTGTCTGAGTCTTTGGGGGTTCCCATGCCAGGATGGTATCAATCTTGGGTTGTAGGGGCGCCACCTGGCCGCTTCCTACCTGGTGACCCAAGTACACAACGTAACCCTGCCCAATCTGACACTTACTTGCCTTAATCGTGAGGCCTGCCTTGCGCAGCGCCATCAACACTTCCCAGAGATGCTGCAAGTGTTCTTCCCAACTGGCGCTGTACACTGCAATGTCATCCAGGTAGGCGGCACTGAAATCCTCCAGCCCAGCCAACACCTGGTTGACCACCCTCTGAAAGGTGGCAGGTGCATTCTTCATCCCAAAGGGCATAACCCGGAATTGGTAGTGCCCATCTGGTGTGGAGAATGCTGACCTCTCCTTAGCCCCATCAGTCAAGGCGATCTGCCAGTACCCAGACGTCAAATCAAACGTGCTGAGGTACTGTGCAGCCCCTAACCGATCAATGAGCTCATCAGCTCTGGGGATGGGGTGTGCATCAGTCCTGGTGACTGAATTGAGCCCTCTGTAGTCCACACAGAACCGGAGTTCGGGTGTGGCGCCCGGCGAGGCAGCCTTTGGGACCAAGACCACTGGGCTGGCATGTATTGCTACCAGCCCAGCCATGAGCAGAAGAAACTGTATGTGACCGTAAAAGACTAATTCAGATTAATTAAAGAAAACAACAAAAACCAAATCAGGAAGAAGTAAGAAGGTGCCAAGTACCGCACAGACTAATCTGTTTTTAAGGAGAGTGCGCTGGAAGCAAGAGCAAGCCCACAGTCTCGCAGTTAATATTAATATTGAGGGAGTTTACATAGCATCTTGCTGTTTGCATTTGGGTCCAGTGAAGATTCACAGGAATTGGTTCTAAAGACATAAGATATGGCCAATATGTTCATAATAAGGAGCCCTGATGAAAGCCCGTAAAAACGAGGCTAGAAACGCGTCGGTAGGCATAATCAATTTATTACATCAAATATATTTTTTCATAAATTAGGCTAATTGAATTCAGATATCAAATACTTGTTTATACAGATATACATGCACTAGTAAGATGGTGTGCTTTGTGGTATATATAAATATATATGTGATGTATTTGTCGTGCAGGCCTCAGCCTGGCCGGCTAGTGCAAGGGGTTCGCCCTTCTGCGCACAAAGTCCTCAGACCCAAAGGAAAAAGTTGGCACGGAAACTGGAAATGCAAAACATAGAATTTATTAAACTTCATGAAGTGGTGCTAAAGTTCAACCAGTACCCTTCAGCACTGAGAGAAGTAGCACAAAGGGCTCCTGGACACATTGTTTATTTATACCCACACAGGGGCTCAAAAGAAGGCGGTACAAAGCACAAGAGCACATTTTTTGACCATACAAGGTAATATCGAGAAGCACAATCGATCAGTGGGAGGAGTTAACAGTCTTGGGGTCTCGGCTAACACATTCCAATCTAGGGCTAACCATTAGCGGATGTGGACCCTAACGGTCAGCGGCAAAGCACAGAGATGCTATTATTAGCCTGTTGCTGGGCAGATTCAACGGCCATGAGCAGAAAGGTAGGACAACGCACATGGTCGGCACGAGGCAGTATGTGGCAGACAAAATGTCCGCCATGAGTCCAAGATGGACGCCGCTAAACGTCAAGATAACAGTCAGAATTCGGATGTCTTTTGCTAACGCTCAACTTAATCGCTGCCAAACTACAACAGACGACCCTTTTAGCGTTAGCTAAAGACATATGCTCTTCTCGGGTAATCTGTGCACTCATCTCGTATGTCTATGCACATTATATTTGTCACCTCCTTATCCAACGATTGTTGCGCTTTTACGGCATTTCGTTTGGATGGTATACAGGCATTTATGCACATAGAACATAGCATTGGACCGCAGTGTATACACATACAACAGGTGAAAAGTAATGCAGCCGCAATACACAAGATAGTCAGCAGTTTCCAACCCCAAGCAGTAATAAGAGCCCAAAACCATCCAGCAAATGTCCAGGTACCGTTTTTCTCATGAATATCAGACGCTATCTTATGTAGTTTAAGAATTGCTTCATATACAGAAGGTGAATTATCAGGGATGAAAACACAACAACTACTTCCGATAATTTTACAAGCTCCTCCTCTATCTGCTAACATACATCTAAAACCATACGGTTCTGAAGAGTTACAATTCTAGCGACTTGTAGTTCCTCTGTAATATTACCAAGTGCTACAGCTGTTTCATTGGTAACAGCTTCCACAACCCTAGTTAACCGTCGTATTTTCCTGCTGTTTAATGCAGCACCTACAAACGAAAACAGGCCTAAATTGAAGTCAACATATTGCTGTAGACTAGTGTCCGTCTGATCCACGTCATCAACTCGGATTGTTCGCTTATAACGATTCATGGATATATTTCGAAACAGTTTAAAATCTCGGTGATAGGAAGCAGGTGCAAGAAAAACAGGGGGTAATAGAAAAGATACATAGCAAATTCCAGACCACCCTATTGGTAATCTATGATATCCTTGATTTCCACATACTAGATATGTGTTATGTGAAGCTAGAAAAGTACTATCATTTATTCCATCCATATTTAATACAGTAACACATTCGCTATCTCCCACTGGAATTCGTCCAGTGCTTTTCACACACAAATTTGCTTTAGTCTGTGTTACAGTAATTACAGATTCATTGCTCGTAGTAGATTCTCTTGTGTGGGTGAAGACATAAGGCGTAGAAACATTGTCCGGTCGATATTCTTCACATTCCCATATAGTTCCATTCGCTTGAGGATAACCATGTTCATCTTGATAACACTCTTTATTCAAACGGAAGAGAAGTCCACCTACTGCAGGTTTTCTGTTCGAGAAGAGAAGAGTGTACCAGGCTCTACAAGAACCATTGTGCGAAAAAGGAAGTGGAATAAACGGCGTTCCACCTTTCTTCTGATGAGCTGGAAGCATACCACAAATCCAGCAGTTTGTAGTATTTGTGGCATCATGAGTGTGATGAAGCATCTGAACAAAAGTGTTATTTATAAAAGATTCTCTATGCTTATGCTCATGATAGGGAAGAGAAAAATGCTGATGCTCTTCCGGAATTGGAGTGGTAGGAACCAGGAGTAGTCAACAGCAGGACTCACCCTCTCAACACACAAGGTGATCACTCCTATAACTGTTAAAAAAAAAACACTCAATACTCCTAAAATCTTCTTCTTAGTAGCATTCATAGTCACAAAACCAAATCTTCAAAACTAAAAAATTGAAAAAACAAAAATAGTCTATGAGCTCTTTACCATGGGCAGACGTTGGTTTCTTCGCCACAGATCAAGACAGGTGTCACTACACTACGCAGGGCTGATCCCCCTCCCTTGTCATATTGGCTCTCTGTTTCCACTACCCAGAGCGGTTGCTCAACCAGTCTCGCAACAAAAAAACCTCTCAATTTACTTTTCTCGATCTCAAATCATAGCGTGCTTTTCCAGAAGTCGTCTGGTCCGGGAAGAGCTCCGCAGATCCGTCAGGTGATACAGCAGGGCCTTTCTCCGTAGTTAATATCTCTCGATGATCGGTCAGCACTGCAGGTTCCACTAAGGACGGCAGAACCTTCCGGCAGTGGGTGCTATGGACCCAGTTTTTCTTGTTGGTCACTCTGACCGCAGTTCTCGTAGCGAGGAGTACTTGCTCTGGTCCACGCCACCTCGGTTCCAAGCTGCTTGACCTCTCGAAGATCTTCAACATTACAAAATCTCAGGGACGGAGTTCATGGGCTTCACCTTGGGATTTATCAGGGAGCGCTTCTTGAACCTGTTGATGAATAGAAACCAAGCTGTCAGTTAATTGTGCCAAATAGTCATTCATTAAAACACAAGCTACATCATACATAGAACTTGGTTTCGGAACTCCCCAAATATTCATTGGGCGTCCAAACACCACCTCGTATGGGGTAAGACCCGTCCTAGAATGTGGTACTGATCTAATGGACAACAACGCCAATGGCAGCGCATCTGGCCAAGTCAGATTCGTAGAAGCTTGGATTTTCGCAAGTTTGAGCTTGAGAGTACCATTATACCTCTCCACCAATCCTGCAGATTGTGGATGGAACACAGCATGGAAATTCTGCTTAATTCCTAATCCTTTCAGGACATACTTGATAACTTCCCCGACAAAATGAGGTCCGTTATCATTCAATAAAAGTCTGCAGACACCGAACCTTGGAAAGAACTCCTTCAGTAGCACCTTAGCAGTAGTAATAGCCGTATTATCTTTCGTAGGGCATGCCTCAATCCATTTACTGAAGGCACAGACCACCACTAGGACATACTTCAAATTATTACACCGCTCAAGCTGAATGTAGTCCATTTGCAGGACTTCAAAAGGTGCAGTTGGTGTAACAAACCCTCCAGACGGAACTCGTGTCCCTTTCCCAGGATTATATTGCAGACAAATTAAGCAGGACTGTACTATTCTCTTAGCTGTGTTGGCAATCTCTGGATGCTCCCAAACCTGAGTGAGCATTTTCGTTATTGCAAGAGCTCCAACATGTGCTACCCCATGCGCCATCTGAACCATAGGTTGCACGAAAGCTATAGGCTACTTCCATCAATCCATCTGCTTGTTTCTCCAACCACCCTCATCATCTAACTCTCCTTCTTTGGACCACTGTTCACGCTCTTTGTCAGAAGCTGTCTTCTGTATCTCTCGCACTTCCTGCCTAGCATCGTGCCATCTTTCCGCTTGTGACTTCACTACATACATAGAGGTGGTATTCCTCTGCATGGCAGTCTCACGTGCTATTCGATCTACAAAAACATTTCCCTGTCCAATTTTGTCTGTGACTTTCTTATGCGCACTGCACTTCACTATAGCAATTTTCTTCGGTAGCGTCAATGCAGTCAAGAGATTTTGCACTAAGTCTCCATGCATTATCTGCACTAAGCATGGGCGTAAAATCCGTTCCGCTCGCGGAATTTGCAGATTTTCGGTAAATTCGCAATCCGCGAACTCTAGCGAATTTGCATAAAATCCGTAAATTCGCACGCGGCGGATTTTTTTTTTGGTGATACAATTTTGCGGCGAGCGGCGTTCACTTACCGTCATTCCGCGCTTGCCGAGTTGTTTTTCTCGATATTTTGCTAGTGCTGCGCCATTTTGGATCTTGCTGCGGGATCCCGCGGGAGTTTGTCGACCGCGATTACGTCATCGCGCCTTGCCACCTTCCACAGTAGCACGCATCGCAAGAGTTCGCAATTGCGAACACGTAGGTGCGGCGGGCAGCAACAATCTCGCACTCGCAAAATACAGATTTTGCAATTTCGCACAAAAAATCCACCAGCAAACAGCATAAACCTTCAGAAAATGATGATTTTTATCAGAATCACTCCTCAGGTTGACATTTGCCTGCACTTTTTTTTACCAAGGAGTCCATTTTGGAAGGAAGTGCCCCACAGTCTCCAACTTCCTGTTCCTGTACAGCAGGCTCCTCCCAATGCTTTCTTCATGTGCTGGTCACTTTCATTTGGACCTTGACCTGGAAGGATTACTCTTTGTGGATGCTGCTGGATATTTGGATTTAAGGCCTTTTTGACTTTCTTTGGATCACTTTTGGATTAGAAATCAACTTTCACAAGTAAGTTGGTTTGGGACATTACAGTTGCTGCAACTACAATTTTGGAACTTTTTCAGAACATTTAATAAAATATATTGTGGGTAGCCACAGTATCCAGTAGGACCAGGGTTAGTTATGGGTGCATGATACAACTGTTTTGTTGAATTTAAACATCATTGAGGCCATGGATGGGCTGGGATTGTGCTGAATTTTGTGTTTTTTGTTGATTTTTTGGGGGCTGCTGTTGTGACCTTTTGCCCAGGGGTAGTGAGTGGTGCATGGACTGAGTCTGCCTGTGGGGTCTCTTTAATGTAAACATCCTGGATGGCATTGGATTGTGGTGATTTTTGTGTGTTTTTAGGTTTTTTTGGGGTGTTCTGTTGATGTGGACTGGCCATGTGGATGGTGGTCGCCATCTTGAGTGCTGGTACAGGCAGGCCCTCCACATGTGCTTGGGGTTCAAGGGGCCATTTTGAAGACAGGCAGTGTCGGAGGCCTGCACCCATTTTGCCTAGCTTTCATCCATTATGCCCAGGAGTAGTGAGTGGTGCATGGGCCTAGTCTTTCTGTGGGGTGTCTTCTTGAATTTAAACATCATTGAGGGCATGGGTGGGCTGGGATTGTGCTGAATTTTGTGGTTTTTGTCGATATTTTGGGACTGCTGGTGGGGCCTTTTGCCCAGGGGTAGTGAGTGGTGCATGGGCCTAGTCTTTCTGTGGGGTGTCTTCTTGAATTTAAACACCATTGAGGCCATGGATGGGCTGGGATTGTGCTGAATTTTGTGGTTTTTGTCATTTTTTTGGGGCTGCTGGTGGGGCCTTTTGCCCAGGGGTAGTGAGTGGTGCATGGGCCTAGTCTTTCTGTGGGGTGTCTTCTTGAATTTAAACATCATTGAGGCCATGGATGGGCTGGGATTGTGCAGAATGTTGTGGTTTTTGTCGATTTTTTGGGGCTGCTGGTGGGGCCTTTTGCCCAGGGGTAGTGAGTGGTGCATGGACTGAGTCTGCCTGTGGGCTCTCACTCTCTTTAATGTAAACATCCTGGATGGCATTGGATTGTGGTGATTTTTGTGTGTTTTTCGTTTTTTTGGGGATGTTCTGTTGATGTGGACTGGCCATGTGGGTGGTGGTGGCCATCTTGAGTGCTGGTACAGGCAACATGTGCATGGGGTGCACCCATTTTGCCTAGCTTTCATCCATTATGCCCAGGGGTAGTGAGTGGTGCATGGGTGTAGTCTTTCTGTGGGGTGTCTTCTTGAATTTAAACATCATTGAGGCCATGGGTGGGCTGGGATTGTGCTGAATTTTGTGTTTTTTGTCGATTTTTTGGGGCTGCTGGTGGGGCCTTTTGCCCAGGGGTAGTGGGTGGTGCAGGGACTGAGTCTGCCTGTGGGCTCTCACTCTCTTTAATGTAAACATCCTGGATGGCATTGGATTGTGGTGATTTTTGTGTGTTTTTCATTTTTTTTGGGGTGTACT
Organism: Lissotriton helveticus; assembly: GCF_964261635.1. Classification (NCBI taxonomy): domain Eukaryota; kingdom Metazoa; phylum Chordata; class Amphibia; order Caudata; family Salamandridae; genus Lissotriton; species Lissotriton helveticus. The sequence continues at coordinate 1,745,072,639 of NC_136065.1, forward strand.
GTTGATGTGGACTGGCCATGTGGGTGGTGGTGGCCATCTTGAGTGCTGGTACAGGCAACATGTGCTTGGGGTGCACCCATTTTGCCTATCTTTCATCCATTATGCCCAGGGGTAGTGAGTGGTGCATGGGTGTAGTCTTTCTGTGGGGTGTCTTCTTGAATTTAAACATCATTGAGGCCATGGGTGGGCTGTGATTGTGCTGAATTTTGTGGTTTTTGTCAATTTTTTGGGTTGTATAACCGATGTTCCTCTGTCTTCCATTGCTTTTAGGTGCACAAGAGAACCACCAGTGCCAGGAAGAAGTCCTGCTGCGGTGTGTGCAGCACAACGTCACGTGTGGCCACAGACAACTCTGCAACTTGTGCAACTGTGGTCTGCTGTTCTGAGTGACATCTGAAGAAGATGGCCCCCAAAAAAGTTCCCCGTAGCTCCTCTAGCAAGAAAGATGGCAGAAAGGAGCAGAAGAAGCAAGTTACCAAGCAAACTGGTGCGCCGCCCGCCACATTTTTGGGGAATAAAAAAAAAATACGCCTGCAGCAGCAGCGGGATCTGCTGGGGACCAAGCTGGGAGTAGCACCCCCGCTCCATTGGGCTCAGTGCCACGACCCCCACGCCAACTTAAGTCCAAGACCTTGAGTGCTGCAGAGGCAGCCAGTCTACTTGTTCAATCACCATCGACCAGTGATGTTGGCTCATCGCAAGAAAGTAGCAGCAATGCCCCTCAATCAACACAGGTTGTTGTAACTCATCTGACGAGTGTTGAACAACCACAGCCGCAACAACAACCACATGTGCAAGTACAAGCCCAAGTACATGTGGAAGGAGAGGCGGCGCAAGGAGAGGAGCAAGCAGAGGTGCATGGAGCGGCATAAGTGCCCACAATAGTTGTTCCTCCCGAAGTAGGGGCACATCTGGAAATCGATAATCAAGCCGAGGTATCATTTGAGGAAGCCACTCCTCCTGATGATCATTCATTGCCTTCCACATCCGGAGCAAGGAAAAGATCAAGGGTGGTGGTGTCTACATCTTCTTCAAGCCCACCTCCTTCTGATGATATGGATCTTACTTGGGAACCAGCACCACTGCCGTCTGAGAGTGAGGCTGAGGCACACCATGATCTGACAAAGGTAGCTAAGCGTAAAAGGAAGATCGTTGAAACTCTCATAGTTATGGAGTGTGATGACGCTCAACAAGAAGTGGCGTATACTCCTGCTGCTGAAGACTCTCACGACGACGACGCAGTCATCACTAACGTCACTGAAGCCCCAGCGGGCATGCAGCAAACAGACATTTTGACCCTAGCCCGACAAGCTGCTGAGCGTGATGATTAAGTCAACGAGGAGGCAATGGGAACACCACAATCATTGAAGTTAACTAGTACACCACCACCTACCGCTTCCATATTTCTTCCTCGCCAGAAGGGACCTCCATCCACCTCGACCTCATTTAGTGGTGGGCAAAGTGCACAACGTAGTAAAGTTCAGCAATACGCATCCTCCACTGCATCTGGCATTAGCAGCATGACCACCACCAGTATCGCCTCCTCCGGCCCCCCCAGACATTTCAAGTCCGCAGTTTGGGACTTCTTTAGTATTTGCACAAAAAAGGAAAACCGAGCCATTTGTAGCATTTGTAAGCTTGCAGTTAGTCGTGGTAAGCTTGGTACCAACTATGGGACTGGAGGCCAGAGAGGTCATCTTGAGAGACAGCACACTGTCCAATGGTTTGCGCACCTAGAGGAGATCAAGAAAGCCCGAATTGCAAGTCGAGAAAACGTTGATGTTCCATCTGATGATGACGAGGAGGAAGCAGCGTCACACGCTTCACTTACACCCAGTACCCCTGTCAGCACACCCCCTGTGAGCCACACTAAGAGTGTGGGACAGAGTGAGTGAGACACCAATGCGAAAAAGTTCATCAGCGAGCGTAACTGGGTCGAAGAAGTCAGACTCATCATCATCCCGTAAAATGGTCCAGAGCAACATTAAAACCATGTTGCTTTCAGACGCGCCATATAAACGCAACCACCCAATGGTGCGTCTGTATAACACTAAGCTGGCTAAAATGCTAGCGCTGGATCTTCTCCCTTTTTCTTTTGTAGAAGGTGTTGGTTTTCTAGAATTAGTGGCAGCGCTCTGCCCTAAATGGAAGGTTCCTAGCCGGTTCTATTTTGCCCGAGTTACGGTTCCAGCACTACATGAAGATGTGCTGGAGGTGATTGGGGCAGCTTTGCAGAAGAGTGCTGTTCACACTATACATCTGACAACAGACATGTGGACCAGTGGCGCAGGCACTGATTACATGTGCATCACTGCACACAGGGTCTCTTTTTCAGGGGTTAAAGCAAAGCTAAACGCAGGTGCTGACCTGGACCAAGTTTTTAAAGCTGCTCGGAAACATGCAACGCTAGCCATGTTTGGCTTGGAGAAACGTCATACAGCACAAAACATTTTGAATGAGTTCAACACAAAGGTCTTTCACTGGCTGTCTCCAAAAAAACGCGGCATTGGTTATGTTTCCACGGATAATGGCGCCAATGTAGTTAAGGCCATGGAACTGGATTACTATTTCAGAGTGCCGTGTTTGGCGCACTGTATAAACCTGGTTGTTAAAAAATTCTTGGATAAAGACAGTCCAGCATGCCAGTTAGTGGTCACCTGCCAAAAAATGTGCAACCATTTCAGCCATTCTTTTAAGGTCCGGAAGCATCTGAGGCGCCTGCTACATGAACGTCGAATGCCAGTGAAAGCACTCATCCAGGAGGTGCCAACACGTTGGAACTCAACCTTCTACATGCTTGAGCGTCTGTATGAGCAGTATGCGGTAGTCGATCAGTATTTCTTAACACTGGGTACAGCTGTGAAGGAGGACCTGAGGTTAAATGCGGCGGAATGGGAGCTAGTTAAAAGCCTGACAGACATGCTCCGTCCTTTTGAGGTCTTCACGCGTGCAGTCAGCAGGGAGGACTGTAATTTGGGAAAAGCTATCCCATTGTTGCGCATGCTGGAGCACAAACTGAAGGCGGTGTCTTCAAAGTTTCAAAAAGATGAAGAAAAGCAAGAAGCTTTTGTTTTGGCGGAGAAATTATTAGAGCGCCTACTTGGCGATGAACGTCTTCAAAAGATCCACTCAGAACAGCATTACATTTGTGCTACTATTCTGCATCCACGCTACAAAAAGGCGCTGGCAGGCTGTGCATTATTTCCTTTTAGTGATGAAGATGTTACAAAGTACAAACGTTGGCTAGCCTTGTCAGCCATCAGGTTTGAAAGAGAACGGCAGCAAATTGAAGGAAAAGGCAGTACATCAGCATCAGCAGGCCATCCCCAGTCAAAAGACTCCACTTCCGCACCTGTGGCTGTGGCAGAAGTGACCTCTCAGCCGTTAAAGACACCGGCAACCGCATCATCTGCACCAGACACAACAGAAATATCGGGTCATGAAGAGGATTGGCTAGCTGAGATTGGGTATGGTTCTCAAAAGGTCCGAGCAAAAATTCAGCAAAGTGGAGAAACCGTGGAGAACTTTGAGTCGATGGTGCAGGACTATTTGAATGACTCAACAGAGGTCTATGTTAATGCTGACCCATTGGCGTATTGGCATGGGAAAAAAGAATTGTGGCCAGAGATCACCAACCTGGCTATACATTACTTGTCTTGCCCACTCGCAAGCGTGTCTTCTGAGCGTGTTTTCAGTGCTGCTGGTGGCATTGTAACTTGCAAATGGACCCGCCTCTCGCCCAAAAATGTGGAGATATTGACAATGATCAAGATGAATGAGCACCTCATACCACCAGATTTCACGACGGAAGAAGACGAGGAGGACAGCAACTTAGATGAGGGAATTTCGTCTGTGTTAGGTGACACTGACCTACTCCTGTCTGAATTTGCAGAGAATGAGGACGAACTCTTCTTCCCTGACACCGAGCCCTGAAAATGAGCCAATGAATTCAGAAATGTTCTTTTTCGTACTTATTCACTTTCATTCCTGTGTTTCTGTCTTTCTTTGTTTTGCACAGTTAATATAATTAAAACTTTAATCACCTGTACTTTTGCTTTTTGGCTGTTTGGGGGTCTTCTACTTGTTTTTGCCTGGGTTGACGGCTCTGGGGCCATTGCTGGGAAGGTCTAATACCGGGATAAAACTGGTTTAAACAACATCCATGAGGAAAAAGGTTTTGCATTTTCTGACTTTTCGCTCAACGTAGCGTTTTCGGGGGCCTGTTTGGGGGGCTTCCTGGTGTTTGTGGGTGGGTTTCGGGGTCTGGGAGCACTACTGGGTATGGATAGTTTAGATAGCAAGAGGTTTGAAGGAAATCCATGGAGGCAGAGGGCAGTTAGGGCCTAGCTGCAGAGCGCGCGTTGAATGATTTTGGAAATTTTCAGAAAAGTGACTAAGTCCACATTTTTGTACTTTTGCTTTTTGGCTGTTTGGGGGTCTTCTACTTGTTTTCGCCTGGGTTGAAGGCTCTGGGGCCATTGCTGGGAAGGTCTAATACTGGATAAAACTGGTTTAAACAACATCCATGAGGAAAAAGGTTTTGCATTTTCTGACTTTTCGCTCAATGTAGCGTTTTCGGGGGCCTGTTTGGGGGGCTTCCTGGTGTTTGTGGGTGGGTTTCGGGGTCTGGGAGCACTACTGGGTATGGATAGTTTAGATAGCAAGAGGTTTGAAGGAAATCCATGGAGGCAGAGGGGAGTTAGGGCCTAGCTGCAGAACGCGCGTTGAATGATTTTGGACATTTTCAGAAAAGTGACTAAGTCCACATTTTTGTACTTTTGCTTTTTGACTGTTTGGGGGTCTTCTACTTGTTTTCGCCTGGGTTGACGGCTCTGGGGCCATTGCTGGGAAGGTCTAATACCGGATAAAACTGGTTTGGACAACATCCATGAGGAAAAAGGTTTTGCATTTTCTGACTTTTCGCTCAATGTAGCGTTTTTGGGGGCCTGTTTGGGGGGCTTCCTGGTGTTTGTGGGTGGGTTTCGGGGAGCACTACTGGGTATGGATAGTTTAGATAGCAAGAGTTTGAAGGAAATCCATGGAGGCAGAGGGGAGTTAGGGCCTAGCTGCAGAGCGCGCTTTGAGTGATTTTGGAAATTTTCAGAAAAGTGACTAAGTCCACATTTTTGTACTTTTGCTTTTTGGCTGTTTGGGGGTCTTCTACTTGTTTTCGCCTGGGTTGACGGCTCTGGGGCCATTGCTGGGAAGGTCTAATACCGGATAAAACTGGTTTAAACAACATCCATGAGGAAAAAGGTTTTGCATTTTCTGACTTTTCGCTCAATGTAGCGTTATCGGGGGCCTGTTTGGGGGGCTTCCTGGTGTTTGTGGGTGGGTTTCGGGGTCTGGGAGCACTACTTGGTATGGATAGTTTAGATAGCAAGAGGTTTGAAGGAAATCCATGGAGGCAGAGGGGAGTTAGGGCCTAGCTGCAGAGCGCGCGTTGAATGATTTTGGAAATTTTCAGAAAAGTGACTAAGTCCACATTTTTGTACTTTTGCTTTTTGGCTGTTTGGGGGTCTTCTACTTGTTTTCGCCTGGGTGACTGCTCTGGGGCCATTGCTGGGAAGGTCTAATACCGGATAAAACTGGTTTAAACAACATCCATGAGGAAAAAGGTTTTGCATTTTCTGAATTTTCGCTCAATGTAGCATTTTCAGGGGCCTGTTTGGGGGGCTTCCTGGTGTTTGTGGGTGGGTTTCGGGGTCTGGGAGCACTACTGGGTATGGATAGTTTAGATAGCAAGAGGTTTGAAGGAAATCCATGGAGGCAGAGGGGAGTTAGGGCCTAGCTGCAGAGCGCGCGTTGAATGATTTTGGACATTTTCAGAAAAGTGACTAAGCCCACATTTTTTTACTTTTGCTTTTTAGCTGTTTGGGGGTCTTCTACTTGTTTTCGCCTTGGTTGACGGCTCTGGGGCCATTGCTGGGAAGGTCTAATACCGGATAAAACTGGTTTGGACAACATCCATGAGGAAAAAGGTTTTGCATTTTCTGACTTTTCGCTCAATGTAGCGTTTTCGGGGGCATGTTTGGGGGGCTTCATGGTGTTTGTGGGTGGGTTTCGGGGGAGCACTACTGGGTATGGATAGTTTAGATAGCAAGAGGTTTGAAGGAAATCCATGGAGGCAGAGGGGAGTTAGGGCCTAGCTGCAGAGCGCGCGTTGAGTGATTTTGGAAATTTTCAGAAAAGTGACTAAGTCCACATTTTTTTACTTTTGCTTTTTGGCTGTTTTGGGGTCTTCTACTTGTTTTCGCCTGGGTTGACGGCTCTGGGGCCATTGCTGGGCAGTCTAATACCGGATAAAACTGGTTTAAACAACATCCATGAGGAAAAAGGTTTTGCATTTTCTGACTTTTCGCTCAATGTAGCGTTTTCGGGGGCCTGTTTGGGGGGCTTCCTGGTGTTTGTGGGTGGGTTTCGGGGTCTGGGAGCACTACTGGGGATGGATAGTTTAGATAGCAAGAGGTTTGAAGGAAATCCATGGAGGCAGAGGGGAGTTAGGGCCTAGCTGCAGAGCGCGCGTTGAATGATTTTGGACATTTTCAGAAAAGTGACTAAGCCCACATTTTTGTACTTTTGCTTTTTGGCTGTTTGGGGGTCTTCTACTTGTTTTCGCCTGGGTTGACGGCTCTGGGGCCATTGCTGGGAAGGTCTAATACCGGATAAAACTGGTTTGGACAACATCCATGAGGAAAAAGGTTTTGCATTTTCTGACTTTTCGCTCAATGTAGCGTTTTCGGGGGCATGTTTGGGGGGCTTCATGGTGTTTGTGGGTGGGTTTCGGGGGAGCACTACTGGGTATGGATAGTTTAGATAGCAAGAGGTTTGAAGGAAATCCATGGAGGCCGAGGGGAGTTAGGGCCTAGCTGCAGAGCGCGCGTTGAGTGATTTTGGAAATTTTCAGAAAAGTGACTAAGTCCACATTTTTGTACTTTTGTTTTTTGGCTGTTTGGGGGTCTTCTACTTGTTTTCGCCTGGGTTGACGGCTCTGGGGCCATTGCTGGGAAGGTCTAATACCGGATAAAACTGGTTTAAACAACATCCATGAGGAAAAAGGTTTTGCATTTTCTGACTTTTCGCTCAATGTAGTGTTTTCGGGGGCCTGTTTGGGGGGCTTCCTGGTGTTTGTGGGTGGGTTTCGGGGTCTGGGAGCACTACTGGGTATGGATAGTTTAGATAGCAAGAGGTTTGAAGGAAATCCATGGAGGCAGAGGGGAGTGAGGGCCTAGCTGCAGAGCGCGCGTTGAATGATTTTGGAAATTTTCAGAAAAGTGACCAAGTCCACATTTTTATACTTTTGCTTTTTGGCTGTTTGGGGGTCTTCTACTTGTTTTCGCCTGGGTGATTGCTCTGGGCCCATTGCTGGGAAGGTCTAATATCGGATAAAACTGGTTTAAACAACATCCATGAGGAAAAAGGTTTTGCATTTTCTGACTTTTCGCTCAATGTAGCGTTTTCAGGGGCCTGTTTGGGGGGCTTCCTGGTGTTTGTGGGTGGGTTTCGGGGTCTGGGAGCACTACTGGGTATGGATAGTTTAGATAGCAAGAGGTTTGAAGGAAATCCATGGAGGCAGAGGGGAGTTAGGGCCTAGCTGCAGAGCGCGCGTTGAGTGATTTTGGAAATATTCAGAAAAGTGACTAAGTCCACATTTTTGTACTTTTGATTTTTGGCTGTTTGGGGGTATTCTACTTGTTTTCGCCTGGGTTGACGGCTCTGGGGCCATTGCTGGGAAGGTCTAATACCGGATAAAACTGGTTTGGACAACACCCATGAGGAAAAAGGTTTTGGCACTTTTTGTAACTTAGGGTTCATTAGGGTTAGCCCTAGCAGCAGGATTGCATGTGTTTCGGGGTGTTCTTGATTTTTGCAACTGAGTTCTGGGGTCTTAGAGCACTCGTGGGAATGTGTAATTTTTGTTGCAAGTGATTTGAAGAAAATCCATGGTGGGAAAGGGGGGATCACTTACTCTGTGAGAGGCACTTAGTGTTGAAAACATTTAGCCATTTACACTTAGAGGAAGAAAATGACACAGAATTAAGTTTCAGGAAAACAAACTTACTGTTAAACCACCACCCACCAGACTCAAAAGCAGTAAAAAACAGGTATTCTCAGATAAAGTTTCAAAAAGTATATTTGTATAGCCCTAACAAAATAATCTCCCGCAAGACCCTCCCTAACCCCAACGATTGTCCTTCAAAAGTCCCAAAAAGAACCCAACTCCCAAATCCCACCCCCCAAAAGTCTCTAAAAAAGGGGCAAGGGACACTACGGCAGGATGCTGCTCACTGTAGCGGCCAGGGCATCATACTCCTTGCGGAGGGTGGCATGGTCGGAGCGGAGGCCCTCCACCAAGTTCTTATAAGTTAAGACCTCCTGCTCCGGGATAAGCGGCGCTGGCGTGCCTTGCAACTCCTGTGGGGGGCAGCTGATGTCTTTGCTGCTCGGCGGTGGCGGTTGGCTTTGGTAGCCCGGCTCCATACCGCTGGAGCACTGCGCTGGCTGGCTGCCTGTGTGGGCCAGGAGGAGGATGCAGCTGTCGCAGTAGATGTACTAGTAGACTGCGTGTCCTCCTCCTCCAGGGCCAGCAGCCGCCAATATTCTGCAACAGTGGCATCCAGCCTCCGTTGCCGGGCCATTCGAGCCTGCTCCTTCCTTGATGGTTTGTTGGATTTGGAAGGAGCAACTATATAAAGAAAGAAATACATAGTCTGTAACCAATGCTCTTAAGATTAACACAAAATGATTGAGCAGAAAGTTGTGTCACAGTACAACTAGCAACTTGAAAGCACAGTACATAACTATTGAGGCCAGTATCTATCTAACCTCCCACTTCTTCATTCTTGCTCGAACATTAGTGGGAGTTTAAGGAACAAATTCTACGAGCACTATGGACTTCCATTACAGTCGATTATGACAGTACACCAGTCTTATTCTTCTTCTTCTCTCTTGTTTAGGAAAATTGGTACGTTATCATCTGCAAGCCGGCATAATGCCAGCGCAGTGAACTTGCACCCGAGAAAAACAGACGCACACCATGATGAGTGAGACAGACTTGCGTTACTGTACCGGTACAGTACATGCAGGTGGTGAAGCTCATATTTTTCTATTACAGGTGACACTCAGAATACTCTGTTAAAAGGGCTACTGCTTAATTAATTTAACTTTCACCCTACAGTGCAAATGAGTACTAGAGAAGGAAAAGGAAGAAACTAAATAATCTGATTATCTATCACTTCACATGGGATGTATGTTTGATTACATATGGGATGACTTTAGGTGCTTTGCTTTTTATTGAGTGAACAGTGATACACCCACACATGAATGACGTACTACTACCAAACTAAAATTATTAAGAGAGGTAGGGAGTGTCCACCATAATAACCGGATATATGCTGTGCTTGCAGTTGCAATACAAACTACTGCTACTATTCATGGTAGTATTTGGACAAAATTACAACTTCTTTTCCTTGCCTTTCCTACACTGAAACGGACGTGCGGGTGCGGTGTTACATGATCTTCAAAGTAACACTTTGTTCATCCAGTGACCATCTACTCTCTCTAGATACACATATGCTATCTAAGAGTCAGATAGTACCATGAATCAGGCATCCATCCATTCAAAGTATATGCACACATACAGTTTCTGTTTCACCCACCAAGGATGTTCTCCTTCCACCCATCCTTGCTTCATCATTCACCCAGCCATGCACCATACCATATTCTTTCCTTCCCAGCCACCTCGGGCACCAAGCAAACACATATCATTCTTCTTTGCTAGTCATCATTAAATTTCTCGTCCTTCCACACTTACTTACACCCTTCTTTCGCTTTTCGTTCATCCCATCCATCAAGTTAATCTCAGATCTGATTGGGATTCTTCTCGCCAAAAACTTCACAGCTAAGTCGAAGTACATTTAGAGGAGGCTACTACCTGGTTGATTTATTATACACCCGTGCAGAAAGCACACTCTGCAGTCTTCAATCTCAATAAGTAAGGAATATATAGCTTACCTCTGCCTGCCACCACCATGTGAACCCTCACAGGCACATTGGTGTTGTCCGGCACTTGCACCGCCTCCTCCCCAGAAGTGTCCTCCTCATCCACTACCACCACCTCCGCGCTGGCCCCGCCACCAGATGTTCCACCTACAAAGTACATTTAAGATTGTTAGAATACACCACTCACTACTATATAATATTTGGTCTAGGAATAAAGAAATGTGAAAAAAAACAGAAAACAATGTAATAATTTGTGACTGTCTAATCTAAAGTAAAAATGTTCCTTTTTCCAGGGAAGGCTCAGTGCATAGAGCTATTGCTGACTAGAATGGGAGTCCAATGGAATTGCCAAATGTGCAATCTTAGTTAGCTACATAGACAGACTAATAAGAATAATCTAGTAATACCACAGGGAGTCATAGTCGCGGCAGGATAAGAATTTAGATACAGTCTACAAGAAGAACAAAGACGATTTAGAAAAAATCGAATGAGGAACGCTAGGAAAAAATAGGTACTCTATATTAAAATGAAAACTTTTTGGGGCCAGCAAAGGAGCCCTCGCCTGGCCGATCCTGCCCTTCTACAGCAGCAGCAGCAACCACCTCCTCCTCTGTCCTCTTGCCCCTGGGGGGAGCTGATGTACAACATGAAAGAAAGAAAGAGACGAAAACATGGATGATTGTTGTCAACCAAATCAAACATTTCAAAAGAACAATAACAAAATATTTTGACGAAATAGCAAATAGACAACTATTCCACGGGATATATTGACCGATCCCATGTGGTCTACTACGTTATTAGTATTGCTTGATTTGCTGACCGTCGACTTGGAAAGTTCATATGTAACTCACTAAACAAACTACTAAAAAGGTTCGCCTAGGACTTGCAGGCAGCAGTCCGCAGCACGCAAAGTGACAGACAAAGTCCATCGTGATTGCAGATCAGCGACAACACTAAAAAGTTTCCTACTACATTAACCAGTCACTAAAATACTCAAACTATCAATCCTCCACTACTATTTCTTCTTATCGCCATGTGTACAAAAGAAGGACTAAACTTGAGTCTGTAGGGGCTGATTTAGAAGCCCCTTGCGGCTCTTTTGCTCCATTGTTGCGTTACTTTTGTGACGCAGCGGCAGGACAAAAGAGGCGCCATGGTGCGGCGTATATTAACAACGTGACGCATATGGGAGATGCATCACGTTGTAAAGCCCTGCGTCATCATGGGGCGTTCCGGCGCAAGGGAGGGCGTTCCTGCGCAGGAACGCATCCTAAAAGTGGCTGAGTGACATCTACAAGATTTCAATCGGTCACTTTGAGGACAATGATGCGTGACTCAAACCCTGCGCCTGCTTGAAGCAGACGTACGGCTTGACGCAGCATTGCTGGAGCTGCACCATCGTTGCGACGCAACTCCAGCAATGCGCCGCCTTTACGGCACAGAAGCGTAACGCTTCGGAGACGTTTTGGGCACATGGTGCACCGCATTGTAAATACGGTGCACCATGGGTGGTGGTGGCGTGGCGCACAATTACTGGCGCATCCCTGCTACTTTGCAGGGATGCGCCAGTAATTAAATATCTGACCCTTAGTGTCTAGCATTACACAGTTCTTTAAACTACACTCATGCATAATTTCACAGGCCAATGAAATGAACACAAAATCGAAAACAAATAAGCATAGTAGCAGCGCTACTGAGAAGGAGAGCAGTGCACCTGAAATGCACAGAAGATTTTGAAATATAATTTACCTACAATGTAATCAGCAGCATTATTGCTCTTGGTAAAAAACAAAAATTTGCAAGATAATAACACACAGAGCAGGAGAAAACAGAGTAGTAAAAAAATAGCTACTACTACTCACCAAGCCCGGGGATCTCAAGGCCGAGCAGGTCCAGCAGATCGCGTTCCCGGTCCAGGATATCCGTCCAACGGTGGGTGACTTGGTTGTAGGTGCGCCGGACCCGAGATTGTTGGTACATGGACCGGCACACCTTCTCCCACCGCTTCCGGCGCTCCCGGAGCCCGTAGCCGCTAGCGATCTTGCCGCCTGCCATGATGGTCCTGGGGAGGCGGCGCTGAACATAAAAAACTAGTGCGGCCACCTCCTCCGCGCTGAAGATCTCCCGGGGCGCGACATTCTCCCCCCTCAAACGCCCGCACGGGAGCCGGGCACGGGGTGCGGGACCCTTCCCCTTCGCGGGCTGCTTCCCAACTCCCTTTACCATGGTCTGGGCAGAAAGGTAGCTAAATAATAAAGAAGAAATAGAATAGGGAAGAAGAAAAGAAAAGAGTTTAAAAAAGTAGTTTAAAATTAACAAAAAGTAGCAGAAAACACAAAAATATAGAGCTAGAAAAATAGAGGGATAGATAATAAGTAAAATAGATTAAAAAAAACTTCAAACAAGCAAAGGATGGCAGAGATTCAGAGAGGATACAGATTCAGAAAGCATGCCCAGAACCATAGGAATAAATGAGAAACAAGATGGCCGCGCCCGTTCACGACCGCGTGGGTAAGTTCGCGCGAGATTTTCCTCGCGAGCACACGCGAAATTGTACTAGCAAGCCGCACACTTTGCGAGATTAAACATAGCGCCCGGAAACGGAATTACGTCACGCAAACAAGATGGCCGCGCCCATGTACGACCGCTAGGGTAACTTCGCAAACCTGTGATGATGAACCAGACGTAGAAACAACATAGTCGCGGCCGTTGCGAGCCGACAAGTACGTTCGCAATTGCGAACTGGTACACAACCCTCGCGAACTGGCAGAAACCCTTGTGAACAAAAAAAAATAAAAATCCGCAAATTTGCGAGAGTTTGCGGATCCTGCGGATTGCGAATCCGTAAATACGCACATTTGCGTACGCCAGATTCGCAAAATCCGCCCATGCTTAATCTGCACTCCATGAGATGTAAGAAAGCCTCTTTCCTTCCAGAGTAGGCCAAAATCATGCGCTACTCCAAAAGCATAGCGGCTATCTGTGTAAATGTTTACGCACAAACCAGCACTGAGCTCACATGCTCGCGTCAGCGCTATCAATTCAGCTGCTTGTGCCGACTTCTGTGGTATGCGAGCTGTCTCCACTACTGTCTCAAGCGTGGTAATTGCATACGCGGCTGAGGTCGTACCATCTGGCAATTTCAAACAAGACCCATCAACCCACAATTCACCATCTACATCTGAAAGGGGCGTATCCTGTAAATCAATACGACCCTTTGTCTGTTCTTCAGTCAGAAAAATACAATTGTGCGTTTCTTGTGACTGAGGCTGAGTAACCGGATATGGCAACAATGTGGCTGGGTTCAGAGTTGCACATCTCTTCAATGTAATGTGTGGGGCTAGCAATGTCAGTTCATATCCTGTAAGACGAGCACTAGTCAAGTGCTGCGTCTTTGTCTGATTCAAAAGGGTATCGACAGCATGCGGTACTAGCACTAACAATTTATGTGACAGCACTATCCCTTCACTCTGTCGAATGGACACAGCTGTTGCTGCAACTGAGCGAAAGCATCCAGGTAATGCTCTAGCAACAGGGTCAAGAACTGCAGAGAAATATGCACACGGGCGTTGCTTATCGCCGTGTAGCTGAACCAACACTGACAATGTGCACCCATCTTTCTCGTGTACGTAAAGTGTGAAAATCTTTGTATAGTCTGGTGTACCTAACACTGGTGCTGAACAAAGGGCTTGTCGTAACTGTTGAAAAGCACTTTCACATTCTTCTGTCCATGGAAGGGGTACTGGGGTGTCTTTCGTCAATAGTGCTAACAGGAGCTTAACAATGTGTGAAAATCCTAAAATCCACTGTCTACAAAACGAAGTAAGGCCCAAAAATGCACGTACTGCTTTCTGTGTGGTGGGAGCTGGCGTGTCTAAAATTGCTTGTATGCGATCTGATGTCAATGCACGTCCCTCCTTAGACAAAAGGTGACCTAAGTAGGTTACCCTTGGTCTACAGTATTGTAGCTTCTTTCGAGAGACTTTGTGATGATGTGTCGCAAGAAAAGAAAGCAAAGATAAGGTACATGCTTCACACTGCTCCGGAGTGTCGGCTGCCAACAAGATGTCATCGACATATTGTATGAGAGCCACACCTTCGACCAGTACGAAAGAATCAAGTTCCCTCTTCAATGCTTGGCTGTAAATACTCGGACTTTCTGTGTAGCCCTGAGGAACTCTACAAAATCTATACGATCGATTATTCAAAGTGAAGCCGAACAGATATCGGCTATCAGGATGAATAGGGATCGAAAAGAAGGCGTTCTTCAAATCGATCACAGTGAATGTAGTAGCAGTTGGGGGAACTAAAATAAGAAGTGTCGTAATGTCAGAAACCACAGGGTATTGCGGTATCACTATCTTATTGACTTCTCTTAAATCAATAATAAATCTGTAAACTCGTGTGTCAGTATCTCTCTTCAAAATCGGAAGAATCGGGCTATTGCAAACATTGTATGGGACTTCCTCAATAACCCCAACTCGTATCAGATCATGTACAATTTGTATGAGTGCCTCTTCTCCCTCCTGTGAAATGCGATACTGCGGCAAACGAGGCAACACAGCTCCCTCCTTAACACTAATCTGGATCGGAGGAATGGTCATCCGACCCACATCAGTGTCTGAGGTAGCACATAAGGATTCAGGAAGTGAGACTAATGCAATGTCTTCTTTAACTAGACAAATTCTGTCAAATTCAGTGTAATTATCATTCAAAATAACTCGCACCCCTTCAGGAAAACATCGTATAGTAGCCCTAAAATACTTCAACAAATCAAGGCCTAAAATGTTGTCTGGAGTGTTAGGGGAAAGCAAAAACGGACATGGAGCATTGAATTTATCAACATAGAATGGAAGTGGCTGGGACAATGGGCTAAGGGAAGGTGTTCCATCAAAACCTATCGATGTAATAGTTGTGCCAGACAGGGGAGCCCTCGGAACCAATCGTCTAGACAAAGCGCTACGTGTAGCTCCTGTATCAACCAGAAAGCGATCAGTAGAGCCCAAAACATGTGCTGTAACATAGGGACCCGTCTGATCTACTGGAACTTCAACTGATTCCTTACCCCATCCTACGCAATCCTATGCATGAGCAGAATCGTACAAATCAGGCTGGACATAATCAGATATTTGACATTGATTACACCTATCGAATGTGTTCTGTCTCTGCTGTGGGCGTGCATTCATGTCAAATCGGGCACGATCATTCATGTTACCTCGAGGCGCCGAGAAACCTGAACCAGTTCTCCCTTGACCCCGCCCCCTAGTATCCTGCTGAAAACGTAACATTGGGCAATTGCGCGCTCAATGGCCAATCTGTTTACAATACGCACATTGATTCGAAGACACATCCAATCGACTATAGGGAGTATTAGGAGGCGGTCGTCCACCTCTATCATAGTTTCTATCAGGGCCCCTATCATAACCTCTAGAAGGTGGACCATACACTTGGGCCAACATAACTTTTGTTTTTAACTCTTTTGATTTCTTGTCCTCAGTCCCCTTCGCCTCCGCCTCTTGGCGCTCATAATACTGAGAAATCGTCAAAACAGAGGCTGGAGAGGACGTAGTCCAAGAACTTTTGCTAGCTTTTAAGCGTCTTGCTATGCCAGGTAACAAATTCGAAACATATTTATCGACAAACAAATGTCTGCCGGTATCGTCAGTAAGGGACTGACCGCTAAAATCATGAAAAGCTTCCTCAAAACGAGTAAAGAAATCAGAAACTGATTCATCTGTTTTTTGTTTACAGGATGCTAAAACAGTCCAATCAATCTTTTTAGGGGGGATAATCATTTTAAGCTTAGTCAAAATAGCTGTAGGAAGATCTAATATTAGCTGATGCGGTTTTTGGGCGGGCTCTCTATCCGCATCTGTGCGCTCTATGTCTTTCCATTCGGCGCCAAGAACAGCGCGATCATCAATTTTATGAACGGTCCTCCACATATCTGGGGGCAAAATGAGACCGAAAAACAAATCTATATCACATAAGGTCATAACACAAGAATTTAAAGCACCCTCAACTTCTTCGTAAAAGGCGGCTGGGTTTTTACGTGGATCAGGCAACGCATTTTTAAGGGCCCTTACATCTGCTCTATTCCAGGGAGTGTATACCCAATTATAAATAAAATATCCATTAGCATCGGCAGAGCTTTTATCGTCATTATCACCCGCTCCTTTAGGAGGAACATACAAAGGCGCAGCTTCCCGCATAGGTTTCATGACAACTGGTGTTATCTTATCTGTCACGAAAATAGGACGGTGCGTCTCTCCGGGCGGATTAGTCTGTGGAACGCCATCCGCAGCCTTTTTCTCCTCCCTCAGATATCGCGCCTCGTTCCGTATCTTAACCAGTCGTCTAATCGTATCTTCCACCTGAGAAAAAGCAAAAAGACCATCACGTAACTGTTTATGATCATTTGAAACATCAATAGATTCTAATGTTGAGGAATATTTTCGATACATTTCTACAACTTCATCAGCAAATGCCGAAGTAAAATATATCTGTTCCCTCTCAGACCAATCCTTTATACTAGCAATAAGATCGGAAGCAGAATCAGTGCTACGTAATGCTTTACGAGCGGCTTGTCTAATTTGAGCCGAGCGTTCAGCTGGCAACATAGATCGGGTGTCCCGCGTTTTCTGTTGTCCCGAATCAGAATCCTCATCATTCCCGGACGGAGCAGACGGGACGGCATACGGAGGTGGAGGTCGATCTAGTAACAAAAAATCATCTTGTGGTTTATTAAGGACAGGATAGAGAGGCTGATGGACAGGATATTGGCCAGATATCTGTAACCTACGTTCTTTGTCCTCTCGCTCCTGTAGTTCTTTCGCTTCTTTCTTTCTTAATTCCAGCGCTTTCTCATACACAGTCTTCCGCTGTTCTTTTTCAATCAATGCTTGCTCACGCTTCTCTTGCTGTCGCACTTCTTTCTCCCACATTCGCAAACTCTCAAACATATCACGCCTAGATTTTCGCTCAAACAAAGAACGCTCCACATATTCAACCTTCCGCACATCAAACGACCCATACAATGGCCAACGCAACTCAGGATCCTTTTTTGTGTATTTATGCCACAAGGTGCTGTACATTATGGCAGAAAGACCATACTTTACATACATATCTCTATTAGGAGTCCCCTTGGGGGGAACCGGCTGCGATTCTTCAAGTCGTAAATTGGTACCACCAAACAAGCAGCGCATCTTTCGAACTGCGCGACAAACAGACATGCTTCAAAAATAGTGCAAGATATACACTACTATGGGTAAAGAGCGCTTAAGGTACTTTCTTAGTACGTTGCGCTATACAAATCAAAGCGGAGAAAAATCTCCATGCTATGTCTGTCTATATGGGTTGCAACACATATATACCCAAACAAAGTATCTCAAACAAACAAAGTAGACTAGTCCATCCCAAATCAAACGTGCCACGATAAGCGTCCTTATCATACGTGGCACTCCAAAGGCCAAAACCTACAACAGGCACCGCAAAACGGCTCTTACCAATTATAGGCTGTCCAGATTCCAACTGCCAAGTTCTAAATTCGACCAAACGGTCACTGCACGGCAGACCAGCAGAAGAGATCTCAGTCGAGGACAGGCGCCGCCTGGATGGTCGGATCGGAAAGCATGGAAGAAACACCTCGGGTGCCAAGACTCGGGTCTTCTCTGGCAGCGATCGCGTCCTCAGCGAAGTTCCGAACCTTTGTCACGACCAATCCTTCGGGCATCCGAGTCGCCGATGAGCCCCACGTGCCGGGCGCCAATTTGTCGTGCAGGCCTCAGCCTGGCCCGCTAGTGCAAGGGGTTCGCCCGTCTGCGCACAAAGTCTTCAGACCCAAAGGAAAAAGTTGGCACGGAAACTGGAAATGCAAAACATAGAATTTATTAAACTTCATGAAGTGGTGCTAAAGTTTAACCAGTACCCTTCAGCACTGCGAGAAGTAGCACAAAGGGCTACTGGACACATGGTTTATTTATACCCACACAGGGGCTCAAAAGAAGGCGGTACAAAGCACAAGAGCACATTTTATGACCATACAAGGTAATATCGAGAAGCACAATCGATCAGTGGGTGTAGTTAACAGTCTTGGGGTCTCGGCTAACACATTCCAATCTAGGGCTAACCATTAGCAGATGTGGACCCTAACGGTCAGCGGCAAAGCACAGAGATGCTATTATTAGCCTGTTGCTGGCCAGATTCAACGGCCATGAGCAGAAAGGTAGGACAACGCACATGGTCGGCACGAGGCAGTATGTGGCAGACAAAATGGCCCCCATGAATCCAAGATGGACGCCGCTAAACGTCAAGATAACAGTCAGAATTCGGATGTCTTTTGCTAACGCTCAACCTAATCGCTGCCAAACTACAACATATATGGGTCAAAAATGTCTTTAAGTCATTGACATATTGTGTTCATTATGAGGTTTGTTTGTAAAAGATATTAATGTTTTACGTTGTCTAAACACGGTAATGTCATGAATGTTGAATGTTTATTTTTTGTTTAACATATGTGTTGTTCTGAAAAAAAAGAGAATTTCCACAAAATAATTCATAAAAGTATTAAAAATATAGGGTAAATAAATAACCCCAACCACCAAAAGCATATAGTGTGGTTATTGAAATTAAAGAAATAGGATTCCAGGTTTTTCTTGTTAATCCATTGATAAATTGCCCTACCTGGATCCTGTACATTGGGCCTAACCCCTATCTCAGTTTAACTTTATAAAAGTGGCATTTTCAAAATTGAAACTTAAAATTCAACTTCACCATTAAGGAAGATTTTAAATGTAAGGATTATTTGAGTGCAAACATCATATCTCTATCTGCTCCCAATCTGAATTTCGCACTTATTAATTGTAATAAAGCAACCCAGTGTTTAGTCAATGGGAGAAATGGGCCTTGCTACCATGAAGATTGACTTTAGGAGTTTTTCACTGCTAGGACATTTAAACCCTACATCCAAGTCCTACTTTTCAAAAACAATGCATCCTGCCCTATGAGCATTTACGGCCTATCTCAGGAGTAACTTATAAGTATTAAAAAGGAAGGTTTAAGCATGGCAAAAGTTTTATTTTGCCAGGTCAAAATGGCAGTTTATAACTGCACTCCAGCCTACAGTGGCAGGCCTGAGACATGTTTTAAAAGGCTACTTTAGAAGGTGGCACAAAAAGTGCAGCAGCCCACTAGTAGCATTTAATTTACAGGCCATGGGTACATGCAGTCACATTTACTAAGGAATCAAAAGTAAATTAGTTGTGCCATATGGGTGTAGGCCAATTGTACCATGCTTTGAAGAGAGGGTATAATCACTTTTACACTTGTGAAGAGGTGTAAAGTGCACAGAATCATAACACCAACAGAAATTAGTTCAGCAAAGAAAGTAAAAGGTTTTGGGGTTCACCACGCTAAAGATGTCAGGTCTAAAAGTTGGTTAGTGGTTTGATAGCATAGGAGGGAGTTTTTACAAGCAATACTAACCCCCATAACTATTGTGGTAATTTGTGCAATCATTTTCATTTTCTTGCTTAAAATCTTTGAAGTCGTTTTTCTAAAATGGGAATACATTGTGGGTGCAAAAAGAAAGTGTCAGCAATGCCTATGAATAAAGGAAAAAAGATCTTTTTAAAATGGAAGATTTGAAAGCACATTTATAATGACATCAAGATGTTGCAAGAATGGAGACGCAAGACAAAAAGTGACACATACTGTATTCTGAATGTAATAATGGGATTTGGTGATGATAATCATCAGAGGGGTGACGGAAGATGAAAGCGCTGTGCGGGCTGCCTGGGTATTTAGCAACAATGTCCGTGATGATGTGTTTGGCATCACACACCACCTGTATGTTCAGGCAATGGTAGGATTTGCGATTCCTGAACACGTACTCATTCTGGGAGGGGAGAATATTGCAACATGTGTCCCATCTATACATCCAATGACGTGGAGAAATTGGGCTATTTGATGGAACTCCTGCTTTGTATGGTCTAGTGCCTGTAGGGTGCTTGGGAAGTGAATGTGATCATGCAGCCTCTGTACCATGGCTTCAAAGAACATGTGGAAAAAGCACAAGAGAGCACTCTGTGACACCCCTCCTTCTGAGGCAATCACCCCCTGGAAACTGCCTAATGTCAAGAGTGTCAGTGAGCACAGGACCTGGACGTGGGTGGGGATGGACTGTGTGCTGCATGTGGGGTGTTCATGAAAGGGTTTGAGTTCCTCAATTAAATCAAGGATGCTCTCTTCATCCAGCCTGTAGTGTGTATGGCTGTCCTCCTCAGTCCGCTGCAACAGGGTAATGCGCGCACCGAATATCCTCTCCTGGCGTCTCCTCCTCTGTGCAGCAGCTCTGAGTCGAAGCCTCCTGGCTATCACGTACAGCCCAGCCATTGTGGAAAAAGTATGTTGCATTGTGGGACTCCTTAAATAGTTTGCACCTGGTTACCACCTGCTCCTACTTGGTGTTAATTGCGATTCTCTAAATTGCAAATTTCGTGAATTCGCTATTTGCGATGTTTTCATACATCCCAAGGCGATTTCTGATTTTGTGATTTCCCTTTTGCGAATTTCGCAAACTGAGGAATCACAAAATAAGGAATCGCTAGAGAAATCGCAGAATTCTGGGTCTCGCAACGTAAGGAATTGCTAAATACTTAGCGACTGCTTGGCTGGCCAGGTAATAATCCAATATGTACATTCATAGCATGCCCAAAAAATGGGTTTAAGAAGCGAGTCAATGCCTGAAAATAAAATGGCGCAACATGCAGAGGTGGTGGGGAAAATATTTTGACTCCTGAGAAATCAGCAATACTCTCAGTTGTGGTCCTTTACAAACAATATTTAGAATGGACCACGACAGAGAGGTTTGGCGTTGATGCTGAAGGCAGTGCAACTTTCACATAGTTCCTGTCAGTGCGTCAAAAAGCATGTTAATTAAAAATAAAAAGGTTACTTTCTCATTGACTCGGTGTACTTCTCCAGTTCCAGCAGTCTGTGGCTCTGAGCTCGGGCCCAGAATAAACTCCCTTAACAAATCAGGACACTGCTCTCATGCTATTAATATGATTAACCAGCATGATGATAAAAATATTAACCAGCATAAGAGAAGCACCAGGATTGGTTGGAGCTGGCTGGCTGGAAACGCATTCAAACACTGGGGGCCTGTATCTGTGTAATATGTATTCCATTGCGGTTCTCATAATGTCCATGAAACCATATTTTCTGATATTGACAGTGGTCTTGTTCCCCCACAAGACTGCTGTCAATGCATGTGTAGCTGTTTATCTTTGACCTGTGTTCCACGCTCGGGTGTAACAGCAGCTGTGAGCTCCTTAGTCACGCGAGTCAGTTTCTCCTTGGATTCACAGCTGATGGTCGCTCCAAGTTGTGGGGTTTCGTTCCATCTGAACAAAACCCACTTTACATTCAATACGACTCCGTGTCTTACTTTATCTTGGCGATGAGAAGAGAAGACACACCCACCGCCAAAGATTTTCTCAGGTTTCCTGTTTTTGGGATTTCCGAGCCTCCCGAATCTACTCTCTGCCCATCTGAGTACCACAGCTCGGGTTGCTGAGGTTTAAAGTGCACGTCGGGCTGGCTGTCACAAGACAGCAGTCCAAGCTGTCATACGCACTTGTAGTGGCCACCAGTGTTGGACTGTAAGGCATTTCCGAGGGGCTGGTATCTGAGTTCCAGCTGGTGGCTGATTTTTGAGCAGCCTGGGGGGGCAGATTTG
Source organism: Lissotriton helveticus (assembly GCF_964261635.1). Lineage (NCBI taxonomy): Eukaryota > Metazoa > Chordata > Amphibia > Caudata > Salamandridae > Lissotriton > Lissotriton helveticus. Next base: position 1,745,094,381 of record NC_136065.1, read on the forward strand.
GGCTCTGTCTGGTGTGCTCAGTCAGATGCTGCCAGCAGCCCAGTGGGTGCCTGAGTGACCTTTCTCGAGGCACTTGGGCATCCATTACCTTCCTTTTATCAACGGACAGAGGTGTCGCTTACTTTCTCTCGCTGGGCTGTCCAATTAAACCATATTGAAGGTCGGTATGGGGCCTGAGCAGAAGTGGCCTCACTTGTTTTCAGGTGTGTTTTTTTTTATCTAAGTAAACTTAAGAAAACATGCCTCTGTCAGAGACTTGATCCAGCGGCCTATAGAAAATATATCATAAACAATGCTACCCAACTTCATAACCTATAAACAAAATTCTATACTAAACTATGGACCCATTTATAAACCTGACATATTTTGGGCCTACTGAATCAGGTGGTCAGATTAAATCTATATACACATTATCTACAAACTATATACAATTTTATACATCTGCGGAAAGAATATTGTCATTATAATAAATCCTAACCATTTAAACGACCACCATTGGCGATGTGATCTAGCTAATAGTAACCTGCACTTCTGAATAACCAAGACCAGCTTGTTTGTCAAAAGTAAGATTTTATTTACTAAATTATGGTATTTTAATTGATAGTTTTATAAAAGTTATTTATTAGCATTGAAGCAAGCATGATTGTAAAGAAACGTGAGAAAAATACAATTTAAGCAAGTGAATCAAAATTAAAGTAAGTATTTAAAGTTTAGCATTTCTAAAACCTAAGTCCCTAACTGAGCTAAATAGATAGAAATTAAAGTAAAGTTCTTTGAGGATTCTTACGTGCTCCACGCAATGTCCGACAGCACTTCACCCTCATCGGAAAGTCAGAAAGCAGCAGCCAGCCCATCCCTAGGGGCATGACTTTTTATACCTTTCTACGCTAACTAAACTACGCAAAGGAAAGTTTTCAGAAATCTTCGACGTCCCATTGGCTGAGAGTGACAAGTGACATGTCACCCATATTTCAAAAGTTCCATTAGGTCACTTTTCTTAAGGACCATTGTCTTTTCTGAATGCAACCAGGAGCTTCCTAGGTTTGCAACAAATGTATAATAACGTTCTCATTGCTTCCAATTGACTTCCGCGGATGCCAAGTTAAGGGCTGACAAAATGTTCTTTTTCGACCTTGGCCATGTCCGACAGAATGATGATATCACGTCAGTTTTTGCTTTGTGATTGCAGCTTTTGACGAACACTTTATTTCAGAATGGGCGTCTCGTGACTTTTGCAGAAGTAAAATTCAGCTTTTTGTAGCTCGAGTAAACTAGGCCCAAAAGCAGGCAACTTATGCTTTCTAGTATAAAACAAACACAAGAAAAGTATTAATGTAAGAAATAATGTAGATTCTGTATCCACCCCAGGATTTACTAATTAATTAACCCACTCGATTAATCAAATGTTACCTAGCAAATGCAAACAAATAAAGCAGCGTTTATATCTACCAGTCTTCTTTAATCCATGAGACTTATGTGCACCTAGAATAGTAGAAATGACATCACACAGACAAGGAAAAGCAAAACAAGCACATGCTTCTTTTAAGTTTGCAGCAGTTAGTAGTGACAAAAACAAAAACAATAAATTATTTTATTAATTTGCACGAACAAAAAGATGCAACAATTATGCACGTTTATGAGCACACATGTTAGTCCCCCCATGTGTAAAGTTTAATCTAAGTTGTATTAGCACGACATATCACAAATCATTAATATTATTATTCATGTTATGGAAATGTGACTTCACGAGTTTAAACAAAATTTTGTTTTCTATCTCGCTCCATCAACTCCCTCATCTGGTGATTAACAAATCACCACACCAGCACCCAAAATTTTGGTAATTTAAACTTCCGAGAAATCGATTCAAATTCATTTGTATCAGTAATCCTAAAAGTCTGTTTCTGCATAATCTTTGGAATTAGCATAACGCTCTCTATGTAACTCCTGTAATTCGATTTCCCTTTCTTCTTCTTTTCTAAGTTTATAGATTCTTTTCTTTTCTTTCAACTGCTTCTTTCTTTTATGTAACAAACAACCTATTTTGGTCAAAATAAAAATGAATATTATTATAATCAAAGGTGTCAAAATCTTGCCAAGAATTGAACTTCCAATATCGTGAAACCAGTTTTTAATTGCTTGGAACCTTTTTGAAAGTTTCCCTGTAAAATCATCTTCTTCTAAAGGAATTATCTCTGAATGCATTTGTGTAATATTCTTGATGTACATTTCAATATTCTTACTTTCGTCAGGTATATATGTGCAACAATGTTGTACATGTAAAATGCCACAGACTCCTCCCTCTTTTGCTAGGAGTATGTCTAAAGCAAGGCGATCTTGAATTACCATGGATCTAATTGCAATAACTTCAACATTTACTAATTGAAACCCATCAGCTGTGTCAGTTGATAATCTATCAACTATAGTGGATAATTTTCTAATTCTCCCTGCATTTAAGGTTATACCAACAAAAGGTATTACTGCTTGAAAAATATCTCCCAGAACTTCAGTAAAAGTTTCTCTTTTAACTCTATTTACATAATTATGAATTTTAAACAATCCTTCTGAATCTCTGTCAACATGAAACACTTTAGGAAAAACAATTCCCACATAACAAGTTCCATACCAGTGGTCTGGAAGGTTGTAGTAAGCTTTGTCACCACAAACAAAATAAATCCCAGGAAAGATTGGATCCTTTCCACCTTTGAATCCCCAACCTCCCATAATCTGATAAGTATCTTCACAGTTACTTGCACCTACAAAGTAATTATCAAAAAGTGTGTTATCTCTTCTAATGCAAAGCTTTCCACTAACTGGTTTGTCTATATGAATTGCAATATTTTCAAGCATTTTGCCATTCAACTTCTCATCCTCTTTCTGCCAGAAATTAGACTTAGTCTGCTTGACTAATTCATTCCTCTTATAAATTGCTCTTCTCTCCTCGACCATATTCAAAAATTTCTTTCCTTCAGCACTTAATTTGCAAGTTAGATTATTTTTATAAGCATATTCATAAGTAAGTTCGTTAGTAACAAGGAAAAATTCTCTCATTTGCTTTGCTTTCTTGTGCTTATTTAAAGCATTTTCAATCTTAATATTTGCAAAAATGTCATCATAATTTGAATAGTAATATTCTAAACGTCCAGTTTGATAAAATAAACTAGTTAACACACTACATGTTACAGCATAAGTGAGAGGAAGCATATTATATGTTACTCCCTCAGAAACAGAAGCAGGTAACTTAACGCAGACGTAGCAGTCTTTTGCATCCATTACCTTAACATATTCACTCAATAGCTTTGTGAATGTATTACTTGAAAAATCACTAATTGATTTATCTTGATGAAAGTTAGGCTGATGATCAATAACTTTTGCAGACGCACTATGTTTAGTTTGGCTAACCAGAGCTTTGCTTGTTATGTTAACTTTGTGTAATTCTCTATTCATCTCCAAAGGGATAATCACAGCTAAAACCAACCAGAGCAGAATTAAAATGAGCAGACACACCAGAGTCATCTTACAGCATCTCTTAAAAACAGAACACTTTGAAGTGCTCTCCTTAACGTAAGGCATTTTTGGTTAGTTTAGCCTCAAAATAAAATAAAATAAAACAACATTTTTAAAATCTAAATTTATATTTACACCCCCCTTTTAAAATATATATATATTTTTTTTTTTAAAACCCTAAACAAGATTTCTTCGACCTTATGTCATACATAAGTTTTCTTCAACTAAACAGTTTTTCTTCGACCTTGTGTCAACTAACAAATTTTCTTCAGCCTTTTGCCAATTTAATATTTCTGTACTTCAATCATTGTCACTAATTTCTTGGATTTCGTCTTCTTCTTCACTACTATCATATATGTCAATAACAGGTGGAATTACTAAGTAAGTCCACTCAGGAGACTTGTATTTTTGGTTTGGTCTTACTATTCTTTTTCCTTTTCTCGATATCACTTCAATCTTCCTTCCAACTCCAACTTCTTTTCCAGGACTCTTTTGACTACTGATTTCTTCGACTTGTTCTCTTGGTTTCTTGATCAATCTGACTCTCAATCTTCCACCAGGCCAGTAGTCTGCTTTTCTCACGTACTTCTTTTTTGGTTCAGAATTATTTGATTCTGACTTCCAAGTCCTTTTCTTTCTGTTTTCACTTTCACCATCCACGTCACTTTCTTCAGTTTCGTAGTCTGAAATTTCAATTGACTCAGGAACTTCTCTATTCGGCAATTTCACTCCTTCAGGAACTTCACTTTGTTTTCCATCACTGGTACTCGGTAATTCGTCTTCCTCCTCTTCTTCAATTACCCCCAACTTCCCAGATTTCGGATTTCTGTTCCTTACTTCAGAGTTTGTTCTCTGCCTTTCGATACTCTCCTGGTCTGAAACTTCTTTTTGTTCTGCTTCTTTGTCTTCGATAGAGACAACCGAATCCTCAGTTATATTTCCTTTTAACAGATTCTCTTCACCTTCAGAATCTATTTCAATTATTTCCAAGTCTTTTCTTGTCAAATTTCCATTCACTGGCACAGTTTCCAGATGTCGACTTTCTTGTCGATCTTCAGAATCTGGATTTATTTCACCTTCTATTTCGCCTTCTGCTTCAGAATCAGAATCATCTGTGGTATCACTTTCAACATCAGAACTCTCAGGAGTTGGTACTGGAATAGTATGACTAGGATGAATCCAGCGTTTCAATCCTCTGCACTTTACAGCATTAGTAGTGATCAAAATTATCTGCCTAGGCTTCTGCCATCTAGGAGCTAGACAATTCCTTCTCCGATGTACTTTTGTTCTGACCCAATCGCCAGGTCTCAGATCATGTGTCAAAACCTTTTCATTTGATTGTGCTTCAGTTCCCACCTGATTAGACACAGAAGTTACCATATCAGATAACCTTTTACAGTAATCCATAATAGCACTGTCATTTATGCTCAACAGTTTACCTACAGGTACAAAAGCTTGCCTCATAACTCTTCCCATTAAAATTTCATGAGGACTCAAACCTGTCTTTTTATCTGGTGTACTTCTTAATGACATCAAAACAAGTGGAAGAGCATCAGTCCACTTTACACCTGTTTCAAGACACATTTTTCCAATTCTGTTTTTAATTGTTCCATTAATTTGTTCAACCACTCCTGATGCCTCTGGTCTGTATGCACAGTGTATTTTCTGCTCAATGCTCAAAGCTTCGCAAATTAACTTCATCAGTTTGTTATCAAAATGGCTTCCTCCATCACTCTCAATAGTGACTGGAAAACCGTACCTTGGGATGACTTCTCTGAGCATTAGTTTTGCTACTGTAATTGAATCACAATGTCGTGTAGGGAAAGCCTCTACCCATCTTGAAAATAAGCAAACAATTACAAGCACATATTTCAAACAATTGTGTAAGGGCATTTCAATGAAATCCATTTGTAACCTGGTAAAGGGACCACCCTCTCGACCAATTATTCCTGTCCCCACCACTGATTTTCTGTTTGGATTCATTTGTTGGCATGACAAACACCTTTGACAAAAAGATTCTGCAATAGTTCTGAACTTAGTATTGAACCATGTTTCTCTGAAAAGTCTAACCATAGAATCTCTTCCCAGATGTGCTGGACCATGATATAATCTGGCCATGTCAGCAATCAAGCAATTTGGTAAGACTACTCTGCCATCTTTGTAAACCCACACTCCATCTTCTTCACGTGGTCTACAATCTGATCTTAACCACAAGTCTTTTTCTTCATCATCTGCTTCATTTTGTAAATCTCTAATCTCACGCCATGTTTCTACTACTGTTGTTAGCATTAATGAATTTGAATCAGTTTCTTTACTCCTCTCCCGATTGTAAGAATAATTTTTCCTTGCGCAGTATTTAGCTGTTTCATCTGCGAAGGCATTTCCCTTGGAAATATAATCAATTCCTCTAGTGTGCGCTGCACACTTAACAATGGCGATTTCTTTCGGTAATTGTATTGCTTCAATTAATCTCCTAATGAAAACTGCATTTTTAATTGGTGATCCTGCTGATGTCATGTATCCTCTCTGTGACCAGAGTTGTCCATAATCATGCACAACTCCATACCCATACTGACTATCAGTAATGATGGTAACTCTTATATCCTTTGATATTTCACATGCACGAATCAAAGCAATTAATTCAGCCACTTGTGCTGAACGAACTCCTTCAAGACATGATGCTTCTTCGACATCTTTGACTGTACAAACTGAATATGAAGCTTTTAAGACACCTCCTTCGGATCTTAAGCATGAGCCATCTACAAAGTAGACAAAATCCGATTCAGACAAAGGTCTGTCTTTGATGTCTTTTCTTGGTTTAGTGCAGAATTCCATGACATCTAAACATTCATGTTCTGTTTCAATGTCATCAACAATTTCAGAATCAGGCAGTAATGTAGAAGGATTCAGATTCAAACATCTTGAAATCGAAACATTATCTGCTCCTAGTATGATTTTCTCATACTTTGTCAATCTGCTACTTGTTAGGTGCTGAGTCTTACCTCTTGTCAGTAATATTTCTACTGAATGAGGCACAAAAACTTTCACAGGAAATCCCATAATGATCCCTTCACTTTGTTCGAGACTAATACTTGTAGCTGCAACTGCTTTTAAGCAACCTGGTAATGCTTTTGCAATTGGATCAAGAACTGCAGAGAAGTATGCAATAGGTTTCTTTAGATTTCCATGTCTCTGAATCAACACAGATAATGCACATCCTTCTCTCTCACTGCAATACAGTTCAAAATCTTTCTCATAATTTGGCATACCTAAAGCAGGAGCTTGACATAAGCTCTTTTTCAGGTTTTCAAAAGAATCCATCTCAGCATCATTGAGAATAATTGGATCTTTTACATCTGACTTTGTCAGTCTTTGTAGTGGTTTTGCAATTACTGAAAATCCACTTATCCATTGTCGACAGTATCCAACCATTCCCAAGAACATTCTGACCTGTCTTTGTGTTCTTGGTGGTAACATTGCTTGGATCATTTTTATTCTCTCTATTGTTACTTGTCTTTTTCCCTTTGCAGTTCTGTGACCAAGATATTTTACTTCTTGTTTGCAAAACTGTAGTTTTGCTGGGGACACTTTATGTCCTTCTTCTGCAAGGCGATTTAACAGAATTATTGTGTCTGTCACACAATTTTCTCTTGTCTTTGCAGCTATTAACAGATCATCAATATACTGCACTAACGTAGACCTACCAGGTAAGTCTAGGTCTTCTAATGATCTTTTTAACAGTTCATTAAAGATTGAAGGACTTTCTGTATAGCCCTGAGGGATTCTTGACCATCCGAGGGTCTTACCTTGGAATCTGAAAGCAAAGATTTCATAACTGTCTGGATGTAAGGGAACAGTAAAGAATGCATTGCAAAGATCAATGACTGTATACCATTCAGCATCATGTGGAATCTGGAATAGAATTACTGCTGGATTTGGAACCACAGGACAACATGGAACGACAATTTGATTAACCTTTCTCAAATCTTGTACGATTCTAAATGTTCCATTTGACTTTTTAACTCCCATAATTGGTGAATTACAAGGACTACTCTCCATTTCTTTTAATACACCTTGCTTGATTAATTTTTCAATTATTGGTGTAATACCTTCAATTGTTTCTGTTTTCATTTTATACTGTGGAATGTTTGGAAATTCTATTCCCTGTTTCAATGTAATTTTTACTGGATCTACATTTTTCATCAGACCCATCTCATTTCCAGTAAAATCCCATATATCAGATTTCACTGTTTCCTTGAGCTCTTCAGGTAAATCCTTTTCTTCAAATGCAGGAAACAATTTTGTTTCTTCTGCTTCCATCATCATCATTGTCATTCTGTATAAACCATCTTCCTCCATTGTTTGTAACTCAACTCCATCAGGAGAACAATATATTCTGCAATTCATTTTACATAGGATGTCTCTGCCCAATAGATTCACTGGACTACTATTACAAACCACAAATCTGTGTTTGTCTCTGTAATTTCCAATTTCAACTGGAACTGGATCAGTTAAGTCAGTTTTAATTTGCTGATTACTTACTCCGACAACTTGGATGGTATCCCCAGAGAGAGGTAGGTTTTCAATTTCCACTGATCTAACAGTAGAACGGGTAGCACCGGTGTCCACTAGAAAAGTGATGTCTACATCATTAACTTTCCCATTTACAAAAGGACCAGACTGGTCAACCTCAAGAGTGGCTCCAACAACACACTCTTCCTCCTCTCTCGGGCACCGTCAACAATAATCATCAGAATCGCTGTCTTGACTTTCTGCTAATAAAAACTGTTGTGAAGCATTTTGCATTTGAACTCTTTGCTGCTTTTGCTGTTTTTGTGGTTTTATTACCTGTTCACTTCCCTGAAATCCCACGTTTGGATTATATTTTTGAACTCCCCCACAATTCGGAAAAGGTGGTTGTGGCAATTGGTCTTGACGATTATTCACCTGTTGCTGTTGCTGTTGCTGCAACTGTCGTTGAATATTTAATTTGTTTAACCCCTGTTGCATCTGTAGCTGTCGCTGCAGGTCAACACCATTCTGCATCTGTGGATTCAATAAGGGATTCTTTAAGTTTTTAGGAGGATGAGGACACTCGTCTCTCCAATGTCCAATTTCGCCACAATTAAAACAAGGTAATCTTTGTTTCAACTCCTCAATCTTTGGGCTAAATTTCTTTGGGAAATTATTACTTTTAAACTTTCCTTGTATCTGGTTTGTATTTCCAGTTTGAACAAAATTAGTGTTCTTATTACCCATGCTGGCAATCTGTTGCTCAGCCACTTTTACCTGAGCCCACATGGCTTTCTCCTTGAGCTTCTTCTGTTTTACTTCTATTTCATCACTGCAATACTTAGCCTTTCTTAAAATATCATCTACAGATAGTGATTGCCATCCTACAATGCTATTTCTGATCATTTCTCCAATTTCAGGTTTCAGTCCATAAACAAATCTATAGACAAAATGGCTCATATCCTTTTCGTCTAGTTTTTCATAACCACTGTATTGTTTAAAGATTAACAGTAGTCTTTCATAAAAAGAATGAACTGATTCTTTTGTTTCCTGTTCTGTCCTTTCTATTTTAACCCAATCGACTTCTTTGGGTGGAATTTTGTTTTTCATCCAAACAATTACCTTTTCATAAAAATCCATTACGAGTGGATTTGGAGCACCTGTTTCTTTGATTCGCTCAGGTTCTGTTTTTGGCCAACTAATCGATATTTTACATTCTGTCCAAAGATCTGATGGAACGACAATGTCAAAAAATCCATCTAAATCAATCCACAGAACTTTTAACACTTTGATAAATCTATCCACTTGTCTGTACCACTCAACTGGTTTTTCCCTCAATTTTGGAAAGTCATTTGTAAACAACAGAATGTCCTGTCTCGACCAAGGGACATGAACATATCCTCCACCTGCAATTTCTCTCATTGGAAATTGTTTTGACAATTTTTCCAATCTTTCGTCTTCCTTCTTTTTTGTCCATTTTACTCTCCATTTATTCAGTTCTCCTAGCTTTTTGATATAAACGATCAAATCTTTTATATGTACTATTCTTCCCATTGAGTTCAAACTCTCAATGTCACTTTCTGAAAAGTCTAATCTGTAATGTTTCGCAAAATTCTTTTGTTTGCTCACATCGATTTCAAGTTCCGCTGCTAGATCTTCTAGTTGATCATATTTATTTTTTGTTTTCCACTGAATGCTTTTACAAATGAACAGTAGTTCATCATCTCGATAGTAATTTAAACTATCTGGACCGATTGTTCCGATTATTAATTCTTCGATATTCGCTTTTAATTTGGCCACATCAAGTTTTGGTGTGGTTACCCTGACTTCAGGACTCCCTATATCTGATATAGCACCCATTGGTGTTTTCGGAGATAAATCCTCATTAAAGGTTAAATCAGGCATTCTCGATTTAGAAGAGTTTATTTCAGATAAGTCTGAATAAAATTTTTCAGCAACCTTTTGAATTTCTGCATTCAAAGGAATAGTTAATCCTGTCTTGTTTGTTTCCTTTTGGTCAAATACAGGCTGAACAGGACCAATCGTTACTGGAACTGTCACAGCTTCCATGCCTTTTGTCATTCTTTTTATTAATTCTTCTTTAGATCTTAAATATTCATTATAATCGACATCTTCAACATTTCTTACCTCTCTTGTATAATCTTTTGGAGCTTCTCTTGCCCTTGGAGCCATTGTAAAATGTCTACCTTCATTTCGAGCATTATCAAATTCTGGTCTTCTAGGAGTTTCAATGATTTCACAATTATTTGGATAAAGTTTAGGAGCTTCATTAATTGGAGGTGCACTCGGTGAAGTTTCAGTAGAAACCACCGGAGTAGACCATGATCTAGGAGGTCTTAAAGGTTGATTCTTTCTAGCTGTAGTATATATTTCTTCCATAACTGCATATTCAGATTCACTTTCCATAGATTTCCCTGTAGGAGTACCCATTACCATTTCTTGTATTAAATACAATCCTTCACTCATGTTTCCCTGTCTCCACATTCGCAATCTATCTTCATGAGTTTCTCTTCTCCAAGGTGGATTTTTAGAAGGTCTTTTAATTCCACTAGCTTCTCTTTGTAACTGATACATCTCGTCTTCCCACTCAACTAAAGCTTCAAATTGAGTTGGTCTCGGTTTTGGAATAAGAGCATTCATTTTCTCTCGTAAATTTCTCAAGACTTTTACATTAAATGAACCATCATCAGGCCAAGTTAAAACACCGTCGTTCTTAGTATAGCGTTTCCAACTATCAAACCATAAGACAGTATGATATCCATATTCACCTTCCATGTACGCTGCAGGTGTTTTATACTTATGAAGTAGTTTACCACCTCGCGTTTCAATTTTCTTATCAGGTGAAAATAAATGTTTAAATTTCTGAAATAATGTTGGCTTTTTCTCAACATGTTTAAAATGATAACTCATTTTTAAGAGTTAATTCTAATTCACAAAATCGTTCGTAAAATATTTCCGGGATGCTCCGCAAAATAACCAATCCGTGCGCGAAACACACCGACAAGCCAATGACAGTTGAGCTACGTCACTTTTCTGCTCAACCAATAAAAATGGAGTTTTCCTAAAGAACCAATTAGCTTACAGATCGTCAGAGACTCTAGAGCCAATCAGAGTACAGTTGGTGACGTAGGTCACCCAATCCCAGCGCGGCTCTGTGACGTACACAGCAGCTGCGGTTTCTCGTTTCTCACTCCTGGCGCTTACCCCTCCTTCACAAAATCTTTTCACAGCGCCATTTTAAGAACACTTTTCAGTGTAAATTAATTCTTAACAATGACTATAAAGACATCATCTGTTCGTTTCACTATTTAGGATAGTTTACATACATTCAAGTATCCACACTTCGGAATAGACGGCGCTATTCACACTAAGGATAATATCCAATTGTCAGTAGAGTAACCCTTACCCCACCCTTCTAACACGTATAATTATGAACTCGCTTTGCTCTGAACGCACCGCGAAGTGACAGTTCTAAGAGTTCCACTTGAACATAAAATACAAATCAAACTCGCACTTTCACACTGAAAATTCCCTAATTTCAAACACACATGAAATCCGTACAGGACTCTCACCTGTTTATAGAGATCATGCACCGTTAGCGAAATAATGACGTTATCCGTACAGGGCTCTCACCTGTTTATAGATATGAAACATGTACCCGTACAGGACTCTAACCTGTTTATAGATAATCATGTACCGACGCAACTTTACCCTTCATTCAAGCTCGGATATAACTAATACTCTTATCACAGTGAGTTTTATGGAAGGCGCTTTGTCCCTATTCTCATGCTGCTTTAATTTCTTAGAAAACCCTCACTATTCAAGATTCACACCTAGCCCTAAAACTGTGCTGCTCGGCGACAACACTATGGTACACGGCGATACCTCTTGTGATACTCGGCGATATCACTACAAACAGAACAGATGGCTTGCGTGACTAATTTCTCGCCACACAATCTATACCGGTATAGCTTACAGATAGCACGAAAAACGAACTCAACATGTGTTAAAACGTCGATCCTATTTCCATACCATAACACTTTAGTAACCCTTAGCAACCAACATATTATCTTGGTTACCCTTAGCAACCATCAATTTCTGCTACCAGAGAATTGATCCAGCGGCCTATAGAAAATATATCATAAACAACGCTACCCAACTTCATAACCTATAAACAAAATTCTATACTAAACTATGGACCCATTTATAAACCTGACATATTTTGGGCCTACTGAATCAGGTGGTCAGATTAAATCTATATACACATTATCTACAAACTATATACAATTTTATACATCTGCGGAAAGAATATTGTCATTATAATAAATCCTAACCATTTAAACGACCACCATTGGCGATGTGATCTAGCTAATAGTAACCTGCACTTCTGAATAACCAAGACCAGCTTGTTTGTCAAAAGTAAGATTTTATTTACTAAATTATGGTATTTTAATTGATAGTTTTATAAAAGTTATTTATTAGCATTGAAGCAAGCATGATTGTAAAGAAACGTGAGAAAAATACAATTTAAGCAAGTGAATCAAAATTAAAGTAAGTATTTAAAGTTTAGCATTTCTAAAACCTAAGTCCCTAACTGAGCTAAATAGATAGAAATTAAAGTAAAGTTCTTTGAGGATTCTTACGTGCTCCACGCAATGTCCGACAGCACTTCACCCTCATCGGAAAGTCAGAAAGCAGCAGCCAGCCCATCCCTAGGGGCATGACTTTTTATACCTTTCTACGCTAACTAAACTACGCAAAGGAAAGTTTTCAGAAATCTTCGACGTCCCATTGGCTGAGAGTGACAAGTGACATGTCACCCATATTTCAAAAGTTCCATTAGGTCACTTTTCTTAAGGACCATTGTCTTTTCTGAATGCAACCAGGAGCTTCCTAGGTTTGCAACAAATGTATAATAACGTTCTCATTGCTTCCAATTGACTTCCGCGGATGCCAAGTTAAGGGCTGACAAAATGTTCTTTTTCGACCTTGGCCATGTCCGACAGAATGATGATATCACGTCAGTTTTTGCTTTGTGAATGCAGCTTTTGACGAACACTTTATTTCAGAATGGGCGTCTCGTGACTTTTGCAGAAGTAAAATTCAGCTTTTTGTAGCTCGAGTAAACTAGGCCCAAAAGTAGGCAACTTATGCTTTCTAGTATAAAACAAACACAAGAAAAGTATTAATGTAAGAAATAATGTAGATTCTGTATCCACCCCAGGATTTACTAATTAATTAACCCACTCGATTAATCAAATGTTACCTAGCAAATGCAAACAAATAAAGCAGCGTTTATATCTACCAGTCTTCATTAATCCATGAGACTTATGTGCACCTAGAATAGTAGAAATGACATCACACAGACAAGGAAAAGCAAAACAAGCACATGCTTCTTTTAAGTTTGCAGCAGTTAGTAGTGACAAAAACGAAAACAATAAATTATTTTATTAATTTGCACGAACAAAAAGATGCAACAATTATGCACGTTTATGAGCACACATGTTAGTCCCCCCATGTGTAAAGTTTAATCTAAGTTGTATTAGCACGACATATCACAAATCATTAATATTATTATTCATGTTATGGAAATGTGACTTCACGAGTTTAAACAAAATTTTGTTTTCTATCTCGCTCCATCAGACTCCCCCCCCCTTCTATTTCTAAAATTTAGCTGAAGCAGTGTTTTACGGGAAGTCAATATGCAAACGTGGGCCACTTTTGTTTAGCGTGCTGGAGTCGATTTTTAATCCCGATCCAACCCTGGTGGCCACCAATGCCACTTTACTCCTTCCTGCTGCTTCCAGTCAGCAGCAGTAGCCCAGCCTCACCTTCCCGCTCTGCTCAGACTGGCAGAAAAATAAAATGTTAAAAGACTATATTATATTCCATTTTGTTATATTATCATTTGATTTTTCATGGTTGCTATGCTCGCAGCGAAGGGTGTTGCTCCTTTGCCCCAATGCGGGATCCACCGCTTTAAACTTCACAATATTTGGATGTTCTAGATTTATTGAGCATGTTCAACTTACCTAATGATGAACTGCCCCTGGCCCGCCTTAATTAAACTCAAAACTCTCTTAAAATGGAAGAGGTGTGGCGCTGGGGCCAGGGCGACTGACTCGGAATCTGGAGATCACGGTTTGATCCCCCGTTCCGGCAGCAGATTAGCCCAGCACCATGTGATTCTGGGCAATAGCTTGCTTAATCTTCCTGACGACAGATCGAAGGGGAAAGGGGAAAATGAAATCATATGCAGACGCCCCAGCGCTTAGAGACCCTTACGGGTGATTGTCCGCGCTTTACAAATGTGGATTATTATTATTAAAAGATACGTGAAAAAAATGTATCTTCCAAAACAAAGATGAGTCATCTTGTCTACTGCTGTTAAATAAAATGTATTTATCAGAGCATACAGAGAACGCGTGCATAGAAACCTCACAGAGTCTCAAACTCCAATACTCAAAAGAATTGTGTACAGTCGACACTGGGTCGCATTTTTTTTATTTTTTAGAAATAGGGCAATGCATGTGTAATGGAATGCTTCAGGGATAAAAAAAAATTCTGTGCATTTGAATAGATTGTCTGTGGTCACGCTGGCACGAGCTGGAATCGCACACTGTCACCAGCCAGCTTTTGGAGAGTGGCGTTTTATGTTCGACATTGTTAGGCCCTCCGGCAATTTCCCATTGTAAAGCACTTGATGAAAAGCTTTGCAACAACAGCAATCAGTGTTCAGAGAGCTTTCTGCTGGCTGAAAAGAAGATAATTTAGTAGACAATGGCGATCTGCCACCGTGCATTACATTCAGAGTCCACGTGCAAGAATAAATGACTGGTTTAAGCAGCATAGACGTGTTGTAGGAGCACCTGCAGCATGGGGAGGAGAACCACTCAAAGTTAAAAAGGGCGTTTTATGTTTTTGTTTTTTTAAGTAAGCAGACCTCGCTCTGTGTAATGGCCTCTGCTTAGCCCTACACTCTAAACTTCCTAATGAATTGTCAAGTCTTGTGGCAAGAACGAAGCCCAGACTCGAGATTCTTTCATGAACTCCTTTATTAGCGACCTCCCCGTATCATCCCTACTCTTTTTACTGCCCACTTCCTCCCTCTGCCCTTCCCTGTCCGGTTCCTCCCACGCTAACACCCCCCAACCACTAGAGTGTTAACTGACACTCTAACATCTCCCCTCTTCTTAAACAAAACAGCGGACACTTATGGTGTCACTCATTCACTATTATAAAGTCAGTGTAAACTCTCTCACAGTTCTTCGATTAGCCGCGTTGGTCTTCAAATGGTTCGTCGTGGTCTTAGATGGACTTCTGAGTTCTCATTTTCAGGCGTGACATGACTTTCGAGTCCTGGCACAGCATGTTGCCACCCGCAGCTTCACTGGCCACAGCATTAGACGAGTCAGCTAGGGCATCTTTGACTGCCATAGAACATTTTTGGAAGTGGGATACATTTCTTGTGACCCTCTTATTCTCAGACTCTGCACTAATCATGGTCCCCTTTTGCTGTGTGACCATCAGCGGCTCAGCTCGAAATCGACAGTCCATTTTTCTCTGTTGTTCCTGTTTGACTAACACCCAGTCTCCTTCATGGATAGGCGGGGTTCTGGCTCTCCGCCGGGCGTCTGCATATGATTTCATTTTCCCCTTTCCCCTTCGATCTGTGGTGACCATGTGATCGTGTTCACGTTCGTGATTGCGTGCCACCATGGCGTCGTCCAGAGTGGGTATCCTGGTTCGTATGGATCGCCCCAACATTAGAGTAGCCGGGCATTTGCCAGAAGTCGCGTGGGGAGTCGTGCCATGTGCTCGCAACACTTCGTTCAAGGCACTTTGTGGACAAGCGTTGTTTGTTGGAGTGTTTTCTTCACCGTAGCCATAAACCGGTCAACCATGCCGTTGGCCTGCGGCCATAGGGGTGTGATCTTGCGGTGTTTGAAGTTGACATGTCTGGCAAACTCCCCAAACTCTTGACCGTTAAAAGGTGGTCCATTATCTGTCTTGATTGTCTTGGGGATGCCTCAGGCAGTGAAGATTTCATCTAGGATAGCGATGGTTGTGGTAGCTTTCGTTGACGAGGCAAATTGAGCAATTGGGAATCTGTTGTATTCGTCCATGACAACTAAGATATATTTCCCGGATTGGAGAGGGCCAAAGAAATCCAGGGCGACATCTTGCCAGACGCCATTGGGTAATGCGGACATTTGTAGGGGAGTGGGATGTTCTCCTTGACTCACCAGTTGACACTGAGGGCAGTCTTTGAGGGTCAGTTCTACCATTTGATCTAAGAGCGGAAACCACACTCTCACTCTGAGCGCTCTTTTGGTTGCCACCACTCCCCGGTGTCCTTCGTGTGCCAAATTGATTACGCCTTGTCGAGGTTGCAGAGGGATGACTATTCGCTGATCTCGGAGTACAAGGCCGTCCTCTGTGACAAATAGTTCATCTCTGACATGTTTGAAGGCACTCAGTTCATGCCTCTCACCCGGGTCTCTGGTTTCGTCCTCGTCTACGTGTCTCCATGTGTTCATTTGAAGACGACTTTTCACCTGTTGTAGGACTGTGTCTTGCATGGTGGCATCCCGAATGGCTTCCAGTGGGACAGCAGGTGGTCTGGCCTGGTCAACCACAAAGTGAATGTACTCTTAGGCAAGAGACGACCCCGCGGTGGTTGTGATCTTGGGGTGTCGTGACATGTAGTCGGCGGAGTTGGCAGCCTTCCCGGGTTTGTGTATGATGGTATACATGTACTCTCGGAGATGGAGTCCCCACCGCTCTATGCGGGGAGGCATTTTGGCGCGTGGATTGCCAAAGATGGTGACCAATGTTTGATGATCCGTGACCAACGTGAAATGTTTGCCGTACACGAATATATGGAAGTGTTCGCAGGCCCATACGACGGCGAGGCTCTCCTTCTCGGGCTGAGAATACGCTCTTTCCGTGTCCGTGAGACTCCTGCTAGCATATGCGACGCTGTGTCACTGGTCCGTATCGTGATCATACTGTGCCAAGATAGCGCCTAGGCCAACGGGGCTGGCGTCCACTTTAATCTCTGTTTTCCTCTTTGGATTGAAATACACCAGGTTGTGTGCTGATTCAACTGCCTTCTTGATTTCCTGGAAAGCTTGCTCACATTGTGGAGTCCAGTCGAAAGGCTGTCCCTGCTATGTGAGATTGCTCAAGGGGTAGCTGATGGTAGCATAGTCTCGGATGTACCAAGCGCAGTAACTTGCCATTCCTAGAAAGGATCTTACATCGCCTACATCCTGAGGGCTCTTGGTGTCCTTCAGTGCCGCTACGTTCTCGGGGTCAGGTTTCATCCCAGCTCCAGAGAATATGTGTCCAAAGAATTTCAACTTGGACTTGTGACATTTTTCTTTGTTCAAGGTGAGGTTTGCATCTAATAGGGCGTGGCAGACTCTGTCCGAGGCTGTGTCATGTTCCCGTACAGTTGCGCCATAGACAAGTATGTCATCTCTATAATTTAGGGCATTCGAAATGTGGTGGATCGTCTTCCTTATGGCTTCTTGAAATATTTCCACGGCAGACGAGACCCCGAAGCTCAGACGCTTATATCCGAACAGTCCAAGATGAGTAGCAAACGTGTTGATCGGCCGTGATTTCTCATGTAGCTCAAGTTGATGGTACCCCTTGTTAAGGTCCAGTTTGGAGAAAACTTGGGCACCATTGACAGACGCAATCATGTCACTCAAATGCGGTCCAGGATGCCGCTCTCGCTCGATGGCAGTGTTGGATACCCTCATATCAACGCAGAGGCGCACTTTGTTTGGAGTCCCCTTTTTCGGTACAATCACGACCAGGGAAACCCAGGGGGTGGGTCCCTCGGTCCTCTCGATAATGTCCGCTTGTAGCAACTCTTGCAGCTCCTCTTCAACGGCCTGCTGGAGATGAAATGGGACCCTTCTGTGATGCTGGGCTACCGGTGTCACTTGCTCATTGACGTGTAACCGCACTTGACAGCGAGCCATTTTGCCAAGCCCGGTGAACAACTTGGGAAATTTGTGAATGATGTCTGGGTCGTCACTCACACGATATAAGATCTCTACTAGCCGGAGACGTTCAGCTGTAGGGAGACTGTGGAGACAGTCAGCCTCCGGTCCTTCAATTACATGTATGTGAGCAGGCACTGTGTGTTCTTTGTGGGTGAGGGTGGTTGCAAACTTTCTCAAGCATGGAAATGGTTTCTTGGACATCCACGTGTATACCCTCACATGTGCTGGACTCAATGAGGGAATAGGGTTCATTCACCGATATTCAGTTACTGGATTATAATTTAGAGAGGCACCACTTTCGAGTACAAACTTAGTTGCGTGATCACCCACACGGATGTCAAGTCGCGGGTATTTCTTGAGTTGATCGGGGTCAGCCACCATACATATGTATTCGTCACTGTCCTGATACGCAGGGAATGAAGACCTCGACTCTTGAGACGGTGACTTTCTCGACCAGTATGATCTGTAAGATACCCCACTTGAGTGTGAGGATCCGGTGGATGACCTCCGGTGGTCACGGACTGCTTTGGCATGGTGTTGGGTGGTTGTCAGACGAGAGGATCACCCAGGAACTTTTGGCTTGTCCTTCCGGTACTCTCCACACACATTTTCAAAGTGGTTGTCTCTTCCGCACTTCCGGCATTGTTGCCTAAGGGCAGGACATCCATCCGTATGAGCAAAATCATATCCGCACCTGTAGCACTTGAGCGGGCGTTCTCGTCTCTTGTCTCTCTTGCTTGACCCGCGTCTGTGGCTTGTGGGTTGATGATGAGTTCTTTGCCTCGAGGTTCTTGGTCGGTCTCTAGAGGATCTGCGAGTGGTGTGTGATTGAAGTCAGAAGGCTTGCTCACGCTTCTCCGTCCGTCCTGCTTCCATCTTCTTGGCGTGTTCCTCCGCCTGGTCGTGAACTCTGGTCTTCTCCTTGATTTCATCTAGGGTGTAGCTTTTCTTCAATAGTCCGCCGTCTCAGGGATTCTGACTGACAGCCCTCTATGATACGTAACCTGAGGGCGTCTTCAGTGGAGAAAATATCGAATTCGCAATAGCTGGCAAGCCGTCGAAGTCTTGTGATGAATGTGCTCATTGGTTCCTCTTTCTCTTGCGATGCTAGATTGAACGTATACCTCTCGTAGTCAACATTCTTCTTGTGTAGGAACTTCTTGTTGAGTGCATCGCGTACTTTTGTATAGGATCCAGTGTCATCTGTGGGCAGTTCTTTGATGAGTTGGCTAACCTCCTTCCCTACGAGGTTGCGCAACGCGATTAGTTTCTGATCTTCTTCTGTCACTTGGGATCCTTGCATAAAATCCTCAAAGTCTTCAAGCCATTCTTGCCATCGGAGGCCCACAAGTGCGAGCGGCTCGGGGGGTCGTAGGAACGAAACGCCCATAATGGCGGGTTGCGGTCGCCAGCCGGATTCTGAGCTCGACGTGTCGGTGATTGTGACATTTTAGCACGTAGGCGCGCCCCTCTGCCTCTCCTTCAGCGGCGTCCTGTGGCAAGGTCAGTGTCTACCAGTCACTCACTCCGTGGCGTTGGAAGTCGTTTCCTTATATACACTCACTGCGCCGGGTCGTGTTTTGGCAGAGTGTCGGCCTTTGCGTGTTGTCACTGCACCCCTACAACTTCGTGCAAGTTCGTGGCTTCTAATGGTGTCTTTGGGTCTTGTAGTTGCTAGGGTTTGTTGAGCAAATGACGGCTGCCTGACTTTAAAGTGGCCGCCCTATGACTTTGATAGGGATAGGGACAATTGCCTGACTCAAAGATGGCTGCCGCCTTCAAAATCTTGTTTTCCCCGAGATTGGGCTCCTGTTCTCACTCCCGGGGCTTCGGGGTCCTCAAGCAGTCTGAGAAGTGACTCACCGGGCAAACAGTACCAGCCACCGGTGCCGGAGCGTGTGGAGCAGGTTCGCAGTGTCCTCCACGACGCTGGGCAGCAGGTAAAACCGGGGTGAGCTCCCGGCAATGGGCAGCAACTTTGTTTTCTTCACACGAGGCAGGGGTGGCACCCGTACCTCGGTACGAGCTCGCGCTCGTAAATGCTCGTCTCCCTCGACCCGCGGACACTTCGGGGAGGCGGCACAGCCAGACTTCGGCACAATCGCAATTGGCTGGATCGCACGCCCCGGCACTCTCTCTTTCCGCGGAAATGTCACCAAACGTGCGGCAACACAGGAACGAAGGCGCTGGTGGTGGATGGCGTGTTTAGACCATGCGCTCTCATCCCACCCTCGTCGCCAGTTGTCAAGTCTTGTGGCATGAACGAGGCCCAGACTCGAGATGGTTTCATGAACTCCTTTATTAGCGACCTCCCCTTATCATCCCTACTCTTGTTACTGCCCACTTCCTCCCTCTGCCCTTCCCTCTCCGGTTCCTCCCACGCTAACTCCCCCCAACCACTAGAGTGTTAACTGACACTCTAACATGAATGTTCTCACAATAATGCTCTAACTTCTACTCCTTCTTCTAACTATCACCCACTGTCCCCAGTATTTTTTTTCCTGTGTTTCACGTTACACATTAAAGCAAATTTAAGGAGAATGACTTGTTTCACTTCTCATCCTTACATCGCCGTCCTCGTTTCCGTCTGCTGTTAGGTTTAGCTGGCCACACCTCCAGAATCCTCTAAAACATCCCATTCATTCCCCTGCCTTATCCTTTTCCAATTGCTTCCAGTGACTATACCTAATAATTAAATCAACCTGTCCACACGTGAATATGCCCTTCTTGCTTCCAATTGTACAATTTCCCCAGTACCCTTGAATCAGGGTATGTGATGGATCTTCCCTTGCTCAGAGGGAAATCACTTTTCCCTCTGTACATGCGCCAGCTGATTCAAGGGTGGGACAGCCCCGTGGCTGCCAACACTACCTTGTGTGCTTCCCAAACTCCCCATGCGAGAGGGCGCTTACCTCCCTTTCACCTGGGGCCCTCCTTGGGAGAGGTGCCGCTCAATAGCTCTCTGGTGCTTTGTGGTAAAGTCCACTTTATTTGAGGCAAGCAGGACTCACGCTGTAAAATGCATCCAGCTTCCTAACAAATGTTTTAATAATCACGCTCTAAACCCTATCCATTACCCACCCTTCAGTCTCACACTTACCTCTACCTTGCACATTTGACAAGAAATTTGTTTAACTTTTCATCACTGCATCACTGTCCTCATGTTCTTCCTCCTGCCTGCACTAGGCCCAGGTAGCCACGCCCTCTTATTCCAATGATATCTTTCCATATTTTTCTCTTAAAGATGATATTTATTTCCCTGCAATGTCCTGATCTCTCCTTTACTCTAACAGAGAAACCCTCCACAAGGTGTGCTTTCTGTCTCTTCCACAATTTATAACCTATGTCCTGGGGGCTGGCCATTTCCCATACCCCTTGCAGAAACCAGACCCTTTCGTTTTCATCTCCTTCCCTGTTTTTTCAATGTCTGCTAGTTTTCTAACTCCCCCCACCCCAAACTTGTCTTGGTGGCAACTGCATCCACATCACCACCCCTCTCAACCTTTTCTTAATCCCCAATATATTCTTCTTCATCATCTTCAGCAAATACATGCCCCACAGCTGCACTAGGTCATTGTCCCCAGGTTCACCACTATCATATTTGACCTCAGTCTACTGCCTCGCAATTCCGAATCATGGGCAACTCCTGACCTCATCTCATCCCCCCTAAGACATGGTGTTTCACTATCACCTTGCTGTTGCACAAATACAACAGCTGGCTTATACGATTGCACCTGCCCACTTTACAATAATGTGGCTGAAAATCCACATGTCCTCCCTTCATCCAGATCCATTTCTAAAGAGAAAAAAAACATTACCATCTACTTCTTCCCTTGCCCTCTTAGCTTCAGATAACCCCATATCTTCTTTGACCTTCCGAGTTTCTTCTGCCTCTCTTCCTGCCAGTCCAATCCAAATGCCCCTGTCACCTTTCTCATCCAGAAGGAATGATTTCCAAACTCCTTGTCCGGCCAGCCACCCAGCCTGAGACACTTCCTTGGCTTCCTCTAACACCCGCATATCCAAATCTTGCGCACCCTCTTCATGTAAGAACAATGTCCAAGGCCCTTCACCTCATCCTCAGGTAGACCTCACATGCCTTTACTGAACAAATCACTTTTCTGCCCAATCTACTCATCTTCACCCACACTCTCCTTCCCTTTGATCTGTCTAACTCTCTGCTTCCCAAATGTGCACGCTGTCCCCTTCCGACCGCACATCATTCATTTTTAACTCACGGTATGGCTTCCCTCCCACTACTTCAGACGCTTTTAATGCTCCTCAGAACATATTTGAAAATACAGCCCCGACTTGCCCAACTTCCTAGCCACATGTACCTGCAGTGCCTATCTGAGTCACTGTGCCTCCTAACGTCCTTACTATAATTGCCTTTGATCTATCGTTCGCCATAGCTTTTTCTCTCCCTTTTATTATAAGATGAAGAAATTCACCTCTATTTGGCCCTTACTCCCAGAAGCATCTGCCTTAAAAGAGCACTTCAGACAGTTTTCCAGCTCTGGTTGCCAGGGAGAAACCCCTCCCTACAATTGTCATTACAAATTCTAAACACATCGTACTCTCTGTTATCCAACCCTCCCTGACACTCCTTCTCTTACTCACCATTTCCCATAAATTCCATCTAGGTCTGTCTATGTAAGGCTTTGTAGGTGCTACCAACGACCCATCACCCAAGTGTTGCGCTCTCATCTTAACAGGGCCAATAATTACAACACCTTCTCCCAAATCCATTCTGCATCCTGTGTGAAACCATGGAACCTTGAACACTGAATAAAGTTAAAGCATCATCCAGCATATTTTCCAATTCTGCAATGTGCTCCATTAAAACAACAAATTCAGGCTCAAACGCTGCAGCTCTCTCAGTAATCTCAAAACCCATCAATCACTCTCTGTCAATTTATTAATCACACTCACCGTTGCTTCATGGTCACTCACGAAAATCACATGCCTGTTAGTCAGCTCGCTTGCCCATAACTCAATTGGCAGCAGCACTGGAACAATTCCAGGAAGACAATACTATTTTAATGTATCTTTCAATCAAGTGGACTCTGATGTCCGCACCTCCTTCCATGCCATTACGGTCAAAATCCTCATTTGATCAAGCATCTGAAAATATTACAAAATACCATTCAAAAGGGTATAGGGTGATCCACATCATCATTCCATTGTAGTTGTCAAGAAACCTTATCCAAATTCTCATGTTCTACTGAACCCCTTTGGTTATCTTAGTCACACCCTCCAGGGATAGAGCCATGTGTCTACAAAACGCCCTACCCATTACTACTACTCTACAGGGGGGACTTAAGTGCCCTGGTAGTTACTGTGTTTTCTGAAGCCAGCATTTTGGTCTTGCTGAAATTTACCACAATTAGACCCCTCCAGAGTCGCCAACTTCTCTGTCTGCAGTGTGGAAAACGTTGCTACCGGGAATGCCAACATGGTGCTCTTGGACATCTGCTTTCTCCTCCACCACCATGTCCTGGTCTCCTGCTAACTACTGCATCATTGTCATTAGACTTGGACACTTAGATGGCCTCCTGCCCTTCCTGCAAAAAGGATGTCATCAGATAAAGAATCACCTATTTAGACTAAAGTTTTTGAAGGCTGTGCAAGAGGAACAGCCCATAACCTTTTCTACATAGAATTTTCCACAGAATTATATCCCCAGTAAGGGAAAATCTGTTAGGTGCACTGGCAGAACGATGAAAGACAGGATGGTGGTCTTTCTAAAATCTGAACCATTCGTGCAACGCTCAAATTGAGCCACTGTCTTGTCCAGTCTGGTATTGTTCACTGTACTGTACTCTTTTGCAATAATGTCATTCACCAATTACCTTCAGATGGTGAGAGGTGTGGCATCAATCCATATTCTCTAGCTATTTTTTGGAATACTCCTCAGCAGAAACCACCCAGTTTGGCTTTGGTATTACCCTGAACTAACCTGCCATCCTGTTACCCTGTATCTCTTCTTGCAGTTTTGACAAACTAGAGAGCCCCACAACCATGTCATCACCACTTGCCGACAATCAACTGTAGGTTTGAGAGTTTCCTCCTTGATCTAGGACTGTAACATAACCAAGCAAAGTAACAATGAAGATGGTTCAAGGTCATACCAATAATCTTAGACATTGCATCAATTGCTTCTCTAGAAGTGCTATATTGTTTGTGTTAGAACTGGGGGTCTCTAGTTGGCTGAGACAGTTACCTTTGTCCAAATAGGGACCCTTGCTTCTAGTCAGGAAAAGGAGGGACACCCTCTTTGATAACCCCTGCTCACCCCCTGGTAGCTCGGTATGAGCAGCCAGGCTTATCTTCAAGGTAATGTGTAAAGGATTTGCAACCACGCTCCCAGTGAGACAGTGATAACACCACAAATGGGCACCACACTGATGTATGAAAATAGCGATATCTTTATCAAGGAGAAAAATATGGTAAGAACAAATGATAAAAATCCAACACATGCGTTTTCGGAATATTTCACTTTGCCTGTTATTAGGCCAACAAACACTTTAGATTCTTGCGGTATTAATGAGCTGTTCACGATGTTCAAATGCAGTCCTAATGCAATGCTATGCAGTTTGTAATGCAATGCAGTTTGTATTGTCAGACAAATGCAGTTCGTAATGCAAGAATAATGCAATCCTTGATGCAAGTAATCACGCAGTTCGTAATGCAAGAATAATGTAATCTCCAATCCACGTAATCAAGCAGTACGTAATGCAAGAATAATGCAATCCTCAATGCAGGTAATCAGGCAGTTCATAATGCAAGTATAACGCACTCCTTAATGCAAGCAATAAGGCAGTTCGTAATGTGAGAATAATTCAATCCTCAATGCACATAATAAGGCAGTTTGTAATGCAGGAATACTACCAGGCCAATTGACGCAATTAGAGCGTGCACCACTAGGCCTCAATCACAGACAACAGTCCTGAACTTCCAAGGGTGGCCCTGGTACTGCCGGGCAGGTCTGGGGCACTCGCAGACTAACACGATGCAGCACGAGAGAGGCGGGAGCACTCCTGTACTCCTCCTTCACGTCTCCCCAGGCCACACGTTTGCGGCTCCTGACCAGTGTCCAAGCCTTACCTGGGGGATGCGCTGCTTTGCTCTCTCTCTCTCCCCACTCGTCGGACATCATGCTGGGTGCTCCCGATGACAACACAGCTCCGATGCAAGGCGACGCTGTAGCAGGACAGCTTACGGCGCTGCCTTCTCCGTTGCTGACGATCTTGAGTAGATTCCTCTTGCGAACAATGATCACGACTACCTAATGACTTCCTTAGCTTTACAAAATTCTTCTGCACATTGCGGCTTGGATAGGTGGCGGCGATCTTGATCCGCAGCCTCCGTTACGATGACGGCTCGGGCCACAAACAGCAACACAGTAGCGTGGATGATGATTCATGCTGCGGGGGCATTGCAGTCACGGGGCACTTTCCAACCAGCACCACGGACCCCGCACATTCTCAGGCTGCACACACACACAAAGCGTCGCTGACACTCGGTTGGGTTTCAGGACACACAGTCCCGGGGCAACGCTTACGAAGGTCTCAGGCTGCAAAAAGCACATGCACACAGCATCGCTGAGACACACTTGGAAACTTTGATGTTCCTGAGTTTCCACAACAGGGAGCCAGCTCTCCTCTGGTCCTTGGAGTCAAGTTACTTCAGGACACAGCACACAGCAAAGTCCCTTAGCCTCTCCCTCTCCTTAGTTAAATCAGCAAACTGCAGGCCAGACCCAGAGGACACAGCAAGGGTCAGTCCTTCTCTTCAGTCTCTTCAGCTGTTCTTCCTTGCCAGAGGTTCCTCTTGACCACAAAGTAGTTTCAATCCTTTTCAGTCTTGATCAGTAAAACGTTCAGGGGTTTCAGCTCTCATAGTTATAACCCTAAATGTCTTTGAAATCTTTGTGTTCAGGGGGCATTGACCCCTGTCCAAACCAGTTCTGGGTATCTCCCTTCCAGTGACACCTTCTTCCTTTGATAGTGGGGGTCTGGTTCCTCAATCACTCAGCAGGAGGTGGAGCCATTCTTTTATGGCAGCAGCCAGGCCTCTTCACATCCAGGGAGCTACTCCTACCCCCTACACTCCAGCTGCAGGTCAGCCTGTTGCTGTCTCACCTACTCCTCCCCTGGGTCAAGACATTTCCCAGAGCCTATCACATTCAAATCCAGACAGTCAATCCACAACCAGGCAGAGACCCACAGAATTGTTAGAACAAAAATTCCAGCCACTTGTAAAAGCATGATTTCTAAACACACAATTCCAAAACCACCTTCACAAAAAGATGTGTCATTAAATTGCGAGTTCAGGCACACTAAACATCTCCTCTCCAGCTTAAGCCTACGGGAAGATAGGTTGGAAACATATTAGACAGCCTTCCACATTCTGTCCTATGGGCAAGATGGCCTTGCAACAGTGAAAAACTAAATGGAGCACTTGCACTTTGACACTGATCAGCAGTGAAAAAGTGCCAAAAGCATCTAAGTCGGCAACATAATGTCAGAAAAAGGTCTAGGAGGAAGGCAAAAAGTTTAAGGAACTTTAGCCACAAAGGGCCAAGTCCAACAGTTGGACAATTCTCAGTTGATGGATGATGTTTGCCTGTAAGTGTATACATTTACTGGAGTCAGGGCTAAAAGATGGATCATATCTATGCAATATGATTGGAGTATAGTATATGTGATGCATACATTTGAAGGGGAGCAGTTAACTACAGTACATAGGAAAATACTCAGTCTAGCATAACAATAATGCTGGATAATGC
The DNA here is from genome assembly GCF_964261635.1 of Lissotriton helveticus. NCBI lineage: Eukaryota > Metazoa > Chordata > Amphibia > Caudata > Salamandridae > Lissotriton > Lissotriton helveticus. The sequence goes on from NC_136065.1 coordinate 1,745,121,231, forward strand.
TGGCAGTCTTCTGTAAGGGGTATATTTATATCCATTTCCCATACTTTTGGGCCTTACCATCACAAACCTCACTTTCGTGAACATACGATGTTTAGAAAACAGTAAACTGGAGTCTTGACTCCAATGTTCAATTTGAAAAGTCGAATAGGATGGCTATACAGCTCATAGAAACCAAAAAGTGAATATTCCAAGCAAAGTGGTGACCCTTCACACACTGCGTCACTGTTAGAAACCTATTGTGTCTCTTGATGAGCCCCAGTCGTGTCTGGCCCCTCCTATCTAGCATGTCTCCACCTATCTCTTTATCTATCAAGAAAGAGAGTTAAGGGTTATTCAGAAGAAAGTGCCCTCAACGGAGTGTGTGTATGAGCATGACTGATTTACATAACTGAGAACGCAGAACAGTCTGCAATATATATTTCCACTTGCCCTTCCTTAACCATCAAACGGAGGAAGTGACGCAGAGAAAGAAACTACAAGTGCACCATAATGAGCCTTCTCTTCACAGAAGTGTCTCTCAAAATCTGGGACTAGAAATCCTGCTTTTATATACGGCCCCTTCTGCATATCTCATCCTATCCATTCTAAGGTTATTTCCTTGTCCAAATAAGTCTGGATGGGACAAAGTGAATTTGTAGAAAAAGGTCATATGAGTGGAATAGGGGTAATAACAAATAGATTTGTGAATTTAGGGTGGACCATCATTTTTACCATTACCAATCGGGACTGGTGGGAGTTTGACACCCAGATCCACCTTGGTCCCTACTTTTTCAATCCCAGGTCCATCGTCACCTGTAATCCCCCTCTCCAGATCCCTAGAATTCTGGGTTTGCAGACAATACCGAATCAGTGCACCAATGTAAAGGTTACTCCAAATCCACTTTAGTCACGGCAGATAGAAATGGATCTTTCTCAGATTTTTATCAACTGATAATGAAGCTAGAAAATGTAGGTTAAATTGATGTATCAGGGTAAAATGCAAGGTACAAATTGTGAAAAGTCAAGTTTCCTCGAATAAAGCCTGCTTGGTTTCGAAAGACCAGTTTATCTACGGCAGTAGGTGTGGGACCGGCAAGGCTTTGTATTACAATTTAGTTGCAAGATTATACACACACCCAGCAACTTACCAGTAGCAAACATATCAATGGCAACATTGATCACTGGACTATTCAGCAACCTCATAAATCAATGACAGGGCATGTCTTCCTAAATATACATCAACTGGAGAGGCTTCAAATGACATTGGAGAGGTGTATAATCTGATGTAATATTAATCCTCACCAGATTTCAAATCAGCTTTACGGGCCATTGTTATATTAGTCTTGATGGGGAAAATGCATTACTGGTGGGCCTACCCAAACCCATGCTGTCACCACTAAAATACATCCAACAGAAATCCTGAAAGCTAGAAGAGCCTAAACCTCAAACAGCCTTTGCACTTCCCAGCACCCATACTATGGAACTCAGTCCCTGATCTAATTACACTGAATGAGGATCTCCTAGCCTGTCGAAAGTAATTAAACGCTTACCTGTTTAGAATGAACCTGCCTAATTAACTACATTCTTCTGCACTCTTTTTCATTCTTCCTTCCTAATGTAAATCAAGGTCTGCGCTATAAAACTACTGCGCGTAAATCAAAAAATATGCAAATATACAAAGACTTTAGTGCTTCATCGCTGTTGTTCACAGCATTGCCTCTACTATTTCATATCACCACAAGGGAGTTAATATTACACTTTTTAAGAAGTCACACTAAAGTTTTACTCGGCCTTTACCCATCATCAAACGTTAAAATGAATGTTTCCCAATGAATACAACCTCTCTATTGGTGACTTCGCTATAGGAAATCAGGATCGAATTGATCTCCACCAAGATCTTACCATCTCCAGTAGTATACATATATTTACCCTAGGACTCCATCTTGTTTTGAATGAATTACAATTAATCAATCAATCAATCAATCAATCATTTCATTTGTAAAGCACGCTACATACCCGTGAGGGTCTCAAGGTGCTGGGGGGGGGGGGTGAGGGGAGGGGAGGGGGGCTGCTACTGATCGAAAAGCCAGGTCTTGAGAAGTCTTCTGAAGGCCAGCAGGTCCTGGGTCTGTCGTAGGCTGGTAGGGAGAGTGTTCCAGGTCTTGCCGGCGAGGTAGGAGAAGGATCTGCCGCCAGCGATGGTTTTCCGGAATCGTGGAACTGTGGAGTGGGCGAGGTTGGCAGAGCGGAGGCTGCGGGTGGGTGTGTAGAAGCTGAGTCGGTCATTGAGGTATGCTGGTCCGGCGTTGCGTAGGGCATTGTGTGCGTGGATGAGGAGTTTGAAGGTGATCCTGTTGTTGACGGGGAGCCAATGCAGGCCTCTCAGGTTGGGTGTGATGTGTCTGCGTCAGGGACGTCGAGGATCAGTCATGCCGAGGCGTTCTGGATGCGTTGCAGCCGTCTCAGGAGCTTGGTTGTTGTTCCTGCGTAGACAGCGTTCCCGTATTCCAGCCTGCTGGTGATGAGGCCCTGGGTGACGGTTTTTCTCGTGTCGGAGGGGATCCATTTGAAGATCCTGCAGAGCATTCGGAGGGTGTTGAAGCAGGTAGCTGAGATGGCATTGACCTGCTTTGTCATGGAGAGGGAGGAGTCGACGATGACTCCCAGGTTGCGTGCGTGGTTGGTGGGTTCTAGGGCTGTTCCTAGCGATGTTGGCCACCAGGAGTCGTCCCAGGCTGAGGGGGTGGGGCCGAGGATGAGGACCTCCGTCTTGTCTGAATTCAGCTTCAGCCTGCTGTCCTTCATTCATTCGGCGACGGCCTTCATTCCTCTGTGTAGGTTGGCTTTGGCGGTGTGCGGCTCTTCGGTGAGGGATATGATCAGCTGGGTGTCGTCGGCATAGGAGATGATGTTGAGGCTATGTTGTCGTGCGACGTGGGCGAGTGGTGCCATGTATATATTGAACAGCGTCGGGCTGAGGGATGATCCCTGTGGAACACCACAGATGAGCTCGGTGGTCTTGGAGCGGAAAGGTGGGAGGCGGACGCTCTGGGTTCTGCCGGAGAGGAAGGATGTGTTCCAGGCCAAGGCCTTCTCTTGGATTCCGGCGTCATGGAGGCGTGCTGTTAGGGTCCGGTGGCAGACCGTGTCGAAGGCTGCTGATAGGTCCAGAAGGATGAGGGCGACCATTTCTCCTTTGTCCATAAGGATCTTGATGTCGTCGGTGGTGGCGATGAGGGTGGTCTCGGTGCTGTAGTTGCTGCGAAAGCCAGACTGGGATGGGTCTGAGATGTTGCTTCGAGGTAGCGGGTCAGCTGTCTGTTGACAATCTTCTCTGTGACTTTCGCCGGGAAAGGGAGCAGGGAGATGGTCCGGAAGTTCTTGAGGTCGTTGGGGTCCGCCTTGGCTTTTTTCAGTAGGGCGCTGATCTCGGCATGTTTCCAGCTCTCTGGGAAGGTTGCTGTCTCGAAGGAGATGTTGATTGTTTTGCGGAGATGGCGTGCGATGGCTGTGCTGGCTTTGTTGAAAATGTGGTGAGGGCATGGGTCATATGGGGATCCGGAGTGGATGGAGTTCATGGTCTTGATGGTGTCTTCGTCACTGATGTTGGACCAGGCGGTCAGGCGACTGGTGCGGGTGGTGGTCGCAGGGGTGGTGTTCTCGGCAGTCAATGTGGGGATGGCGGTGTTGAAGCTGTTGTGGATGTCGGTGATCTTGCGGTGAAAGAAGGTGGCCAGTGAGTTGCACAGGTCTTGTGATGGTGGAATGTCATTGGTAATGGAGCTGGGGTTGGAGAGTTCTTTCACGATGTTGAAGAGCTCTTTGCTGTTATGTGCATTGTTGTCTTGGCGGTCCTTGAAGGCGGTCCTCTTGGTGGTCCTGATGAGTTGGTGGTGTCTGCGGGTGGTGATCTTGTGGGCTGTGTAGCTGTCTGGTGTTCGGTCGCGGAGCCAGCTCTTCTCCAGCTTCCAACAGGTGCGCTTGGAGGTCCGGAGGTCTTCGGTGAACCATGCAGCTTTCTTGTTGGTGTGATTGGTGGCGGAGGTCTTGAGTGGGGCGAGGGTGTTGGTGCAGTCGTTGATCCACTGTTTGAGGTTGATGGCGGCGGTGTCGAGGTCGGTGGGGTCGGTGGGTGGTCCCAGGGCGAGGGTGGTGGTCAGTTGGTCAATGGTGACCTTGCCCCAGCAGCGGCGTGGCCTCTGTTGGGTGCGGTGGTGTGTGGTGGGTTTCCTGAAGGTGAAGTGGACGCATCTGTGGTCTGTCCAGTGGGGTTCGGTGTTGTGGTTGAAGGAGACGTGGGGACTTGCGGAGAAGATGGGGTCCAGTGTGTGTCCAGCGGCGTGGGTGGGTGTTGTCACAAGCTGTTTGAGTCCGAGGTTGGCGAGGTTGTCAATCAGACCGGAGGAGTTGGCGTCATTGTTGTTCTCGAGGTGGAAGTTCAAGTCCCCGCGGAGGATGTAGTCCGTGGAGGCGAGGGCGTGGGTGCTGATGAGGTCGGCAATGGAGTCGCTGAACTGTGGTCGGGGTCCGGGTGGTCTGTAGACGAGTGTTCCTCTGAGGGTGGTGTTGGGGTCGGTGTGGATCTGAAGAGAATGTGCTCGGCGGTGGTGAGGTTGTCGTCGGTGTTGGTCGAGACTCTGAGGGTGTCCTTGTGGATGATGTCGATTCCCTCTCCCACTCCGTTAGTGCGGTCTCTGCCAATTAAGATCTCACGGGGCATATTATCAAGCGGCAGCGATAATTATCACTGGCCGCTCTTAGCGAGAACTTATTTATTATTGGCTATCACTGGCAATTATCGCCATGCTATCGCCGTAGTAACAACGCATAGTGCAATGGCGATAATTTTCCAGTGATAGCGGTGTTTTCCATGGAACATTGCTTGTTCCAGCAATGTTCCATGGAAAATGGCGAAAACCTTGCTGATACGACCCGGTGGTCATATCAGCATAATCAACCCACATTGTTAGGTATAGGTAAGTCAGCATTTTAGCAGGAGTTTGTTTTTTTCGCCAAAAGCTAACGTTTGCTAAAATACGTGGGCCTCCTTGTAAATATCGCAATGTACGTTTAACGATATTTAACAAGGTAGTCCATCTGGGGTACGCCCAGTGACACCCACTTTGCATCTCATTAGAGATGCAAAGCGAGGCGTCGGGAAAACAGGTGCTAACATGCGCTACTGCATGTTAGCACCACCTTGTAAAATAGGGCGAAAATAATATCACCACTTTAGCGGCAAAAAGTGCCGCTAAAGCGGCTATACTGCCCTTGTTAATATGCCCCCAAATGTCCTGCAGACTATAGAGCACCTAGACCCAACATTATGCTCAAAATATTTTGCAATAGCTGCTTATAGTTCGTTTATAAAAAGCGATGCCAGTAATGCCACTGCAGAGAACCGTCATAAGCTGATTAGAGAACATTGAGCAGCAACTCCAATGTCAAAAATACTGGAGATTGATCAGGAAGTGTTCTGGTAGGTAGGTGATCTTAGAATCCCCTCGAGCCACTGACCAAACAATATTATATGTCAGAAATGGAGTCTTGCACAGAGGAGTAATAGGAAAGCATATTTTTACGATGCTGAACCTTCTCATTGTCTACAATGTCAATCATATTCATTATCTGGCTTGAGCTTTTAATACCATAGTATGTTTTCTGATATGGTGTCCTGGTCGACTAAGCAGGGAAATTAAAACAAGTTTGGAATCTCTGCCAGAAAGGATACTATAGACAACATATTTTCTGCATACATCTAAAATTATATCAATAAAGGCCAGCAAATCAACGTTAGGCCTGATAAGAGCAAAGGGTGTGACAAACAGTGACCCTTGCACTAGAAAGATACGGTTCTACCAACAGGAATTGAATACATATACCTAGGTTTAAAGTCGTCGATTTATTCAACAGAATTGTCATCTAGCCTGGACGAGAAGGTAAAGGAGGTGAATCATCTGTAAAGCCCCATTTAGCAGCCAAATGGTCCTGATGCCATGGATCGGGATGTGGCTCCTGTATGACAGCATTATCAGTCTGAGGACAGTAGAAATGAGCAACGACTTGTCAGACATTCTTCCCGTTGTTGAAGCCCTGGACCAGGGATCCAGTCTTAAAAAGAAGTGGGAGGACCAAGTTATCTAGAATTGGAGTGGCATTACCGTGTGCAACATCATCATGTGTGACATCAAAGGAAGTGACATTACTGCGTGTCACATCACAGCACGTGACATCACATGTAGCATCACAGGAGGTGGCATCAAATCTTAAGATCTCACATTTGTTTAGCAGGTCTATCATGAGTACGTTTGAGCGCATTACAATATTTAACAAATTTGATTTTGTGTTGGGGCGGTGCCAAAATATTGATGCAACCCCGATTCAAAATCTGGGTATCAACTTAGACATTTTTTTTTAAAACCCTGCCACGAAGAAATTGCCAACAATTAGAAACGTGGCAGTACATCTGTTCTGCTTAATTGGTTGCAATGTCTGTATTTTAAAATATCTTATGGGTTTTAAGGCTCCTGCTGTAGTAATCTTTGTGTGCCAGCTAAATATCAGTGAATAATAATAATGGTTAGATAACTCTGGTGGATAACATATTTGCTGGAGAAATCTGTGTTTTGCTTAGTTCTAGTTTTGTATCAAGGTAGCATAGAGGGTTAATAAGTCTCCTACAAAGCACATTATGTAACACATGTGTGACAGATTTTCATGTTATGTAAATGGGTAAGTGGCTTACTGTTGTTATGATAGATCTTTTTGTTACTTGCAGTTCATCAATTGCGATCCTTCTAATATAGCACAGTGAAGTATGAAGGACATGTGGCTCCTACACCTTGCAACCCCTACTCTCTTATGTAACACATCCTTATATTGATGTAGGCACATGTGATTCATTGTCAATGTATATTCTGTACGCGTCATGTAAAGCACTGTGACACCCTGCATTGGGATGAGTAATGCTAAAGCGCTGTAAAAGAAATAAAACAAAATAGTGGTATTTAAATAGTTATTTGTGTAAATACTGGAGCAACCAACACATCTGGCATTCTTACAGTGTATGCATATCTCCTATATACAGAGCCTAAACAAAGTCAAAAGCATTCCTCGCTTAAGTACTTATGAAGTGGCAAGATGAGTTTAGGATATTTCTGTGAATTCCGGGAGAAGTAGGAAAAGAATGAAGTAGAGTAGTGTGGCTCACTGGTTAGAGGCGGCAGGCCTGAGAGCAGGCCTGAGAGCAGAAGTCAGCCTGGGACCAGGGTTCAATTCCCGACGCGGCAGGGTCGTGGACCTTGGTCAGCGGACTCGATAATTCTCGCTTCAGTGCTTACTCTAATCAGGGGTTCCACTCGGCAACTCTGGGCATTAGCTTGCCTAATCTCCACAACGGCCCCACCAATTCCGGGGATGCCTGGCTCCACCTTGGGGACTCCCAGCAAGGGACCATCCCACAGGGAAAGCCAGGATGGGTTCCCCAGAGTTATACAGCGCCGGGACGCCCCGTTGCTGGGGCAGCTGTGCGCTTTACAAGTATACTACATTTACATTTACATTTACAATGTGGCACTCAGCTGAAAGTAGCCAGCTTTGCAGAAGGGTAAATGAGTCTACTCTAAATAGTGGGTAAACAGAGTCTACCCGCATCTACCCTCAACTCGAGTCCTGCCCTGGACTTTCTTTCATAATTATGTAAGTGTATGAAATTAGTTACAGAGGACCATTTAGAACTGGTCCTATGTAAACAGAAAGATGAGTTATAGGTTAAAGAAATAAACACAAGGTCAAATTGCAGTTTATAAAGCCCTTGCACCCCACTGCTTACACTGATCCCTCCAACAATCAGTGACACATGCCAAGCCAATAGGACCTGTAACAATGATCAACAATCAAGATGATACAATTCAGAGCACAATAAAAGGCCTACCAGATGCAATCCAAAAGTAAAAAAAATCCAAATGTGTAGGTGACTCTGTTTTGTGAAAAACAAACATCTTCCCACATTTTATTCAACAAGTGCTTGGTCAAAGCAATAATTGCCCATGAGGGCACCCAACCATCGGGTCAGCAAGCAAGCTGAGAGAGCACTGTAATTCATCAATGTGCACATTGGTCTATGTCACCAGAGTTCCCCTGTTTCTCCAAAAAAAGCAGATTCATAACCCTTCTGTAACATGGGTACATGTCCCTTCACTTTGGTAATATAGGTGAAGATGAGTGTCTGTGTGATCCCTGAACAATATGTTTTTCCAGGGTACATAATTTTGAGTTTTGCTGGATAGAGGATACACTGTTTTTTCTTTACTTAAACTCCCTTCTAGCTTCTTGTACTTGAGTACTGAATACATGAAATAAAGATATGGTAGTGCCCATGACCATTATTCACCAAAATGCCAGGAGTAGCTTGTTAATATGCATGCTGCATCTGGGTCTGGTGGTAATGAAGTGGTCTCAACGTTAGCTGAAGTCACAAAAGGCATTTTAGCCCTTTCTACCAACAAGGCCCTAGTCCCGGAAAGCATATCGCCTGGCCTGTTTAAAGGGAATCTGAAGGTCTGGGCTCCTTTATTACCGCAGGTCCTGAATGTGGCTGTGCAGGAGGTGCCCTTGCCTTATTGGTCAACCATGGTGATTGTCCCCACTTTAAAGAAGGGAGACAAAGAGAACACACAATATTACCGTCCAATTTCTTTACTGGATTCCACATCTAAGGTCTTGGGAAGGGTGAGCCTAAACAGGCTGTGCAACTGGGCAGATGAAAATAATATCCTGAGTGATGTCCAGTATGGCATTAGGGTGGGGAATTCAACTTAAGATCAATATTTGACCCTCCCCTTAATTATTAATAAGTATGCAGTGGCTTGGTCTAAATCTTTAGACCTGGCTTTTATAGACTTGACGTCTGCTTTTGATAGGGTGAACTGAGTGTAGCTCTGGGCTTTGCTGAGCGAGATGGGGATGGAGCCCAGTATTGAGGCTCTTTTAGCCGATCTCCACTCAATGACCTCAGCCATGGAGCGCTTTTCTCCAGGTGCTAAGTGAACTTGATCATTTTGAACAAGTTGTGGGGTTCGGCAGGGGTGCTTACTGGCCTCTTTTCTGTTTACCTTGTATGTTAATGGAATGGAGTCTGTTCTTTTATCAGTTTCAGCTGACTGTCCTAAGATTGGTGACAGATCTCTCCCTGTTCTATTGTATGCAGACGATGCAGTCCTAATGGCTTGGACAGCACAGGGGTTGGACCTGATGTTGGCTAAATACATGTCTTTTATGGGACTCCTAGACTTGTCGGTTAACTTTTAAAAGTCCTACATAATGGTTGTGGGCCGCAAAGCAACAAGGATTAAGACATTCAAGGTATGTCATTTTACCACAAGCAAAGTCAAGGCCTTCCCCTACTTGGGGGTTTTATTTGATGTTAATAACTGTTGGAAACCTCTGATTGCGGTCAAAAGATCAGAGTCTGTAAAAACTATGGGGGCGTTTTTAGTTTTGCACATAGGTTTGGGTCTCGGGTATCCCGGTTTCTCCTAAAAATGTATCAGGTCTAGTGTATTGCACAGCTGCGGTATGGAAGTGAGTTCTGGGGGTATGTTAAGTTGGATCAGAATCAAACAATGGAGAATAATTTCTGGCGTAAGTTGATTTAGGTCCCCCACTCAACCTCAGCATTTTCTGTACATGAGGAACTGGGTCTTGATTATGTTTTGGATCTGGTAGCTCTAAGCCCACTCATGTGCTGGATCAACATTTGTAGCAGAGTGGAGCTAAAGTTAAGCCGTTTGATTCTTGAGGACTACCATTTTTTGGGTATGTAGCATACCTTGGATTATGCATGTTAAGGCAACCTTGTTTTCTATTGGCAGGCCTGACATTTTTACCAACCCTACCTCACTCTCCGTCCAGGAACTGGGGAGTGTCAAAAGGTTGTACTTGGAATGCTCTCGTTTGGAGAGAAAAGATTTAGATCTCCAAAAGTGTTCTGTTAAGAGTTACATTCTTTTAAAAGATGTGCAGGGGATGGAACCATATTTGAGTTTGGTTCACTGACAAGACAGGTTTTTATTGGCCAGGTTTAGGCTTAATCAATTGCATCACATGCTGGAGTCCCCATGCGGGTGGGTTCGGACGGAGGTAAGGGCACCCTGCTGCTGCGACAATCTGTCTTGCAGGACGCTCTCCATTTTATAATGTTTTGCCCTTACTTCAGCTGGCCTAGGAAGCATTTTTTAATCCCCTTGTAGAAATCATTGAATTTTAAACAAGTTTGGCCTGTCCAGATGTACCTTCAGATGCTTACCTTTGATCGGGTGACTATTTTGGTTTTATCATTTTTACAAGCTATCTGGGTGTCCAAGAAATCGAGACCAGATTAACTGTGTTAATTGTTTGATGTTCCTGTTTTTAAGCGTAATTTATTGTCTATTTTTATGTATGAATTTAATATTACTGACTTTTGACTTTGATTCTTTTATGGTGATTTTGTTTACAGAGAAAAGATTTATTGAATTGAATTATTGTTTGTTTCTTTTGTTTATTTTTATTTAAATTTGTAGTGTGCCCGGCAGGAGATTAAGTGATTGGCCAAGAATTAGAAATCACTGGATGTTGAGCCGATGCAGGGTCTCGAACACGCATCCACAGCTTCAGAGTCGGCAGCTCTGACCACTGCACCACTGCCTCTCTCTATGGTCTGAGGATAGAATGCTACAGAATAATTGCTTTGAGCCTGAACACAAATTAACCCAGTTTTCTACAGCTTACCTTGCTATGCCAATAGGTTTGCTTATTTTCTTCAAAACACACAAGATGATGGACAGAATGTTGCACAATGCCAAAATATTCACCCCCAGTCACAGATCTGGGTTTAATCCATCATTTTTCTCACCAAGCCACCCCAGTTCAGACATGGCCATATGCAAATGAGTCTTGACCCTGTGCCTCATGGAAACAGTCCAGACCGAACTGCCAAGCCATGTCTTCCCTGGACCGGAATCAAGCATCCTAGGACCAGTTTCTGGTTATCAGCCTTCATCAGCCAGGATAGCTTGACTCCAGTGGCTTAGTGAGCACGGGACCCACGTCTGGGCATACCCTTCCCACATAGGGTGAACAGCAAAACACACAAGATGAGGGACGGAATGTTGCACATTGGCAAAACATTCACCCCCAGTAACAGATCTGGGTTTAATCCATCGTTATTTTGCTCACCAAGCCACCCCAGTTCAGACATGGCCATATGCAAATCAGTCTTTACCCTGTGCCTCATGGGAACAGTCCAGACCGAACTGCCAAGCCATGTCTTCCCTGGACCGGAATCAAGCATCCTAGGACCAGTTTCTGGTTATCAGCCTTCATCAGCCAGGATAGCTTGACTCCAGTGGCTTAGTGAGAACGGGACCCATGTCTGGGCATACCCTTCCCACATAGGGTGAACAGCAAAACACACAAGATGATGGACGGAATGTTGCACAATGGCAAAACATTCACCCCCAATCACAGATCTGGGTTTAATCCATTGTTATTTTGCTCACCAAGCCACCCCAGTTCAGACATGGCCATATGCAAATCAGTCTTGACCCTGTGCAGCATCACAGTTTACCTCTTTGTGTCTCTCAAGATTCCCTAACCCCTCCCACAACAGTCACGCCCGGCCCCTCCCTAATCACAAGTGAACACGCCTATCAGCTTTGTGGTGCCATTTTTTTATACATTAATCCAGAATTGGCAAAGACAAACTGTCGGGTAACATCATTAAAATGCTACACTCACGTGCCTTCCACTTCGAATGCTGGAACATTGCTTTTATTTTTAATTACATTGCAATTCCTTATTTACAATTTTCCTAACTTGAAACTTTGGAGTGCGGGGACTGTGAGCGCATGCCTCTTCCTGAGGCAACAGTTAGTGTAAACTATTATGTGAGTGCTACAATTATGTGCTCTCCTGTTTTTCTCCTATGTACATACTTGGCTATGTAATTATGTAACCTGTAACTCGCTGATTTTCATGTAAAGCACTCTGATACCTTCGGGTCTAGCCAGCGCTATATAAAACTTTGCAATTCCGTCTTGCTTTTCGGCCTCTTGCAGCAACCTTCCTCCACCGAGTACAACACAGACCGTACTGGAGATGTTCGAGAACCAGAGCTGCACTGTGCAAAATTGAGATGATTGATGTCTCTGATGTTGACCAATCATGTGGAAAGTGAAAAGAGGTTGGTTATGGTCAGTATAACAATTACATAAAGCTGGGTAGATTAATGACCAATGGCACCAAGGCATGTAAATATCGGCGTAGGGTCCGGCTGAGATTTATTTAATTCCAAGCTGATATTCCGGCCCCACATAGGAGGCCCATGCTCCCCCACCTAGGTGGAGCAGACATCCAAAAGGGTAAGAGAGGCTGGTCCCCCCAGGAACTACGCTTCGATGCGTGATGCCATTGGGGCATACTTCGAACCTTTCGCCAGCCGCAACTACGAACGGTTCTTGCTCCACCAAGCCCACCAACTCCCAGAAAAGTCAGTGGATGTATTATATGCCAGTCACAAAGAGCTAGCAAGTACCTGCACCCACCCAGACGAGGATGACGAAGTCCAGGCCCAGTTCATTCAAGGCTGCGCGTCATCCAAACTGCGAGAACGAGACCTACAGGAACACAACATGTCGATGAGGGACCTAATGCTCGGCCGCTCCAAAGGCCAGGGCAGCGCCCTTGGACCCCAAACCAGGCATTTCCGTCAAAGATGAACCTGTGTGCGCCCTTCGCACTGATGCCCACGAGCCACAACCAAGAGCCACCCGGCTGAAAAACATAGTGTCCCAACAGAGCACTCACAGTCACCCAAGTGGATGGTGCAGAGGCCCCTCGACCCAAGACGGTGGTAGCTGCTCAGCTCAAGGCAAGACATGCAGTAGCTGCGGGAAAGTAAATAATTTCTCCAAAGTGTGCCGTTCTACACCGAGGACGAGACAGAGTGGCCCTCCTCGAAGAGTTTGTGCGATCGAACAAACCACTGATGGTCCTGCTAGCAGCGACATGGATGACGATGAAGCCGATGCCGCCACCGTCCACGTGGTCAGAATGCTGAGCACTCTATCTGCTTCTCAACCTGCCACGCCCATGTGCAACATCAAAGTACAAGACCAAGCGGTTGCAGCGCTTATTGACACAGGTGCAACCATCAATCCCATGGCAGCCAGCGTCTACAGGAACCTGCCAAATCCCCCAACGCTCCGCCCCATCAGGGTACAAGTTTACGCCTATGGCACCAGGCTCTACTCAGGCTATGCGGAGTATTCCAGGCCGATCTCTCTCACAAAGCTGCTCACCAGCAAGCCAAAGTCGAGAGAAGAAGTTTACTCAAGTTACCGCTTAATGTAGTGGAATAAGGACATGTAGGTAGGCCCTGATACGGTGTCTACAGTCAAACGATATAAGTCTAAATGCTACCTTCGTAAGGTTTCTATTGATAGTGAAAAAGAAATTAGGAGAATAATAATTTTAAAACGTTATTTATTATGCAATCAAATGAATTTTACGGTGCTTTGGCATTTTAATTGTTTTTAAATTTAATATAGCAATTTACATGTTTCTTTTTCGTATCGCATGTGTAATATTGTAAGATTTTAAATAATCAAACAATAAAGATTTATTCAAGTCTATGTGTCCCAAAAAGGCTCCGGGTTTCTGCTAGGCTGCAGGACTGCACAGGACCTTAACCTGATTCATTTTGCTTTCACCGTCCACGCCAATGACCTGGACCACTTGCTGCATGGATTCGGAGCACTATTTGAGGGAACCGGATGCCTGAAAGGCCCTGCTATCTGGCTACACATCAACAAATCTGTTGCCCCGATTTCCCTCTACTACCGGAGGATTGCGTCTTCTGGAGAAAGCCGGAATCATCGAACGGGTGCTAGGCCCTACTCCCTGGGTGTCTCCCATCATCATCGCCAAGAAACCGAAGCAACCTGATGCAGTCCGCATCTGGGTCCCGACCCCGATGGTAGACGACATCATCAGTGAACTGTCCGGCACCAGATGGTTTTCAAAAATGGACCTCCACTCTGGATACCACCATATCCCACTTCATCCAGACTCTCGCCCAATCATGACGTTCTCTACCCATGCAGGGCTCTGGCGCTACATTCGCCTCAATTTTGGAATTTCCAGCGCCGCGGAAGTCTTCCAAAACTTAGTCAAGAGTGTCCTCTAGGGGCTGGAAGTCGTCCTCAATGTCAGCGATGACATTTTAGTGCATGCGCGCACTCTGGAAAAGCACATCCAACACCTCTAAGCTGTGTTCACCCGAATCTGAGACAGTGGACTCACCCTCCACCGAGAGCAGTGCGAGTTTCTCAGGAGAGACATCAGTTTTTTTGGTTACTGCTTTTCCGACAAAGGCATTGGCCCTGACCCGGACAAGGTAAAGGACATACAGAATGCTCCAGCCCTGACATCAGTGCCCAGAGTCCGCAGTATTCTGGGCATGGTCACGTATTGTGGACGCTTTATCAAAGACCTGACGGGCCCCCTACATGACCTCACCAAGACTGCCAGCCACTGGGAGTGGGAGAAAGAGAAAGAAGAAGCATTCCAAAAGACAAAGGCCGCCCTGACTGCTGACACGACTATTGTGTACTTCGACCCCAGACACGAGTCCCAGCTGGTGATAGATGTCAGCCCCACAGGTCTATGGCAGTGTTAGCCCAGCAGCAGGCGTGCGGAGAATGGGCCCCCGCCGCCTACGCCAGCAGGACCCTCACGCCCACGGAGCAACGCTACTCGCAAATCGAAAAGGAGGCTTTTGCAATCCTGTGGGATTGTCACCACATCCACTTACATCTGTACGGGCACCCGTTTACAGTGGTGACTGACCACAAACCCCTCATTCCACTCTTTTAAGGGTCGTCGTTGTGTCCTCCCCCGAGGCTAGAGAAGTGGGTACTACAACTTCAAGAGTTTCAGTTCACTGTAGAGTACAGACCAGGCACCCGCAACCCAGTCGACTTCCTACTCAGGCACGCCAGACCAGTCAAAGAGACAGAAGCGGCGGAAGCGACAGCCACCGAGGAATATGTGCGGATGATCATCGAAAGGTCCAGACCTCTCCCAATCTTGCTAGAAGAGATACTTGCAACCAAAGCGAACGATTGCCTCCAGATCACCATCCAAACACTCTCCTCAGGAGATTGGAAGCCGCTCCAAAACCCGACACCATTTCGCACCATGGAAGTACAGACCACTTTGAAGGCTCTACACCAAGTTCGCCACGAGCTGTCAGTATCCACCGATGGCTGCCTCCTGAGGGGCCCTCCCCTTGTCCTACCAGAGAGCCTGACCCACAAAGCCGCTATCCTGGCGCACGGATCGCACCAAGGTATCGAGAAAACGAAGAACCGCCTCAGAAGTAAGGTCTGGTTCCCTGGCCTAGACCAACAAGTCGAGTAGATGATCCAGCGTTGCCCAGCTTGCCTTGCAACCAGCCCCCCCAGCAGACCCGCAACAGTCATCACGGAGGCAGGTCACAACGCTTAATGGGAAAAGGCCAGTGCGGACTTTGGCAGTTTCCCTGGAGGGAAATACATGCTAGTCGTCGTCGATGATTTCTCACGGTACCCGGAAGTTGAAATCCTCCAACAGCCGCCGGAGATGTCATTCCTAAACTAGAGAAAATAATGGCAACACACGGCCTCATTGGGGGGCTCAAGACGGACAACGGACTGTCCTTCACCAGCACGGAACTCTCAGAATACCCCTCGTCCCATCGAATCAAACATCGCCGGGTGACTCCCAGGTGGCCCCAAGCGAATGGAGAGATTGAGCAACTAATGCGAACTCTAAACAAGACAATCCAAATAGCTCTCACCGACGGCCATGTTCTGGAACAAACCCTGTACCAGTTCCTTCGGGAATACCGCCTCCCACCTCCCTGTACCACCGGAATCGGTCCGAGCCGCCTGTGTTTTGGTAGAATGGTGATGGACACCATCCCGCACCACTCAGTGTGGGCCGAGTCCCCGATCCCTCCGAACCAGTCACTAGCAAGGCGGACAAAACCAACCAAGATGCATCCCAGAGGAGAGACGCAGTGGAAAGAGCGATCGTCATTGGCGACCAAGTGCTTGTGCAAGACCGCCACCCCGGCGGGAAGTTAAGAATGCCATTCGAAATAGATCCCTGGACTGTGACAGGAGACAAAGGCACGATAGTGACAGCTGCGCGAGGAAGTGAAAGAGTAACCAGAAATGTCTCATTTTTCAAGAGGGTCCCAGCCGACAATGCAGAGAAGTTCCCTATGCCGGGCAAACCCTGAGGTGTGGGACCGGACAGCCCTCACAGGCAAGGAGGGAATGAGGACCATCCTACCACCGTCAGCAGAGAAGCAGACCGAACGACTCCTGCCCCAGAAATGACCCAAGACCAGGACCCTCAAACCAGTCAGCTAGCAGGAGAGTCTGAATACCAGATCGAAGTGTCACTGACCCCTTCTGCCAGGACCAGTCAGAGCCGGTACAACCTTCGGCCGTGTCCCAAGCCATCTAAGAAGTACCAAAACTTTGTGGTTTGCTGTCAGCCCCCTGGGGGATGAAGCCTGGCGAATCCCCGCAGACCAAGGAAGACTGTTCCATAGATATCTTGTTATTTAGAGACAAATGTTTACTGTTGTCGGTAATGCTCCCAATGCCTTATTGTTTGTTCTTTGGGTAAAGGAGGAATGTAGTGTTGCCTTTAAGGGGTTGGCCCACCCGCCCACTGTTGAGAGGGGTGTTAGGTCCGTGACCCCGCTAATGTTACTGTGTTAGCCTGGCCCAGAGTACGCTCGGCCAGCACGTAATGAAACTAATAAAGAGCCCAGGGAGCTGGGCGTGGTTTAGTCGGCCGCTAGGCACCCACTAAACAGCCACGAGTGTCCTGTTTGTTTATTGTGCTAGGCACCAACCTAGTACACCACAGTCGGAACGTGGTTACTAGTACCACAGCACACATTTGAAAAGAGCTGAGCTGCCATATACAGGTAAGTAACTTTAATCATTAGTGAGCTGAAGTTCATCATTGATGACTATTTGGCGACACACATCACGGTCCCATGCTCAGTATGTCATCTAGGTTCTAGAGACATGCAGTCCATGCTTCTCTTCAAATCTACACAGTAATTCTCTCATTTGCATCAGCTTTCGGAGCCTGATCCTAAAGTCAATCTAAAAGCGAGATTTTCTGTGTAGATTTGAAGCTAAGCTAGTACCTTGGGGACGTACTGAGGCTGGGACAGTGGTGTGTGTCACTGCGCAACTGTACCCCTGTACACGGCCAGGCGTGGACAAAGATCACGTACAGAAACCTTTCCTTCTCCATACAAGTGGTTGTGAAGAGGCCTCATTTTCCGCTCACTGCTTTCTTAATCCTTCGCCTTCCTATCGCTGCCACCTCTGGAGGGCATGTTCAGAGTGAGAGTGAAGTAGATCCGAAGAAAAAGCATTTATTATTTTAGGCACTCGTTAATTGTTTTATAAGTGCAGACAATGTAACATTACCTTCCTTTTAAAAATGTTTTCTTCAAGTACGAAACATTTCTATTTCATGTGAATGACGGTGACTAAGAATAGGTATCTCACACGACAGAGTTATCCACTTGGACTATATATTATTTACGCACCACTGTTTGGTTGACCATATCTATATTATCGTTAACAAATGTGCATTATTAGGAGTGTACATGTGTTTGTTTGAATACACACAATTGGAGCCAACGAACATTGGTTTGTATTCATTGGCATAATAATGAAGTGTTCTTCTTGATAGCTTTTTTGACTGTTGAATAGTGTCTGAACATGCAGTTGCAAGGGTTTCATAATTCAGTTAGTATTTTTTTTCCGATTGCCACTGAATAGGACTGTTTGTCCTGCCATGTCCGAACTACTCATAGAGCAGAGCCTCTTTTAAACTTCGCAAGGAGCTGCATCATTTCCCCCACTTGTGAATCCTACAAGGTACATGTAACGCTCTTTGGGTAAACTTAAAGGTAAAATCTGACTTTGAGTTCTTTCTCAAAGTGCAGGTGCTCGGAACTCTTTCCATACTGTAAACAAACAAATAGTAAGGTGCCCTTATCTACTGAGATCGGTAACTAACCCATATTATAAAAGTATATATATATCATTTTATGAATACTAATTTGAAGAGAAGTTGTTATGCTGTTAAAACTTATATACCACTGATGTTTAACCAGCTACAGTAAGCTGCACAGCCACCAGTTCCACCCCATGCTCTGTTAATGAAAACAAAACATCTGAAATAATCTATGACATCAGTGGACAGATTGCACATCACGTCAATACTGACCCTCATAGATGTCATTACTGCTTTAATTTCTAATGTATGGATTTAAATTAAATAGAGAAGTGTTGTTGCTGCTGCACTCACTAGTAATATATATCATAAGGCATATATAATTGGTAGGTTTTCATGCAATACACTGTTAACTTACAAATGCCATCATGGAGGAAAGATATAGAAACAATGTAGTATTTTCAGTGTCAGAAAAAAATATTTATAAATAGGCAGCCGATTGATCTTCTATGAATGATTTTGGTGTGGTATATGATATTATCAGTGAGGTCATGTCTGATGTCACATGTAGGGTTGGTATGTGCTATATGATATCATCAGTGAGGTCATGTATGATATCACATGTAGGCTTGGTATGTGGTATATGATATCATCAGTGAGGTCATGCATGATGTCACATGTGGGGTTGTGTGTGTGGCACATGATATTATCAGTGAGGTCATGTCTGATGTCATGTGTGGTTGGTATGTGGAGTATGATATTATCAGTGAATTCATGTCTGATGTCACATGTGGTGTTGGTAAGTGGAGTATGATATTATCAGTGAGGTCATGTCTGATGTCACATCAGCATTATTATCTCAAAGTCTGTTATGAAGTTCTGTGGTTATACTGAATAAGCAGCTACCTACGCCATTATCATATGAAATGTTTTTATTGATGTCATAACTACACTTTCACAATTGCTTTATCAACCTTCTTGCATTCTCAAATTTGCTTGAAAATGCACCATTTTTTAACTATTTTTTCAAAATCTTCTCTGGAGGAGAAATTCCCCAGCCTCTCCTTATTGTAGCCAGGGACGTTCGCTACACTCGCTCACCACAGGGCACTCACCCGGAACTTTTACGCCCTCACCACTTTCAAATGTCACCAGCCACCAGTGTGTACTCTTCTGGGAGAGATTTGAGGTTGATCCAGGGCTGCTCTAAAACAAAAATCTAAACTATCACTATATATCCTAGGAACTATCACACTTTACTCGTCGGTGGGGCCCATAACACCGCGAGTCACTCGTTCACACAAATCACCCTGCTTCCAAGATCAGTGAAAACCAGAGGATGAGCTGCTGGAATAGCAGAGTGTCCTACTTCATCTATTTAGTCTAAATTCTATACATTATATACATATGCATTTTATTAGATCTTACCATGGTTTTAATTCTCGAGAAAACATTTAAGACACCCCACTGTTTGGTCAATGGATCAGCTAGTAAAAGTTAACTAAAGGACAACAATACCAGCTTAATTCTCCATTTATTTAATTTTTATTTTTAAAAATTTAAATGTACTAGCATGACCGTACTTTATTAAACTTTTAGTTCAAATTCAAATAACCATTTTTATGAATTCCCCTAAAGAAAGAGATAATTCATTCAAACAGTTTACATTTATTAGCAAAATAGTTCATAAAAATAAGTCACTCCGACCCCGTCAAAAGTTAAAGTCAGGAAAAATGTCAAAGTCTTTGCGCCAAGGAATAATCGATCAGTCCAACAGCATTTCGTGGTGCGAAAAGTAATTCGAAAGCAAGCTTTTTTCTTTCTTTCAAACAACCTCTTTTATACCCCTTTTCCCTAACTATCTAACTAAATTTGAAACTTTTAGGGTCCAAATTCAATTCGCATTGGTTCATTCAAGGGCTGGATGAGGATAACCTCATCTCCTCATTGTCCATATTTCCGCCTAGTCATAGTTCTATATTTACAATAACAAGAGCAACCCATATGTCCTTGTGAGCTGGGTAAGTACATGAGAACACAACAGTGTTCACAAGGAACTCATTTATATTCTCAATATGAACTTTTTGCAATTAAATAGTTGCACCGCTAAATAGATAAATCAGATATGCAATGAGGGACCTTTCTATAGGTCAGCTATTAATCCAACATTTAATAATATTCCTAAACAAGCTCGCACAGACTTATCATTCAAGTATACCGGGCTTCAGCCGAAGTAGGTACATTTATTTAGCACAAAAATAAGAGATATAACAAAATATATATATATGCAAAGTCACAGGCTTTTTCCGTAGTTCTTCACATTTAAAGTGATGTCGTGACCCCACGTTTAGTGGCCATAACCCTATTACAGTGAGTATTTGGTGACATATTAAGACATTAAAAACGGTTATTGGTGTTAGGGTTTGTGCACAGCAAAGAGCATGTCCCCTCTCATTGCACTAGTGGTCTCTGTTTAAGCTCTCTTTAAACATACTATTGAAAGCCTTTCTTGTTATCACAGCCCCTCCCTAAGACTTCTGTGTATGTTGCTCAATGTATTCACAAGTTTGGACATTGCTGTCTTGTTTACACATTGGACCTTGCTTTTACCAAGGCTTATTTAGAGCACTCTTCCCTGGGCCATGTGTTACTTCAACTCATTAGCATAATAACTGAAGCTCTGCACACCTGCTTGTGAGAACCACGCCCAGTTCTTGGAACCACACCCAGCCCTTTGAATCACACCTAGCTCTGTCTATAAAAGGCGGCCACTGAGCCTCACCCAGTGCTTGTGCTTGTCTACCTCCCACTTACCTGAGAACAGATCCTTCGGCGCTGGCACTCCTGCTCTCTTCAGACCTTCATTGGCTTCAATGGGCGCGGCTGCTGGCTCTTCCTTCTTCCGGTTTCCGGCTCCTTCTTGCCTTCGCCCCTCCTCTGTCCACTGCAATCAACCTGCAAAAGAGAAAGAGGACAAGGTTAGACTGATCAGTATCCCTTTTCAGCAACAAGTAAGCGCAAAACTTTTTATTACCTGAAAGAACTTTGACGGCGATTTCTGGATTCATGTAAAGACAATTTGGAACAAGATATCTCCTACGAACTTTGTGGTTCAAACCCTTTGTTACAAGAATACTTTGTGGAACTTTGTGAAATAAACATTGTTTTACATGGAACTTTTAAGAATCGAACAGAGGAAACCATTGACAGCAAGGCAAACAATAAATCAAGGACTTGCACAAATTACCTGCTGTATTTTGATGTAAAAGTACAGTATTTGTTTTATAAAAAGTCTGGAAATGTGTGAAAAGTGAGTTTGCTATTAAGAATTTAGGCTTAAGTTATATTAAGGTGAATGTTAGATGTTGGTAATTCTGATAATGATATTCGTTTGATTTTACAGTAGATTTACAGTAATAGAAAGCACATCCCAGAACAGTAACGCATTCCAAACCTGGAAGCTAGAGACCAGGATCCAAGAGGTACTTTTAGAAGAGAATTTCTAATAGATTAAGGGTTAGTCAGGAACACATTTAGGGATAGGTTGCACTTATCTGTTCTTTGTTTATGTTTCATTAGGCACCAGTTTCTACAGAAGTCAGAGAGGGCCGCAGATTTTAGCAGCACTTCAACAGTGGAAACGCAAGAACGGTGTTGTCTCTCTTTTTTTATTTTATCCACTTCCCCCCTTCCCTTGAGCTCCTGGTTCTTAGTGCACTGTTTAAAACTAGTGTGCTGGAACAAGCAGTTTCAGGGTGGGGTCGGACTGTCTTCAACCTCCATCAGAACTGATCAGAAACTCAGGTGAGCTCGGCTTTGACAATTGGTGAGTTTCAGAAGGAAAAGAAAAAGACCAAGCAGGGTGAATTATATGATAAAATATCCAGGCTGTCTCTTTTGTTAGTTGTCGACGGTGTTTCGACCCTCTCTAGGTACCGGGTCTCATCAGGACTGTATATCTGGGGACTAAACAGGGGACAATGTATAACTATAGGATATTGCGAGAATGGAAAGAACAGAACTTGTAAGGAGGTGTGCTGATCTTACCAGTAGCAGTGATCAGTATAGAAGATGATGCGATGAAGTATCCGGACCTGCACTCATGGAATCTATATTTAATATACTAGGACTATTACAGTCAAGGCACATCAACTGTGCTCACCCAGTGATATGGTGGAGAAAACAGGGATATGAAAGGCAGACTCACAGTGTTTAGTCCTGCCTGGTCAAAAGACGGAGAAATGGAGTTAACTCCTAGCGTTGGATAACGCTACAAACAAACAATCCACCTATAAAAAAGGGAGAGGTTGGCAAGGGTACTGGATAGATAACATAGGTGGAAGTCCCCCATAGCTGTCACGGAGCACTTACTTGGTAGTATTGTTTTCCACGATTGTCGGCTTCTCGTGGTCGCTCGGCTGCGGCATTCGCTGTGTCTGAGAGATCGACCGGAAGCAGGAAGTGCAAGCTATCGTTGCTAAGCAGCAGTGTGTATGGAGAGTCCGGCCGCCATCTTATAGTGGTCATGGCGCGGTATTTCGAGTGATGGTACTAAGTATAAGAACTATTTTAGTGGTAATGGCGCGGTAGTTTGAGTTATGGTACTAGGTATTAGAACTATTTTAGTAGCATAAGGCCAGTCCGAATATCCAGCACTGTAAACGTGTTACTGATGCTGTGTCCTAATTACGTATAGACAACATAGTTAGGTAGACTGGTGCTTAAGAGCTCTTACGGTCATATAGTATTACCACCGAATGGTAGGGGTGTGTAATTGAATCTCAATCATAGTTATTTTACTATCTAGATATACGTATGAGCTACATGGTACATACAGCCAAAATTACACTTGTCACATGGAATTTATACAAATTGCAACGACATTATACAACAGAATGAGAATATAAACAATAATACCAAAATTAATTGAACATTATGGTGTGATATGTATATACAGTGAAATTATTCATAATTATAGACTCTGTATAATCTCAGTAAGCCCACATATGACTTTTTTCATAAAGCTACTTGTAGGGTCTCAATATGCCTGTTATGTATAACAAAAGTGTGATACATAGTGGAGATAATATACATGTCTATTACTTAAAAAGGCCGAGTGTTAAGGGCAGTATACTGTATCTAATATACCTTATGGGGGTCAATGTGCAGAATTAAGTTCTGTATTTAGGGAAGGTAGACAGAGCCCTGTCTATCTCAGTGGAACTGATGGTCGTGTTCAATGTAGTCTAATGAACTTGCGCCATTCCTCCAGACTTTTCAATCTATTGCGGATAGAGCCACACTTATCTATCCACTTACATTCAAGCGACTGAAGGATGAGTGACATGTCTCCGCCCCTGGGGGGTATCCTTTCTTTTTCAATAACCTGCCATTTGATGTCATTGGCAGAGTGGCCTTTTTCTTTATAGTGTTCTACCAGTGGTGCATTGTCCACCTCGCAGCAAATGCGGCTTCTGTGTTGGCTGATGCGCGCTTTCACTGGTTGGGTGGTTTGGCCTATATATATATCAGGTTGCATGGACACCATAGACAGTAGATAACATTGGGTGTGAAGCAGTTGGTGAAGTCACAGAGTTTTACCTTCACATCGCCATGCACAAAATCCTTTGTTTCCAGGGTAAGATCGCAGGCTACACAGTTCCTGCATTTGTAATGACCTGTAACGGGAGGAAGTGACTACAGATCCGGGATAGTTCTTTTTTCTGAACTCTTACTAGTATCAGAGTGGACCAGATGATCTTTAATGTTCTTACCCTTTTTGAAGAATAACATGGGTATTTCACGGCATGTGTTTAGTGTATTTAGCGTGGGCCAGTGTTTTTTGATGGTTTTCTGCACTTGTGTGCTCATAGGGCAAAAGGTGGTTACACACACATTCCATGTGACGAGTGCAATTTTGACTGTATGTACCATGTAGCTCATACGTATATCTAGTTAGTAAAATACCTATTATTGAGATTCAATTACACACCCCTACCATTCGGTGGTAATACTATATGACCGCAAGAGCTCTTAAGCACCAGTCTACCTAACTATGTTGTCTATACGTAATTAGGACACAGCATCAGTAACACGTTTACAGTGCTGGATATTCGGACCGGCCTTATGCTACTAAAATAGTTCTAATACTTAGTACCATCGGTCAAAATACCGCGCCATTACCACTAAAATAGTTCTTATACCTAGTACCATCACTCGAAATACTGCGCCATGACCACTATAAGATGGCGGCCGGACTCTCCATACACACTGCTGCTTAGCAACGATAGCTTGCACTTCCTTCTTCCGGTCGATCTCGCAAACACAGCGAATGCCGCAGCCGAGCGACCACGAGAAGCAGACGATCGTGGAAAACAATACTACCAAGTAAGTGCTCCGTGACAGCTATGGGGGACTTCCACCTATATTATCTATCCAGTACCCTTAGCAACCTCTCCCTTTTTTATAGGTGGATTGTTTGTTTGTAGCGTTATCCAATGCTAGGAGTTAACTCCATTCCTCCGTCTTTTGACCAGGCAGGACTAAACACTGTGAGTCTGCCTTTCATATCCCTGTTTTCTCCACCATATCACTGGGTGAGCACAGTTGATGTGCCTTGACTGTAATAGTTCTAGTATATTAAATATAGATTCCATGAGTGCAGGTCCGGATACTTCATCGCATCATCTTCTATACTGATCACTGCTACTGGTAAGATCAGCTCACCTCCTTACAAGCTCTGTTGTTTCCATTCTCGCAATATTCTATAGTTATACATTGTCCCCTGCTTAGTCCCCAGATATACAGTCCTGATGAGACCCGGTACCTAGAGAGGGTCGAAACACCGTCGACAACTAACAAAAGAGACAGCCTGGATATGTTATCATATAATTCACCCTGCTTGTCCTTTTTCTTTTCCTTCCGAAACTCACCAATAACCATTTTTTATGTCTTAATATGTCACCAAATACTCACTGTAATAGTGTTATGGTTACTACACTTGGGGTCACGACATCACTTTAAATGTGAAGAACTACGGAAAAAGCCTGTGATTTTTCATATATATATTTTGTTATATCTCTTATTTTTGTGCTAAATAAATGCATATATGATTCATCTATTTAGCGGTGCAACTATTTAATTGCAAAAAGTTTATAATGAGAATATAAATGAGTTCCTTGTGAACACTGTTGTGTACTCATAGTCATAGTTCTAACGAATGAATGAATGAATAATATCTTGTAACACGCAACTTAGTCCAGGGGCATCAAGGCGCCTAAAAGGTGGTACAGCCTAAGATATGAACCAGTGCAAGAGTTACAGATAGGCCTCTACGAAGAGCAATGTTTTAAGTGCTTTGCGAAAGAGCACGATGGATGGTTGTCCTTTTAATTCCATGGGAAGAGTGTTCCAAAGCCTCAGGGCAAAAGAGGAAAATGCCCTCCCTCCCCACCTGGCTTTGAAAATCTGGGGGACAGACAAAAGGTTTTTATTAGAGAAGCGAAGAGGTCTGAGAGTTGGAGGAAAGGAGGGACCGTATACCATCTGAACTTGCTCCATACAGAGCCCCATGGGTAAGGTAAAGGATCTTGAAAGAGATCCTGGACTGGATGGGTAGCCAGTGCAGGTTCTTCCTGGCTAGAGAGGCTGAAGAGAATCTAGGGACGTCAGGAACGAGCCTGGCCGCCGCGTTTTGTACTATCTGCAAGCGCTCAATAAGCTTTTTATTGATGCCTAAATAGAGCGCATTACAGTAGTCAAGTCTCGAGGAGACAAGAGCCACGGTGACCTGCTTTCGAGCTTCTGGTGAAAGGTAGTGTGAAATCTTTCTCAGGATCCTGATGACACCACAGCAGGTGGACACAGTCCTACTGACCTGACGGTCAAAGTAAAGGGTGGTGTCTATCAGCACACCCAGATTCCGGGCGGTTTGAGAGGGCAGAGGGCACACTCCGAGGGACGATGGCCACCAGTCACTCGACCAGATGTCCTGTTTACCCCCGAAGATCAGGAGCTCTGTTTTCTCTCCGTTTAACTTCAGGGAATTCACAATCATCCACTGGGAAACTGCCTCCATACAGTTTCAAAAATTAAGAGCGGAGATACTCACTGATTGAGAGAGGGAGACCATGTTTTGCGTGTCATCAGCATATGATAGCACTTCCAAACCGAAGGATCTAACTAACCGGCAAGTGGGGCCACATAGATGTTAAAAAGAGTAGGGCTCAAAGATGAGCCCTGAGGGACCCCACACTGCACAGGTTTGGCGGGGGAGAGAAACTCGCCCAATTCGACCTTCAGTTCTCTCTGGTTGAGAAAAGAGGTCAAGAGGCTCAGTGCCGGGCCCTCAACTCCCATCTCCCTGAGGCGAGTTACCAAGACAGAGGGAGACAGGGTATCGAAGGCAGCTGTCAGGTCGAGCAGGACCAGAAGAGTAGCCTGGCCCTTGTCGACTTTCGAGCGAATGTTGTTAATGACCACCGTCAGGGCAGACTCGGTACTATGGGCCCTTCGAAAACCGTGTTGCGAAGGGTCCAGCATGCTGGAGTCATCCAGGAAGGCACTTAGATGTTGATTCAGATGTGCCTCGAGCATTTTTGCTGGGGCGGGAAGCAGGGATATAGGACGAAAGTTCTTCAGAACCGGGGTACAAAGTGGGCTTTTTCAAAAGAGGCTTGACAACCGCCATTTTCCATGAGGAGGGAAGATACCTTCAGTAATAGCTAAGTTCATCACCTCTAAGAGGGGAGGCAACACAGCCTCCCTGCACTCCTTAAGAATCTTAAGGGGGCAAGGATCCAGAGGGGATCCAGATTTTGTTTTATCGAGGAGCAGATTTAGTTGTTCAGAGGTGAGAAGGGGGAAATTGAGGAAGCTGCTACAGGGTTCATCCCCCTGGCAATCGGGGGGGAGGGACCAGGGGGACAGCAGTACCCAAATCACGGTTTAGGGATTCGAGAGTGGTGTAGATATCCACTATTTTCGTGTGGAAGTAAGTGGAGATCCTGTCACACAGCTCCTGAGATCCCACTGTGGGATCCAGCGTTTGTAGGGAGTCGACGATCTTAAACAATTCCCTAGGGGAGTTGAGGGAGGCCGTCAGGTTAGCAAAATGGGCCTTCTTTCCCTCGATTACCACCAATTTATACTCTTTAAGGAGATGTTTATGTTTTTCCTTCTCCTTAGGATCAAGACGAGTCCGCCAGAGCCTCTCCTGTTTCCTATAACCCTGCCTTAGCAACCTGAGCGAGTCAGTGAACCAAGGAGCCGAGGGTCTCTTTCTCGCAGAATAGTGTTGTTTGGCTGGGGCCAGGGTATCCACGGCTCTCGCAATGGAGTTAGCAAATTCGAGGGCGGCGGAGTTAGTGTCCCTCACGGTGGAAGACTTAAAACTGGTCATGAATGGGGCCGGTGTCTCATTTTTAATCAGCCTAAAGTTCCTTCTCAGTTCTCACTTCCTGAAACCGAAGGGCGGCATGGAGGGATGGTGAAATTTAAGTTCCAGTGGGACGGCCATATGGTCTGACCAAGTGAGAGGGATGGGCGAGCCTATACTTAATCTAGGATCATTGGAGAAAACTCCATTCAACGTGTGGCCGGCTATGTGGGTAGGACTATCCACAAGTTGCACCAGGCCACATGAGGCCAAAGAGTCCACTAAAAAAGAAGTGTCACTAGAGCTCGGTGAAAATTAAAATCTCCTAATACGGTCAAATTAGGTCTGTCAATGATAGGTTCTAAAACTTTCAGCAGGTCGTGGCTGAAAACAGACCTAGGGCCCGGGGGCCTGTAAAACAAAAGGCCAGAAAATGAGACAGTAGGAGAAGAATTGAGAGAGAAATACGTAGCCCTGAAAGAGTCTGTAGGGGTGGAGAGGGATTCGGTACGGCAGATGGAAGAGTTCTTATACAGTATGCCCAGTCCTCCTCCCCTACGTCCGACTCTATCCATCCGAGCTGGAGCGTAGCCCTCCGGAATGGCATTAATGAGCTTGGGACCGGCGGATTCTGATGCCCAGGTTTCCGTAATAAAGACCCAGGAGGGCTTTCTAACGGAAACAAAATCCCTAAAAGCAATATTATTTTTAACTAGGGATCTTGCGTTAACGAGAAAGCCATCCTCGTGTACGTGCATCTAAACCCCTCCTGAGGCGGAAGCCGGGAGGTTGCTGTTTTATTTGTTTTATTTGTTTCATTATTTCTCTGTTTTCGCACCTTTTAAATTACCTCGCTGGTACCTTTTAACCTTAATGCACTCTGCTTGATTACGAAGCTTAGCTGCACTGCCTGAAAATATACTGTATTGTGTTTGTACCCTGCTTGATTTTAGAAGTGGTGGTAATGCCCCCCCGCTCGATCTAATAAGCGTGATCGACTCACCCTGATACTCGGGCCATCCTCAGCCGATTTAGGCGCTGGACAGCCGAGCCACGGAGAGGTTGAATCGACTTTGGCGGCCATCTTGGTTTGGGGCAGCGTTTCCACGCTCCCTATTGGCCACTATAAAAGGACTTCTTAGTCTCACCGCTCCTATTCGCTGTGCATCTAAACCCCTCCTGAGGCGGAAGCCGGGAGGTTGCTGTTTTATTTGTTTTATTTGTTTCATTATTTCTCTGTTTTCGCACCTTTTAAATTACCTCGCTGGTACCTCAGCTTTTAACCTTAATGCACTCTGCTTGATCACGAAGCTTAGCTGCACTGCCTGAAAAGATACTGTATTGTGTTTGTACCCTGCTTGATTTTAGAAGTGGTGGTAATGCCCCCCGCTCGATCTAATAAGCGCGATCGACTCACCCTGATACTCGGGCCATCCTCAGCCGATTTAGGCGCTGAGACAGCCGAGCCTCGGACAGGTTTAATCGACTTTGGCGGCCATCTTGGTTTGGGGCAGCGTTTTCACGCTCCCTATTGGCCACTATAAAAACGGAAGGTAATGCCTCCGCGCAGCGGACGCGGCCAGCGGACGCGCCGGACCTGCGCCGGAGTCGCGCCAGAGTCCTGCCGTCTGTGCCCGTCCGCGTCCCGGATGTGGCCGCAGTTGCAGGTAGTGTTACACCTTGTGACCTCTCACATATCATTTCCTATGACAGTGCCACCCTTAAGACTCTGAAGCCTAAACATTGTATCTTACCTTCTATCCCGCCCCAAGATATTAACCCCCATCTTCCCTTCACAAAATGCCTCCCAGAACATTTTGACGACTTACAGCACAATTGCCTCATCTCACAAATCTTTCCCAACTCAGCACGAATAAAGGCAGGGGTATTCAACTGCCGGTCTCTTGTAAAACACACCCTTGATATCTCCCATACTTTAGAAGAAGATAAATGGGACCTTCTATTCCTAACCGAAACTTGGTATGGGGATGAAACCAACCCCGCGATACACTTAGCCATTCCCCCTGGCTATAGTATACATTGCGTAAATAGATAAGGCCCCCACCCTGGAGGTGGAGTTACTATTATATACAGATCACACTGGACCATATCCTCCTTCCCTTACAAACAATTGGAACGCATCGAGGCACTCCCCTTCTGTATTCAAATAGCGGCCAATTTTACCTTCACTGGCCTTCTGGTCTACCGACCCCCAAACTCTAAAACATCTTATCTCCCAACATTCCTTGATTATGTTCTACAAGTATCATCGCGGTACGCCAACTTCACTCTACTTGGGGACTTTAATCTCCACGTAGATAACCCCCTGGACTCCACGTCCTCCAATTTCTTATCCACCTTATCAGACGGTGGATTAAACCAAAACCAACTCATTAGTTGCCCGACACATAAAGCTGGCCACACCCTGGACCTGATTTGTACCAATTTGGAGGGTCTAGTCACAAGTGATCCCCTCCTTGTGATCTGGTCCGACCACCTCTTTGTTCCTTTTTCGTTCCCCCGGCATCGCCAAGCTCGTCACATATGCCCTGCTAAACAACAGGGCAGAAACTGGAGTAAGATTTCATCTGACAGCCTTGCCGCCCTCCTTCATTCTTCTGACCTCCAGATACGGTTGCCGATCTCCACACCCGATTGACTAGCTTCAACGATCTGATCTCTTCCGCCATTGACCGCCCTGCCCCCATCAGGCCCATCAAAACCTATCGCTCTGCCCCTTCTGCCCCATGGTACTCCGACGAACACCGGAAATGCAAATCGGAATGTAAACGCCTTGAGAGATGTTGGAGAATCACTTACTCACCTGACTGTAAATCCCTCTACAAATCTGCCTCAAAAGGATACAGAAAAAAATAATTTATCATAAAAGATCCTTTTTTGAAGAAAAAATCTCCCGTTCTCAAGGCTCTTCCAGGGAGATATTTGACATAGTAAGATCCTTCACTGACCCCCTGGCTCTCAAACGACCTCCGTTGGTATCTCAGACACTATGTAACAGCCTCTCTGATTTTTTTAAAAATAAAATAGCCACTATATATGATTCCTTTCCTAGTAATACCAACTCAGACAAAAGTACTACTAATACTGTCATTAATGGATCTGACTATTTGTTTTTCAACTTTGAAGAGATCACTCCTGATCAATCCCTCAAAGAACTCCTCAATAGCAAATCCGGATCGCCTCTTGATCCCTGGCCTGCCAAACAGTATAAATCCCTAGCACCCATTCTCAACCCCACTCTGAACGGGATTTGGAATGACTCGCTGCACACAGGTGTCTACCCAGACTCCTGGAAGCACGCCCGGCTAGTCCCAATAATCAAGAAAGCCAATGCCGACCCTAGTGATCCCTCCAACTACAGGCCGATCTCTCTGTTACCAGCTCCCACCAAAGTGCTCAAAAAACTCGCTCAGCAACAACTAGCGGGTTTTCTAGAAACCTCAGGTGCTTACCACGATTCCCAGCATGGCTTTAGACCAGGCCACAGCACCGAGTCAGCACTAATTGAGATGGCAGATGCAGTACGTTGGAGGATGGACGAGGGATCTAGAGCGGTGTTGGTGCTGCTTGACTTGTCAGCAGCATTCGACACCGTCTCCCACCCCCTCCTCCTGGACCGTTTACAATCTAAAGGCATCCAGGGTACGGCCTTAAAATGGATTACATCCTTTCTGTCCCACCGTACGCAGGCAGTTTTTACCTCCCCTTTCACGTCGGATAGTCGCCCTCTCCGGTGGGGAGTCCCTCAAGGATCCTCACTGAGCCCCCTCCTTTTCAATGTTTATTTCTCTCCCCTCTTTGATATCATCGCCCAAACCGGAATAAAGGCCACCTCCTACGCCGATGATATTCAACTTACTGGGACGGGCGGAGAGTGGGATACTGCGTAGGGAGTTACTCAGTTACAGTTACTCCTGGTCGTTGTCGAGAAGTTCATCCGCGGCCCTAGGTGTTACAGTCGGGAACAGCACCACACTGTGGTCTGAGTCCGAGTGCAAAGTGCTGTCCTCAGTGTCTGTGTTGATCGTTTCCCGTTCTTCTCTGAAGGAACCCACTGCCGCGACCGCGTCGTTCTGGCCTTTTTTCTGCTGGAAGAGAGTAGGTCCACGTCGCTTGCACTCCGTGGCTCGTCTGCTGGGACCACCCCTCGCGCGGTCTGTGTCATCTCTGGAGCCACCGGCCGACAATCCCGGGGACGGTCCCGGGTTTTCCTCAACGTCCATCACCTCCAACCACTCTTCCACATCTGTAGGGCTCTCAAAGAAGTGAGTTTTGTTGTCGTGGATCACTTTGAGGTGGGCCGGAAACAGCAGGGTGTATCGGAGCTTGGCTTTCTGGAGTCGTTGTTTTACCTCGTAATAGGAGGATCGTTGTTTCTGCACCAGGTTGGTATAGTCCGGATATAGTGAAATGCGTTTATTCTCGTACTCAATGAGGGACTTCAGTCGCGCCTTTTGGAGTAGTACGTCCCTGTCCCGGTAATTAAGAATTTTCACAATCAACGGTCTAGGCGCCAATCCTGGTTTCGGTTGTCCAGTGGGGATCCTGTGGGCTCTCTCCACACAGAAGAACGGTGACAGGCCTTCCGGAGCTACGTTATCTCGGAACCACTGCTCCATGAATTCCGTCGCGTGGGCACCCTCGCTTTGTTCCGGAAGTCCAATGACGCGGATAATATTGCGCCGGTTGCGGCCTTCGGCATCTTCTACCCGTTCCATGAGGGATTTCACTTGGTGTTGCATGTGTTGGATGGAAACGGTGTGGTCAGCCACCGTCAGGGCGAGGTCCGTCAGCGTTGACCCATGGTCTTTAACCTTATCCGCCAACTTGTCGTGGTCGGCTTTCAACAGTGAAAGGTTAGTGGCAAGGGTGCCCACCTGTGTCTCCATCACGGCCCTGGAGTCTCTGATTTCTTTGAGAATTAAGTCCAGCTTATCCAGGGATTGGTCACCAGACAGGGCACGATTCAGCAGCAGCGGCCTGGACCCCCCCGGCCCTGTGTCCAGGACATGTCCCGGTGGCACCTCTTCCTTGCCATCTGTGGCTCTCATCCCCTTCCGGCCCATGGTTTGTGTCCGCGGACCACAGCAGTGAGCAGGAGCACGGGTCAAGGCAGCCCCACCCAAGTACCGCGCCAGCAGCACCCTGGTGCCCGACTCAGGTCCAAGGTTAGGTCTACCACCGGAAAGCGGGTGGTCTCCAGGTTCGGGGTCTCTCAGTTCATCGCAGGGAGGAAGAAGGGGGGGCCCCATGTGGTAGCATGCATTCTGAGGTGTGTGCGTAGCCGCCGCAGTCGGGCCTCCGCAGCTCAGCGCAGTACTGGTCAGGCTGCCGCTGGTCTCTGGAAGTGGGGGGGGGGGCCGCCACAGCCCGCACCCCTATCTGTTCGCCCCAGGCGTGTGTGTTGGCACTCCTCACCGGTCCACGCAGTCCCAGGCAGGCAGATCCCAGCTCCAGTCACGGTGTCTCCACCACCCTCGGGCCTCGCGACCTGGTCAGCCGCACTCGCGCTTCCACGAGCGCTGTAGGTTTCGCACTGCAGGCGTCGCCGGCAGGGGGGGGGAGAGAGCAGAAGAAAGGCAGGCCACTCACCCGTCCCAGCCCCCCGCACTCACCGCCTCTCAGCGCCGCAGTAGGTCCTTGGGCAGAGTCTCGGCCGCGACGCAGCACACGGGTCTTCCCCGGCCAGGGCGCACCACAACAGGACGGGCCACCTCTCGGGGTGCCAGTGCCCGGTCCAGACCAGGCCCCCCGCCGGCAGGGTGGCGCCAAAACTCCCGCCTGGACAGCTCCGGGACCATCCGCCGCTCAGCACCAGCGGTTCGGGCATGGCTCCTACGCGATGTCCGGGCTAACAGCGTGGGTTCAGGCCTCAAGTCGGCTCCGGCCGCTCACTCCGCATCTGCAGCCCCTAGGGCCCCCAAACTGCCGTCGAGTCTGCCAAAGGTGACACAGGCTCACGGACCGCAGGGCAACGTCGTGTCGCTCCCCCTAAGAGCGGCTTTCAGGATTTTCGGCCCCCGGCGGCACCGGAGCTCTAGCAGACTCCGTCCGCCATCTTGGCCTGCTAGCCACGCCCCCCCCATGCTATCAGGCATTACTGGTCTTTCATCTTTGTAAACCCAAATTTCATCCTCTTCTCTTTGTCTACATCCTGCTTTTAACCAAATGTATTTTTCTTCCACACTATCAGGGTATAATGGAACTGTAAAGAATGCATTACATAGGTTAACACCTTCTATGCTCATGACAAGCCAAGCTCGTCATGAGGCACGGTGCTCGTGTGCTCAAGACGAGCTGAGCTCATCATGAGCCGTGGAATGCTCACACGCGGGGATAATTCCTGTGCTGTGCTGAACGTTCCACGGAAACGGGTGAGGTCATGACGCGCTCAGCTCGTCATGAGCACACGAGCACTGTGCCTCATGATGAGCTCAGCTCATCATGAGCGCGGGGGCACTGTGCGCGCCCCCAGCACAGTAGGGGAATTACCCCCACTGCGAAGGGGTTAATGACTGTATACCATTCTGCATCATGTGGAATTTGGCACAGGATCACTGCTGGATTTGGCTCAACAGGACAGCATGGGACAACAAACGTATTAACTTTTCGTAAATCCTGTACTATACTAAATGTTCCATTAGGCTTTTTCAATCCCGTTATAGGTTAATTACATGGACTGCTTATTATTTCTCTCATAATTCCCTGTTCAATCATTTTGTTTATCACCGGAGTTATTCCTTCAATTATTTCTGTTGTCAATTTATACTGAGGAATATTTGGGTAACTCACTCCTTCCTTTACAGAAACTTTCACAGGATCCACACCTTTCATTAATCCAATATCTTCTCCTGTGAAATCCCACACCTCTTCCTTGACTGTTTCTTTTAATTTACCAGGTATCTTTTCTTTGTCAAATACAGGAAACATGCTATTTTGTTCTGAATCTATCAGTGACATGGTCATTTTATACAATCTACCTTCATCTGGAGTTTGGAGTTCAATGCCATCTGGTGAACAATAAATGGCACAGTTCATCTTGCACACTATGTTCCTTCCAAGAAGGTTGACAGGACTACTGTCACACACTACAAATCAATGCATATCTTTGAAATTGCCAATTTCAACCTCAACTGGTTCAGTCAGGGATGTTTTAATCTGCCTTTTCGCTACGTCTACTACTTGGATGAAGTCTCCTGAGAAAAGAAGATTTTGAACTTCTACTGATCTGACAGTAGGACGGGTAGCACCTGTGTCCACTAGGAAAGTCCCATTTACACCATTCACCTTTCCATTCACAAATGACCAGATTGATCTATCTCTAGAGTGGCGCCAAGTACGCACTCTTCTCCCTCTTCTAGGCACCGTCAATAACTTTCATCTGACTCACTCCAGTCTTTCTTCATCCAATACTGTGGACTCACATTCACTCTAGGTGATCTTGTTACCTGTTCTCCTCCGAAGAATCCTGTCTCTGCACTGTATTTCTGTAGATTTACACTGTATGGAAGTGGTGGTTGTGGCACCTGACTCTGTTGGGTAACTAACTGTTGCTGTGGCAATGTCTGCTGATTTACCTCATTCTGCACCTGTGGATTTAATTATGTATTTTCGGGATTAACTCTTGGTGGCAACTTACACTCATTCTTCCAATGCCATAACCTGCCACAATTGTGACATGGAAACTTTTTCTTTGCCTCTTCTAAAGTACCCATTCCTTTTTCTTCATTTAGGTTCCCTTTCATTTTCGCTTGACCTCCATCATGACTTTTGTTCTCTAATTGAGCAACTTGATGTTCAGCCACTTTCACTTGTGCCCACATGGCTTTCTCTTTAAGCTTTCTTTGCTTAACTTCAATCTCATCACTACAATATTTTGCATGCTCCACACCTCACCGACAGAACATGACTGCCAACCCATCAAATTATGTTTAATCATATCCCCTATCTCTGGTCTTAACCCAAAGACAAATCGATACACAAAATAACTCATGCCCTTTTTCGCTCAACTCCTCATATCCACTGTACTGCTTAAACACTAACAACAATTTTTCATAAAATGAATGTACTGATTCTTTGGGTTCTTGTCATGTCCTGTCAATCTTCATCCAATCTGTTTCTTTTGGGGGGATTTTATTCTTCAAGAATATTACCTGTTCATATTTTCGCATTACCTCAAGTCCTCTCTTGGATACTCGGCTTTTGGCCAATCCACAGTAATTTTGCATTCCAACCATAAATTTGCTGGTACTACTATGTCAAACAACCCATCTAAATCTTCCCATAACAGTTTTGAGACGTTTACAAATCGATCCACTTGTTGGTACCATTCCACTGGTTTCTCGTGTAACCTAGAGAAATCATTTATAAATGACAATATGTCCTGTCTAGTCCTGGGAACATGCACATACCCTCCTCCTGGTATCTCTCTCATAGGAAATTCATTTGCAACAGACTCTTTTTCTCTGACCGGAAACGCTAATGATGTTTTGTCATTGATTTCTTCCCTTTTCTTTGACCACTTACTCTTCCACCGTTCCACATCTCCCCACTTCCTCATCAGCACAATCAATTCTTTTTTCTGAGTTAATCTTCCGGCAGTATTCACATTGTCAATATCCTTTTCAGTAAAATCTACTCTGTAAGACTTTTGTAATATTTTAATCTTTGCAAAATCTACATCAAGTTCATTTGCCAGTCCCTCTAATCGGTCATGCAGATTTTTAGCTCTCCATGTAATGCTTTTACACGTGAACATTAATTCATCATCTTGGTAGACTTTTAACCTATCTGTTCCAATTGTTCCAATTATTAATTCTTCCATGTCAATTTTCAATCTGACCACATCTAACACTTTAGGTTCTTGACCCTTTCATTCCAACGTTTTAAGCCAATCACTTAATTCCTTTTCAGTCGGTCCTACAGGAGTTTGCGATAAATCAATTTTCTCTTCACTTCTTTCGGGTGTTGCAGAATCTGACTTTGCACCCATTGGAAACTTATATGGGAGAATTTGATTGAAGGTCAAATCAGGCGATGTCATCTGACTAGTATGCCTTACTTCAGATACATCTGGATAAACCTTTTCTCTTACTTTTTGTAAACTTTGGTTCAAAGGGATGATTAATGATGGTTCTTTTATCTTCTGATTTTCGAACCCTGGAATCACAGGACCTATTGTTACTGGGACAGTCACAGCTTCTACATTTTTTGTGAGTTCCTGTATCTTTTCAGTCAATTCATTAGTAGATCACACATATTCGGACGTGCTTGGGTTTCCTTCAAATCTCCTTTCTGCTCTATCCATACTACCTCTAATTTCACAGTATTGTCTTGGAGTACCAGTAAATCTGGTCTCCATTGGTGAGGCATTTGAAGTCACTGCTACAGGACTCGGTTGATATGGAGGGTGTCTTCTATTTAATATCTCCTCCAGCACTTCATCCTCTGTCTCACAATCCCCATAACTCTTTCTCTCTGATTCCACATTATTCCTCTTTTTCGTACACTTCCGTCCTATCATTTCATCAGCCGTTCTTACCGGATACATTCCATCACACATATCAGCATTTTTCCATCTCCGCATTCTACTCTCATGTCGTTCCCCACAAACCTCTTAATTCACCTTGAGTTCCTCTGAACTCCTCAAATCGTTCTCGCTCCAATTCATGCATCTCATCTTCCCACTCGGTCAATGCCTCAAATTGAGTTGGTCTAGGTCTCGGTTCAAGCTTAGTCATTTTCTCCCTCAAATTTCGTAATACAGCAACACTAAAATAACCTACTTCTGGAAATGCCAATACTCCATCATTCTTAGTGTATCTAGCCCAATTCTCTAACCATATGCAGGCATGATAGCCATATTTTGTCATCATGTACAATGCAGGCATTTTAGGTGGAGTCCTTTTTAAACATGTTCTTCAATTTCTTAAACCATGAAGGGTTTTCTCTTTCTTCTCCATAATAGAACTCAATTTTTCGATCGTTTCCTGACTTTCGAACAATCGCACACTCTTCCACAAACTGCTTAGTTACACCAACCTATCACAGCAAGGTTCACACTAACACACAAATCAGACTAGAATATGTCACAAATCCTTTCAACCAATGCTTACACAACCTTTGCTAGCGTACCAATCAGTGCTCACTATGTTCTAGTCACGTAGACCAATACCAAGCCGACAACTCTACGCCAACTCTGCTCCGGCTTCTACAGCTCCAACTGACCCCTCCTTTACAAAACATATCGGCACACTGTATTTACACCTTTATACATTTAAACCCAGTTAGTAACTACATAAAACATTTCCATTTGTCTGTTTCGCTAAAACCAAAGTGATAGTTTCTTCAAACTCGCATGAATTCTGTATTTCCAGTAGACAGCGCTTACATCTCCTCTACCACAGAATTTTAGTTTTGTGGATAAAGTAGCATTTCTTTCTACCATATCCTTCTCTCAAGCTCCAGTAACAACTCTGCTACTCTCTTAGGGCTAAGTTTTAATCAGAGTACATTTGACTCCTGTGCTTAGAGCCAGGATTTTACAGGTGTCCTTCGCAATACATTCTTCACTTTTACACGTAAAATGTCCCTAACTTGTAACACACGACGATGTTACTACTTTGGAACAGACTATGTAATGTGTGACTTACTTGCCATACTTTCCTCTTCCTAGGCAGAGTAACCAGCTTCCTACGTCCCAGAAGCCTCACAATTCCGACTACACATAACGTAATACAGACGCAACATATAATGTTAATCATCATTTCTGTACATCAAACTCTATATGCATTACCCTGCTAAATCTATTACCTGTCCAAGTTAACCTATGGCAACCATACTCCTGCTACCAAGAAAAACTGATCAAGCGCTCCTCTAAAACAAACCTCAAACCATCACTATATATCCTAGGAGCTATCAGACTTTACTCTTCGGTGGGGCCCATAACACCGCGAGTCACTCATTCACACAAATCACCCTGCTCCCAAGATCAGTGTAAACCAGAGGACGAGCTGCTGGAATAGCGGAGTGTCCTACTTCATCTATTTAGTCAAATTTCTATACTTTATATACATATGCATTTTATTAGATCTTACCATGGTTTTAATTCTAGAGAAAACATTTAAGACACCCCACTGTTTGGTCAATGGATCAGCTAGTAAAAGTTAACTAATGGACAAAAAGACCAGCTTAATTCTCCATGTATTTAATTTCTATTTTTAAATATTTAAATCTCCTAGCATGACCTTACTTTATTAAACTGTTAGTTTGAATTCAATTGACCATTTTTATTAATTCACCTAAAGAAAGAGATAATTAATTAAAACAGTTTACATTTATTAGCATAATAGTTCTGAAAAATAAGTCAAAGACACATTACCAATCTTCTCGGCAATAGAAATCAGGATTAGAACAGCAGAGTTCCCCAAAACAGCCCCTCTATTCTTTCTCGATGTTCACCACCCATGAGGACTCTGACCCCGTCAAAAGTTAAAGTCAGGAAAAATGTCAAAGTCTTTGCACCAAGGAAAAATGGATCAGTCCGACAGCATGTCGTGGTGCTAAAAGTAATTCGAAAGCAAGCTTTTTTCTCTCTTCCAATGACCTCTTTTATAAACTTTTTCCCTAACTATCTAACTAAATTTGAAACTTTTAGGGTCCACATTCAATTCTGATTGGTCCATTCAAGGGGTGGATGAGGATAACCTCATCTCCTCATTGTCCATAGTTCCGCCTAGTCATAGTTCTAAGCATAATAAAGTTCTGATTGTTCGTTATTGCATTCTTTTACCCTTGTCCTTTAACTTGTCACTTTTCAGTACTTTCCCACGGACATCTTAATTTAGTACCATTCTGCTCTTCAGGCCCCGCTGACCTTGATACCAGCCGCACAGGCACAGAGTGCTTGCACATCTCTCAAGCGCAGTCACGCATGCGTAGAAAGACATTCTCTTGGAGTCTCGCAAACCCTCCATGTTTTACTAGGCCGCATGGACCATAACGGGAGCTATCATTGAAACAAACACAATTAAACTTTACATTTTGAAGTAAAACCCTTCTGTTTACCCCCCCATTCTAAGTTCACCCTGTTAGTGATTACCTAGCTAAAAGCCACATATATGCGTTGTTTTCTTAACATTCCGTCATTTCTGCCACAATTACACTTTTAAGAAGCATACATGCATAGCCTTTCATTAGATTATAGCATTTCCGCACTATATTAGTAAGACCGTTTCACATAATTAATGTATTAGTTTGCAGCATGAGCAAATTAGTATCCCACGTGTATTTGTGTGTGTGCTTTCTATACTAGGATGGTTAATTCAAAACCCACATGATTAATACATTGTACAGTTATGGGAAGGTGACTTCATGAGTGGTATACAAAAAATGTTGTTTCACCCTCGCTCCATCAAGGTACATATGGCTTAATCAGTGATTACATTTCAGAGTTTATGCAGTGAAAGACACCAGTGTTGGCACTTTAATGTGGTTGCGGCTGTCCCTAAACTGGAAGAGAACTTTCTTGGCTTTCGTGTGAAACAGGAGTGTTTTCTTATCTGAGAATTAGGGTCCTCTCCAGGCTGAGTGCCTTGAGCGTGGAGATACCTCTGGCTTCGACCGCAGACCACCGTCGTGTTAGGACACATTGGCTCTCTGTGAATCACTGATTGAAAAGGAAGGAATCTGTGCCGTGAGGACACTGCAGGGCCCTCTAACTGCACTTGGATCTGGATGGGCCCCCAGCGACAAGATCTGAATGGGATTTAAAGATCGGATGGTGGATCCACTCTTCTGATCTATAAGTGCTAGTTCCTGCTCTATTTTTGTGATTGCTTCTCTATATATCTTCTCTCTGTAAGAGGCTCGGTTGGCTATACACCCTCTTAGATATGCTTTGAGTGCTATCCGTACCATCACAATAGTAGCAGAGTTTAGATTGATTTCCAAGAATGAGGTGGACTAGATAAAAGCTTATTTCTTCATCCTCTAGCAAAATCGTCCGATCAAAGGACCAGGTAGTATGTCTGATCTGCTGGGAAAGAGTTAAAGTAAAGAGGATGGCAGAGTGATCTGATAAGTGGGAGGGAAGATAAACCAGATCCTTCAGAGCATCTTTGAGGATGTAACTAAAAAGAGCATAATCAATTCTCGATTTATGATTATATTTGAGGTTTTGAAAGGAAACCCCCAGAGTGTTACCCGCTCTCTCCCTCCATACATCCGCAAGTCCCAAAGTTGTCGTAATTGATATGAGGGTTTGTCTGGATTTGGAATGCGTCAATGCTCTGGAATTGGGGGGGGATTTATCTAAGGTGGGATTTAGAACGAGATTAAAATCTCCTACCCATATCACCGGGTCTTGGGAAGAGATCAGATAACTCTGAATTCTGTTCAGGTGTGAAGGGTCATCGAGGTTGGGGCCATAGTAGCCCACCAAGGTGAATGGCCTGCCATCTAGCCGTACTTTGGAAATGAGCCATCTCCCACTGAGATCCTCCTGAAACTCTATGATCTGAGCTTTAGCCTGTTTTTTAAAAATAATGAGGATCCCACGTATATTTGTGTTGTGGTCTGTGCATAAAAACTTGTCTACCCACTTAAGCCTTTTCAGCATCTCGTTCACCTCATGTTTGAGTAGGTGAGTCTCCTGAATGACAATGACCTGTGCGGGGGAGTCTCTCAGATATTATATGATTCTATGTCTCCTACTCCTCACACGCAGGCCATTGACATTCCAGGTTAGAAATTGCAACCCAATCATGGCTCTTTCCTACCCCAACTCTCCAATTCGCCTGTAGGACCTAACGGACCACCATCTCCTAGAGGCTCAAATGCACCGCGTTTAAAAAGGTAGTGATTTAAAACAAATGGGACAAGAACTGGCTTACAAGGACTTATTTCCCCCCACCCCTCCCTTCGGAAAACCCACCCTTACTTACTCTGGCCAGATGAATAGCCAGATTTGCGTCTTCAATCAGACCTTCTCCCCCTGCCTTGCCCTCTAACGCAGAAGTGATAATAATAATAACCGGCTGTATAGATACATTCAAGGCTGAAAAGGCTTGATTGATTCATAAGGTACGGATGTGTACTACCGGGCGGAGCGTCCCACCTCTCCCCATTGTGACATAACTTTAATACTAAAGTTTTTTTTTGTTTTTTTTAATTTTATTATTTTATTGTTAACTTTTTATATTTTCTACTTTTATGTTATTTTAATTGGTCTTTGGTTGATTTTTTTTCCTATTTGTATCCTATGTTACATTGTGTTACTTTTAGTGATTTCCCACTAATTGGAGTTACATGTGTGGGGTGGAAATAGAATACATATAAGACTATCTACCTGGGGGGGTTGCGCTGAAAGTGAGAAGAAAGACCTTAGTGTCTCCCTTGTGTGTGATCACTGATGGAGGTTAATAATTCATCTGCTTCAAGAGGGGAGCGGATGTTATGCATCTTATTGTTATACATCACCCTCAGGAATGCAGGAAACCTCCTCTGTACAGTAGCCCCCATGGCCCTAAACTTCTCCATTTTTTGGCCGAGTTCCCACTGCCTGTCTAAGGTGGTTTTTGACAGGTCAGATCGAACTTCAAAGGAAAAATCTTGTGCCTTTAATGATTTTGTCTTTAGTGCAAGATTCAGAATGTTTTCTTTTATGCTATATGTGAGGAAATTCACTAGGATTCACTCTCCCGGAGTTGAGGCGAAAAGGGTCTCTATGTATTCTCTGGATATCCTTTTCTAGGTCCTCTGTTGTCTCATCTAAATTAAGGGCATTTTTTAATGGAGACACTACATAGGCCTTAATTTCACCTCCCTCCTTCCCCTCAGGGACCTTCAGGAGTCTAAGATTGTTTCTCCTAGAGTAATTCTCCAGGGACTCGACCCTGAGGCACTGAATCTTAATCTCTGCGGACTCCAGGCTGGCTTTTAATTCCCCCACTGTTTCTTCCAAGCTTTCTGTCCTCTCATAGAGGCCATCCACTTTCTTTTCGAGTGTCTCACACACTGCCCTGATCTCGTTTTGATTATTCTTAGATTTCGCAAGTCCACTCTTGATCTCCTCCCTCATTGTTGACAGGAGTACCTCCAAGCGGCCATCCCCACTGGTTCCTCCCTTAGTTGGAACTCTGGATGTTATAACTGCATCATCCGTAATCAGGTCGGGACCCCTGTGGTCTTCTGTTGGCATTGACTTAGCGGCCTGTACCGTAACCTCAGATCCGGTTGATTCGCTCACCTGGGCTGTTTTGGCATTACTCATAATTTTTTCACCAGGCCCACTAGCCATACCTGCACTTTGTTGGATGTCAAGGACTTGGGGAAGAACCTTAAAAAAGGAGCGCAGTGATGGTGTAATTCGTGTTGCACTCTTTAATGCCCCCTTTGTTCTTCTTTTGCCCCCAGCCTGGGTATTTAATCTGGCACTGCTACTGGGTATAGGGTAAGTAGCCCCCTCTCTAATAATATCCTCTTGAATAGCCCCAGCAGCGGTTATTTCAGGGTCTTCCTCCACTGCAGCTTCAACTGCCACCTCTGCCCCCTCTCTGCCCCCTCTGCCCCCGCTCTGCAGTCTTCCACTGGATTGAGGTCTCATGCACCATTTGGGGACACTTTCTTACCTCTCCCGAATTTATCCGCAGTGGAATTACTCTTTGACCCCTTTCCCCTCCTCCTGCCTTTAGCTCTTTTGCCAGGCGTACTGGTAGCGTAGTTTGTAGGCTTCGAGCTTCTCCCTCCTCCTCCTCCTCCCCGCTCCCACTCCTTACTGTCAGATGCCGAGGTTTCTGGAGGAGAACCACCGACCGCCGACGCTATGTCACTAGCTTCCCTCGGTCTCAAGCTCCGGTGCTGTACGCTCCGCGGGGTGGACACTGTCAAAAAGAGGATGTGTCATTGCCTTCCTCTCATCAGCTTTCCCTTGGCGGCCTCTTAGGAGACCACGGGCTGCCGCACTGCCGCCGCCGCGCCGATGCTCCACGGCTTCTTCTTTTCACCGTGGGAGAAGGGTGGGGGGCGGTACCAGGCTCACACACATTGAGCCCACGCCACACCAGGAGCTGCCGGCGCAAACGAGGGAGAGCTCTAAACCGCTCAGCTCTCACTTCCCCTCCCCACAGGACCACCGGGAGACTCTCTACATCGGTAGCCGGTAAGGAACGGGTACGAAATCGGAATTTATGCAATCTTTTCCAGGACGGGGGAGAGAACCGTTTTCAGACGCGCGCACCGCCTTAACCAGCGGCCACCATGTTTTCCGAGCCCTAGCACTTATAGATCAGAAGAGTGGATCCACCATCCGATCCTTAACTGACCAAGAGAGGCGGGAGGAAATAAAGAAAAATTTAGAAAATATACTTCAAAGAAGGGTGGCTAAGAGGTGGGAGGCTAGCAAGCTCCAACACTTTGAATATGGAGAGGCTGCAGGCACGGTTTTGGCCTGGAAAATTAAATCAGACCAAGCAGGGACATAAGGGTGGGGGGGGAAGCCACTGCTAAGACCTCCAACCCAGGAACTGGAAGTGCTTTTTAGGAATTCTTCCGGAACATCTATAAGGAGGAGATCACGGAAGATCGAAATGCCTTCCCTTTCACTAGTACAAAGTGATCGCCTGGACAAAGAAATATCAGAGGCAGAAGTCCGTAATGCTATTAACCAATTGAAGCGGGGGAAGGCGGCCAGACCAGATGGTCTTCCAGGGGAATTGTACCGTGTCTTGGGTCCCGCTATCATTC
This sequence comes from Lissotriton helveticus, assembly GCF_964261635.1. NCBI lineage: Eukaryota > Metazoa > Chordata > Amphibia > Caudata > Salamandridae > Lissotriton > Lissotriton helveticus. The sequence goes on from NC_136065.1 coordinate 1,745,165,431, forward strand.
CAACATTGACGGCCCTCTTCAATGATATCTTTATGGAAGGCGTAGTACCTCCTGAGTCATGGAGGGAGGCAACGATAGTTCTGATTCCCAAACCAGGAAAGGACCCGACCGACTGTGGGTCTTATAGGCCGATCTCACTCCTAAATGACGATTATAAGATCTTCACAGCCATTCTATCAGCACGGCTTGGGAGCGAGATCGGCTCAATAATACACGATGATCAGAAGGGATTTATAAGGGGGCGCCAGCTGGCAGACCTTACTCACGACCTGATCGGCGCAATCGACATCGCCTCAACCTTCTCTCTACCCCTGGGCATTCTGACCCTGGATGCTACTAAAGCTTTTGGAAGGGTCAACTGGCCCTACTTGACAGCTGTAATGAGAAAGTTTTGGTTTGGGGAAAGGTTTTTACGAGTCATCAGCCTGTTATACAGGGACCCTAAGGTCAGTCTTATGATCAATGGTTCCTGCACTGAGCCCTTCCAAATTATGAGGGGTACTAGGCCGGGTTGCCCGCTCTCCCCTCTCCTATTCAATTTATATTTAGAGCCCTTTGTGCAAGTTCTCAGAGAGGAGCCTAGTATCTTCCCCTTCAAATTTGGAGGGTGGGTGAAGCGGGTAGGACTCTACGCTGATGATATCCTCATATACACAAAAAATCCGGTTGAAGCTTTTCCCACATTTGTGAAAAGGGCAGAGGAATTTGGGTGGATCTCCGGATATGAAATCAACGTGGGAAAGATGGAGATGATGACCTGGAACCTAGATAACTCACAGCTTACAGTGACCCCTTCCATGCGATACCTGGGTATAAAGATTACTCAGGATATTAGCAAGTTACCTCAGATCAACTTGGATCGGGGTTTCCGAGAATGTAGGGCACTATTAAAATCTTGGTCCTTTCTACCTTTGACCATTCTTGGGAGGATAAGCCTGGTAAAAATGTCTATCCTCCCCAAATTCACATTTATATTCAACTCTATCCCCTTAGACTTCGATAAAAAACAGCTTCAAAAGTGTCAGCAGGAAATTAACTCCTTCAGACTGGCATGGAAGAAATTAAGGAGGAGGAGGGAAAAGGGAGAGTTGGCACTGCCAGACTTACAGTACTACGCTTGGGCATTCCAACTAACCCATTTAAGGATGCTGTTAAAAACTCCATCAAATTCCTCAAATGGGAAAATGTTTAAAGCCATGCTAGTTGGGGCAAACTTGCCACTAGATGGATTTCTATTTAAGTTTGGCGATCGGAGATTCTTTAAAAAAGTGAGATTAAAGATTTTACAATCGTTGGCGAAGGATTGGGTGCAAATAAAAACAATAATAGGGTTGGCCTATTTTTACTTTGCCCCGATTTGGGATTCTCCGGGGCTTCCCCCATGTTTTAAAGACAGTCTAGCAGCCCCGGTTAAGAAGGCTGGGATCCTAAGGTGGGGAGAACTATTAGCAGGAGGAACGTTGGTGGAATGGGAAGAGTTGCACGAGAGGGTTAGGCCTGCTTTAACGAGCTTCAAATATATGCAACTTGCTATTTGGTCCCGGGAGCTGTTTAGGAAAAAGGTTCAAGCAGGGAAGAACTGCTTCCTGGAAAAACAATTGGTAGAGAAGCAAGGGGGAGTAGGGAGGTGGCATTCTGGTACTGGTCAATACTGGAGGAGGTAGATGGGGACTTCACTCTTCCTGAGGAGTTGTGGGGTTTGGACATGGGTGCGCAAGGTGACTTATGGATTAGATATTTCACTCTCCTGTATAAAGCTGTTAAGCCAGCATGGTTGAGGCGAAATCACCTGTACACAGTACATCGAACTTATCTTTCCCCTTTAAGGCTTTTGAAATTCCAGCCAGGAAAGTGCTGTAACAAGTGCCTTCTCACTGCAGCCTCCGATATCCATATGTTCTTGGAATGCCCGTACTTAACCGCTTTCTGGGATGAAGTAAAGGTCACCCTGGACTCAATTCTTAAAACATCAATACCCATCACTCTGCCACTAATAATATTTGGGTTGGATGACAATCTTATGGGGCCAGCAGGAACTTTTCTATTTTACGCAATCCTTCTTGCAAGACGGCAGATCTGTCAATTTTGGGTTGACTCTAAGGCACCATCGCATGCCGGCTGGCTAATGTCCCTGTATGAAACGTCAAAGGTGGACATGGCCATGTCCTGCAGTAAACGTAATCTCACTTTTTGGAATCTGTTGGTTCAGTGGAGATAGAATGATCACCAGGTTAGCCCGGGTTTTTTTTTTCCCCGGGTCCGATGATTATGCCTACATGGATTATGCCTACATGGAGAAGTGTGGCTCACTGGTTAGAGGAGGCAGACCTTGAAGCAGAGGTCAGCCTGGGACCAGGGTTCAATTCCCGGCTCGGCGGGGTCTTGAGTCCTAAAATGTCCATGGACTCGACAATTCTCGCTCCGGTGCCTAATCGATTCATGGGTTCACACTCTGCGACTCTGGGCAATAGATTGCTTAATCTCCACAACGGCCCCTCGCGGCGGGATGCCTGGCTTTCACCTTGCGGATACCTTGCCAGGGTATCTCACAGGGGAATACCAGGACGGGTTCCCTAAGCAAGCGCTTAGAAACCAGTGGTGATTTGCGCTATACAAATCCATGTACATTTACATTTACATTTACATTTACATACTCCATGGCCTTGGGTGTGGCAGCGCTCAAGAAGGTTAACAATGAACCGATTTGGTAATTGCCATTTATTCCTATGGGTCTGGAGGCCCATAGGAATGAATGTCAATTACCGAATCGGTAAATACCGATTCGGTAATTGGAGGAAACATTGAAGGGTGGCAGGGTGTCACTTTGACACTCTGTTGCACCCCTCAATTGTACATGCCCTTAGGGCATGTGTGTCTGCAACATGGCACTGTTTAAAAACAAAAAAAAATGCTTTTTAAAGGGTTTTCATTATTTACCACCAACTTCTAGTTGGTGGTAAATAACGAATTCTTAAACCCCTGTAGCACTGATTACAGTGCTTCCTTCATGTCAAAATACAGATTCGATAATTTTAACGATTCGGTATTTTACAGATTCAGTAAAATTACCGATTCTGTATTTTTACATGCCCCTACATCTCCATCCTCAAATACCGGTCGGTAACGGCCGAAATCGGCCGTTACCGGCCGGTATTTGGCTACCTACATCAGGCCCCTAGTAACCTATAAGTCACTCCTATGGCAGGCCTTAACAATCCTGGAGGCAGAGTGCTTGGTTTTATGTGAGAGGGTGCCCTAGCATGAGCTGAGCCCCTCTGCAGCTTTCGGGAAAATCTCCGTATAGCTGTTCTATGATACAGCCATACCATATACTCTTAAGTACATTATAATCCTCGCGGTTAATGCTAACTTTGGTTTGGCTTTATCAAAACATGTTGTATAAGGTGTCAAACACTTTGGAATACTGCCCCCGGCTAGTTCTGGTGGCGGGGTAGCATTCCACCCTTCTAGAGGGAAAAGACATGTATGTTCCAACTTTTCCCGGTTAAAGTTAAACAGAGCCTCAGCATCACAAAATGGGTGCTTCTGCCACAGACACGAGTCTGGCCTCCTGCAGCTGGACGAAACTCCAGCAAGGGAGGCCTGGACAGTAGGTTTCCTGTCGAGGGAGGTGCTAGCACCTCCCCAGACAGCCTGTAGTGTGTTGGGGCAGGGTGGGTTGGGTTGAATGGAAAGATGCTTTCCCAGACACTGCCTGGGGCACACAAGGTGCTCCATGCATAGCCCGGTTCAAACCAGTTGCTGGGGCACTCCAGCCCTGCTCTTGCGTGAAACTGGACAAAGAGAAAGGGGTGTAACCCCCCCTTCTCAGGTCCACCCATAAGAGGGACCTAGCAGGTAATCCAGCCCCTAAAATCAGTATAAAGATAGGAGCTGTGTCTAGAGACATTAGATTATCCTGGAACGAAACTCTGAAACAAAACTCTTGGACTTTCGACATTCTATACCGATTAGAAGACTGAAGACATCTCCCTTGTGGTCAAGGAGTGACCATCCTTTGCAAACAAGCACCACCAGTAACTTGCCGGTCTGCTTTGTTGACGCTCCTGATGGATCCTGAAGATTCAGCAACTCAGAAACTGGACTCTCAGACTTCTCTGACTCCGACCCACATCCACAGCAAAGCTGAGACCCGTGGCGGACACGAGAGACGTGGGACCAGACCTGCATCTTGCTAACTGCGTAACGACCGAGGCACCCTCGCAGTTGTGCATTGGGGTCCGAGAAGCCCCAGACCCGAGTGCCATTTGCACCAAAGCTTAGCTCTCCACACTCCACGGGTGCCGCGAGGGGCATGCTCCTGCATTTCAGCTCAACGCGTCTTCCCGGTTGCTAGCCCATTAGCTAGTGAGCAGTCCGAAGATGAACCTTTGAATCTACACCACTTGCCTGGTTGCTCCAGGCTGGCTCCAGCTTCCCTACAAAGGAGAAGCACCCCAGACCTTGCTGGTATGACCTGAAGCCAATCTTCACTTCCTGTGTGGATTGCGTTTGCCAAGGCTTGTTGGGTCCAATCCAGATACCGACACCACAGTCAACTAGATCTTTTGTGGGACAGCTCGAATCCAGCTCCTGGTTGTCGTCGACAACTCCTGGTCCTCGTGGCTGCAGAGACAAGCTTCACCTCTTCACCTGATTGCATCACAACATCGTGTGGTTCCTTCCTGGTTCCTTCCTGGTCACTGGCTAGTAACCAAGACTCTGTCCCCTCTGCTTTCAGGTTCTTCAGTTCTTCGGTCCACCCTTGGATCCACCCGGACACTCTTCCTTCGGCAGCCTGCAGCACTTCTTTTGCAGGTCTCCATTGAAAGCATCGACGAAACCCGACACGAAAAGACACCTATGCACCCGTTTTTCACTGGGTGAGGTAACTCGAGTACTCTGGTGCTCCCGTGGGTATTGACTATCCAAGTGTCCTTTGGTTCTGTAGTGTAGCCCCAGCGATTCCCTAGGCCCTAGGCCTATTCACTATTCCTGAAGTGGCTCTTATACGACTTACTTAGTATATGGTTTGTGAGGCCCATGGGGCAAAACTGTATTTGTGCAACTTATAGTATGCTTAATGAGTAACTTGTGATGTATTTCGATCTCTGACCTCATAAAGAGTTCAGAGGGGTTGTGTTAGAAATAAATACATATATATTTGATACATACCTTGTGTGTTGTCCTTTCATTTGGTATTCAAGGGATTATAATTGGTAAAACAGCTTGCTTCACATGCTCTCTGAAGTTTTAGCCTAAGACTGCCTGTCCATGCTACCACTAGGATAGCATGCCTATAAGGTTGACTTTACAACCACCATCAATAAGGGTATTTTAGACTGGTGCAAGGTACCCACTAGAATAGTGGACATCATATGCCAGGCTAATTTCTCACAATGGCTTCCTGGCACCACATGCTTGGTGGGCAGACGTCTATTTCAACCACTGCAAGAGCCAGATTTGTGGTGGAGTTTGAAATGGAGGAAGAGGCATACGTGTGGATCACTGTTCAACATGAAGATTACAGTTGGAGACCTTTCATGGGAGGAGTGCGAGCAAAGCCCTGTTGCGAATATGAACACAGGGCTCTTCTCTCAAGATGGATAAGGTGGAAATATATTATAGTTGATGGCTGAGCTCTTGTCGACTGTGAAATTTATAGTGATTCCATGATTATCGGCAGAATCGTGTCGGCCCGCCCCGCCACTGAAATCCACTGGCAGTCCAATGGCCTACGTGAATCTTCAGATCTTCTCTTCATGGATAGGGTGGACCATTGTGGCAGAGTAGATGCACTGCGGTGGACCGCAGAGGCTGAGTAGAGGCACTGCGGTGGCCCGCAGAGGCTGAGCAGAGTTACTGTTGTGGACTGCAGAGGCTGAGTAGAGGCACTGCGGTGAACTGCAGAGGCTGAGTAGAGGCACTGCAGTGGACCGTAGAGGCTGAGCAGAGGCACTGTGGTGACCCGCCGAGGCTGAGCAGAGGCACTTTTGGTGGACTTCAGAGGCTGAGCAGAGGCACTGTTGTGGACTGCAGAGGCTGAGTAGAGGCACTGCGGTGGACTGCAGAGGCTGAGTAGAGGCACTGCGGTGGACCGCAGAGGCTGAGCATAGGCACTGTGGTGGCCCGCCAAGGCTGAGCAGAGGCACTGTTGTGGACTGCAGAGGCTGAGCAGAGGCACTGTTGTGGACCGCAGAGGCTGAGCAGAGGCACTGTGGTGGACCGCAGAGGCTGAGTAGAGGCATTGCGGTGGACCGCAGAGGCTGAACAGAGACACTGTTGTGGACCGCAGAGGCTGAGCAGAGGCACTGTGGTGGACCGCAGAGGCTGAGTAGAGGCACTGCGGTGGACTGCAGAGGCTGAGCAGAGGCACTGTTGTGGACTGCAGAGGCTGAGTAGAGGCACTGTGGTGGACCACAGAGGCTGAGTAGAGGCACTGCGGTGGACTGAAGAGGCTGAGCAGAGGCCCTGTTGTGGACCACAGAGGCTGAGTAGAGGCACTGCGGTGGACCGCAGAGGCTGAGTAGAGGCACTGCGGTGGACCGCAGAGGCTGAGCAGATGCACTGCGGTAGACCACAGAGGCTGAGTAGAGGCACTGCGGTAGACCGCAGAGGCAGAGCAGAGGCACTGTGGTGGACCGCTGCAGCTGAGCAGAGGCACTGTGGTAGACCGCAGAGGCTGAGCGGAGGCATTGTGGTGGACCGCAGAGGCTGAGTAGAGGGACTGCAGTGGACTGCTGCGGCTGAGCTGAGGCACTGCAGGACGCTTGACTTAGCGGTTCCTGCTCACAGGCTGACACAGGCAGTGGCTCCGATGATATACCTGGTACAATGCAGGTCCACACAGAGGGGAAAAGTATGACTGCGCACACACTGCAGCTTCCTCCAGTACCGCAGCCCTGTGCAGCCATGCCATACATGCCTACAAGCGGGTTGCCATTGAAGCAGGTCATACCACATAGCTCAGTCCTCGACCTCTCAGCTCAATGTTTGCCCAAAGCCATTGATCTTTCACTTGGCCATCTAAACTAAACTCGCCTTGTTCTGCTCAGGGAAGCAGTGATCAAATGGCAGGGATGTTAGTGCTTTGCCTGCTGGTCGCAATTAGGACTCCTTGTGAACCCCACTCGTCCTCCAAGCTAGTGCCTTGCTACTTCAGCTCTCCATTTTCTGTAGGCAGCATGAGGACCACATCACAGTCTCAGTAATTTAAAAATCTCCCGACGATGGGATTGGAAGGAGCCCATAAAGATTGTTTTGGGGCTAGTGTGTACTGTACCCTCTCCGCCACATAAACATTGAAAACATGTGGCTCCTAAATAAGTACATGCCTGAGGTTTCCATGAATGTTATAGGCTTCCCTATTTCAGTAGGCACTAGTAAACAAACTAACAACATTCTGCTATTGTTGAGTTAACAGAGTGCCTCGCAGTCTCCATTCTTAGCTTTTATAATAGCAAGCATTTAAACCATGTGCAGGAATGTCTTGTATAACGGCATTATTATTGTCTTCTACACCAGAAATGCGGGTTCTTCTGTGTTTATTCTGGTGTTTTGCTGGTCAAGACATTCCTTTGGCTGGTCTAATCTCGTAATTAGGGGGCGTGGCTTGCGCCCGACGGTAATGGCGGCGGGTCCGTAGTTCCCCGGGAGGAGGGGGAGTGTAGACGGACTGGCGCAGCCTTCATTCGCCATTTCATGAGTCCACAACGGTAGACAGGCGATGTGAGCACCTCGGGAGCAGAATGTGCTGAACTGAAGCAGTTTTCAATATCGCGGCACGGAGTTATCTGCCGAAAATGCCTCCAGCGCGGCTCTAGTGATTTCCCGACCGCCATCTTGGGAATTTTACCGACGAGCCGCCTTCTTCTCTAGCGGTATTGTTTTCCTCGCTACTCCTCAATATTCCACACAGAATTGATGATGCTGTAATCAGCCCCTCTCAGGATGACATTAGCGGTATTTTGGAAGGTTTTTCCCACCGCGAATTGACTTTTCTCAGTTCTCCTCAGCTTTTGCCGCCATTTTGTGTACTTATTGCCTCACACTCTTGTTATTGCTGATGGATCTTTACCCTCTATGATACTTATCAGCCAAAACAGATACTTATTATATTCAAGGCTCCCCACATGTACTTTATTATCATTGTTGATGCTTTTCAATGTTATATTATATATTTCATTGCTCATGCTGGTATGTTGACTGTTTACTTATGTCACTAAATGCTTCCTTCACTGTATTTTTGCAGTATAGATAAAGCAATGTTTCTTTATCTGAATTGATGAACTTTTTCTCTTAACTCTATGCACGTTTCATATTCTTCTTTTAAAGATCTTTTACTTCATGATCTTTTGATTTCTTGAGGTATTACTTACTTGTATTGCTGTGGGGTTTACCTAGCCACACTTGCTTCACTCATTCTCACAACAGTTTGCATATTCTGTTGGACGACTAATTCAGTGTTGTCGTCAGTTTACTCCTAATTTTGCAAAGCATATTCCAGATTTTGTCATTTTATGAAGGGTCAGCCTAAAGTATCACTTCACTCCAATCCCCTATCTCTCAGCTTTTTGATTCCCACTAGCTCACGCTACCAGTGCTTGGAAATGGATGCTCAAGCTGACTCATCACTAAAAAATGCGTCATCAGCCGTAAAATCTCCAATCTCTAGGGGGAATAAAGTATCGACTAAAAGGCTGAAAAAAGACCCACCTTCGCCCCCTAAGCAAACTTCTTCAGTCACTATGGATCTCTTGCTAGAGGAAATTAGAGCCATGCGGCCATTTGTTGAGGAAACCACCACTACGCTTCAGGAAACAACATCTACATTACAGGAACTGTCTAATAAATGGTTATCTGTAGAGCAACGACTCACCTCCTTGGAAACAAATGTTGACTCCTTAAACTCTTCTGTTTCTAAACTTGATTCTCTGTGCTCTCAAATGTCTGGCTTACATAAACAAATAGAAAATTTAGAAAATAGAAATAGAAGAAATAATCTCCGCATTATGGTTTATCAGAAGGATCAGAAGAGTCGGACTCAATTGCATTTTTCAAATCCTTTCTTCCCAAACTCCTTAAGCTTCTGGAAGACACTGTTTTGAATATTCAGAGAGTGCACCGACTGGGCCCACCATCACGCTCAGCCTCTACTTTATCAATGAATAAACCGAGAGGAGTGATCTCATATTTCCTTGAATAGACTGACTTATTAAAAGTCCTCTCTGCAGCTAGAGCACTAAAGAAAGTCACCTGGTCTGGAAATATACTATTCTTCACTCAAAACTACGCAAAATCTTCAGCAGATCACGCAAAGACTTTTTGGCAATGAGACCTCAGTTAAGATCATTAGGCGCGAGATACGGTCTCTTTCATCCATGCTTCTTCAAGGTGACCATCAACAACAAAACTACTACTTATGAAGATCCACTGAAGCTTAAAAGCGTCCTCTACGCCTATACAGCTGATTCTATGGATACCTCTTCACCATCAAAGCCTTAAGTAGTCATTTGTATATTTAATCTGCTTTCGTTTAAGGCACGAATTTTATTTTTCACTGAACTGTTATTTTTCTTGTTAAAGCTTATTTATTCAAGGTATTTCCTGTTTTACCTTTCCTCTTAGCTTGTATAGTACTCTATTTTTATTAAGTCGTTGCTCTCCTAATTATCCTTATTACATGTTTAACATGTTCTCCTCATAGATATGTCTCAATTTTTTTTGTGGGTTTTTTCTTGTTTCTCATGTTTTATTTTTTATCCTATTTTTTCTATGGTCCGTTGGTATTGTTCTCCCTCCCGTTCTTCCCTATAAGTCTGGGTCGCGACGCTGTTCCGTGTGGCCTTCCGCCCCTCCACCTCTCGTATGGTCTGGAATTTCCATAAGTTCTTTTTCCCCTTTTTCCTTCTTTCCTTTTGTAGTGATTGTATGCTCTTTTCTCACTGTCTTTTTTCTCTATTTTTCTTTCTTCTCTTTTCTTTCTTCTTCTCTCTATTTCTTATATCTGCCCATTCACTCATCTTCCCTTTGCTATCCTTTACATTCTATCATGGGTTCTCTCTTCATGGATCTTTTTCACTTTCCTGTTCTTACTGTTTTTTTCTCCTTCTTAACTTTGTATTCAATTGGATGGTTGTTCACTATGTTCTTAGTAATTTACAATGTTATGTTCATCGCATTTTGCTATATTGTTGTAATTTTATCTTATGCCCTTAAAACTTATTTCATGGAATGTCAGAGGTCTACACTCACCCATAAAACGTCAAAAAGTTTTGACACACTTAGCCAAATTCGATACAGATGTTGCTTGCATACAAGAATCCCACCTAACTGACGAGGAATCCATAAAACTGAAAAGGGGTTGGGTGGGAGAAGTTCTTTTTTCCCCCGGGGATGGTAAACGTAATGGATTTGCTATTCTTTTTCGTAAGTCTCTATCTCTTAAAATACTATCACACTGCCATGATCAATCAGGAAGATGGGTATTTGTTAATTTTATGGTAGACAATGTTCCAGTTTCTTTACTAAATGTTTACGCCCCTACCATTGGTGATCCTTCCTTTTGGTCATCTCTTTCTCAACAGATTACACATTGCCATGATGACAACTTTATTTTAGCAGGGGATTGTAATGATGTCTTTGACCCCTTTTTAGATCGCAATTCATCAAGTCACTTTATTCCTCACAAATCTCATAAATCTTTCCTGCAAACTATAAAACACCACAAACTCATTGACGCATGGAGATTGTGCAATCCTACATTACGAGAATACTCCTTTTTCTCACCAGCCCATCATACCCAATCTCGTATAGATTACATTTTTGTCTCCCATAATATATCTCAATCCTTGATTAGATCAGATATTGGCTCCATTTTAATTTCGGCTCACGCTCCTGTTATCATAACCCTTGATGTGTTACATAAACCAAATTCACCTCGTAAATGGCGCTTTATATAATGCTCTCCTTTTAGATCCTGTTTTCTCTTCCTCTTTTACCTCTTTCTTCACAGAGTACTTTATCCTTAATCAAATAGATGATTTATCTTACCACACAATCTGGGATGCGTTTAAAGCTTCTGCCAGGGATTTTATTATACACTATGTCTCTATAAAACGGAAATTGGCTCGCCAGAAAACTAATGCTCTTTTTACTAAAATAAAAAATGTAGAACACTCTTTCTATTCTTCCAAATCAAAGGAATGTCTTTCTGAACTTCTAAAAGTCAAATTCCAATTTAATAAAGATTCCACCAACAATGCATCTAACTCTCTTTTAAAATCAAGTGCGAAATTCTATGGTGGTCAGAATAAGGCCGGGAAATTGCTGGCCAATTATTTAAAAGCAAAACAAAATAAGCTGACTATAGAATCGATTTATGGCTCTGACAACTCGCTCAAATTTAAAGACAAAGATATCTTAAATGAATGTTTACATTTTTATCAAACATTATACTCATCTGAGACTATGTCATCTGCTTCGTCTATCTCTCAATTCCTAATTCTGAGTCGCGTCCAGATATGTCTTCTTTAGAAATGGATATCACCCAAAAGAAACTTCACTCAGCTCTTCGGATTCTTAAAAAGAATAAAGCTCCGGGGCCAGATGGCTTTACGGTAGAATTTTCCACCCATTTTGCATCTTTATTGATTCCCAAATTACATACCCTTCTCCTTTCCTTTTTAAATTCTACGAACTCCACTGGTTCTTTTTCAGATGCCCTTATTTGCCTCATACCAATAGATGCTAAGGATTCTCAACACTGCAAAAACCATTGACACATCTCCTTGGTCAATGTCGATTATAAAATGTTCTCAAAAGCATTAGCGTTACGATTAGAATCCCATCTGCCGGAATTGTTAGGGTCTGCACAATCTGGCTTCGTTAAAGGTAGGCTTATTACGGATAACACACGTTTATTCTTTAATATCCTCTCCAAAGCCCCACATACCTCTCATCCTTTGGCTGCCATTGCTTTGGATGCAGAGAAGGCATTCAACAGGGTTGAATGGCAGTATCTTTTTAGCACTCTTAAATGGTTTGGATTTGGCCCCAAAATTATTAATTTAATTTCTATCTTATACTCTAATACAAGAGCTGCTGTCACCGCTAGTGGAGTCATTTCCTCCTATTTTAATCTTGCACGAGGAGTAAGGCAGGGTTGCCCTCTTTCCCCATTTCTCTTCAATGTTGCTTTAGAACCCTTCTTGCTCAGAATTCGTCAGAATACAAACATACATGGCTTCAACTTCCTGGACTCCATGATTAAAATGGCAGCTTACGCAGATGACGTTCTTCTCTTACTGTCCAACCCTCAAACGTCCTTACCCGCTTTCTTGTCAGAAGTTGATTTATTTGCATCAGTCTCCGGATATATATTAAATAAGGATAAATGCGAAATCTTACCTTTAACGAAATATACTTTCAGCACTGACTTCACTATATCTGGTTTTTCTTGGAGTCTTCAGTCAATTAAATATTTAGGTTTACATTTCTCCCCTTCCATCCTAGGAACTGTAATGAAATGTATGGATAAATGCATTGAAAGATTATCCTCTTTAACAGCAAAATGGCATCCTTTGTACTTGTCTTGGTGGGGACGCATAGATACTATCAAGATGATGCTCTCCCCCATTGTTCTCTACACACTTACTAATATCCCGGTACCAATCCCTCTTAGATATTTCAAGAAAATTCATTCTATTTTATCAACCTTTTTATGGGGGACAAAGAAATCACAAATCTCTTTTCATAAACTCACTCGTCCTAAATTAGGGGGGGGGTCAATTTTCCAGAATTCTCTTTATATCACAAATCTTTCATACTCACCTAATCCTCACATTGGCTTTTTGATTCTTCCACTAACTGCCCACTTTGGACAGAGCTTGAACGATCATTTCTCTCTCCCTTCTCCTTCTCAGAATACCTATCTTTTACGCGTAAACCGCAATCTGTTTCTACCCCAATCCTTAAATTTACGTCAAAGCTTATTCCTGCTCCCTCCTTTCTCACATTTTATGAACTTCCTATCTGGCATAATTAACACATTTTAATACACAACAGAGCCTTCTTCTGGAAATCCTGGCATTCCAGACGGATCTTATGGGTGTATCAATTGTATTATCAGAATTTACCTATATCTTTCGCACAAGCGAGTGCGACTTTCGGTCTCCCTTCTTCCTTTTGCGGTAAATATTCCATCCTAATACAATCAGTTCCATCTGCCCAAGCACAATATGTCACTTCCCCCCCCCGTACCTCTTGCACCTGCTGGCCTAGTTACTTTGCGCACTTTATTACTTCGCAACTCTATGGCCTCCACAGGGCCGTTTCTAGGTGTTTTACCTCCCTAGGTGAGAATTGAAAAATGCCGCCCCCTCCCTTTTACTACTATCACCCCTTCATCCAGGCAGGAATAATTAATGCATTAGATATTAAAACCCCGCGCCAACATTCATATCCCTCTGGCGGCATGCTACCTCTTGGAACTCAGAGTTAGTTTGTAGGGTTAATACATCCCGTTGATGGCAATTGTGGTGATTGAAGGTTCTACAAAGAAAATGTAACAACATATTCCTATAAAGTCCCTGCAACCCCTGTGGCGAAAGGGGGATCCCAACCTTTTTAGGGCCCCCATTAAGCCCAAGACCAATGAATAGCTGTGCGATATGGGAGACTCACGGGCCCCTTTTCACTTTCTGCAGGGAGCCCATTATTATTCAATACGCCATTGCTCATTAAGGACACACAGCACTTGCAGGTTTGCAGCAGCTTTTTATGATTTTCTTTATTTCGTTTTTTGTTGTTGAAGTTTTTAAATGTATCTCAATGTTTTTGCCATCGCAATATAGTGAATGAAAGACAGAGAAAAATGTAATGGTCCCAAGTTATTCAGAAGCCTTTCAATCAGAACATTTTTCCGTATTTCAATATAGCCTGGTACAATACATCACAGCGCCGAGATCATTTGCAGTTGTCACGCCTCTGACATACCTGATGGTAATTCTCTTATAACAAATATTGGCCTCCTTCTCTGGGGCAAGTCTCCGGAACTTTCAGCTGAGCGACCTACTCGAAGCAACACATGACACTTAGTAATCTATGAATAACGCCAGTCTGCCTAAGCCTAATGCCACTCTTATGGACTATCTTTAATAAAATGAAGTTTGGAGCGTGAGGCTAGTTTCACCCACCAATTAATCGTTCAGGGTCTTTGAGGCTCATGTGAAGTGCAAATGATTTATGACCCACGGAAGAAGAAGGCATGGTCATTAGAAGCAAAAGAAATAGATTTCTCTGGGAAGTGAAGGCAGACAAGTTTACCCTTCAGTGCTGGCTCTGTTGTCCGCCCATCTTTGGGGCCATGAGGACGAGCTGGGAGACTCACAGCCCTCAGTGTTTTACAACATTACATCCGAAATATTACCCGTTCACAGGCCTGCGCGTTCAGAACATATCTTCGCTCACTGACTGCGGTGACTCACCTTTGCTCGGGTGAAAGTGAAGTCCACGAGTCCACGCGGCTGTGCTGCTCTATGTGGGATGCGGATGTGCTGTTTGCAGACCCACCTGTGCTGAACTCAGCCTGTCCCCCACGCGCTGAGAAAGAGAGGATGGTACGCGTCACCGTCACTGACTGAAGCACCGCTCGGGGATTGACCAGAAATGATGCCCAGGGCCGTCATTGTCATTGTCAGCGCTATTCCGCGCTACAAGATTGACGGCCCTGGGCACACATACACTGGTAGTGTGTACCGCCAGACTACTCCACACACCACTAGCTGGGGTGCACGAAGCATGTACAAGCACGTGCGCTTGCACTCCACTCACAGGTGCTGCTGCCCGCTTTTTTTTTACGCCCTCCCCCTTTTGCCGCCCTAGGCAGTCGCCTAGACTTGCCTAATGGCAAAAACGGCCCTGGGCCTCCACCATTTACAAATTCTTACATGCCCCAGCTAATCCAAGAGACAAAACTAAGATAGAACTATCTTGGGAAAAAGATCTAGACACTTCTTGGGATGTGGACTTTTGGAATAAAATCTGGCTCAAATTTAGAAAATCATCCAGAGCTGCAAACACTACTCAAACTCTCTTTTTCATTTATAACAGACTTTTAATCACTCCATCCACCCTTCATACATTTTGTTCTAACACCCCCCATTTATGTTGGTCATGCTCATCACCACATGCTGATTTGCTTCACATGTTATTTTCCTGCAAGTTTGTTCGTCTCTTTTGGGATCAGGTTTGGTCGCTAATTAACTCCATCTTTCACACTACACATTCCTTTTCTATCACACATACTTTTCTTGGTAGTCTATCCCCTATCTGGGAACATACACACACGAATGTTAAGATCATTGACTTATTACTGACAGAAGCCTTCCAACAAATTACTAAAAATTGGAAGGACTGTGGTAAACTTTCATACCAGGCATGGTGGTATGCTATCTGTTACAATCATAGATTACATACTACTTTTGTGTATCCACAACATTTAGCATCTAAACGCCTAGACTTGTGGGAACCGGTTATCCTCTTTATTGACACTAGTGCCAGAAGACTTTGCTCGACCCCCACTATGCAACAAGAAGTATCTAAACCTCCATGACTTCCCTACTTTTACTTAGACATAACTTTCTTGGTAATTTTCACTTGTTATATTGGTATAACTTATGTAAAAATTTCCTTATTATTCACATCTTTCATATGGCTTTTGATGAACTTATTTTTACTACTACAGTTATTCCTCGAACAATTGTATATCTTGTGTTTTATTTTCCAATCTAACTGATGTATTAATTTAATTCTCCTAATTTTTGTTGTATCTATATAACCGCATGTCATGATGCTATTTCTTATCAATAAAAATCTTTTGAACTAATCTCGTAATTAGGGTGACATTTCTGTTGTCAATGGCCACAAGGCTTTCCTTTATGTTCAGTGTTGTAGACCTCATGGCCTGGATTTACTAACAGTTTGTCCCTGGTTTGCATTCCTTTTGTAATTTTAAGAGTTGTGATTATGTTTATTCTTCAGTGCAAATCAGGAATTGCATTGGAAAGATGGCGAAATCAAGGGAAAGTAGCTCCATCCGGTGCTTTGCACCAAGGGCTGTACCATTGGTGGGGCATAGGCATTCCCACACAACCACCCATTCATTTTGATACAAATCTTAATCTAATAACATTGGTAGACAAGCATTTGCACCACAAATGCACACCTGCTTTAGGTAGTCATAACTGTGGAGCAAAATTTGAATTCTTTACTTTTACATCTGTGCATGTATGCTGCATTGTACAGTGCACATGCAAAGTGGGAAAATAGTAAAGCGTTTTGTACTGGTAGTGTCCTCTTCCGGAAAAATCATATGCTTGATAGAATGCACACAACACACTTGGTTTGGGTGAGGAGCAGGGCCCTTTTGCAGTTGTAGATATAACTGGTGATCACCGTTTGTTGGCTTTTAATGAGGAGTAGAAAGAAAAGGCCATAGTAGAGACATCGAGCAATAAGGCACCGGGCCCAGATTGTGTCCCGCAGATATGTATTGAGGTGAACCCAAATTTTGGGCCAGGATCCTGGCAAATGTATTTAATGCTCCTGTACAGCAGGGGTTTCCGGCATCGTGGTCCAGATTGATTATTATCCCAATATTTAAAAAGGTTCAGAGAGGGGACCCCCGGTGCTATAGACCAATATCTTTAATCGACTCTGCTGTTAAAATTTTAGGCAAAGTGATCTTGGAGAAACTTTCTGACTGGGTTAACGAGAAGGGGATTTTATCTAATCACCAATACGGTTTCAGGCAGGGCTGTAGTACCATGGACCAATGCCTCAACTTATATCTATTGATAAACAAATATACCGTAGCAAAGAAAGGTTCTTTGCACATGGCTTTATGGACCTTACTTCAGCCTTCGACCTGGTCAATAGATCTAAACTGTGGTCCATTTTATTAGATTTAGGAATTGATCCATGTCTGGTTCATTTTTTAGCTGAACTACATAGGGGTTAGAGTTACCCAGAATGGCAAATGCACGAGTCACTTTAACCCCTTCCATGCTCATGACGAGTTCAGCTCGTCATGCAGTACACTGCTCGTGTGCTCATGACGAGCTGAGCTCATCATGAACAATGGGATTTACTGACTCCTCAGCACAGGAGGAGAAAAGTCAAAGCACCTAAGGTGTTAAGTCGGGGAGAGGTGTTCGGCAGGGGTGCATAATGGCACCCCTACTTTTTACACTTTATATAAATGCCATAGAAAAAACCTTGGTTAAGGCTAGTCCGGATACGCCACGTGTAGGGGACAGGATTATTCCTGTCCTCTTATACGCGGATGATGCCGTGCTTCTTTCCTGCATGGCTATAGGCCTCCAGAGATTATTAGATGCATTTGGAGAGCATATGAAATCCCTGGACTTGGTAGTAAATATGTCCAAATCTCATGTTATGACAGCTGGATGCCATAACAGGAAAGTCAAAACTTTTTTCTGTAATGGGGCTATGGTATCTAAAGAGTCTTCCTTCACATACCTGGGTGTGTTATTTGATGACAAAAGGGTCCTGGGTTCCCCAATTTAGAGCAACATCAGCCTTAGTAGGGTTTTCACAGCGGTTGGGAGCACGGCCCTTTGATACAATACTTGCTATTTATATATCCAAATGTCTGGCAATTGCTACATATGGCGCTGCCATTTGGGGCTGTAAATATTTACGAGGAGTACAGTTGGCTGAAAATAAGTTTCTACGCACCCTCTTGTCGGTACCCCAATCTACCCCAACTTTTTCCACTCATCAGGAATTAGGCCTGGGTTATGTGACTGACCATCTGAGATTGACCCGCTAGTTTTTTGGATTAAAACTTGGCTCAATCCCGAGATAACATTGAATCACCAAATCCTAAGGGATTGTATTGCCCTAGACGAGGCTAGGAGAATTCCATGGCTGTCATACATTAAACTTATGTTTTACAAACTGGGACGGATTGACCTCTATAACAACCCAGATGGGATTGCTAGAGTAACAAAAACTCTTGGTCAGGGCACACTTTTTATTAAATACCTCCGCTTTGATTGAACCTTATTTAAGAATTGTAACCAAACCATATCATCGATGGCTGTTGAGGAGGTTCCGCTTTAACTTAATCCATTTTTCGCTGGGGAACCTTTCTGGATGGTGTAAACCAGAAGAGATAATTGTGTGTCAATGTGATGATTGTTCTTTACAAGATACACTGCATTTCATCATGTTCTGTGGTTTTTATGACTCCATTCGAAGGCGGTTTTTAGTTCCTCTCTTGAGAGGAAAGGGTTTTCAACAAGTTAGACCAGCTTTATTACATCTCCAAATGCTAGATGATGTATGGTCCATTTTTAATATTTCCAGTTTTTTGGTTGCTGCTGTGCGGTTAAGGAAAAAAAAGATTTCCTAATGCTATTATGGTATGAATTATTTTAGAGCTGTAGCAAATGTGATCTATGCCTATTTTTATTAATCTTGAGACCCTGGTGAATTTTATAACATTGGATGACATCTTTGATGTTTTTTTAAATATGGTGCCTCCCTGATGTAATTAATTGTAAATAATTGTGATTTGTAATGTATGTTTCTTACTTTGTATGATTTTAACTAATCGAATAAAGTGGTTTGACTGACTGACTGACAGTCATGCATTTTTTTCTTCGCTGTATATTAGTGACTTAAGGGTGATCATTAGGGGTATATGAAAAGCCAATTATTTAAAAAAAAAAGCTTGAAGACAGGCTTGATAGAAGAGGCATATAAGGTAAGCAGAAGTGCATTTCAAGTAAAGGAAGGAAATAGTATTTCAACTTAGGTCATGCAGTATTTTAAGGAACATAGCAGGTAGGTTCTTTTTTCCCCCCGGGGATCCCCCGGGGATGGTAAATGTAATGGAGTTGCTATTCTTTTTCGTAAGTCTCTATCTCTTAAAATACTATCACACTGCCATGATCAATCAGGAAGATGGGTATTTGTTAATTTTATGGTAGACAATGTTCCAGTTTCTTTACTAAATGTTTATGCGCCTACCATTGGTGATCCTTCCTTTTGGTCCTCTCTTTCTCAACAGATTACACATTGCCATGATGACAACTTTATTTTAGCAGGGGATTGTAATGATGTCTTTGACCCCTTTTTAGATCGCAATTCATCAAGTCACTTTATTCCTCACAAATCTCATAAATCATTCCTGCAAACTATAAAACACCACAAACTCATTGACGCATGGAGATTGTGCAATCCTACATTACGAGAATACTCCTTTTTCTCACCAGCCCTTCATACCCAATCTCGTATAGATTACATTTTTGTCTCCAATAATATATCTCAATCTTTGATTAGATCAGATATTAGCTCCATTTTAATTTCGGATCACGCTCCTGTTATCATAACCCTTGATGTGTTACATAAACCAAATTCACCTCGTAAATGGCGCTTTATATAATGCTCTCCTTTTAGATCCTGTTTCTCTTCCTCTTTTACCTCTTTCTTCACAGAGTACTTTATCCTTAATCAAATAGATGATTTATCTTACCACACAATCTGGGATGCGTTTAAAGATCCTGCCAGGGATTTTATTATACACTATGTCTCTAAAAAACGGAAATTGGCTCGCCAGAAAACTAATGCTCTTTTTACTAAAATAAAAAATGTAGAACACTCTTTCTATTCTTCCAAATCAAAGGAATGTCGTTCTGAACTTCTAAAAGTCAAATTCCAATTTAATAAAGATTCCACCAACAATGCATCTAACTATCTTTTAAAATCAAGTGCGAAATTCTATGGTGGTCAGAATAAGGCCGGGAAATTGCTGGCCAATTATTTAAAAGCAAAACAAAATAAGCTGACTATAGAATCGATTTATGGCTCCGACAACTCGCTCAAATTTAAAGACAAAGATATCTTAAATGAATGTTTACATTTTTATCAAACATTATACTCATCTGAGACTGTCATCTGCTTCTTCTCTCTCTCAATTCCTAATTCTGAGTCGCGTCCAGATATGTCTTCTTTAGAAATGGATATCACCCAAAAGGAACTTCACACAGCTCTTCGGATTCTTAAAAAGGATAAAGCTCCAGGGCCAGATGGCTTTACGGTAGAATTTTTCACCCATTTTGCATCTTTATTGTTTCCCAGATTACATACCCTTCTCCTTTACTTTTTAAATTCTACGAACTCCACTGGTTCTTTTTCAGATGCCCTTATTTGACTCATACCAATAGATGGTAAGGATTCTCAACACTGCAAAAACTATAGATCCATCTCCTTGGTCAATGTCGATTATAAAATGTTCTCAAAAGCCTTAGCGTTTCGATTAGAATCCCATCAACCGGAATTGTTAGGGTCTGCACAATCTGGCTTTGTTAAAGGTAGGCTTATTACGGATAACACACGTCTATTTTTTAATATCCTCTCCAAAGCCCCACATACCTCTCATCCTTTGGCTGCCATTGCTTTGGATGCAGAGAAGGCATTCGACAGAGTTGAATGGCAGTATCTTTTTAGCACTCTTAAATGGTTTGGATTTGGCCCCAAAATTATTAATTTAATTTCTATCTTATACGCTAATACAAGAGCTGCTGTCACCGCTAATGGAGTCAGTTCCTCCTATTTTAATCTTGCACGAGGAGTAAGGCAGGGTTGCCCTCTTTCCCCATTTCTCTTTAATGTTGCTTTAGAACCCTTCTTGCTCAGAATTTGTCGGAATACAAACATACATGGCTTCAACTTCCAGGACTCCACGAATAAAATGGCAGCTTACGCAGTTGACGTTCTTCTCTTACTGTCGAACCCTCAAACTTCCTTACCCGCTTTCTTGTCAGAAGTTGATTTATTTACATCAGTCTCCGGATATATATTAAATAAGGATAAATGCGAAATCTTACCTTTAACGAAATATACTTTCAGCACTGACTTCACTATATCTGCTTTTTCTTGGAGTCCTCAGTCAATGAAATATTTAGGTTTACATTTCTCCCCTTCCATCCTAGGAACTGTCATGAAATGTATGGATAAATGCATTGAAAGATTATCCTCTTTAACAGCAAAATGGCATCCTTTGTACTTGTCTTGGTGGGGACGCTTAGATACTATCAAGATGATGCTCTCCCCCATTGTTCTCTACACACTTACTAATATCCCAGTGACAATCCCTCTTAGATATTTCAAGAAAATTCATTCTAGTAGTAGTAATTAGCTTTATTTCGATATAGTTCATATCATAAAAAGCAATACATGTACATAAAAAACAGTAAAAGCCAGTGCATGAGTAATAAACATACAATTCGTACAGCAAATTGCATAAGAAGTTACATAAAAACAATCTAAAATACATATCAGACAAGGTACAGAAGCCTGTTGGATCTAATACGCCATGCCCAGCCTAAAAATGTCACCAATCCATTTGCAAACAGGGGCCGAGGGTCCGTTTTTAGAATTCTTAAGGCCTCCTTATGGGATCTAGTCCCAAGTTCTCTGCAGAGTGGCTTCAGCCATCTGCAGCGAGGGACTGCGTAGGCCGGGCATTCGAACAATAGATGTGGAACTGACTCTATTCTGTTCAGGCAGCAAGGGCAAAAGGGAGTTGTCTGTGCCGGGACCTTCCAACTGGCAGTGAGTTTCCCCACTGGAAGTAAACCTACCCTAAATTTAAAATATAGAGCCCTGTCCCAGGAGATTAGAATAGTATCCAAATACGGCTCGCAGAAATGCACCTCCTTGACCAAAAGAAATTCCACCGTGGACCTGCACAAGTTGGCATTACTATTTCTGCCATCAATCACCCAACTCCAAAATAGCTTCTTCAGGGTTGACTTGGGCGGGGCAGTTCTAGTAATCCAGGCATCTTCAAGGCCCAGGTCTATAAGAAGGCGCTTGACTTCCCTTAGCCAATGGACCTTAGCCCAGCCAGGCGTTAGGAGGATCTCTTTTAAACCTTCTGCATAGCTGGACATTTCTGGGACTCTCCAAATACGTGCCCACAAAAGGAGTAGGCGCAGCCTCGCCTGATCGCTAATGGGGCGGGTTCCCATATCTAAAAGAAGAGGAAGAGTTGGTGTGCTGTGGGGAAGGCCCTATGAAATTTGCTTTCAGAGCGGGCCAGCTGGTCCACGTTCTGTACACCCAAGAGTTCTGCCCCATAAAGAGCTGCACTGGCACCTCGTGCCCTGTAGATGTCGAGAATTGGTGCAATGGGTTTGAGGGAAGAGGCACGTTGTTCCTTAAGGAGGGCCCCCACCACCCTCTTGTGGGTCAGCAACATCTTTTGATGATGGGGTTTCCAACTCATAGAGTCGCAGAGACGAATGCCGAGGTAATCGAACTCCTTGACCCTCTCGAGTGGAACTGAATCTAGGGTAGGTGGATTAACGGACTTCTTCGGGGGATTTAAAACCAGGAACTTAGTCTTCCCTGTGTTTATAACTAAACCCCTTGAGTCACAGAAGGTCTTAAAGCTGGTTAGGAGGCTCTGCAGACCCGCTGGTGTTTTGGAGATCAGGAGGGTGTCATCTGCAAATAGAAGGGTAGGTATTCTCCTGCCAGCCAGGGATGGTGCATCTGCTGGATGATGCACAAGTGCTTCACCACTCCGTTAACATACAATGAAA
This sequence comes from Lissotriton helveticus, assembly GCF_964261635.1. Taxonomy (NCBI): domain Eukaryota; kingdom Metazoa; phylum Chordata; class Amphibia; order Caudata; family Salamandridae; genus Lissotriton; species Lissotriton helveticus. Next base: position 1,745,188,071 of record NC_136065.1, read on the forward strand.
ACAGAGTGGGGGCTAGCACACAACCCTGGCGGACGCCTCTATTTACAGGTATTCGTGATGTTTTTTGCCCCTGATTACCCCACCTGATCTGTGCAAAGTTGTCTGCGTGGAACTTTATCAGCATATTTAATAAGTATGGGGGAATACCTAATGCATCGAGTACACTCCAGAGGTGGTTACGTGGGACCAGGTCAAAGGCAGTCCTTAGATCTATAAATGCAAGGTACAAACTGCCTTTGCCCAGTACAACCACTTTCCAGAAAAGCATCATTAAGCGAAATGCTTGCTCGATCGTCCCCATACCAGTTCTAAAGCCAGCCTGAAAGTCTGAAAGAATATGGTTCTCCTCAACCCACTGCAAGACCCTTCCTAGAACCACTTTGCCTGCCACCTTCTGCATGGAATCCAAGAGGCTTATAGGGCGGTAATTAGCAGGGTCGTCCCGACTCCCTTTCTTAAAGATCGGGACGACCTCTGCGCCCTTCCATGAATCCGGGAGAGTCGCACCAGCCAAGCAAGCATTCATTAAGGAGGCAATAAGTCTCCCCCACTCGACTGGGTTAACGCGGAGCAAGTCTCCCGGAAGGCCGTCAGGGCCCGCTGCCTTGTTGGGGACAAGGCACTTAATCGCCCCTTCTACTACCTTGGGCGTAAATAGGAATTCCTCGTTGAGGTCTGTGCGAACTATGGGGTGCTGTTCCATCAGGGTAGCCTCGGAGCCCGCAACCATTGTATAAAGCTGGGAAAAGTGATCAAACCACACTCGCTCAGTTATATTGCATGTTATAAGAGAGTCCACGGGTTTGTCCCTAGCTCTTATTAGGTCCCAAAAACCCTTGGAGTCCTTCCTTGTGCTAGCCACCTTCAGATCGTACCAAAACTGGTTCTCATGCTCAGCCCTTGCCTTAGATAAAGTCCTTCTGTAGTTGCTCCTTGCGATACTAATCTGGCCCCCATCCTTTGCTTTCACCGCTTTAATTAGCTCCCTTTTAGCAACACGGCAAGCAGAGGAAAACCAGCCCACATTACCCATGGGTCTACCTCTTGCATTGCCCCTTGTGTCTGGAGAACGAACCATAAACAGTTCGCCTAACGCGTTTATGGTTTCGGCAAACAAAATTGGAACCTCATGCATGCTAACTCCAAAGGAGTCTAAACGCAACGCAATATTAGACATTATGGATTTTACACCCAGGATCTTCCCTCATTTGCAGCAATGGAATTCCATTTTAGACGCCTGCCACAATTGGAGGGGCATACTTCATGCGTTGTTTTCCATACGTGTGGGGTTTGGGCTGAGGTCACACCCGTCCATAAAGAGGAAAGGGACAAAAATAGAGGGTTATGGTCGCTGACAGTAGACTGTAAAACCACCATGTCTATCAGGTGAGCCCAAAGACTATAGTTCAAAAGAATGAAGTCAATTCGCGAGGAGTGACCCACTCTATTAAACGTATGTGCCCCTGTGGAATCTGAGTTTGATCTACCGTTGGTTGCCCTGAGGCCATATTCCAAGCAGAGAGCATTAAGGTCAATGGCACTTTGTGTCCAACTTCTGATAGGGGCTAGTGTGAGGGGGGGGATACCTTGCCTAGCGTCATCCTCCCTGGTACCCAATATGTCCTCCCTGGCCAGGGGTTCAAATGTGCAATTGAAGACCCCGGCAAGTATAACAAAGGAGTCAGAACCACAAGAACTAAGACGCTCCTCAATGCCCGTAAGGGACAGTGTGGAGGTCCCCCCCTTTGCTCCTCTGACATAGATGTTAAAGATTTCTAGCTTCCTCCCCCCACATGGCCCTCTAGCTGAGATTCTCTGTAGGTCAGGCGATTTGGTGGCCATAGGCCTGATGGAGAAACCCAGGGAGATACTCGCCCAAATTAATAGGCCGCCGGAAGGGCGGCCCTTCCCTCCAGGCAATTGTAACGCAGGCACAAAGTAGGTGGTATAGCCCACCTTATGGCGTGGTTCCAAGCACCAGGTTTCCTGGAATAAGCAAATCCCGAAGGATTCAACAAATGAATTCCAATCGGGTATGTCGATATTCCGTGCAAGGCCCGCTATATTCCAACTAAGCACCTTCAGGGCTTCGCCACCAACTTCTCCCAGACCTATCACATGATCACTCACATGAGGGTCAAAAACAGTGCTAGGGGCCTCAACCAGGATCAAAGATAGAGCTTCCCCCCCAGAGGCCTCCGAGGGGGACCGGGCAAGCTCCCCCCCCGTGCTCAACAGCAATAGCGGGTTGGAACTGCTACCAGGAGATCCTTCATTTGGGGTGGCTACATCCAATAAAGGCGGCACAGGAAAAGTCAACACATCATGGGGCAACCTTCATATTTCATGCCCCTCCCTTTGAGAGAGATTACCATTCACACCATGTTCGACTGGTACTACCAGGCCTATCTTATCGCTGGAGAGCTTGGGAACTGTATCAATATCTAAACAGTTGGAAGCTCCCCCCCTGTAATCAATTCCATACTAACAGGTGCTATTTTCATGGTTACATGGAATTAACGTGGGCTTAGGGCAAAATGTAGAGAGTGTGCCATCAAAACAAGTTGAACAAGCTATCTTTGGAGTGAGTCAATCTACTTCTTCAAGGCAACTAAATCTGTTGTAGGTTGGTGCCCCGTTCCACCAACTTTGATTGCCCTGCCAGCCGTCTCCAGTCCCACCCCGAACATGATTTCTAGCCGACGCCCAATTCCCCCTGTAGTTAGAACGTATTCGCGGGGGATAAAAGAACGTAAGTGGTCTAGGTTCAATGAGCGAGTTCCCCCCATAGTCGTTCCATGAGCATATGTGGTGTACCGTGTTAGGGTCTTCAAATGAGACAATAATACAATCACCTGGAATAGATTTATGTGAGGTGCCTATCCATGGTACCCTTCGCACCATTAGAATTTTGCTTCTCAGATGATTGGGTAGCGGCCTGTTTTCATCCAGCCAATGTGTTACCTTATTCCTCAGTGACCAGAAGTTTTCCTGATAGTGGTTGCCAATTTCCGGTACTCCTGTTAGCACCACTACATACGGCCTTGCATCAGGGGGAAGATCTAAAAAAAAACCTTGCTGTTTCTCACTAAATTTGACTCCCTGTAGATTAGGTTGGTGTGTCTTAGATTCTTTAACCTTCAGGGCAGCGGTGTCTTTCTGAGCTAATACAGATTGTGCAGGCAACTGTTTAGATACCTCCGTTACTGTGTTATTAACTTTGGTTTCGTAAGCCTTAGACCGGGGTTTAGGTATGGGTTTGATCAGTGGTAATGTGGATGAAATGACAGTGGGTACTGGTGTGGTTTTATTAACACCAGGTGTACTGGAAGGTTTATTTTCCACTATACTAAGGGTTGCTAAGGTTAGGATGCTCTTTCCTGCCTCAAGCAACTGATTTTCTATGCGTGATAATCTAACTTCCAGAGGGGTTAGGAGTTTTTTTAACGTTTCCCAAACAATTTTCAAAAATTCCACATCTCTCCCCTCTACCACACACATTGGTACCCCGTCATTCTCACCTTCAATTACTAAGTCTTGCTCCCCTTCTGCTGCAACCAGGCTAGACTCATCGGCATTCAGACTGTTTTGTTTCAGTAACTGTGGGTACATGAAAGAGTATACCACCCCCACCACCTGCAGTAGGCCTCCCACCCGTGAAATACTGGGCCTTTGCTACTTTAGCCTTCTTCCTAGAGTAGGCAGATGTAGTCTTACGCTTTCTTTTTTGAATAGCACCCTCTTTAATAACACACAAATTCCTCCCACATGCTCCCTTTCCCTTAGCAGTTATCTCTATGGGTCCCCCCCCGTGCCGGATCCACCCCACCCACGGATGAACTTAGATTGATGGAAGGATGGAGTAACCCCAAATTAGGGACTGGCAAGGGGGAAGTTATGTCCAAGGTGTGATGGACATCAGCCTGCGCCATGATAGATACTGGGCCAGTCAAATGCTCGGGGGTTTTAACAGATGCAATATGACCTAAAGATGATTTCTTAGCCCTTGCCAGCTCCTGTGACATTCTTCTAGCTGCATCTAGTTCCATAGAAACTCTTTGTTGCATTTTATTGATCTCTAAATCTATAGCTGAATTAGTCCTGGTTATAAAGTCATCGAGGGTCCCATTTAACTGCTTCCCTTTAGCAGCCCTGCTTCTGCTTTCACGCATGGACATTGTTCCTTGGTTCCCGCGAAGGACTAATAAGGTCAGGACAATAATAGTATTACAGAGCTAAGAGCCAAGAGGGGTGGCCCGGTCCGGTCTCTACCGTTCTCTAACGGCCTCAAACGGCCCGCCCTTTGCCCGGGCTTAGCCCGGCGCCCGCCCGCGCGCGTCCCGCGATACGCGTAACAGGGCATGACCTTATAGCCAGTGGGCGGGCTTGGTGCGCAGAAAGGAGGCGGGGTCGCGGGGGAAGAGTCTCCAGGTGCGGCACGAACACACGCCGCTAGGAATCCTGGGACTCGCAGTCCCGCTGTAAATACCACCGCCCACAAGATGGTCCTTCTGCTGCCTGGGTCTCTGCTGGGGAAGAGCACTCCACGATACACTTCAGGAACCAAAGTCTGCCCCTCTCACAACTTCGAGCGGCACCCGCGGCAATTCATTCTATTTTATCAACCTTTTTATGGGGGACAAAGAAATCACAAATCTCTATTCATAAACTCACTCGTCCTAAATTAGAGGGGGGGGTCATTTTTCCAGAATTCTCTTCATATCACAGATCTTTCATTCTCAACCAATCCTCACATTGGCTTTTTGATTCTTCCACTAACTGCCCACTTTGGACAGAGCTTGAACGATCATTTCTCTCTCCCTTCTACTTCTCAGAATACCTATCTTTTACGCGTAAACCGCAATCTGTTTCTACCCCATCCTTAAATTTACGTCAAAGCTTATTCCTGCTCCCTCCTTTCTCACATTTTATGAACTTCCTATCTGGCATAATTAACACATTTTAATACACAACAGACCCTTCTTCTGGAAATCCTGGCATTCCAGAGGGATCTTATGGGTTCATCAATTGTATAATCAGAATTTACCTATATCTTTCGCACAAGCGAGTGCGACTTTCAGTCTCCCTTCTTCCTTTCGCGCTAAATATTCCATCTTAATACAATCAGTTCAATCTGCCCAAGCACACTATGTCGCTTGCCCCCCGTACCTCTTGCACCTGCTGGCCTAGTTACTTTGCGCACTTTATTACTTCGCAGCTCTAAGGCCTCCACCATTTACAAATTCTTACATGCCCTAGCTAATCCAAGAGACAAAACTAAGATAGAACTATTTTGGGAAAAAGATCTAGACACTTCTTGGGAAGTGGACTAATGAAATAAAATCTGGCTCAAACTTAGAAAATCATCCAGAGCTGCAAACACTACTCAAACTCTCTTTTTCATTTGTAACAGACTTTTAATCACTCCATCCACCCTTCATACATTTTGTTCTAACACCCCCCATTTATGTTGGTCATGCTCATCACCACATGCTGATTTGCTTCACATGTTATTTTCCTGCAAGTTTGTTCGTCTCTTTTGGGATCAGGTTTGATCGCTAATTAACTCCATCTTTTACACTACACATTCCTTTTCTATCACACATACTTTTCTTGGTAGTCTATCCCCTATCTGGGAACATACACACACGAATGTTAAGATCATTGACTTATTACTGACAGTAGCCTTCCAACAAATTACTAAAAATTGGAAGGACTTTGGTAAATTTTCATACCAGGCATGGCTGGTGCTCCTCCCCTTGAAGCAGGTGAAGGTGAGAAATTTCACTCACTTAAAAGTAAAATTATTAAATGGCTAAATTGGAATAGACCCCTCCCGGCCTTTTTTAATAATGAAATCATCATGGTGAGAAGGGTACCCTGGTTGGGGAAAACCAGAACATCTATAAGTGGGGACTGTATTATGGTGAGTTTTCGAGATCCTAGGACTGTTTCACTTATATGTGCTGGGTCCAATAGATCTCTCGACTCCACCATTCAGACTTTGCCAGTGTCCTTTTTCTTCCCTCCTACCCATATGCACCATATTCATCATGACTTAACCCAAGGTCATTGGATGAGGGTTGAACGGAGGGGCAGATATCGGGGTATGCTGCACGACCAGTCTTCCGACCCCCGGAGACACCCCTCTATGATTACAACCGATTTGACTGTCTTAACGGATTGGATGGGGTTGATTGACTGCCTTCAGTCTTAGATTCCATTCCAGTCACTTGTGGCAACGGTTCTGTTGTAACTTCTGGCACCAGTCCTTCTCTCATTCCCACCCCTGTAACGCCTCCTATTATTGCTCCGGCGTACTCGCCCTTTCGGGGAACAGGAACCACCAATAATAATCCAGTTTCAGATATGGGCCAATGCTTATTAGTTGACTGATCAAGCAGGGAAACTGTTTGCGTAATGTTCTGGAACGTGGCAGGGCTTAGGTCCAAAATACTGAATCCCATCTGGTTAGAAACAATAGAAGAGATGGTAATCCTATGTTTACAGGAAATTTGGACCTTAGAACCTCTCCATCTTCCAGGCTACAAAACCTTGTTTACATCAGCAGTAAATGTTCACCATGGTAGGCCTAAAGGGGGACTGATCACATTTATATCTAATTCCCTAAACTGCCAGAAGACTCAATTATTTTCGCACAACCCTTATTATCAGTTAGTGCGGATAGATGTAAGTAAGGAATTGTGTCTTTTAATTATAAACTTTTATAATAATATTCCTCCTGCAGACCTGGAATTGACCCTTAAGATGTTAGGCAATGATCTAGGTAAAGAAACAGATAAAAATGCTAAGGATGTTTGGGTTGTTTGGGGGGGAGATTATAACTGTACCTTATGCAAGAAAAGCCAGAAAGGAGCATGTGGGTTCATGTTGGATCCTGATATGGACTTAACACACTTTAAGCATTCCACCTGTAGAGACCTATTAAATGAGATTCTTCACTCTGAATACCTAGGGTATGCAACTGAAATTGGCCAAGTAGAGCTCCACTTTGCCCCTACGTTTAATGGCAGGGGTGAATTGTCTACAATAGACTTTATAATAACTTCTGTTAGGCATAGGCATATGGTTAAAAGGTGTTGGACCGTCGACATCCCACTTAGTGACCACTACCCAACAATCATGGAGATCACAAATCCCTTTCAGGCACTGGCCATAGAAGGGAGATCTGTGCAGAATGTCTCTGACATTAGTATGGCAAAACAAAATGGCTAAGCATTAGAGTGGGATAGGGTGGTTCCAAGTGACTTTCTACGCGATCTACTAACCGAATGTCTGCCTAGCTTCTTGACCATTTTGGATGAAAGTGTGGCTAGTCATGAGATTCTTAATCAGTTTGAGGTTATTGCTTCTCAAATTAAGGGCAACCTTTGGGTGGTTTCTAAATCAAGTAAGGAAAATAAAGGAAAATGGTTTGACTCCACATGTACAAAGGCTCATTCTGAGCTTAAGAGAGCCTTACATGCTATCCCCCGTAATTCTTTAAGGGTCAGGGATGCGCGGAAATCTTATCAGAATGCACTGGAAAAAAGGAAGAAGGCAATTAAAATTGAGGCCTGGGAGACACTCTGTGAGGCTTCATTGAGCAAGGATGTTTGCGCTTTTTGGAAAGCAGTAAATGCCCCCTTCTTTGACGCAGGAAAAGCCCGCATTGAAATTGCCATTACCGAGGACTCTTGGGTGGACCATTATTCTAGCCTGTATAGTACCCCAATTGACGAGCAGATTCCATCGTTGCAATCACTAATGCTTCACCAGGGGGAAGTGAGAGTGAATGGCATGGAATTAAAAGTTAACCTAAAAGAAATACATGAGAGCCTCAAAACAACACGGGGCGGTAAAGCCCCAGGTCCAGATGGCATACCTACAGACCTGTTTAAAAATAATATCGATTTATGGGGCCCACTCCTAGTGCAATTATTTAATGCATCCCTAAAGACAAGCCTACTTCCATCATGGTTTATGTCTGTTATTGTCCCAATTTTTAAAAAAGGGGATAGGCAAAACCCTATCTGCTATCGCCCCATCTCCCTATTGGATAGCACTGTAAAGATATTAGGAAGAGTAATCTTAGGCAGGCTACAAAAATGGTCGGAAGATAACTCTATAATCAGTGATCTTCAATATGGGTTTCAAAAAGGGCAGGGGACAGTAGACCAGGGCTTGAACTTATTTATCCTCCAGCAGAAATATATCAAGGCACGACGTGAACCCATTTATTTCACTTTTGTTGACTTGACGTCAGCATTTGACTGTGTTTCACACAGCAAATTATGGGTCATCATGGAATCTCTTGGTGTTGAGGGAAACATAATTTCCTTCCTTAAGGACTTGTATACGGGTGCCATCGCAACAGTGCGTTATGGTAAAAAAGGTGAATGTACTAGATCTTTTGATATAGGGCGTGGGGTACGCCAGGGCTGCGTTTTAGCACCATTCCTATTCCTGGTATACATAAACGGAATAGAGAACGCCCTAGTGGAAACAACATGTGATATGCCTAGGGTAGCTAAAAGACCGATCCCTGCGTTATTATACGCAGATGATGCGGTGCTAATGGCTCGCACGCCGGTGGCTCTACAACGCCTTGTAACATCTTTTAATACATTTATGACTAATCTGGATTTGCAAATCAACTGCTCCAAGACATTCACCATGAATTGTGGTCCTGGTTCAGGTAGAAGAAGGAGGCGGTGTTCATTAATGCAAGTCCTATAGACTTTACCGCCACCTTTTCCTATCTTGGCATTTTATTCCATGAAGCAGGGAACTGGACAGATGCGATAAAAGCGAGGAAAGCCCTGTTCTGTAAATCTATCACTGCCCTTAAAAATTTTGCAAAAAAGATGGGGAAAAAACCCACTGTAGAACTTTTGAAAATCTACAATGCCACTTGTGTCTCTATCGCGGTTTATGGCGCAGGACTTTGGGGGTATGACAATGTTAAATCAATACAAGTTGTTGAAAATAAATTCTTGAGATACATCTTAGCTGTACCTGAGAGTGCCTCAAGTTACATTTGTCATAAGGAACTGGGGCAACGCTATATTGAAGACACAATTAGAATTCAACCAATATTGCTGTGGCATAGGGCTTGGACCAGCGATGGATGTGTACTGAACCGTGCTATTCTAAGGGATGGATTAAGTTTGGATTATGTTGGGAGGATAAGGTGGTTTACATACATTAGGGACTTTTTTGAAGATATGGACTGTATAAGTTATTACGACAATCCTCTGTCCATGTGTAACATCACGAGAAAGGCACTAAAAACAAAATGTATGAAACACCTGGGAGAACGTAGAATGACAGTGGAACATAAAAAGAAAACTGTCTTAGCCCACCTACCTGTATCAACTCAAGGGAAAATCCAACCATACTTAACCCTTTCCTTGACTGAATTTACGCCGTTTATTTTGACCAGATTCAGGTTAGGTATCCTCTTTAGGGCCCTAAGTTTCCCTGCAATGAATTGCTGGTCCTGTAATTTGACTAAATGCCCATGTGATGACCTATCGGAACAGTCTGACATCCATATCATATTTTTCTGCAAATATTATACCCTACCCAGGAAAAGATTGATTATACCAATTTTAAGGGAAATGGGGGTGAGACGATGTAGGGTTGCCTTTCTGGAACTCCAGAAATTAGATGTTATCTTTAATGTTGCTTGCATTTCGGAATTTTTTAGCTATGTTTTTAGATTACGTAAATCAATTGGTACTTAAATTTAATTCATATTTTATATGGTACTGTATTATTATGAACTGCTTTTCTATGTACTTTTATGGTTATTATTCTTTTAACCGAATAAAGTCAAATTGAATTGAATTGACTTATTTCCTAAACAGAACGATTGGACCCATACCGTTTCAGCGTGTCCCTGTGACTTAACATCTCCACAGTCCACAATTCATGTTCTCTTTTTTTGCAAATTTTATACGCCACTACGCAGGCGATGGATAACACCAATATTAAAAGTTTTAAAAATTCGCAGGTGTCGTCCTGCCCACTTGGCATTACAATTTTTGGAAAATAACCTGATGACAAAATCTGTGGCACAGTATCTTAAACTGTGTATTAGGCACCGAACTAACCTATGAACTGTGACCGAGTACTTTTTTCTGATATGAGAAGGACTTCTAATAATACGCTCTCAAAGTACTGTTTGGTAAAGAAAGTTCTGTGTTTTTTAATATTTATTCTGTTTTTATGTACTTTTATGGCTTTCAAAAAATGGAAACCGAATAAAGTTGATTTGATTTGATTTGACTTATTACTGACAGTAACCTTCTAACAAATTACTAAAAATTGGAAGGACTGTGGTAAACTTTCATACCAGGCATGGTGGTATGCTATCTGTTACAATCATAGATTAGATACTACTTTTGTGTATCCACAACATTTAGCATCTAAACGCCTAGACTTGTGGGAACCGGTTATCCTCTTTATTGACACTAGTGCCAGAAGACTTTGCTCGACCCCCACTATGCAACAAGAAGTATCTAAACCTCCATGACTTCCCTAATTTTACTTAGACATAACTTTCTTGCTAATTTTCACTTGTTATATTGGTATAACTTATGTATTAATTTCCTTATTATTCACATCTTTCATATGGCTTTTGATGAACTTATTTTTACTACTGCAGTTATTTCTCGAACAATTGTATATCTTGTGTTTTATTTTCCAATCTAACTGATGTATTAATTTAATTCTCCTAATTTTTGTTGTATCTATATAACCGCATGTCTGGATGCTATTTCTTATCAATAAAAATCTTTTGAACTAATCTCGTAATTAGGGTGACATTTCTGTTGTCAATGGCCACCAGGCTTTCCTTTATGTTCAGTGTTGTAGACCCCATGGCCTGGATTTACTAACAGTTTGTCCCTGGTTTGCATTCCTTTTGTAATTTTAAGAGTTGTGATGATGTTTATTCTTCAGTGCAAATCAGGAATTGCATTGGAAAGATGGCGAAATCAAGGGAAAGTAGCTCCATGCAGTGCTTTGCACCAAGGGCTGTACCATTGGTGGGGCATAGGCATTGCCACACAACCACCCATTCATTTTGATCCTAATCTTAATCTAATAACATTGGTAGACAAGCATTTGCACCACAAATGCACACCTGCTTTAGGTAGTCATAACTGTGTAGCAAAATTTGAATTCTTCACGTTTCCATCTGTGCATGTATGCTGCATTGTACAGTGCACATGCAAAGTGGGAAAATAGTAAAGCGTTTTGTACTGGTAGTGTCCTCTTCCAGAAAAAATCATATGCTTGATAGAATGCACACAACACACTTGGTTTGGGTGAGGAGCGGGGCCCTTTTGCAGTTGTAGATATAACTGGTGATCACCGTTTGTTGGCTTTTAATGAGGAGTAGAAAGAAAAGGCCATAGTAGAGACATCGAGGAATAAGGCACCGGGCCCAGATTGTGTCCCCGCAGATATGTATTAAGGTGAACCCAAATTTTGGGCCAGGATCCTGGCAAATGTATTTAATGCCTCTGTACAGCAGGGGTTTCCGGCATCGTGGTCCAGGTTGATTATTATCCCAATATTTAAAAAGGGTCAGAGAGGGGACCCCCAGTGCTATAGACCAATATCTTTAATCGACTCTGCTGTTAAAATTTTAGGCAAAGTGATCTTGGAGAAACTTCCTACTGGGTTAACGAGAAGGGGATTTTTTCTAATCACCAATATGGTTTCAGGCAGGGCCGTAGTACCATGGACCAATGCCTCAATTTATATCTATTGATAAACAAATATACCGTAGCAAAGAAAGGTTCTTTGCACATGGCTTTTATGGACCTTACTTCAGCCTTCGACCTGGTCAATAGATCTAAACTGTGGTCCATTTTATTAGATTTAGGAATTGATCCATGTCTGGTTCATTTTTTAGCTGAACTACATAGGGGTTAGAGTTACCCAGGATGGCAAATGCACGAGTCACTTTAACCCCTTCCATGCTCATGACGAGCTCAGCTCGTCATGCAGTACACTGCTCGTGTGCTCATGACGAGCTGAGCTCGTCATGAACAATGGGATTTACAGACCCCTCAGCACAGGAGGAGAAAAGTCAAAGCACCCAAGGTGTTAAGTCGGGGAGAGGTGTTCGGCAGGGGTGCATAATGGCACCCCTACTTTTTACACTTTATATAAATGCCATAGAAAAAACCTTGGTTAAGGCTAGTCCGGATACGCCACGTGTAGGGGACAGGATTATTCCTGTCCTCCTATACGCGGATGATGCTGTGCTTCTTTCCTGCATGGCTATAGGCCTCCAGAGATTATTAGATGCATTTTGAGAGCATATGAAATCCCTGGACTTGGAAGTAAATATGTCCAAATCTCATGTTATGACAGTTGGATGCCATAACAGGAAAGTCAAAACTTTTTTCTGTAATGGGGCTGTGGTATCTAAAGTGTCTTCCTTCACATACCTGGGTGTGTTATTTGATGACAAAGGGTCCTGGGTTCCCCAATTTAGAGAAACATCAGCCTTAGTGGGGTTTTCACAGCGGTTGGGAGCACGGCCCTTTGATACAATACTTGCTATTTATATATCCAAATGTCTGGCAATTGCTACATATGGCGCTGCCATTTGGGGCTATAAATATTTACGAGGAGTACAGTTGGCTGAAAATAAGTTTCTATGCACCCTCTTGTCGGTACCCCAATCTACCCCAACTTTTTCCACTCATCAGGAATTAGGCCTGGGTTATGTGACTGACCATCTGAGATTGACCCGCTAGTTTTTTGGATTAAAACTTGGCTCAATCCCGAGATAACATTGAATCACCAAATCCTAAGGGATTGTATTGCCCTAGACGAGCTAGGAGAATTCCATGGCTGTCATACATTAAACTTATGTTTTACAAACTGGGACGGATTGACATCTATAACAACCCAGATGGGATTGCAAAGGAAGATGTAAAATGGGTAAGATCACAGTTTCTGAATTTACAATTTATGGAGCGGGAGGAGCTAGAGTTACAAAAACCCTTGGTCAGGGCACACTTTTTATTAAATACCTCCCCTTTGATTAAACCTTATTTAGAATTGTAATACCAAATCATATCATCGTTGGCTGTTGAGGAGGTTCCGCTTTAACTTAATCCATTTTTCGCTGGGGAACCTTTCTGGATGGTGTAAACCAGAAGAGATAATTGTGTGTCAATGTGATGATTGTTCTTTACAAGATACACTGCATTTCATCATGTTCTGTGGTTTTTATGACTCCATTCGAAGGCGGTTTTTAGTTCCTCTCTTGAGAGGAAAGGGTTTTCAACAAGTTAGACCAGCTTTATTACATCTCCAAATGCTAGATGACGTATGGTCCATTTTTAATATTTCCATTTTTTTGGTTGCTGCTGTGCGGTTAAGGAAAAAAAAGATTTCCTAATGCTATTATGGTATGAGTTATTTTAGAGCTGTAGCAAATGTGATCTATGCCTATTTTTATTATTTTTGAGACCCTTGTGAATTTTATAATATTGGATGACATCTTTGATGTTTTTTTAAATATGGTGCCTCCCTGATGTAATTAATTGTAAATAATTGTGATTTTTAATGTATGTTTCTTACTTTGTATGATTTTAACTAATCGAATAAAGTGGTTTGACTGACTGACTGACATTCATGCATTTTTTTCTTCGCTGTATATTAGTGACTTAAGGGTGATCATTAGGGGTATGTGAAAAGCCAATTATTTTTTTTTTAAAAAGCTTGAAGACAGGCTTGATAGAAGAGGCATATAAGGTACGCAGAAGTGCATTTCAAGTAAAGGAAGGAAATAGTATTTCAACTTAGGTCATGCAGTATTTTAAGGAACATAGCAGGTAGGTTATTTGCAACATCATGCAATCTGTGATGTAACCCTTTGTAAAGAAACTATTTTAAAGTCGGCTCTAAAGGAGAGTTCTTTCTAAAGACGTGGCAGATACTCATCTCAGTGTAAAAACCTAGCTCAATGTTCGCTGAGACCCCTCTAAGAAGCTACCGTGAAGAAATGTGGCATTGAGAATCCCATTACCCATAATTCCAATTTGACATACCCCACTTTATGCAAAGCATGCAATACTTTCAAACCTAGTACCTACTACAGCTGTACATTCAATATCATAAAGTATTGTTACAATGTATATCATACAAAAACGACACATATAACCATGTTATACATAACACCCCTCAACCGAAAATATATCGAAGCAGTTGATAAACACATTTCGCCTATAAAAGTTAAGTGCACGTTTATGTGACCCAAGTAATACATAGTTTGCCTGGTTCTATCCCCTGCATCAGCCGGAAGAGAACCCCACGGAACAGATACCAAATCCTGCAGAGTGGACGTGTCTGGGGTCACCTTCCACCTTGCGTTATCGGTAAAGGGCGGGCTCACTAATTAGTGAGAGGGCCTCATTTTGCGGTAGAAAAAGTGCCCAGCTTGTGGTGAGAGATGGTTCTTTCTCGTGGTGAAACGTGTTATGGGACAATGTCTGGTAGTGGTGAATTTGTAAAAGAATAAAAGTCAGGCCCACAGTTTTGCTCTGAAGTCCGCATCCCTTGATAGTGAATGTGTCTTCGTCCACAATGGGGCTGCACGGTCTTGATTCCACCTCACAACTCTTGAATGCACACCAGCCTTCCCTGCCACTCTATCTCACTCTTGCAGGTTACTGATTATCCCCTTTTCATAGTTTAGTTTGTCTTTCTTTTCTTCCTCCTTTCACCATTCTCCTTTTTTTTCACTTCTGGCTTCTGAGTCAAATTATGATGAGGAAAAATAAGTGGAAGTCCCCAAAAACGTGTGGTCCGACCAACAAGCACCGGCTCAAATGAAGAGCTAGAGTTCTTGTCATTTGGCGAGACAAACGCACAGGCTGAGTCTCCGCCGTTTTAATTTCTTGTGCTTTCAAATTCGCAGCTTTATTTTTGTAGATATTTTGTGAGAGGAGTGTGGAGCACAGTTCACTGAATTTTCCGTGGAACCGCGCGTCCGCGCCGATTCTTCCAGAACGCATGTGGCCAGCGCGGGAGGTGAGAAATGAACTGCGATGGCACGCGTCTTGGGTCTGACATATCGTGCTCTCTGTCAGTTGGGATAACGCTCAGGCAGGCAGGCAGGCAGGCAGCCATCTCGTCGCTTCCACGGGCGGGGGCGCCTGACGCGCTGCGAGCAGCTGAGCTTCTTTTATGGGCGCTGTGCTGTTGTCACATATATCTTTCTTACGGGAAAATGGTCTCTGCGTCAAGCATCGGAAAGAGATTTTTTTGAGGGTGTCATAAAGAATAAATATCAGCGTTTTGCATAGATTTTTCAGCATAATGCAACAATGCAAATATATTTTGGGCCAAAGCTCAGCGAGTGTACATCAGTCTATTCGTGCGGGGGGGGGGGGGGGGGGGGGGGGGGCTGATAAGTTGGCATGCGTGTGTGTGAGAAGAGAAATGGCTTACATTAAACATGTTCTCGATATATAAGGACATGGCGTAGCTCATCTACATTTACTAGCGCCGTAGGCCAAGAAGGGGGGTCCTTGCGATGTGGTACAGTGGACGGTATGTGGTGCTCATACATTGCAGGTGGCGCTGACATTCTATTGTACCTGTCCGTCTGGCTGCTGTGGCAGTTTGTATGTGGAAGCAGGTGGGTGATACGTACCGAGGGTTGTCGGGCGCTACCACGATCCTTTATATCTGGGCTCCTCCTTTTTTTAAATAATGTTCTTTTTTGTGTAGCGCTTCATAGTACATTTCTCGCGTCTCTAACCGCTACACATAAAAGGTTACTCTTTGCCAAGTTAAAAGCACTGTTTACGCCCCTGGAAGAATGGAAGGCAAAAACTTGTGGTCTGAGGATCACCGTATGCGTCAGCGGTGAGCGCCATTCCCATTAACTCGCCTTCACTGCTAAGGTAAAGGTGGGGACTACTTTTTTTTTCTCACCTTCGTCCATTGCTGGTTTGTGCAACCGTGCAGAAATATTGCCTGTAACTCGAAGTTTTGGCAGATAAACAAAAAATACTTTGAAAATCCCTCGCAAAGTTGATAATTGCGGAGCCCGCGCTTTTAGCTGTGTGACATTAATGGTTTGTGTTGGAAGCACGCAATAAAAGTAATAATTTCCGTCTGACAGCCTATGATTACGCTCCCTGTGTTTTTGGCGCCCTGTTTACGTACCGCGTGCCTTTCCTTTGTGTTGGAGAATGGAATGATTCTTGCATTAGCGGCTTACAGTACGCTGCTGTGACGGATAGCCGCGGACGCCAAGGCTTACTGCGATGTACTGTAACCAGCAAATTTGTTTCTGCCTTGTTATAGATTTAATCGTTCATGTTGAGCAGTAATCCAGTGGTTATGTCTTTGTTTGGAGCTTGTTATCTGCGTGGGTTATAACAATTCTCTTCCGTGAGGAGCTTTGCAAGTGCAGCCAGCGGTGCTCCTGCCCGCACCCAGCTCACACTGTGTTGGTGAGATGGGCTGTTCCTCGCTGGTAGGCCTGGGCAGCGTGTCTCGGAGGACACGTTACCACCTGTTACCCTTGGGAGAGGCTACAACCATGATACAGACCACTTAGGGGGATATTCACACGGACACAACTATGAATTATCCCCACCTTAACGCAACAAATGCGGAGATAGATTTAACACCCCATTCACAAGCTGGTGCAAACTGCAGACATTGCCAGTAGTCCCTCGATAACTGCCCCAAAATGTATCCCCACGTAGACACCACCAACTAACCCCTAATAAGATGCAGAGTGGGTGTTCCTGTGCAAAAACACACGAAAAAACCACAACATATTCACAACAAACTACCAGATCTGCGAAGCGAAACAAAAACAGGCGATAAGCCGCGGTAGCAGAAGGGAATTAACACCTGCCTTCTGCTGGTGTGAAGCAGGACGACTATCTGCAGCATGAAAGGGAACCCAGTCAAGAGCCACACCTGAAGACCCACAGATGCCATGGAGACAATGATCATGCAACGTTATTAGAAATGGGATCCCTGGCTGGCCAGGGCTTGCGCCAAAGTCAGTCAGAGACCACCACTCCTAAGTCAGGGCAAGGGAGTTACACGCCAAGATAACCCCTGCTCACCCTCTAGGTAACGTGGCGCGAGCAGCAAGGCTGAACTTGGAGGTGATGTGAGTTAAGTATTTGCGCACGCACCCCAGCAACAACACCCAAAGGCCCACCACAAAGGAAACTCCACACAAGGTTATATAAAAATAGCCTTTGTATTACACCAAAACACATTAGATAAAACACACACTTTACAATGTGCCAGAGGCACGGGCAGAATTTACAGGGGATATGTACAAGACAGGGCCACCTGGACCACTGTCAGGAATCAGCACTTTTAGAAGTAACACTTTTAGAAATAGCACTTAGAATGTAGGATATAAAATGTAAAATTACTTTAGCACAAAATAGCACACAACCAGTAATCACTGGTAACCAGGACCTCACTAGCACCACCTGCACTAGGAGAAAAACAACCACCTAAGTATCACAATACCTGTAGGGGTGTAAGAACATAACACATGATGCAATGCATAACATACATTCAGAGGTGTAAGGAAGGAGAACACATGATGCATCAACAATACATTCAGCGGTGTAAGAACGAGGCACATGACGCATAAAAACACATTCAGAGGTGCAGAAAATGAACAATTGCGCCAAACTCACATAAGTCACCACCTGTGACTGTCCCTAGGCCAACTGGCCTCTCTAGGGTTAGGACGCCCTGTGTCCAATGTCAGGGGGCCTAAACGTGGCAGCTGCCCACAAAGTGCTGGGCAGCTGAAAGAACAATGATGGGCCAACACGATGGGGGGAGCCTCACAGGCTCTGCAGAAATGATTGTCCCCTTTTTGGAGCCTCGCTGGGCTCTGAATAAACAAATGGCCCCTGAGCCTCTCTGGTTTTTCTAAGAGCAAGGTTGCGGCCTCACTGGGCTGTCGGAGTCCCTCACGGGGGAACCGGGAACGCTGGGGCGCCTTGAGCCTCTCTGGCTCGTAGATCAAGTGACTGCCTCCTCGGGAGACTCGGGGGCTCAGACAGCCCTGTGGCGCCTTCTTGAGCCTCATGGGCTCTTAGCCAAAAGATGCCCCCAAGATACCGGAGCCTCGTGGCCCCAACAACCACAGTGACGCACAGGGGGGCGGGGCGCGGGCACCGGCAGTGTGCCCCGACACCTCCCCCTTCCTCTTGAGGCACTCACCGGGTCTGGCTGCGGAGGTCCGGGGCTCTCCTCACAGGTTGCGGAGACTCTGCAGGCGGCGGCTGGGGCTGGAAGACTCCCGGTTTTCCCACGGGACTGGCCAGACGTCCGGGGCTCCCCCTTCACTCGGGAGCCCCGAGAAGGACACAGCAGGTGGCTTCTTCTCCTGTGGACAGCGCGCCGGGGGCGGGACTTCCGGTCCTTCTCCCGGGGGTCGCGCTGCAATTGGCCAGCCGGCCAAACACTTCCGGGTCGCCGCGGGCAGCGCGGCGGCCCTTTTACGGCACTTGCAGGCGGGGTGTCACTTGTCCAAGGAGTGGGCTCTCTCGTGATAAATTAAATACACGCACATCTGCGAGGGGGCACTCGCTTGGGCGGCACTGTCCCTGGCAGGGTGGGCACCTGCCAGAGGACTCGAAAATCATCACGGAGCGGGGCAAAACGCCGGGTGGGCTCCGGCTTCCACAAGTAAAGGGCTTCTAGCGCTGAGGGTAATTAACACAGCGCTCCCAGTGCTATAATCAAAAATAAAGCGCTTCCAAGCGCTAGAGGGCATAAAGCGCGCTCCTAGGGCTACAAGCAGGATAAAGCGCTCCCAGGGGCAAGGACAGAGCCCCAGCAAACAAGTCCTTGGGCAGGCAGGGGGGCAAGGCTGGGCCCAGAGCCAGCACACTGGGTCTCCAAGCAGGGAGACACTCCAAGTGGCGATCCTCTGGCCCAGCGACAGCAGCAGCCCCCTCAGGATCCTGGAAGAGAACAACTTCTGTGGGGACACAGCCCCATTTTTATACAGGAAATCCTTTGTCTGTAGGTGCAGGGTAGGGGCAGAACCAGTCGCAGCTGGTCTGTGAGCACTGTTGATGGGCTCAACCACCCTCTCTATTCACTGGCAGGGCTAGGGTCGTTAGACGCACCACAGGGGGCGGAGCCAGCATTGTCAGGGGAAAACCCAGCCTCATTCAGGACACAGGTACACTCCTCCCCAGCCATCAGCATGCTAATCTCCCACTCACCACCGGGCAGACCGATCCAGCCTTCCTGGAGCCTGGCATGCCAGCCAGCTCCAGCCAATCACACGCCAGCACCTTCACAGCACACACATATCAATGTCTAGAAGTGGCGCTTCCCCACTAGACACATACAAGCTGCAGATACCATCGCGCAGCATTCACTCCCACGAGTTCACACATACCAAACTCGAGCCCGCACTCCCCACGCATCAGGAACTACCAGGGACACACACATTCCCCATGCATTCCTATGGGAGGGCAGGCCTATCTCATCACATAAACTCAAAGTGCACACGCACTTTCCACTGGGACACAGTGAAAGTACGCAGAACCCCAAAATCACCCTCACCAATTCACCATTTAAAGCAAAAAGTCTAGGGGTGAACCTGCCCTAAGGGCCAAGTCCAACACAACCCCCTTCCAGCCAAAACGCAGGGTAGACCAATCACCACCGTGATGGACTTCCCTGCTTGGGGCGATAGAACACGGACGCGGGCCCGCAACTGCAGGGACACCCTCCTGTTCTACGCCACGGTGAACTCATGGGATTCCTTCTAAAACCACTGTCTGGACCAACTGGGCTACCCCACTGGTACTCCCAAGCTGTCCGCGGCCAGGACCAGGCCCTGGGCCACCCAGGTGCCACCGGTCCTTGCCTATTCGCAGAGCGGGGGTAGTAACCCCTGGCACATAGGAGCCATTCTCCACTCTTCCTGTCTGCAAGACAGGACTAGACTGCCACTGGTTCTCCAGCCTAGGGTCTACAACCTCAGGCGAACCAGGAGTCTCAGGGAAGGCTCTCCTCCCCCTACCTCTTCTTCCAGGGTTCCTCCACCTCCGACGAGGGATACACCTAGAACGCCATTCCAACCCAGGGCTTATCCACTCAGGTTGCACCGGGGTCAGAGGTGGGCTCTCCCACCCTCTGCACCCCCTTCCAGAGGTCGGCCCTCTCCCAACTGGAGAAGTTCCTCTGGAAGAAGAACCGGTCAGGACACTGGTTACAGTCGTCCTACCCTTCAGGTCAGGCTGATCCTGAACCTGGCCTCCCAACCTCTGGTCTAAAACCTTTGGTGGAACCATTGCCTGGCACTCCAGGACTTCTGGGGATTCGCACGCCATCCCCCTGAGGCTGACACATGACCCATGTGTCGTGTGACTGTCTGTCTGGCGCAGATCTCCCGTCCCCCGTCCACCTGACAGTGCGCGAAGATCCCCCAGAACAGAAGTGGTGTCACCATGGTCACTACACGGGAACCTAGCCCAACTGGGTAGTCCCTGACCAACTGGTCCTTCCACTTGGGAACTCCCCCAATCACTCCTCACTCTGGACTCCTGTCCGGAGCGGTACTGCCAGACTCTAGAACCACAGGAGCTCTGGTTACAGACGCTCCAGGTCCTCTACTCACTAGGAGATACTCCTCAAGTGTACTAACAGGACAGCCTAGGTCCCCAACCTGGTGTTCCCTAAAGAAACCATCCAAGTCCTGAGGCAGGGCTTCGGGCGTCTGGGGACCCTCGGTCTCCCCCTCACTCCTGCTCCACTGAGCCAGGCAGTAAGCCCCTACACCCTCCTCGCTATCCTGGGACCTAGCTGGGCTACACTGAGCCTCTTCCACCACGCTGGGCTGGAAGATCCCTGAACCACCTGTGTGCAAAATTGCCTAGGCAGTCAAGGAATTACAATTAAACTAAACAAGTGGGAAACCAAATCAAGGACAATTGAAAAGGTATATGGGTGATAAAAACTCGCTATGTTTTAATAAAGACACAATTATAGTTCATTGATCAACACATACAATGTATAATAAAGATTAAAATTAAACAACTGAATGCTAAAAAATTCACAATGAAAAAATTACATTAAAAACAATGACCATATCAGTTTATAACAAGAACACCAATCAAAGGGGTGTCCATCAATCAATAATACAGTACTCGACGCGCGTTTCGGCGACTGAACGCCTTCTTCAGGAGCCACAAAAACAATCTGAAATGATAATACAAAAACATTACATAAGAAAAACGGTACTTTATACCTTTTAAGGTGTGGCAATAAAAACATGCATACATCGTTCTATATTTCAATTAACTTGAAAAGGCCATTCCATCTATACAAGTAATACAATTGTCAACAAAAGAAATGGTTTCCCGAACAACTTTGTTTACTTTATGTTCACTGATTGGTACATATAATCTGATATTACAAGAGTACAACACACATTTAATTTCTAGACTTATTAAGATACACTATGAGAGCGTAAGCCATGAGAACATACATTTCGCTCCCACATGTTTGATAAGTTCATGTAGTCAGGTACGGTGATAATACCTAGAACAACTTACTTA
The DNA here is from genome assembly GCF_964261635.1 of Lissotriton helveticus. Classification (NCBI taxonomy): domain Eukaryota; kingdom Metazoa; phylum Chordata; class Amphibia; order Caudata; family Salamandridae; genus Lissotriton; species Lissotriton helveticus. Next base: position 1,745,209,688 of record NC_136065.1, read on the forward strand.
ACATAGACCAGGGATTTGCTCGGTCAATGCTCAAGAGTTTGTATATATTTGGACCAATTTACATCTAAACAGGAAAGAAAGGGAAGAGGGAGGAAACGGTGTTTAAAGGAGATACCAATTTCAATCTTTTCAAAAAAATAAAAAATATATAAAAAAATATAAAAAAAAAATATAAATGAAGAAAGGGGAAGGAAGATACACACTTGTTAAAAGATTTGGGCACAAATAGTGGCATTGGTGCAAGCAGCCAAGAGCATTTATTAGATTATAATGACGTATTTCTTGTTTGTCAAAGGATGCTTAAACAGATAGTTGCTCCCTCATTCTGTTGGAATGTGGTGCGGCCATAAATAAATAAATATTGCCTGCTTAATCTAGAAAACTACATCTTTCATGCCAGTTGTTCTACAGTGGTATCGCGATTTGCGGGCCACAAGAAAAAAAGGGGGGGGGTTGGGGTGTTTACAAAAAAATATATATATGCATAGTACCTGCAGAGTGATGTCTCTGGAATTGGATGCGTCTAATCTGGTTCCGACAAAGGGCGATGTTCACAACGTGTGATAAAAATGATAAAAATCTGTAAACAGATATACATCCATTGGTCATAATTTATCACAAAATTTCGGTGTAAATCGTTGTTCGATTAATAGGCTAGCTCAATGTATAGAAAGGCTAACCTACAATATACCTGAAGATGCAGGAAGAGAATTGATACGCGAATTAGACCAAAAGTGTCCATGCGGTATTGTGCCGCATAGAGCTCTAGCTTTAAAACTGTCATGCAGTTTCACTTAATAATACCACGCGTCTGGAAACTCACCCGTATTGAAAATATATGTGGAATTACGGACGTGCGGTTTGGTTAACACCCATGGAAATAGGTCGTGCTTGACAGATTCAATTCTTAGAGGTCGCACCTGCAATATATAAAAAATGTAAAGACTGTCAGCAAACGCGTGCTGCACTTATAGAGTGTACCGGCTAACACCAACTGAGCTAATGCAGCCTACTGGAGGCAGTAACGGTAATAAAAGACGAAATGCAAGAGAACATGGCTCACCTGGAGGTAGCTGAAAAAATGCCTAATTACTCGGGATGCTGTGAGGTATTTTAAGCGGCTATATAGATCTCCGTAATGGTGCTGTTAAACCGACTTTCCGCTTCGGATGGAATTTAAGATATCCGGGGCGGTCAGGCCTGTAAAGTACAGATGAGGTATCACTACATGCATCTGTGATAGTATTACACTATCATGTGATAAAAGGCTTAACAGGGGATCTCTCCCATAACGATGGCGGAAAAAGAAAGGATGCGACTCTCACCTTCCGTGAAGTTTGATGTACCCGGTATCAGCGCACTCGGACGCGCGGAAGTTACGGCTGGACAGGATGTGGAGTGATAATCAACAGACCTCTAGATAGCGGTCTATTTAAATATATTGCCTAATCTGAGAAGTTCTCCTATTGGGTCATGCTTGATGAACCACAGACGGCGACGGACATAGAAATAAGACTCCGTTCGCCTCACTTTTGTTAACTGCAGCACAATACCGTAAATGCAGGAAATCCTATAATTAGCGCTTTCTAATCGAAAGAGAACCCACATTGTCCCGGGTCTCAATAAATCATATACGGCATGATATAGTGTTAGAATCAATGCACACCATGATATGCCAGGAGTCCCTGCTGTAAACAGGGCTCCATGGAGGGGACGCTGGCTTCACTATGGGCAACCGAGAGAAATAGACAAAAGACTCAAGGCTTCGCTGCCATAAATAACCAGAGAAGATAGGATGATAACCATACCGGTTGATATTATTAAATGTATCAAAAACGATCACTTTGTAATGGCTGTCATGAAAATAACATGACATGATTGCACAATATTTTAATATCCCGATCAGTCATTCACTACATTAATATGCTAACCGCATAAACTTGAGGGACTCTATATTAAAGTAATCTCAAGAGTCAAAGTGCCAGAGTCTGACACTAATCTTGCCAATTAGGTGCTATGGCCAATAGTTTCAGTCAAGACCGACATGTACATTGTCAGTCATCCCTTAATCGCAGGACTGGTATAAAATTGATGAACTCGCACTCTGTCTGAGTCAGACAATTGCATTTTCCCACGGGATTTCGGAGTTCAATCCCTTTTTCAAAGTCCCCAAAGAAAATATCCAGAAGACTTCCCGCTTCTTACGTGCTGCATTGCCACCTGAGTTTTCTGCTAGTCTAATTTTTTTGATAATGCACCACTTAAAATCATCTGGGGTATGATTTTTTTCTTCGAAATGCTTGACCAGTGGTGCTGTGGTTTTGTGTGTTCGAATCGCTGAACGATGTTCCGTCAGTCTTACCTGGATTGGTCTGGACGTTTCGCCAACGTAGCCAAGTTGGCAGGGGCAAATGATAAAATAAATGCAATTGGCTGTCTTGCAGTTCCACATATCCGTGGCTTTGAAATGACATCCATTGTGCTCAAAAGAGTCTCCCTGCAAAATACTAGAACAAGATTTACAAGAAGAGCATTTGACCGTACCTCTCACTGGAAAATTGTTTACAATAGACCTTTGAACAAATTCAGAGGTGGAAACATTAGATGTAAACCGCGAGTGTACAATCAAATCCTTTAAGTTTTTATTGCGTTTGTAGGCAAACAATGGTTTTTCAAACTTCACCTGTGAAGTAGGGTTAGAATTCAGGATATGCCAATTTTTGTTTACAATATGTTTAACTGTATTGTCTAGTGTGGAGTGTTTGGTAACACAGACTAGTTGATTCTTAGGTTTAGGGACTTTTTGTCGGAGTAGAGCGTCCCGATCATAGAATCTAGCTCGTTTGAAAGAGTCTCGCACTAGTCTGTGCGGATATCCTCTGTTTAGGAACTTTTGGCGCATGATATTGGCTTGAGTGTCAAAATCAGCAAGGTTGGTACAGTTCCTTCTCACACGAAGGAACTGTGAAAACGGTATGCCATCACGTTGACTTCGGGGGTGAAAACTCTTAAAATGTAAAAGAGTATTTCTGGCCGTAGGCTTTGTAAATAAGTCAACTATCAGTTTATTGTTTTGATGCTTAATTATTAAGTCTAAAAATTCCACCTGATGTCTATTCGACTGGGCTGTGAATTTCAAGTTGACATCGGTAAGGTTGATCCACTGTAGGAATTCTTCTAAGGTATCTTCCCCATTGGTCCAGATAAAGAAGATGTCGTCAATATATCTGGACCAATGGGAAAAAGATTCGAAGAAGGGGGCTACCTCATTGTATATGAATTTAGATTCGAATTCAGCCATATAGATATTGGCAATTGATGGTGCTATCGAGGCGCCCATGCTGACGCCTCTAATTTGTCTATATAGAGTGGTGCCAAATTCAAAAATATTCTCAGTGAGGACAATGTGTAAAAGATCCAATAAAAGTTGTTTGGGACATTCAACATTAAACTGGTCAATGAACCAACTTGTTGCTGACAGTGCTTCCTTCTGTGGTATGTTACTATACAGTGCTTGGATATCCATGGTAACCAAGATATCATGTTGGGGGTTAAAAGCTAGATTCTCTACCTTGGATATCATTGCCCCTGTATCTTTGATGTAAGACACAAGTTTAGGTATATATGGGCAAAGAAAAGAATCTACAAACTTCGAAAGTGGTTCAGTATTAGTGCCTATGGTGGAGACAATAGGTCTATATGGCGGATCAGTTAAGTGCTTATGGATTTTGGGCATGCCATAGATGCAAGCGATCTTTCCTTGATGTGAGTTTAAAAACTCGTACTCTTTTTGCTTTATGTCTCCGGTGTGCAATGCATCTTTTGTAATGTCCAAAATTCGCTTAGATATAAGTCTAGTGGGGTTTGATCTAATCTTTATGTAGGTGGTGGTATCTCCTAACATGATGTTCATATTGGACTCATACGTAGTAGAGTCCAACAGTACAATCCCACCACCCTTATCACAACTTTTAATTGTCAAATTGTTATTGGATCTAAGACTTTTAAGTGAGCAGGATTCCTCTTTACTGAGATTATAGATTGGTTTCGGTATAAACCGGAGTGCCCTTTCTAGTTGTTGCAATACTACTAATTCGAAAGTGGCAACCTCCGGGCCCAGTTGGTCTAAAGTTGGATAGAAGGTGGATGGTAATGACAAAAGTTTGGTAACATTCTGATCAGTTGTTGTGTCAAGTGGGTCAGTATTTGTAGTAAAGAACTTCTTAAGTCTAATCCTTCTAAAAAAGGAAATAATGTCTGTTTGTAATTCAAAGGTGTTTACATAAGCATGGGGGACAAAGGACAAGCCTTTTGAGAGTAATGATTTTAATTGGGGATTAAGTTCGTTGGATGAGAGGTTGAAAATTGGAATCACATCCCTTGTCCCCAGTATTGACGGTTCCGTGTCTCGCGAATAAACTGGGGTGTTTGTTGATGTTGTTGGTGTGGTGATTGATGTTGGTGGTGTGATTGTTGGAATTGTCCTCTGTTCTGTCCCTGAAAGTGTACTCTCTGTCGTCCCCTGCGGAGGCCCCTGTTGCCTAAAAAAGGTTTGGGCTGTGGTCCATTGTACTGATTGTAGTGTCCCTCTGGTTCGTAATAGGAGCTACTACTTTCGTTCTCGGAGTCTGAGGTATCAGTGAAATTATTCACTCTTTTGGGAGCAGATTTCGGGTCCTCGGTATAATGATTTTGTTTATAAAAATCTGTTTTCAGATAGGGGTATGTTCCTTCTAAAGTGTAGTAGCGTTTATCTTTGATAAGTTTGTCATTTTTCCGCTTATCAAGATAGGTGCTGAAGGACTCTAGTTCTTTATTTGCTTCCTCAATTCTCTTTAGGGCCTCCTCTATGTTACCTGCTGCTTTTAATTTGGCTTCCAATTCATCAATTTCAGTTTTGATAGCCACGGCTAACTCTTTAGCGGTCTCAATTATCAAGATCATGAGATCTCGTGAACACCTATTTGCAATATGACTCCATTTCTCCAAGAAGGGCCTATGGTGCACAAAAAGGCCGGGGATGTTCCTAACTTTCAGACCCATGGGAATGATACCATTTCTGAGATAAGCTAGCATGAACTCCCCGTGCGCTTCCATGCGTTTCAGTTTTTTCTTAAGTTCTATCAGTAGGTGACTGTCTCCATTGATGGGATTATTAAGATTGCTGGAGCTTCCTGAGGTAACACTAGTACCCACAAGAAGAGCAAACTCTGCATCAGTAAAGCCAAAGGTCTGTAATTGGGCCATGCTGATCTAGACCATTGTGAACTGATATACAACTGAATGAGAGGCCACAAGGGGGATAGGAGGGCCTTAAGGTGAGTGTGCTCTTTGTAAATGATCTAATCTGTGATGATACAGAAGAGCAGCCCTACACAGACAAGCTGTGGGTAGTAAACGTCGAGATTAACAAGGACCCCCTGGGTAATACTCTATTAGACTCCTAGGGCAGGGTAAACAACCTGTGTGCAAAATTGCCTAGGCAGTCAAGGAATTACAATTAAACTAAACAAGTGGGAAACCAAATCAAGGACAATTGAAAAGGTATATGGGTGATAAAAACTCGCTATGTTTTAATAAAGACACAATTATAGTTCATTGATCAACACATACAATGTATAATAAAGATTAAAATTAAACAACTGAATGCTAAAAAATTCACAATGAAAAAATTACATTAAAAACAATGACCATATCAGTTTATAACAAGAACACCAATCAAAGGGGTGTCCATCAATCAATAATACAGTACTCGACGCGCGTTTCGGCGACTGAACGCCTTCTTCAGGAGCCACAAAAACAATCTGAAATGATAATACAAAAACATTACATAAGAAAAACGGTACTTTATACCTTTTAAGGTGTGGCAATAAAAACATGCATACATCGTTCTATATTTCAATTAACTTGAAAAGGCCATTCCATCTATTCAAGTAATACAATTGTCAACAAAAGAAATGGTTTCCCGAACAACTTTGTTTACTTTATGTTCACTGATTGGTACATATAATCTGATATTACAAGAGTACAACACACATTTAATTTCTAGACTTATTAAGATACACTATGAGAGCGTAAGCCATGAGAACATACATTTCGCTCCCACATGTTTGATAAGTTCATGTAGTCAGGTACGGTGATAATACCTAGAACAACTTACTTAACATAGACCAGGGATTTGCTCGGTCAATGCTCAAGAGTTTGTATATATTTGGACCAATTTACATCTAAACAGGAAAGAAAGGGAAGAGGGAGGAAACGGTGTTTAAAGGAGATACCAATTTCAATCTTTTCAAAAAAATAAAAAATATATAAAAAAATATTAAAAAAAAATATAAATGAAGAAAGGGGAAGGAAGATACACACTTGTTAAAAGATTTGGGCACAAATAGTGGCATTGGTGCAAGCAGCCAAGAGCATTTATTAGATTATAATGACGTATTTCTTGTTTGTCAAAGGATGCTTAAACAGATAGTTGCTCCCTCATTCTGTTGGAATGTGGTGCGGCCATGAATAAATAAATATTGCCTGCTTAATCTAGAAAACTACATCTTTCATGCCAGTTGTTCTACAGTGGTATCGCGATTTGCGGGCCACAAGAAAAAAAGGGGGGGGGGGGGTTGGGGTGTTTACAAAAAAATATATATATGCATAGTACCTGCAGAGTGATGTCTCTGGAATTGGATGCGTCTAATCTGGTTCCGACAAAGGGCGATGTTCACAACGTGTGATAAAAATGATAAAAATCTGTAAACAGATATACATCCATTGGTCATAATTTATCACAAAATTTCGGTGTAAATCGTTGTTCGATTAATAGGCTAGCTCAATGTATAGAAAGGCTAACCTACAATATACCTGAAGATGCAGGAAGAGAATTGATACGCGAATTAGACCAAAAGTGTCCATACGGTATTGTGCCGCATAGAGCTCTAGCTTTAAAACTGTCATGCAGTTTCACTTAATAATACCACGCGTCTGGAAACTCACCCGTATTGAAAATATATGTGGAATTACGGACGTGCGGTTTGGTTAACACCCATGGAAATAGGTCGTCCCTGAACCACTACTTTTGGAGTCACTCACCAATGACTCTAGAGAACCTCTAGTCCTTTCCCAGCGGTCTGCTTCATCTGCAAGCTCACATGCTTCAGACAATCCACACCCCAACAGGTGTTGGCGCAACCCTGGTGAACAACAACTGAGCACCTGCTCTTTGACAATAAGATCAAACAAGACTTCAAAATCATCTCTCGTTTGAACCTGCACCCAATCAAACAGTGTCCCACAACATTCATCCTCAAACTCCTCCCACGACTGGTGAGGCAGCTTCCTACTGCCCCTGAATTTCAACCTATACTCCTCTTCCTGGGAAACAGGTACCATACTGGGGGGACTGGGATTTCCTACACTGAAATCTAAATAGCTGCCACCACTGGACCCAACCCTCCCTGGGGAATCCAGACACTCAACACTGCACGCAGGGGATAGTCTACCCTCCAGAGCTACTTCGCCTCTGGTGGAGGCCCTCTCAGCCTCCTCTATCCTTTCCTGCGCTAAGACCCTCTGAGTCTCTAGCTGTTGCTTTCTAATGCCCAGCTGTGCCATAGCCTGGGCATGCTCCAACCTGAGCTTTTCTAAAGCCAGCTGGTGCTCCCTTTCTCTCCTCCTATCTTCCAGCTCCTCTGGGGACAGGTAAAGGGATGAGGCGCTGCCTCCTACGCTGGACCCAGCAAGGGACTCCCTAACTATGGGGTCCTCACTATCTGCTGGCGTCCCTGTGCTATCATTTTCTTCCTCCTCCTCAGACTCTTCAGGGCTCCCCTCAGACCTACCACCCTCATGGTGTGAGACCCGAGCCCTCTCCTCACTGTGCTCAAGCTCCCAGTCCTCCTTCTGCCATTGGATTAGGTTACCCCTAAGTTGGGACTGGGTGTCTGACTCATTCACTGCAATGTCTCTCTCATCGCAAAACTCTCTCAGTTCATGCATAAACAGACCCCAGACATTAAAAGCAGACTCCATCCTGGCAGGATGCTCACAGACACGTGCAACACATGGGACTTAACTGTCAGAGCTGAAGTAAGAGTACAAATTACAAAGGTATTCAGCAAGCTCTCTACCCCAGAGAACTCACACTCACTTGCTTAGTGCCGCAACCCATTCATCCACACACAACCCTCCCCTCGGACTGGTAAGGCAGTTTCTACCACCCCAGATTCCTCAACCTGACCACACGTGACACAGGTACCGACTCTGGGCGCAGGGTGGGGGACAAATGTACTGGACACAATTGCACAATGATACCTTTAGGAGAAGAAAATAATGTACTTCAAAAAAACAATCCCCTAAAATGTGGTCATCTAAAATGCAGAGTTTTGTAGTGTGGCCAGTTGCCACTGTGGTACAACGCAAACACAAATCCTTATCCTCACCGCTTGCCGCCAATGTTAGAAATGGGATCCCTGGCTGGCCAGGGCTTGCGCCAAAGTCAGTCAGAGACCACCACTCCTAAGTCAGGGCAAGGGAGTTACACGCCAAGATAACCCCTGCTCACCCTCTAGGTAACGTGGCGCGAGCAGCAAGGCTAAACTTGGAGGCGATGTGAGTTAAGTATTTGCGCACGCACCCCAGCAACAACACCCAAAGGCCCACCACAAAGGAAACTCCACACAAGGTTATATAACAAATAGCCTTTGTATTACACCAAAACACATAAGATAAAACACACACTTTACAATGTGCCAGAGGCACGGGCAGAATTTACAGGGGATATGTACAAGACAGGGCCACCTGGACCACTGTCAGGAATCAGCACTTTTAGAAGTAACACTTTTAGAAATAGCACTTAGAATGTAGGATATAAAATGTAAAATTACTTTAGCACAAAATAGCACACAACCAGTAATCACTGGTAACCAGGACCTCACTAGCACCACCTGCACTAGGAGAAAAACAACCACCTAAGTATCACAATACCTGTAGGGGTGTAAGAACATAACACATGATGCAATGCATAACATACATTCAGAGGTGTAAGGAAGGAGAACACATGATGCATCAACAATACATTCAGCGGTGTAAGAATGAGGCACAAGACGCATAAAAACACATTCAGAGGTGCAGAAAATGAACAATTGCGCCAAACTCACATAAGTCACCACCTGTGACTTTCCCTAGGCCAACTGGCCTCTCTAGGGTTAGGACGCCCTGTGTCCAATGTCAGGGGGCCTAAACGTGGCAGCTGCCCACAAAGTGATGGGCAGCTGAAAGAACAATGATGGGCCAACACGATGGGGGGAGCCTCACAGGCTCTGCAGAAATGATTGTCCCCTTTTTGGAGCCTCGCTGGGCTCTGAATAAACAAATGGCCCCTGAGCCTCTCTGGACTTTCTAAGAGCAAGGTTGCAGCCTCACTGGGCTGTCGGAGTCCCTCACGGGAGACCCGGGAACACTGGGGCGCCTTGAGCCTCCCTGGCTCGTAGATCAAGTGACTGCCTCCTCGGGAGACTCGGGGGCTCAGACAGCCCTTTGGCGCCTTCTTGAGCCTCGTGGGCTCTTAGCCAAAAGATGCCCCCAAGATACCGGAGCCTCGTGGCCCCAACAACCACAGCGATGCACAGGGGGGCGGGGCGCGGGCTCCGGCAGTGTGCCCTGACACCTCCCCCTTCCTCTTGAGGCACTCACCGGGTCTGGCTGCGGAGGTCCGGGGCTCTCCTCACAGGTTGCGGAGACTCTGCAGGCGGCGGCTGGGGCTGGAAGACTCCTGCTTTTCCCACGGGACTGGCCAGACGTCCGGGGCTCCCCCTTCACTCGGGAGCCCCAAGAAGGACACGGCAGGCGGCTTCTTCTCCTGTGGACAGCGCGCCGAGGGCGGGACTTCTGGTCCTTCTCCCAGGGGTCGTGCTGCAATTGGCCAGCCGGCCAAACACTTCCGGGTCGCCGCGGGCAGCGCGGCGGCCCTTTTCCGGCACTTGCAGGCGGGGTGTCACTTATCCGAGGAGTGGGCTCCCTCGTGATAAATTAAATACACGCACATCGGCGAGGTGGCACTCGCTTGGGCGGCACTGTCCCTGGCAGGGTGGGCACCTGCCAGAGGACTCGAAAATCGTCACGGAGCGGGGCAAAACGCCGGGTGGGCTCCGGCTTCCACAAGTAAAGCGCTCCTAGCGCTGAGCGTAATTAACACAGCGCTCTCAGCGCTATAATAAAAAATAAAGCGCTTCCAAGCGCTAGAGGGCATAAAGCGCGCTCCTAGGGCTACAAGCAGGATAAAGCGCTCCCAGGGGCAAGGACAGAGCCCCAGCAAACAAGTCCTTGTGCAGGCAGGGGGGCAAGGCTGGGCCCAGAGCCAGCACACTGGGTCTCCAAGCAGGGAGACACTCCAAGTGGCGGTCCTCTGGCCCAGCGACAGCAGCAGCCCCCTCAGGATCCTGGAAGAGAACAACTTCTGTGGGGACACAGCCCCATTTTTATACAGGAAATCGTTTGTCTGTAGGTGCAGGGTGGGGGCAGAACCAGTCGCAGCTGGTCTGTGAGCACTGTTGATGGGCTCAACCACCCTCTCTATTCACTGGCAGGGCTAGGGTCATTAGACGCACCACAGGGGGGGGGGAGGCAGCATTGTCAGGGGAAAACCCAGCCTCATTCAGGACACAGGTACACTCCTCCCCAGCCATCAGCATGGTAATCTCCCACTCACCACCGGGCAGACCCATCCTGCCTTCCTGGAGCCTGGCATGCCAGCCAGCTCCAGCCAATCACACGCCAGCACCTTCACAGCACACACATATCAATGTCTAGAAGTGGTGATTCCCCACTAGACACATACAAGCTGCACATACCATCGCGCAGCATTCACTCCCACGAGTTCACACATACCAAACTCGAGCCCGCACTCCCCACGCATCAGGAACTACCAGGGACACACACATTCCCCATGCATTCCTATGGGAGGGCAGGCCTATCTCATCACATAAACTCAAAGTGCACATGCACTTTCCACTGGGACACAGTGAAAGTGCGCAGAACCCAAAAATCACCATCACCAATTCACCATTTAAAGCAAAAAGGCTAGGGGTGAACCTGCCCTAAGGGCCAAGTCCAACACAACCCCCTTCCAGCCAAAACGCAGGGTAGACCAATCACCACCGTGATCGACTTCCCTGCTTGGGGCGATAGAACACGGACGCGGGCCCGCAACTGCAGGGACACCCTCCTGTTCTACGCCACGGTGAACCCATGGGATTCCTTCTAAAACCACTGTCTGGACCAACTGGGCTACCCCACTGGTACTCCCAAGCTGTCCGCGGCCAGGACCAGGCCCTGGGCCACCCAGGTGCCACCGGTCCTTGCCTATTCGCAGAGCGGGGGGTAGTAACCCCTGGCACATAGGAGCCATTCTCCACTCTTCCTGTCTGCAAGACAGGACTAGACTGCCACTGGTTCTCCAGCCTAGGGTCTACAACCTCAGGCGAACCAGGAGTCTCAGGGAAGGCTCTCCTCCCCCTACCTCTTCTTCTAGGGTTCCTCCACCTCCGACGAGGGGTACACCTAGAACGTCATTCCAACCCAGGGCTTATCCACTCAGGTTGCACCGGGGTCAGAGGTGGGCTCTCCCACCCTCTGCACCCCCTTCCAGAGGTCGGCCCTCTCCCAACTGGAGAAGTTCCTCTGGAAGAAGAACCGGTCAGGACACTGGTTACAGTCGTCCTACCCTTCAGGTCAGGCTGATCCTGAACCTGGCCTCCCAACCTCTGGTCTAAAACCTTTGGTGGAACCATTGCCTGGCACTCCAGGACTTCTGGGGATTCGCACGCCATCCCCCTGAGGCTGACACATGACCCATGTGTCGTGTGACTGTCTGTCTGGCGCAGATCTCCCGTCCCCTGTCCACCTGACAGTGCGCGAAGATCCCCCAGAACAGAAGTGGTGTCACCATGGTCACTACACGGGAACCTAGCCCAACTGGGTAGTCCCTGACCAACTGGTCCTTCCACTTGGGAACTCCCCCAATCACTCCTCACTCTGGACTCCTGTCCGGAGCGGTACTGCCAGACTCTATAACCACAGGAGCTCTGGTTACAGACGCTCCAGGTCCTCTACTCACTAGGAGATACTCCTCAAGTGTACTAACAGGACAGCCTAGGTCCCCAACCTGGTGTTCCCTAAAGAAACCATCCAAGTCCTGAGGCAGGGCTTCGGGCGTCTGGGGACCCTCGGTCTCCCCCTCACTCCTGCTCCACTGAGCCAGGCAGTAAGCCCCTACACCCTCCTCGCTATCCTGGGACCTAGCTGGGCTACACTGAGCCTCTTCCACCACGCTGGGCTGGAAGAGCCCTGAACCACTACTTTTGGAGTCACTCACCAATGACTCTAGAGAACCTCTAGTCCTTTCCCAGGGGTCTGCTTCATCTGCAAGCTCACATGCTTCAGACAATCCACACCCCAACAGGTGTTGGCGCAACCCTGGTGAACAACAACTGAGCACCTGCTCTTTGACAATAAGATCAAACAAGACTTCAAAATCATCTCTCGTTTGAACCTGCACCCAATCAAACAGTGTCCCACAACATTCATCCTCAAACTCCTCCCACGACTGGTGAGGCAGCTTCCTACTGCCCCTGAATTTCAACCTATACTCCTCTTCCTGGGAAACAGGTACCAGACTGGGGAGACTGGGATTTCCTACACTGAAATCTAAATAGCTGCCACCACTGGACCCAACCCTCCCTGGGGAATCCAGACACTCAACACTGCGAGCAGGGGATAGTCTACCCTCCAGAGCTACTTCGCCTCTGGTGGAGGCCCTCTCAGCCTCCTCTATCCTTTCCTGCGCTAAGACCCTCTGAGTCTCTAGCTGTTGCTTTCTAATGCCCAGCTGTGCCATAGTCTGGGCATGCTCCAACCTGAGCTTTTCTAAAGCCAGCTGGTGCTCCCTTTCTCTCCTCCTATCTTCCAGCTCCTCTGGGGACAGGTAAAGGGATGAGGCGCTGCCTCATACGCTGACTCTGGGCGCAGGGTGGGGGACAAATGTACTGGACACAATTTCACAATGATACCTTTAGGAGAAGAAAATAATGTACTTCAAAAAAACAATCCCCTAAAATGTGGTCATCTAAAATGCAGAGTTTTGTAGTGTGGCCAGTTGCCACTGTGGTACAACGCAAACACAAATCCTTATCCTCACTGCTTGCCGCCAATGTTAGAAATGGGATCCCTGGCTGGCCAGGGCTTGCGCCAAAGTCAGTCAGAGACCACCACTCCTAAGTCAGGGCAAGGGAGTTACACGCCAAGATAACCCCTGCTCACCCTCTAGGTAACGTGGCGCGAGCAGCAAGGCTAAACTTGGAGGCGATGTGAGTTAAGTATTTGCGCACGCACCCCAGCAACAACACCCAAAGGCCCACCACAAAGGAAACTCCACACAAGGTTATATAAAAATAGCCTTTGTATTACACCAAAACACATTAGATAAAACACACACTTTACAATGTGACAGAGGCACGGCAGAATTTACAGGGGATATGTACAAGACAGGGCCACCTGGACCACTGTCAGAAATCAGCACTTTTAGAAGTAACACTTTTAGAAATAGCACTTAGAATGTAGGATATAAAATGTAAAATTACTTTAGCACAAAATAGCACACAACCAGTAATCACTGGTAACCAGGACCTCACTAGCACCACCTGCACTAGGAGAAAAACAACCACCTAAGTATCACAATACCTGTAGGGGTGTAAGAACATAACACATGATGCAATGCATAACATACATTCAGAGGTGTAAGGAAGGAGAACACATGATGCATCAACAATACATTCAGCAGTGTAAGAACGAGGCACATGATGCATAAAAACACATTCAGAGGTGCAGAAAATGAACAATTGTGCCAAACTCACATAAGTCACCACCTGTGACTGTCCCTAGGCCAACTGGCCTCTCTAGGGTTAGGACGCCCTGTGTCCAATGTCAGGGGGCCTAAACGTGGCAGCTGCCCACAAAGTGCTGGGCAGCTGAAAGAACAATGTTGGGCCAACACGATGGGGGGAGCCTCACAGGCTCTGCAGAAATGATTGTCCCCTTTTTGGAGCCTCGCTGGGCTCTGAATAAACAAATTGCCCCTGAGCCTCTCTGGACTTTCTAAGAGCAAGGTTGCAGCCTCACTGGGCTGTCGGGGTCCCTCACGGGGGACCCGGGAACACTGGGGCGCCTTGAGCCTCTCTGGGTCGTAGATCAAGTGACTGCCTCCTCGGGAGACTCGGGGGCTCAGACAGCCCTGTGGCGCCTTCTTGAGCCTCATGGGCTCTTAGCCAAAAGATGCCCCCAAGATACCGGAGCCTCGTGGCCCCAACAACCACAGCGATGCACAGGGGGGCGGGGCGCGGGCACCGGCAGTGTGCCCCGACACCTCCCCCTTCCTCTTGAGGCACTCACCGGGTCTGGCTGCGGAGGTCCGGGGCTCTCCTCACAGGTTGCGGAGACTCTGCAGGCGGCGGCTGGGGCTGGAAGACTCCCGCTTTTCCCACGGGACTGGCCAGACGTCCGGGCTCCCCCTTCACTCGGGAGCCCCGAGAAAGACACAGCAGGCGGCTTCTTCTCCTGTGGACAGCGCGCCGAGGGCGGGACTTCCAGTCCTTCTCCCGGGGGTCGCGCTGCAATTGGCCAGCCGGCCAAACAATTCCGGGTCGCCGCGGGCAGCACGGCGGCCCTTTTCCGGCACTTGCAGGCGGGGTGTCACTTATCCGAGGAGTGGGCTCCCTCGTGATAAATTAAATACACGCACATCTGCGAGGTGGCACTCGCTTGGGCGGCACTGTCCCTGGCAGGGTGGGCACCTGCCAGAGGACTCGAAAATCATCACGGAGCGGGGCAAAACGCCGGGTGGGCTCCAGCTTCCACAAGTAAAGCGCTCCTAGTGCTGAGGGTAATTAACACAGCGCTCCCAGCGCTAAAATCAAAAATAAAGCGCTTCCAAGCGCTAGAGGGCATAAAGCGTGCTCCTAGGGCTACAAGCAGGATAAAGCGCTCCCAGGGGCAAGGACAGAGCCCCAGCAAACAAGTCCTTGGGCAGGCAGGGGGGCAAGGCTGGGCCCAGAGCCAGCACACTGGGTCTCCAAGCAGGGAGACACTCCAAGTGGCGGTCCTCTGGCCCAGTGACAGCAGCAGCCCCCTCAGGATCCTGGAAGAGAACAACTTCTGTGAGGACACAGCCCCATTTTTATACAGGAAATCCTTTGTCTGTAGGTGCAGGGTGGGGGCAGAACCAGTCGCAGCTGGTCTGTGAGCACTGTTGATGGGCTCAACCACCCTCTCTATTCACTGGCAGGGCTAGGGTCATTAGACGCACCACAGGGGGGTGGAGCCAGCATTGTCAGGGGAAAACCCAGCCTCATTCAGGACACAGGTGCACTCCTCCCCAGCCATCAGCATGCTAATCTCCCACTCACCACCGGGCAGACCCATCCAGCCTTCCTGGAGCCTGGCATGCCAGCCAGCTCCAGCCAATCACACGCCAGCACCTTCACAGCACACACATATCAATGTCTAGAAGTGGCGCTTCCCCACTAGACACATACAAGCTGCACATACCATCGCGCAGCATTCACTCCCACGAGTTCACACATACCAAACTCGAGCCCGCACTCCCCACGCATCAGGAACTACCAGGGACACACACATTCCCCATGCATTCCTATGGGAGGGCAGGCCTATCTCATCACATGCACTCAAAGTGCACACGCACTTTCCACTGGGACACAGTGAAAGTGCGCAGAACCCATAAATCACCATCACCAATTCACCATTTAAAGCAAAAAGTCTAGGGGTGAACCTGCCCTAAGGGCTAAGTCCAACAAACGTGGAGACACTGATCATGCACCGTGGATACCCATGAGGGCCACAACAGCACCCGCCACCACCCCAGACTTCGCCCTACCCCCGACATACAAATACCATGCACGATACAAGAGCTACAACAAACGCACGATGACGCAGAGTGCCAAAATAAATACACACATGTGTGGCCAGAAGAATGAGAAACAGTTACACAGCTGTGAAGTAACAACCAAAACTTTATTGAAACACAACTCAAAACAGCAATGCCGAAGACTCCTGTCAGGTCCGCCAGGGAAAATCTCGACGGCACATCCTGGAAGAGAAAGCACAAAATCAGGACGTGTGTGATGCGCACATCAAAGGAGCGAGACACAGAGAAACAGAGAAGGAAATTGAGCCAGAGAGAGAAAGAAAGGGAAGGAAAGGAAAGGAAGGGAGAGAGAGAGAGAGAGAGAGGGAAGGGCGATAGAGTGAGAAAGAGAGGGAAGGGAGATATAGTGAGAGAGCGAGAGAGAGAAAGATAGGGAAGGGGGAGAGAGTGATAGAGTGAGACAGAGAGAGAGAGAGAGAATGGGAAGAGAGAGCGTGAGAGAGAGGGAAGGGGGATAGAGGGACGGGAGAGAGAGTGAGAGAAAGAGAGAGAGAGAAGGCAGAGAGAGAGAAACCGTTGCCCCTGCACAAACAGGCCCCACTTCTCACCTGCTGCCACTGGTGTGTCCATCAGTAGGCACACTGCATGCCAGTGCAAGCTCCAGGCCCCTGTCACGCCTCCATGGCATGGACCATGTCATGAGAGTTCGCCTCGCGGCCAGCATGTCCCACACATGACGCTGAGTCCAGAGTCATCAATGGCGGAGACCACATCAGTGCACACATCATCATCGCAGACTGCACACCGGCTCAGCAATTACGTGTGCCACCAGCCCTGTGCAACGTCAGTCAGCGCCAAGTGGTGGTAGGCCCCTGTCGGCTGCAAGGCCTCCGGTGCCCCTAACCATGTGCTACGTCAGCCAGCGCCACGTGGTGGTAGGCCCATGTCAGCCACAAGATCTCGGGTGCCACTAACCCAGTGCTACGCCAGTCAGCACCACGTGGTGGTAGGCCCGTGTCGGCCACAAGGCCTCGGATGCAACCAACCCTGTGCACAGCAAATCATGAGCCCTTTATGATTGAGCACCGTGGAGCGTCCGTCATCCAGTCACCACCGGCAGAGGGAAATGTGACGTTGTTGGTTCCTTATATTAGCGGGGTCACATGGCCTGTGACGCCTGTGCCAGATGGGTGTGGTGTGTGTGCATACCTGCCCTCAGGGAGTGGCTGTGACATGCTGACAACTTGACCAGCGACCTGCATACCACCAGTGAGTACGCCTGCGACAGGTAGCTATGTGGGCCCCCACTCGGAGTGTCAGCAGAGTGGTCTGGCCTGGCGTACGCCGGACCAGCGCAGGGCTTGCAACAATGACTCGGGGGGCTCTGGACGTGGTTCAGTCCATGTCCGGACAAGGAAGTGACTAATGCATGTGTTTCTGTTGTAGTGACCACGGCACCCGGGACACAATAGGCAATGTAGCACATGGTGACAGGCATCCACCTAGATGAGCATCATTGACGTAAGGTAAATCAATGTCCCCACTTCCATCCACACATTCATGCAGGAATCATGAAAGACATGACACAGCAGTGTGTTACTGGATGTTTATTGCACATCCAGTGGAGTGTTGCAGCTGGATCGGTACAGAGCCATGCCACGCACACCACACAATATAGGCCCTTGGAGGGCCAGCTAGAGTCCATCCGGGGATGACAGGTACTGCGGAAGAGGAAGGGAACAGTCCGCAGTCTGGTCACCGTGTCATTGGTCATCAAACAGGATATGGCAGTCCATGTTGCGGTCCAAGCTGAGTGCAACAGAGTATATCGGGGGTCAGTGGGAGGTCATGATACACACTGGGCCCTATTCACAAACCTAGAGTTAGACGAAAGTCTAACTTTACGACTTTCGGTTTTCACAAAAGGCATTTACTACTCAAAATGCCCTTTGTGAATACCTGAAAGTCGTGTGAATCAGGGCCACTTTGTTTTTTGGCAGTCCGGCAAAAAGGAGTTTAGAGCTTACTTAAAGATATCATTGATAAAGATATCCTCAAATGTATCCTATACACTGGAAACAGGTCTGCTGGCTTAGAGGAAACTGGGGTATTTGTGAAATCGATCAGACAAGGAGCTTAATTTAAGTCTGAATTAATGCATAGCGTTATGGGTTCCAGTTCTAATTATCGGATAAATAAGCTTTTTCCCTTAGTCCTTTGTAACCTTGGCCTTGCCACCGAAAGTCAATCACTCTGACCACACAAGATCCCGTAAATAAACAGGAGGTTTTTGTATTCTCTATCCCGCATCTCAAGGACACCAGATCAATATTAAATGCATAAGGCAATAGCTGTGATTTATAGCTCCCGTTCATCCACGTCCCTCTTCTGAAAATCACAAAAGTGGAGGAAGGGGTCCATTGGATTCAGACTTCTCTCATCAGACTATAATTCAGAGCTGTCAGCTTCATCTGTTTTTGAATCCATCTTTCAGAACCTGGAAATGATAGCCTCTGAATTGACATAAATACTCTTAGAAATTGATTTCCTGCGGAATGGGAATACTGAGAGGTCAGCTTATTAACCCCATCATTGACTGGCGTGGCTCAGAAAAATGACAGCGTAGCTCCTTACAGAAGCTAGGAATTCATATTTGTGATATCTCTGCAAGTCTTATTAGCATCGGATTCTCCTACAAGCAATAACAAACCACCTCATGTTTGGCAAGGATCAATCAGAGAAATATTTTCACAAAAGTATACGATTTTGAAGAAGCCGATTTCAATATGTGGCTGCTTTTATAGCCTGCAGGTTACTGGGGGTGATCTAGGGCGACTGTATAACATCTGTTTACATGTGATGGTGTCTCTTTGTTTCCCTTTTCAGTACACTCTCGTCCTGTTTTACGAAATCATTTGAGCTCCTGAACTTGTATTACACATGCAAGTTACCAGACTTCTCTATAGCGAGCAATTATAGCAAAGGGTGACCTTGCAGTGGTAAATCATTTTATTCCTCTGTAATATTTCCCTACAATCATATTATGTTATCCGGAAGTAAATTCTGTGAAAAGGATGTGGAGTGGGCATTTCAAAGCATAGTTAATAATAAGAGTTTGTAAACACACAAAACATTATTGTTCGTTGCCATTCTCAGACTCCTCTTCGAATCATTCTTATCTTTGAAATGGTCAACCAAGACTGGGGTGGCAAGAGGAACAGTATGCCCCTTAATCGTATAAGGGTCGGAGGAGAAATATTTTCTGCATGTAAAAAAATGCATTTTCTTCATAGAGAAAAATTAAGAATGTCATCAAAATTTTGAATTGCACAAAGTCAGTGACTTTCCACAATGCGGGTTTGTACTACACCTATAATTCTGCCTTTGTGACATGCCAACAGTGATAAATAATGAAAGTCATGATTTCTCATGATAATGCAGGTAAACTGTAATTTATGCTGAATTTCAGAAGTATTTCTGTAAACGTTTGAGAGTTGTATATTTAAATAAAATAGTTTAAATTGCATGTATATAGCGCTTACTACCCCTGACGATTTGTTGAAGCACTTTACGGAGAGTAGCACGCTACCTGGGAGCCCAAAGTTAGTGGTCAGTCCATTAGTTATTGGGGTTAGTTTTGCAGGCTCATTCCATGCATCACACCAGTTTCTTTGTGCTACACAGATGTGATCATTAGAGGGGGCTATGTGAGAAGCAATTGCCTGCTAGAATTAATAAAATAGTTATGGTTTGGAAAAAGAGCTTAAGACAGATATGCATGAGATTTGGATTAACTTGCATACTTTACTATGTAAAGTATGTGAGCTTTTTTGGTGCTTTTTTGTCTTGTTTCCATCACCCGTTATTATACTGTATACTGTCCAACATATTAGAGTGACTTGCTTGAAGGGTTAGGTGACCGTAGTGTTTTCTTTAATATCATATCTTTGTTGTTGTGCAGCATTGAAGGTTTGGCAGATTTCTCACATCCTGCATCTGTTCAGCAGACATCCTGCATTGCATATTACTTTGGAAATTAGAAGACTGAACAGTGTGATGTCACTTCATGTAACTAGTAAATATGCAAGCTGCTGGCTTTTTTGGGAAGCATTACATTATAATCTGCTGTTTATTTTCTAAGGGAAGGAGATGTGCTATAATCTGCTATTGGTTGGAATGCATTTTCTGCACAGCATCTCTGTTTCCCTGCTCTGCTCAGCCAGTGTATGATGGTGTTGTGTAGTTCCTATAAACCTATATAGGATCTGCGCATTTAGACAACATACACTATAGGATTGGTGTCAGACTGATTCTAGACACCCCTACCGGGTACGTTAGCCTGTATACCAGCTAGCTCACTGTGCCACTAGAAACTACTCTTACCAAGGAGAGAATAGGTCTGAGCAACTATCGAACATGACAACCCTGTCCCATCAGGAATCGTGGAAACAGTGTATTACTTTTCACTCAGTCACTCGTGCTCACTTGGACTCCGAGAGATATACAGAATAAACGGTGGGGACGTTTTTCAATAAGCATTTATTGAATCGGTGTCATTCTAGTATAAAATAGGTGTGCTGAAACAACCACTAGACAGTAACAGATATAAATGTTTATAAGCACTAGCAGAGTAAAAGGATGGTAGATTTCTACCATTGTGCTAAAACAATGAATACAGGCAAGTATATGAAATACATGACAGTAAAATGCGTACTCCTACAATGCAACCAGATGTACCTAAGTGTACCTAGCATGTATGTCGGTGTAAAAGTCAAGAATTCCTCTAGGATAAAGTCAACCCCATTACCTGATGTGAGAGACTGTGGGACCCCGTCTTGGTCTCGAGTTGGACACCGCCCAAGGGATGTCAGACCACTGTGAGCTGAAGTGTCTGCGTGCAGGATCCTCAGCGTCTAGCGTCGGCATGGAAGTCCTTTTCTCCTCTGACTGACTAAGCAAGATGTGGTGTATATATACTCAAAGTGGTAGCCCCTGAATATATATCTTGCTGTGTCATGTCAGGCTAGGATGATGGAAGGAATGACCCTTGTACATAGTTGTTATGCAGGAGATGGTTGTCCTGCTGTCCTGCTGTGATTCCAAGAATACTCATTCATAATGAATGAGGCTTAAGCTTTTCGGAGAAAACCCCATGCCATCTCTGGACATTACCGTAACTAGATAAAAGGTCAGTACTATTACTAAGAACCGTTATGCAGTTTAATGGTAGGCGAGAATATATGGAACATAAATATGTCATGGAATGTTGGTGAGTGACTGAAGGAGTGGACAGTTAGAGAGAGTGAGATGAGCAGAGAGGATGCTGATCCTTGTGGGGGTCCCTCAAATTAACTTGTGTGCTTTAAACTTTCCAGTAATGCTACAACCTGCTAACCTTCGTGAACTGACTACTTGACAACTACTTATGTAGAGAGAACCTTCTAATTACAACACTGGCCATGATTAGAAAAGAAACTTATGGAAACAAAGAAGCAAAGATACACTGAAGACCCATGAAGAGAAAAAGAGATGCCCTGAACCCCACCAGTGTCTTTTCCATTAGACAGCATAGAGACAACGATGAGACCAGACTGTAGGCCTCCGTATGTTCCCAGATGAACAAAGAGGATCAGATAACTGGAGGAAGAAATACTGGTGGTGAGTAAATTGAGCCCCTCGAAGGGCTGAAGTGCAGCTTAATTGTATACCTGTTGCCACTGTGTTTGGCTGCTACACAATTTTGAACCTGTATTTGAGTTTGACTTACACACTTGTAAGGATTCAACTTGTGGTGCATGAATTCACTGGATATTTTTTAATTAGTTTGTGTCTGCTCCCAACGTAATTAGCATTTATAGCGTCACATTTAACCTTAACCCGTGCAGAGCTAGTTGAGGAACGAGCAATTGGAAGCCATCTGGATGTTGAACAGCCGCCTGAAACTGAACTCGGACAAGACGGAAGTCCTCATCCTGGGATCCTCACCCTCCGCCTGGGACGACTCCTGGTGGCCCCCCGCCCTGGGCAGCGCACCCAAACCAACTGACCACGCACGCAACCTGGGCTTCATCCTGGACTCCTCCCTCTCCATGACCAGACAAGTCAACGCCGTCTCCTCGTCGTGCTTCAACATCCTGCGAATGCTACGCAAGATCTTCCGATGGATCCCCACCGAAACCAGGAAGACGGTCACCCAGGCCCTCGTCACCAGCCGGCTGACTACGGCAACTCCCTCTATGCCGGCACCACCGCCAAACTCCAGAAGAGACTCCAGCGGATCCAGAACACCTCAGCACGACTCATCCTGGACATCCCCCGCCGCAGCCACATCTCCGGACACCTGAGAGACCTGCACTGGCTCCCGGTCAACAAGAGAATCCCCTTCCGGCTCCTCACCCACGCACACAAAGCCCTACACAACCAAGGACCAGGATACCTCAACAGCCGCCTCAACTTCTACGCTCCCACGCGCCAGCTTCGATCGACCAGCCACGCCCTCGCCGCCGTCCCCCGCATCCGAAGAGCCACCACAGGAGGAAGGGCCTTCTCCTACCTGGCCGCCAAGACTTGGAACTCCCTCCCGACCCACCTCCGCCTGACCCAGGACCACCTTGCCTTCAGGAAGCAGCTCAAGACCTGGCTGTTCGAGCAGTAGCGGACCCCCCCCCCAGCGCCTTGAGACCCCCCGGGTTAGTAGTGCGCTATACAAATGTTCTGATTGATTGATTGATTGATCTGTGGTGGCTTAAAATCAACCCAGTGTACGAGTCTGAAAGTGCTAATAACAAGTGAAGTGCTGCCATGATCGTCAAGTGTGTTGCCAAGGGAAGCGCATGCCAGTACTGTTGCGTGTCATGGCGCTGGGAAGTTGGAAGACATGTGTTGTGGTTTGAAAGTAGAACTAGTGTGTGCCACATTGTGACACATTTCGTCTTTTGAAAAAATTCGAATGCGGGTGGCATCAGTGGAAATAGCTGCGCGTAACTCAGGTTGCACATTGGCAACTTGACTGAGGCAGTCGAGTGTTGACAAAGCAGGAAGTGTTGCTTGACGTCGCAATGGGATATGTACAAGAGTGGAGCATTCTCGGACATTTGAACTGTGGGGTCGATTAGGATGGCAATCAGAAAACCATTCCTATCGGAAATTAACCGCCCGCTGGTACCGCGGCACAGATAACCCGCCAGAAAAATCTGACCTCAGCAGAACGATGCCAAGAAAGAACACCGGTAGCATGCAGAGCAGGTGAAAATCCATCCACGGTGGTCAGATTCGCTGTGGAAAAACCCAAAACCAAAATTTCCGACTGCCGATATCGTAACCATTGATGAATGGGAGAGCTGACAGAAGGACCTTTGTATACCCATCGCCACAGTTTCTCCGGAACAGTAGTGGCGGTCGACAAAAAAAACACACAATAAGGCACCCAAGTGTACCCATTAACCTGGCTTAGCCTCAAAAAACACCTAACACACCCCAATGACACATCCCCATGGTAACTAAAAACAATACAAATCCCAGGTCAACCCACACAACACACCTGACAGCAATACTCCATTGTGACACATCCACATAGCTGAGTTTAAAACCAGCCCCTTTCCTGACCAGAATCCTTTGCAATACTCCACTACTGAAGGAACCAACCCCACAGCAGAAAGGAGAGGCAAATCACCACAAACATCACCAGCACAACAACACATACACCACACACATCACCACTACCACTCTCACACCTGCACTTTTAACCCATTTGCACATCACACACCATGGCACAGAAGAAAATGCCCAAATTCACTGACAATGAGTTGTCAGTCATGGTAAATGAGGTAATCAGATAAGAACCACAATTTTTTGGAATCCTGGTCCAACAGACACCATTAGCCATCAGAATAAAAATGCGGGCAAGGATAGTCAGCAAGTTCAATGCAGTAGGGACCATCCCGTGCTCCAAGAAGGAGATCGTGAAGCAGTGGCATGGCCTCAAGAGCAAGGTGAAAGAGAAGAACAACAAGAACTGTAAGCTGGCTCAGAGGACTGGCGGTGGCCCTCCCATTCTCCTCCGAACATTAGCCGCATGGGAGGAGAAGGTGCTTGGCATACTGCATCCAGAGAGTCTCACAGGAATAGCCAGGGGAGTGGAGGCTGTAAGTACCAAGAAGTGTCTACCATCAGAATACTATGTACTGGCTGGCACAACTACAAAGCGACACATCCTAGGCCCAAATGCACTCATGTGCACCACACTCTCTCCAACATGTGTCTCACAGATCCAACATTCACTCCCTCTGATTCACCCAAATGTAGCTAGCAACATTAGAATGGGGGCATGTGTACATGCAGCCAGCACTAAAACTCCCACCAGGTCCCCTTGTCCCACAGCTGAGCAGGATGGAGCACTCCCAACCAGAAGCATGTGTCAGCCACTGCATTGCTCACTTTAAACTAACAGGTAGGTAGCCATCTGAACAGGGAGGGGTGTTGGTGGGTGGGAGCCAGCACTACAACTCTCACCAGACCTCCTGTCCCAAAGCTGAGACGGATGTTACACTCCAACCCCTACCCAGAACCATGTGGCAGCCATTGTATTTTACTCTTCTAACTTACAGGTAGGCAGCCATCTTATGCTCTCTTGTCCCACCCCTGAGCAGGATGGATCACTCCCCCACCCAAGAGCCATATGTAACCATTCCCTTCCTCTGCTCCACAGGGAGGCAGCCATCTTAACAGGGAGGGGTGTTTGTGGGTGGGAGCCAACACTACAACTCCCACCAGGCACCCTTGTCCCACAGCTGAGCAGGGTGAAACACTCCACACACCCACAACCATGTGTCAGACATTGCATTGCTCTCTTCAAACGTACAGGTAGGTAGATATCATAACAGAGAAGGGTGTTTGTGGGTAGGAAGACTGTACTACAACTCCCACTAGGGCCCCTTCTTCCACAGCTCAGCAGGATAGAGCAGTCCCCCCACCCAGAAGCATGCAGCAGACATTGCATTGCCCTCATCAAACTAACAGATAGGTAGCCATCTTAACAGGGAATGTTGTTTGTGGGTGAGAAGACTGTACCACAACTCCCACCAGGCCCCCTTGTTTCACAGCTCAACCGTATGGAGCACCCCCCACCCAGAAGCATGTGGCAGCAATTCCCCTCAACTATGTCACAGACCAGGTAGGCAGACAGTGCATGCACCCTGCTATTCCTCTCAAAAAACATGGAGCCATATGACCACACCAGCCCTCACATGTCCCCCAACCTGGCATAGATCCAATAGCAACTTCCAGTGTGCAGTCAGCTAAGCGTATGCAACTGTCACAGAAGCTAAAGTTTGACTCGCAAAATGACATGTTAAATAAATTCAGAGCACAATCATGCACAGCACTGAATGCTATCTGTAAGTGCCATGGGGGGAGAGCATCAAGGCCCATATGAACACAAAACATGCATGGTCAGTTGTAAAAAGAAAGCAAAAGGATGCATGAGATCACAATGGCTAGTACATGCTCAGATGTAACGTCTCCCATGCAGAGTAAACAACAAAGATGCTTCACATATAGTTGTGCTGCTAGTCACTAGATGACGACATGTCCTTCTAATCACACAAAGTGTACGTGGAACATGTTCTCTATTGACATGGCACACCATGGACAAGTATTGTATGTTCCCCCACATCATGTCATGATGCACAGTACTGTGCAGCCATACAATGTGATATCAATGTAAACTGTGTGGTGTATAACATGTAACAACCAAACATCTAACACCAAGCTTGGGGTGCACTTCAATGACCATTTCATCTCTGGCCAACATGTGACCAATAATTGACTGCTGCAGATGACAACACCAACCTGCAGAGCCAGTCTCCCCCCCGGAACATGAACTCTTGGATGCAGACTCCCTAAGTTTCTCGGATGCAGACCCCGAACTTGGCCCATCACTACTGCCAGGGCGCACAGTGTCCCAGGCCCCCACTGCCCCTACCACCACCACCTCAGCATCAACAACTGCGCTGACCCCTGCTGCAATGACTTGTGCTGCCTCAACCACCACCACCGGTGCTGCCTGCAACACTCGCCCTGCCTCAGAGGATACCCACACCACCTCACAATCTAAAGAGGGCAGGGAGAGTCTACAGGTGCATCGAGTGGTGATATCATTCCGAAATATTCCCTCACGACCTAGACAATTCTGAGATTAACAATTTTTATACTTTGAAAATTATTTTTTAACACAGGGTGACAACATTAGCTTTTTTACATGTATAATTTTTATTACTTTTTTATATAAGAAACATATTTCATTTTTTTCTCCTTTTTTTCAATTTTTACTTTAAAGTTATTACAATCATTTGCTAAAACATGTGGTACTTCATTAGAGCAATAAAAGACATACAATTACCATGCAGAGAAAAAAAACACCTAATTAAGTCTCACAAAACCTTCATCCAAACTCTCTTACACACACTGCATTCACTCTTTATTCTGCGTCTGAAGGATCGCAAGTTGTAGCGCGAAGTTATTACGCAAGGTCGACGCGTTTCGGCGGTGTAGGACCACCTTCCTCAGGACCTTTTAGCAGAACAATCAGATTTTCACAAATGAATTATAAACACTGCATGGATGGATATCTGTAATGATAAATAACATACATTTGTATCATTATCCTGAATTAATTTATCTCATAATCTAATCATACATTACAAAGCCAATATGACTTAGAGTACCCTGTGAAAACCTCAGCGAAAACTAATTCACAATTTTTCTTTCATTACTTATTGTCTTTTGTCAGTAATCCAGAAACAAGCAAAGCAACACAGTTGTCTCACTACAAAAAATAAGGATTATGAAGTAACGTGAGATTTAACAGAAAATAAATAAAGTGGGTGAAAGGAAAAAATTCAAAAAATTCAAAAATTTATAACAGGTCTGCCAATTCTCTTGCTTAGTTTAAAAGACAAGTTTACAAATGGTTATCCTATTGGTAGTAGCACGGGATAAGTTTATTCATTCTTAGTTGCCACAAATATGACAGGCGTTCTTACCCTTGTGTTTTCAGTAGGGTAGATCACCACTTCAATTATAGCTTCATATCAATTAATTTGATCACACTAGAGTGTTCCTAAAATAAATTGTATAGGAAATATACATTGGTCAAGCACAACCATGTGGACATGTTGTTAAAAGATTTTTAGTTTGTAATCCTGCTTATCTATTAGCTTACCAAAAAACGATCTACCCATTCATTAAATGGTCAGTAATGCGGGGATTGTCTGGAGCTGTGAGCCTTGGTCGGAGGATATAATTTTCCTAAAAAGATGACAATAATCCTTAGTCTGATGTAAAGGTTCAGAATTGTCTAAGTGTATTAATAATACGAAGAAAACTACTGACCTTATAATTAACTGAAACAGCCCATAGAACTTCCTTTATATACGTTGACTGGTTTCTATTCCACGATCTGTTCGAGGCATCTCCCTTATTTAATAGCGATTAACTATAATGATAGGAGTAAAGGTAGAATATGAGATTCAAATCTCATTTAAACTAACTGATAACACAGTAACCACTTATCTGATAACCTTCTTACTAATTATAAGTTACTATCAGTAGTGCCATAGTTTATTTGAATACATTCATATGTTGACAATATAATGAAAATAGGCTGATCTTAATCTACCAAGCTGTAGCTTTCAGTTGACGGTGATGTTACATTTGAATACTAGGGACTGTGTTTTTTCTTGCCCCTCTGAAACAAACCCTATCCCACTGAAACCCGCCGATAAAGTTATTTTTAAGCGACCTATTTACTACCAACGAGACTTAAATATTTAGGCTCTGTCGCGTAGATTCACTTACTTTCGTTTGCTGTGATGCACATTGTGTAACGTTTCCTCCGGCACTCCAACACATAACCCCGTAGGCTCAAAAGAAACTCTCGTAGGGTCTGCCTATAAATGTAGTAGAGTTCGCGCCAAAAGTTTTCTTCACGTGATCGATTACTGATGGGCGCCATTTCTAAGTGGTGTCGTTTATTTGTTTCTTTTCCTACTTCCTTCGTTCCGTCCTATAATTTAAATGGGCGGCCGGACATTAATCCAGTTACTTACTTTGTAAGCCAGACCCGAATTTAAAGAAATATACAGCAGATTTTTACACACGGACGCTGATGTTCCATGGGACCAAATGTCACATTTTATTAAATTTTGCGATACCAATTTTTATGGGCACTCGCTTTTTAAAAAAAAAAGAAATTTGAAATTTGAAATGCAGCCCCGAGTTTCAGGAAATTTATGGAAGTGTGCAAGTTTTTATCAAAGGAAGCCGATACTGTGATGGTTCGAGTGTCACATGATTACAAGCTTGCAATAGCGAGCTATTTAGGCGCCATTACTACACGATGTTTATATCTCTGATTATGACCACAAGCTGGTAACTATGAGAAGTATGTTGCAGGCTTGCAAGAGCAGTATTATGGGCGTCATTACTAAGCGGTGTTAAATTCTCTGACTATGCTCACACACTGTACGCTCTAAGAGTTTAATGAAATGCAGATAACACTCAAATGTGTATGAGACACACTATCTTATTCAAGCCCCCCTCACATTAAAATGTAAATATGTGAGCTGTATATTAAAACTCATATCGTGTCTGGACTTGTGGTCAATGATATTTAGTGACCCGGTACTTCAATTTATCCCCTCACAGCAACGTAGATTTCTACTAATGATCATAGAATTGGTGTACGATGTAAAATAAACTCACCTCCCAGCGCAGATATCATGTACATAAACAATGAAACCACAGTTGGTTCTTTTATGAAAGGATTCCTATTCTAAATTTAGGCCACAGGTCCGGGACAGCAGGGCAGGAGGGAGGGCAACAGGGCGGCAAATTCAACAGGACACTGGGGCAGAAGCCCTGGCCAACATCACCAGAGTCCTTGGAGCATACGAACAGACCCAGGGACAAATGGGCAAGGTTCTGGAAGAAGTGCATGAGGTCCGCCTGCTGCTGAGGTCCATGGACACGCATATGGGCCAAATTGTGGACCTATTGGGCCAACTTGTGGGTGTTCTGAGGGACAGGAGTGTGGCCCAAAGGCCAGCTCAACCTCTTTCCAGTGGCTAGCAGGATGACAGTCCCACCACCTCACAGGGGGCCACAGAGAGGGGTGAGCGGGAACAGGATGACTCCTCAGACACCTCTGTGCCTGCAACAGAATCCGCCCTGCCAAACGCTCAAGGGGCCATCCAAGGAAAACCACAGGAGGATAACGTGGCAAAGCACCAGCCCAACGCCAGTCAAAGAGCCAGCCATGATGGCACCTTTCTTCACCTTGACAGTAACTTTTTTGACTATCCTTACCCACATTGTCATGTTGATGGCAGTCTTCTGTTGGACTGTGTCACCACATCAATGTGGTGACTACTCTGTTGTCTCATCTACTATCACTGACAACTCATTGGTTCACTTTGCACCTTTTTGTAAATAATCACTTCCCTGTCACAAATACTTATTGTAAATAAACACTCTTTACATACCTATGTTTTTGTGTCTGCTCCTTGTTTATCACAGGATGTACAATATTGACTCTGATTCCAATGTACCAGAAGCACTGATTGTTTTGAGACATTGAGAGGCTGAAGGGACCTAGAAAAACACAAGAGAACAACATTCACTTGTCAGGTGATGGCATCACATTACATAACACTTGTCATCAAGACACACAAACCAGCACACATTACAATGAGCAACAATATCGACATAGACATCATGTAGCTGGGCATAACTACCCTGTGCCCCAAACATTAGCCATCAGCACAGAGCCAACAACAGGCAGCATTCAAAAATCTCCCATAGGCCTTTTCACCAGCATCAAAAACAGCAGACAATGGCACCGTTGTACAATGTCACTCACCTTCAAGGGAAGTAGCGGTTTATGAGTTGTTGACAGAGGTTGACAACTTCCTCCTCTCTACTAGCGTCATCACTGGACATTTGTGGGTTTGCAGGCGGGGGCATCTGCTGCTCATCATTGTCTAGGATCAGGAGGATCTCTTTGCGCGAGGCCAGGTTGTGGAGCATGCAGCATGCAACTACGATCTGACACACCTTTTGGGGAAAGTACAACAGTGCACCTCCGGTCCTGTCCAGGCACTAAAATCGAGACTTAAGAAGACTATAAGTACACTCCACCACAAGACGAGTCCTCCAATGGGCATCATTGTAGCGGACTACACTCGGGGTCCTGGGATTCCTCAGTGGGCTCAGCAACCAAGACCGGTTGGAATATGCAGAGTCATCTAGGTGTGAGATACACAGTGCAATTTTGTACAGTAACTGTGGCAGAGGACAACATGTCACTCATACAGCACGCTACTTGACTCTGCATACTCACCCACAAACCACGCACACTCTGGATGCAGATTTGCCATCAGCTGTGGTACGATGCTATTACGCAGGATGTAGGAGTCATGGGCTGATCCCAGATATTTGGCACAGATATGGGAGATTATCATATTCGCCTGGCATACCAGTTGCACATTGATGGAATGGAAATGCTTCCTGTTCCTGTAGATGTGCTCACATGCCTGTGGTGGATCCAGGTAAACATGTGTGCAGTTAATGGTACCAATACCATTAGGGTAAGGTCATAAAATTCGCCCTTCACCGCTGCCAGTTCATGCCTCGTGAGGAAATGTGTGTAGCTGTGTTTTTAGGTCATCTTAGCGAACAGGACATCATGTAGCACCATGCTGAACATTGGTTGAGACATCCCACCTGCGCTGGACACCGTGTACTGGAATGAACCAGTTGCAAAAAATGCAGGGCCGCCATCACCTTACACGTTGGTGTCTAAGCAGTCGGATAGGTTCTGCGCAGCCTCAGATGGGGCTCCAACTGAGCGAAAATAGGTCCTTAAGGGTAGGTCGAGCCAAACGGAATTTCATCATCCTTCATGTCCGCAAGCAATGGGAATGCACATTTGGTCGCCTTCTAGGTAGGATGAAAGGGGACACATGTCAGTTCAATTTCCCTCTTAGATGTCTCCAATATCTTACGTTTTGACTGATACAGTGCCAACAATGAATGGCCTGAAACTACAGCCTAAAGCACAAGTCACATGTAGAGACACCTTGATCTAAAGTAATTGTATACTTGTCCAGTATTTACACAGTGAGTACCACAAAACAGATTCAGACTATGTGAATGCCAAAAGGTACATTCCAACATCTTGTGTCACCATCCCTGAGAGTAGTTGACACAGCACGTGTCTGAAACAGCAACACTACTGGCTTCTACGTAGCTGCTGTACCTGCCACACCTTCTTGCGTAAGTCCGACAGGGCACACATTACCAACACAATGAGCACAGTGTATGCATAAAGATCAAGTATAAACATGAGTTCAGAAGTCAGTCCTTCACTACTGTGGGTTGCTTAACCATCTCACACATTGACATGTGTACATATTTGATAGTCCATCACACCACAGATCTGTGTACATGCACAACAATATCATAAGTGACATGTGAGGGAGTACATGCCAATGCATGTAATCCTGTGCACTGTCATGGAATGTGTAGTCATCAGTAGGTTAAATGTCACACTAGCATTGAATTACACTATCTGGTGGCATGATTCATAGTATGTGTTTTCTGTTCAATGCTGAGAACTGGCCATTGCCATTGCTTCAGCATGATTGTCCATAGGCGCCGTAAGCGTGCACTCCCACTGCATTCACAGCCATTGGCACCAATGTTAAGCTGCCAAATTGCGGTAGCAACCTCCTGGGCCCCGTGGTGTGACACCGCCAATGCCAATGGCCATTCAACCAATGGGAACAGCAATCGCGGTAGTGATATACACATTTGAAAATCACGGTGGGCGTGCTCCGCTACCACTGGGCCGGTCATTGGCACCAATGTTAAGCTGCCAAATCACATTAGCGACCACCTGGCCCTTGCGGAGTGTCACCGCCAATGCCCATGCCCATTCAACCAATGGGAACCGCAACCACGGTAGACAAATGCACTTTTGAAAATCACGGTAGGCGTGCTCCGCTACAGTGGGCCACTCATTGAATGCAATTGAAAGATCCACGATCACGGTAGCATCCGCCTGGTCCCTGCGGTGTGTCACCACCAATGCCCATGCCCTTACAGCCAATGGGAACAGCAACGACGGTAGACAAATGCACTTTTGAAAATCACGGTAGGTGTGCTCTGCTATTGCGTGGCAGTTCATTGGATGCACTTGAAAGATGCACGATCGCATTAGTGACTGAAAGATGCAATTGAAAGATGCAAGATCATGGTACCGACCGCCTGGCCCCTGCGGTGTGTCACAGCCAATGCCCATGCTCTTACAGCCAATGGGAACCGCAACCGCGGTTGACAAATGCACTTTTAAAAATCACGGTAGGCGTGCTCTGCTATTGCGTGGCAGTTCATTGGATGCACTTGAAAGATGCACGATCGCATTAGCGACTGCCTGGACCCTGCAGTGTGTTACCGCCAATGCCCATGCCCTTACAGCCAATGGCAATCGCGGTCGACAAATGCACTTTTGAAAAATGCAGTAGGCGTGCTCCACTACCGCGGGCCAGACATTGTTCACACTTAAAAAAAGCTGACCCGGATCACCAAGTAAACCAGCAGAGTACCACTGAAACAACCCCAGGGGGCTATATATGTGTAGGAGAGAGCCACACATTTTCACTGCTTCCAGACACTGCTGACTGGCACTCTTCACCACCAACTGCTGCTATTCCTGTCTCCTGACAAGTGATGTTGAGAACTGAGAACACACAGAGGAGCTAGAGGTCATGGTGGGTGAGGTGCTCTCACAGTATGGGAGGCTATATGGTGCTCCTGATGTCATGGTAAGTGTTTCAGAGTGGAAGTAGGAGAGTGCAGGGAGTGCACACATGAAGTTGATCTGCTGCAGTATGTGCCTGCGAGTGTGGGTTTGTGTGATACACTGCCTGGCATGCTGACTTCAGGTAAATTGGGGTTGTAACCTAATTTCCATGCATCCTGGGCTGCATTTCAGGATGTGAGGGACTTGCAGTGTTTTTGCAACCATACAGTGACACTGCTGTTTTGGAAAAGTGGAAGTCAGCACAGACATTTCCTGTGCTAACATCAAATGCTCATTTGTGACATTAAAAAGACTTTTCGTCTAGAGGGTACTGATGGAACTGTGTTTTACTTTATATTGCCACCATGGATCTGTGAGCATTATGCACAAGAGTGAAATGCCTGAGGGTGACACTCTTGGTGCAAATTCCCATATGACAAAGCAGATTGTTGTATTTCTGAAACACCCCCCTTCCATTTTTTTCATTATGTGTACTGACTCGCATGTGTAGGTACTGTTTGCCCTCTCATATTGTACATGCATGTGACTGTTCTGATGGCCCATGTTTAACCTCAGTGTGAGCCCCCCTGGCCTGCAAAACTGCTACCCAATTTGACAGGGACCCATCACTGAATTGATAGAGTGAGGCATATGTGTTGTCTGGCACCCTATTCATCAATAAGCTATCTTAGGCCTATAGATTGCACAAGACAGACCTTGTGAGAAGGGTGTGTGTATGTAAGATCATGTCCCTAAATGTGACCTCCATGACACAGTGAGCCATTCACAGGCCAAGGACATTGAGGGGTGTGCAGTGTTGGACACAGCGAGTCTGTCCGATGCATCATTTACAATGTAATGTATGTCTTACTCACTCACAAACTGCATCGCAGATGTGGGCCTTGTTCACATTGCTTTCTGTGCTGGCATTCTGAATGTGTATGAGATGGCCAGGTACTGTGTCCATTCTCATACCTGCATGCGTTTAGGTATGATTATCTTATGCAAATGTACTAGGTGTCATGCTGTATGGCCTCTGCTAAACATATCTGGGTAGCTGTGCTAAGTTTGTTCATGCTCCTGTACTGAGACACAGTGGTACATAACCCAGTGTTACTGATATTTCCTCCTCTAGTCTCCCATGCCTGCAGCCTAAAGTCCACCGGTGTAAGACCTTATGGAGGGCCATTGCACACAAGGTGCAGGCTCTGGGTGTCTACAACTGATGGCACACACAATCTCGCAAGAGGTGGGATGACATCTGGCAGCTGAGCAAAAACGTGGCAGAGATGATGCTGGGGCTGCTCCCTCGGACTGGCAGGTTGGCGCGCAGGAGTATGACACCACTAATGGCCCGCATCACGACACGGAGACGACAACGGATATCTTGATGAAGAGTTGCAGCTGGCGAACTCAATATAATTACGTCCGGAATAGATTAAACGTCCCGGACCCTGATACTTGAATAGAATAACTCCTTGAAGCCACAATCACGAACTACTATCAATATTGCCAAGCCATATTTAGGCTGGGTCGGAATTATAACCAGCCAGAAGGTGCTTAGCACTGAGTGGATTTTTACAAGCCCTGAGGAAGTCGCGGGTTTCTTGTCCCGAACGACGAAACACGTGTTGGCGGGAGCCTAACAAGAAAAAGACATTTAAAAAACACATATGATGCTAATGTTTATGTCGTATATTTTAAAATTACTGAAGTGTTGAAATCTATGTATTGGTGTGCTGGGATATTGAATATATATATATATATATATATATATATATATATATATATATATATATATAAATATATATATATATATATATATATATATATATATATATATATATTGCAGTACTCCATCCACCAGTAATCCAATGACACACAACGGATTAGGATAGACACGCGGACCCCAATTTTCTTCTGTGCTTATTTTTTCAATATTTCTGCCCTGCATCCCATGCCGCCATGACGCGTTTCAGTCCGACCTGGACCTTGATCACATGACCATATATATATTACCTACTGGCGGTCGCCGGTAGGTAGTTATAGTTAGGATTGATTTCGATAGGAAATCCGCAACATTCTATTGGAAATAACTTTGGCGCCGGTGGATGAATTTTTCTCAAATTTCTCAAAGAAGATGGCCCGCTCCGCTCTGCTCCTTCCCTGAAAGTTTGGGGGGGATTCGTCAAGCAGGGGCCGAGATAAAAGGGGGGTCCCAAAACGTGTTTTCCCCATGTTAATTTCCATAGGGCAGTTGGACTCACTTTTAGCCTGAACTGCTGAATGGATTTCCACAAAACTTGGCAAAATTGTAGGGACTGGTAGCCCGATGTGCCTTTGCTATGTCTCAAGATATGTGCTCCAGTGTATTTTGAGTAATTTAGGTTCAAAAAAATATATATATCTGGGCGGAGCCTAACCACACATCTGATCTGATTGGCTGTCAGCACTTCATCCAAGAAGTGTTGGCAGCCATCTTGGGACCAATATACATGATAGCACCTGATTAAAAAGCATTGTAGTTAATAGAGGGTTTTAGGACTTTAGTTACATTATAAATCATTTGTTGATGGTACCATACTCATTTTAGGAATTGTGGTGTGTTCTAAGGTGATTTTACCATGTGAAAAAGCCTTCTGCTGCGATATCATGAATCATGTTTGAAGGAAAACTAATATCTCATGATTTTCCCACAGTGGTTTGGAAGGGGATCTATAAGCTAAACTGAAAGCATATTTTCTGTAAATTCACATTATCTTTCTCAGTCATGTGAGAATGAAGTCTGACATTCTCAGTAAAACATGTACATCCAACAAGGACAGAGACTGTCAGTTGATTCCTTTGTGTTCTACGGCAGCCTCCTAGAGTGTTCTAAGGAACAACTAGAGCGCTAACAGTCCTACTTATTACAAAGGTATAGCACACCTGAAGCCATCGTGATGGGAATAAAGTGGTAACTCTTAAAACATTTAATTTAAAAAGGAACAAAATGAGGGGGTATATTATGCCATAGAAAGTATTATTAGTGCTGCAAAAAGAAAAATTAGGGCACATTTTGAGTGACTTCTCAAATCCTCTTCTATTTCATTAAAAAATTCTGACATGCAGTCTCCCAAGATGGCCACCAGAGACAAAAGAGCCCAAATGTAGCCCAAATATCACCCAGATGTAGCCCAAGTATAGCCTAATGACAGAATGTCCCAGAGTGTTCCAAAGAACAACTAGAGCGCTAACAGTCCTACTTATTACAAAGGTATGGCACACCTGAAGCCATCTTGATTGGAATAAAGTGGTAACTCTTAAAACATTTAATTTAAAAAGCAACAAAATGAGGGGGTATATTTTGCCATAGAAAGTATGATTCGTGCTGCAGAAAGAAAAATTAGGGCACATTTTGAGTGACTTCTCAAATCCTCTTCAATTTCATTAAAGAAATTCTGACATGCAGACTGAAACATGCACTTTGAATACCAGCAGCAGACTTCCCCGGTGAGCAGTAGCTTTACTACAGTGATCTAATGAGCAACTAGAGTGCTAACATTCAGAATTTATGGCAAATGTGTGACACATCTGAATGCCTTCTTGATGGAACCAAAGTAAACAAGCATTGAAAATGCAATAGATCTCGCCCTCTTTTAAGTTAAAGCCATTCTGTTTGTAATGAGGTGGCTTTTTAGCTTTGCTTTTATTAGTGTTTTTTAGACTTTCATGTAAATACCATGCATCTGTATGCATATATGTATATGTATGCATGCATTTATATTTGTATTTATATAGATATACAGATTATATAGTTTATATATGTATGTATATACATACACATACATATATATAAATGCATATGCATATATATGCATATATATATGTGTATATGTGTGCGTATAGAGAGAGGTAGAGAGGTAGAGGTGTAGAGGTAGAGAGGTAGAGAGGTAGCGGTAGAGAGGTAGAGACTAGTAGAGAGAGAAGTAGAGAGAGGTAAAGAGGTAGAGAGTAGAGAGTGAGTAATAGAGAGTAGAGAGTGAGTAGTAGAGAGTAGTAGAGAGCAGTAGAGAGAGTACCAGTGAGTGAGTAGTAGAGAGTAGTAGAGTGAATAGTAGAGTGAGTAGTAGAGAGTAGTAGAGAGTGAGTAGTAGAGAGTGAGTAGTAGAGAGTAGTAGAGAGTAAGTAGTATTGTGAGTAGTAGAGAGCAGTAGAGAGTGAGCAGTAGAGAGTAGTAAAGAGTGAGTAGTAGAGAGTAGAAGAGAGTGAGTAGTAGAGAGTGAGTTGTAGAGAGTAGTAGAGAGTGAGAGAGAGACTAGTAGAGAGTAGTAGAGTGAGTAGTAGAGACTAGTAGAGAGAGAGTAGTAGAGAGTGAGTAGTAGAGAGTAGGAGAGAGTGAGTAGTAGAGTGAGTAGTAGAGAGTGAGTAGTAGAGAGAGAGTAGTAGAGAGTGAGTAGTAGAGAGTAGTAAAGAGTGAGAAGTAGAGAGTAAGTAGTAGAGAGTAGTAGAGAGTGAGTAGTAAAGAGTGAGTAGTAGAGAAAGAGTAGTAGAGAGTGAGTAGTAGAGAGTAGTAGATAGTGAGTAGTAGGGAGTGAGTAGTAGAGAGAGAGTAGTAGAGAGTAGTAGAGTAGTAGAGAATGAGTAGTAGAGAGTGAGTATTTGAGAGTAGTGGAGTAGGAGAGAGTAAGTAGTAGAGAGTAGTGGAGAATATTCCAAAGTTTGGCACAGCACCACTTGCACAATAAGTCCAATCAAATCATATCACTTAGAGTCCTTATTGAAGCGCTGAATCTTGGTGTATATTCAAATGCTTTTATTTTCCTTAAGTTTATGTACCACAGCCAGCCGAAACGTTTCGTTCTGTACAACAGAACTTCTTCAGGGCGTTCTTATTTCCTTCAAGTTATGTCGGTATCCTGTTGTCATATAACTAGATATTTCTTCCAAATGTTAGACGAGACGTAAGTACATTCTTATTCAAAGTGACTAGGTATCAATTTTACCCACACAATTCGGGCAGACTTGAGCAATTTATAGAATCCTCAAAGTCACTCTTTCAAAAATTCCAAAGTATAGGACATGATAATCCAAATCCAAATGTTTCTCAAGAAAAGTCATTTTCAATCGTTCGGAATATCGGTGTTTGGGCAGATATGACCCAGGGACCCCCAGTATGCAAGGGGAATTAGTCCCCCCTCTGCAAACGCGCCAGTGGCCTGCGCTGCAGAGAGGTGTAAAAAGGGGCATAGCCTCATTACACCTCTGTGCAATGCAGCCCGCTGGCGCATAATGGAGGTTCCAGGTGGGCTAGTTGGCCCCCAGGGACCCCTAGTATGCAAGGGAAATTAGTTCCCCCTCTTCAAACATGCACGGGGGCTGCATTGCAGAGAGGTGTAAAAAAGGGTGTGGCCTCATTACACCTCTCTGCAATGCAGCCCCCTGGCGCATACTGGAGGCTCCTGGTGGGCTAGTTGGCCCCCAGGGGCCCCCAGTATGCAAGGGGAATTAGTTCCCCCTCTTCAAACATGCACGGGGGCTGCGTTGCAGAGAGGTGTAAAAAGGGGCGTGGCTTCATTACACCTCTCTGCAATGCAG
Organism: Lissotriton helveticus; assembly: GCF_964261635.1. Taxonomy (NCBI): domain Eukaryota; kingdom Metazoa; phylum Chordata; class Amphibia; order Caudata; family Salamandridae; genus Lissotriton; species Lissotriton helveticus. Next base: position 1,745,248,057 of record NC_136065.1, read on the forward strand.
TCCCCTGGCGCATACTGGAGATTCCTGGTGGGCTTTCAGGTCTTATATAGTTAGGAATTAGCATTAAAAAAAACTTTGAAATTCACTGAAAAAAAACATAGGTTTCAGGCCTTATATAGTTAGGAATTAGCATTTAAAAAACCTATGAAATTCACTAAAAAACCATAGGATTCACACCAGTTATAGTTAGGAATTAGCATTTAAAAAACCTATTAAATTCACTGAAAAAACCGTAGGTTTGACACCAGTTATAGTTAGCTGGAAATTTTACTGACATAAAACCATTGAAATTCCCACGTTATAGTTAGTTGGACTCACTATAACTTGCGCGCCTGCAATGCACTGCTGATGACGTCACATATTACATCACTCATGACATGGTCAGTGACATCACTGATGACATCACTGATGACACCATCCTTGTGACAGAGTGACAGACCTCCTTTCAGTGTAATGTAACCCTTGAAACACATATTCAAAAATAGAAACTAAAAATTTTAAAAAAAATAGAGATACCCATACCAGTTACAACAACCAATTCAGTAATACCACCATCTATATACACATCCACTCATTCACCAACAGATCTATATAGTCACTCATACATATATTCACTCATCATATGTAGTGAAACACCTATACATCCTGTTACACACCGAAAGTCATCCAAACGTTACTCACACACATAATCACACATGCAAATAAACTATTGAACATCCATTTATTTGCATATACAGCTATACACACACTACCACCTTACTTCTAAGGAAACTTACACATACTTACTCTCTTAAACAATCACTTATAGAAACACATACTTATTTAAACAAGAACTCTTTCAATCTCTCACTCTCACATATACTCACTTATATACATCAATACTCACATATACTAGATTAAAACATATGTAGTTACTGATAAAGACACTAGTGAGACAGTCATTCACTCACTAACACACACATATACACACTCATCCACCCATACAGTCCTGCACATATGCTGTCTTCAAAACACATACAAACAGTGAGTCAGTCATTGATGCATCTAAGTGCTAAGTAACACCCCCACCAAACCATACAGACACTCATACTGATACTAAAAAATATCTAATAACCCATATACACAGACATGTAGCTACTCACCAACCCATGCAGCCACTTATACACAAAGTGAAACACTGATACAAACATTTAAATATTTAAACAATACTCGCTAATATATGTATTCACTAAGATACACTTAATAAGCCAGTTAACCAATCAATTTAAAAAAAAAAAAACCATCCATTAAGACACTTATTTAAACATTTATTCTTCCATCGACCTTTACATATACATATATAAAACATATTTATTTTTCAGAAAGACACACATTCACTGGATGGTGTCATCAGTGATGTCATGAGTGATGTCACTGACAATGTCATGAGTGATGTAATATGTGACGTCATCAGCAGTGCATTGCAGGCGCGCAAGTTATAGTGAGTCCAACTAACTATAACGTGGGAATTTCAATGGTTTTATGTCAGTAAAATTTCCAGCTAACTATAACTGGTGTCAAACCTATGGTTTTTTCAGTGAATATATATATATATTACCTACTGGCGGTCGCCAGTAGGTAGTTATAGTTAGGATTGATTTCCATAGGAAATCCGCAACATTCTATTGGGAATAACTTTGGCGCCGGTGGACGAATCTTCGCAAATTTCTCATAGAAGATGGCCCGCTCCGCTCTGCTCCTTCCCTGAAAGTTTGGGGGGAAATCGTCAAGCGGGGGCTGAGATAAAAGGGGGGTCCCAAAATGTGTTTTCCCCATGTTAATTTCCATAGGGCGGTTGGACTCACTTTTAGCCCGAACGGCTGATTGGATTTCCACAAAACTTGGCAAAATTGTAGGGACTGGTAGCCCGATGTGCCTTTGCTATGTCTCAAGATATGTGCTCCAGTGGATTTTGAGTAATTTAGGTTAAATAAATATATATATATATCTGGGCGGAGCCTAACCACACATCTGATCTGATTGGCTGTCAGCACTTCATCCAAGAAGTGTTGGCAGCCATCTTGGGACCAATATACATGATAGCACCTCATTAAAAAGCATTGTAGTTAATAGAGGGTTTTAGGACTTTAGTTACATTATAAATCATTTGTTGATGGTACCATACTCATTTTAGGAATTGTGGTGTGTTCTAAGGTGATTTTACCATGTGAAAAAGCCTTCTGCTGTGATATCATGAATCATGTTTGAAAGAAAACTAATATCTCATGATTTTCCCAGAGTGGTTTGGAAGGGGATCTATAAGCTAAACTGAAAGCATATTTTCTGTAAATTCACATTATCTTTCTCAGACATGTGAGAATGAAGTCTGACATTCTCAGTAAAACATGTACATCCAACAAGGACAGAGACTGTCAGTTAATTCCTTTGTGTTCTACGGCAGCCTCCTAGAGTGTTCTAAAGAACAACTAGAGCGCTAACAGTCCTACTTATTACAAAGGTATAGCACACCTGAAGCCATCGTGATGGGAATAAAGTGGTAACTCTTAAAACATTTAATTTAAAAAGGAACAAAATGAGGGGGTATATTATGCCATAGAAAGTATTATTAGTGCTGCATAAAGAAAAATTAGGGCACATTTTGAGTGACTTCTCAAATCCTCTTCTATTTCATTAAAAAATTCTGACATGCAGTCTCCCAAGATGGCCACCAGAGACAAAAGAGCCCAAATGTAGCCCAAATATCACCCAGATGTAGCCCAAGTATAGCCTAATGACAGAATGTCCCAGAGTGTTCCAAAGAACAACTAGAGCGCTAACAGTCCTACTTATTACAAAGGTATGGCACACCTGAAGCCATCTTGATTGGAATAAAGTGGTAACTCTTAAAACATTTAATTTAAAAAGGAACAAAATGAGGGGGTATATTTTGCCATAGAAAGTATGATTAGTGCTGCAGAAAGAAAAATTAGGGCACATTTTGAGTGACTTCTCAAATCCTCTTCAATTTCATTAAAGAAATTCTGACATGCAGACTGAAACATGCACTTTGAATACCAGCAGCGGACTTCCCTGGTGAGCAGTAGCTTTACTACAGTGATCTAATGAGCAACTAGAGTGCTAACATTCAGAATTTATGGCAAACGTGTGACACATCTGAATGCCTTCTTGATGGAACCAAAGTAAACAAGCATTGAAAATGCAATAGATCTCGCCCTCGTTAAGTTAAAGCCATTATGTTTGTAATGAGGTGGCTTTTTAGCTTTGCTTTTATTAGTGTTTTTTAAACTTTCATTTAAATAACATGCATCTGTATGCATATATGTATATGTATGCATGCATTTATATTTGTATTTATATAGATATACAGATTATATATGTTTATATATGTATGTATATACATACACATACATATCTATAAATGCATATGCATATATATATGTGTATATGTGTGCTTGTAGAGAGAGGTAGAGAGGTAGAGGTGTAGAGGTGTAGAGGTAGAGGTAGAGAGGTAGCGGTAGAGAGCTAGAGACTAGTAGAGAGAGAAGTAGAGAGATGTAGAGAGGTAGAGAGTAGAGAGTGAGTAATAGAGAGTAGAGAGTGAGTAGTAGAGAGTAGTAGAGAGCAGTAGAGAGAGTACCAGAGAGTGAGTAGTAGAGAGTAGTAGAGTGAATAGTAGAGTGAGTAGTAGAGAGTAGTAGAGAGTGAGTAGTGGAGTGTGAGTAGTAGAGAGTAGTAGAGAGTAAGTGGTAGAGTGAGTAGTAGAGAGCAGTAGAGAGTGAGTAGTAGAGAGTAGTAAAGAGTGAGTAGTAGAGAGTGAGTAGTAGAGAGTGAGTAGTAGAGAGTAGTAGAGAGTGAGAGAGAGAATAGTAGAGAGTAGTAGAGTGAGTAGCAGAGACTAGTAGAGAGTGAGTAGTAGAGAGTAGTAGAGAGTGAGTAGTAGAGTGAGTAGTAGAGAGTGAGTAGTAGAGAGTAGTAGAGAGTGAGAAGTAGAGAGTGAGTAGTAGAGAGTAGTAGAGAGTGAGTAGTAAAGAGTGAGTAGTAGAGAGAGAGTAGTAGATAGTGAGTAGTAGGGAGTGAGTAGTAGAGAGAGAGTAGTAGAGAGTAGTAGAGTAGTACAGAATGAGTAGTAGAGAGTGAGTATTTGAGAGTAGTAGAGTAGGAGAGAGTAAGTAGCAGAGAGTAGTGGAGAATATTCCAAAGTTTGGCATAGCACCACTTGCACAATAAGTCCAATCAAATCATATCACTTAGAGTCCTTATTGAAGCGCTGAATCTTGGTCTATATTCAAATGCTTTTATTTTCCTTAAGTTTATGTACCACAGCCAGCCGAAACGTTTCGTTCTGTACAACAGAACTTCTTCAGGCGTTCTTATTTCCTTCAAGTTATGTCGGTATCCTGTTGTCATATAACTAGATATTTCTTCCAAATGTTAGATGAGACGTAAGTACATTCTTATTCAAAGTGACTACGTATCAATTTTACCCACACAATTCGGGCAGACTTGAGTAATTTATAGCATCCTCAAAGTCAGTCTTTCAAAAATTCCAAAGTATAGGACATGATAATCCAAATCCAAATGTTTCTCAAGAAAAGTCATTTTCAATCGTTCGGAATATCGGTGTTTGGGCAGATATGACCCAGGGACCCCCAGTATGCAAGGGGAATTAGTCCCCCCTCTGCAAACCCGCCAGTGGCCTGCGTTGCAGAGAGGTGTAAAAAGGGGCATAGCCTCATTACACCTCTGTGCAAAGCAGCCCCCTGGCGCATACTAGAGGTTCCAGGTGGGCTAGTTGGCCCCCAGGGACCCCTAGTATGCAAGGGGAATTAGTTCCCCCTCTTCAAACATGCACGGGGGCTGCGTTGCAGAGAGGTGTAAAAAAGGGTGTGGCCTCATTACACTTCTCAGCAATGCAGCCCCCTGGCGCGTACTGGAGGCTCCTGGTGGGCTAGTTGGCCCCCAGGGACCCCCAGTATGCAAGGGGAATTAGTTCCCCCTCTGCAAACGCGGCAGGGGGCTGCATTGCAGAGAGGTGTAACAAGGGGCATAGCCTCATTAGACCTCTGCAATGCAGCCCCCTGGCGCATACTGGAGGTTCCAGGTGGGCTAGTTGGCCCCCAGGGGCCCCCAGTATGCAAGGGGAATTAGTCCCCCCTCTTCAAACATGCACGGGGGCTGCGTTCCAGAGAGGTGTAAAAAGGGGCGTGGCTTCATTACACCTCTCTGCAATGCAGTCCCCTGGCGCATACTGGAGATTCCTGGTGGGCTTTCAGGTCTTATATAGTTAGGAATTAGCATTAAAAAAACCTTTGAAATTCACCGAAAAAAACATAGGTTTCAGGCCTTATATAGTTAGGAATTAGCATTTAAAAAACCTATGAAATTCACTGAAAAAACCATAGGTTTCTCACCAGTTATAGTTAGGAATTAGCATTTAAAAAACCTATTAAATTCACTGAAAAAACCATAGGTTTGATACCAGTTATAGTCAGCTGGAAATTTTACTGACATAAAACCATTGAAATTCCCACGTTATAGTTAGTTGGACTCACTATAACTTGCGCGCCTGCAATACACTGCTGATGACGTCACATATTACATCACTCATGACATGGTCAGTGACATCACTCATGACATCACTGATGACACCATCCTTGTGACAGAGTGACAGACCTCCTTTCTGTGTAATGTAACCCTTGAAACACATATTCAAAAATAGAAACTAACTAAAAATAGAGATACCCATACCAGTTACAACAACCAATTCAGTAATACCACCATCTATATACACATCCACTCATTCACCAACAGATCTATATAGTCACTCATACATATATTCACTCATCATATGTAGTGAAACACCTATACATCCTGTTACACACCGACAGTCATCCAAAAGTTACTCACACACATAATCACACATGCAAATAAACTATTGAACATCCCTTTATTTGCATATACAGCTATACACACACTATCACCTTACTACTAAGGAAACTTACACATACTTACTCTCTTAAACAATCACTTATAGAAACACATACTTATTTAAACAAGAACTCTTTCAATCTCTCACTCTCACATATACTCACTTATATACATCAATAGTCACATATACTAGATTAAAACATATGTAGTTACTGATAAAGACACTAGTGAGACAGTCATTCACTCACTAACACACACATATACACACTCATCCACCCATACAGTCCTGCACATATGCTGTCTTCAAAACACATACAAACAGTGAGTCAGTCATTGATGCATCTATGTGCTAAGTAACACCCCCACCAAACCATACAGACACTCATACTGATACTAAAAAAAACATCTAATAACCCATATACACACACATGTAGCTACTCACCAACCCATGCAGCCACTTATACACAAAGTGAAACACTGATACAAACATTTAAATATTTAAACAATACTCGCTAATATATGTATTCACTAAGATACACTTAATAAGCCAGTTAACCAATCAATTTAAAAAAAAAACATCCATTAAGACACTTATTTAAACATTTATTCTTCCATCGAACTTTACATATACATATATAAAACATATTTATTTTTGAGAAAGACACACATTCACTGGATGGTGTCATCAGTGATGTCATGAGTGATGTCACTAACCATGTCATGAGTGATGTAATATGTGACGTCATCAGCAGTGCATTGCAGGCGCGCAAGTTATAGTGAGTCCAACTAACTATAACGTGGGAATTCCAATGGTTTTATGTCAGTAAAATTTCCAGCTAACTATAACTGGTGTCAAACCTATGGTTTTTTGAGTGAATTTAATAGGTTTTTCAAATGCTAATTCCTAACTATAACTGGTGTGAAACCTATGTTTTTTCAGTGAATATATATATATACCTACTGGCGATAGCCGGTAGGTATATATAGTTAGGATTGTTTTCCATAGGGAAATCGCAACATTCTATTGGGAATAACTTTGGCGCCGGTTGAGGAATCTTCCTGAAATTTTTAACTTTGCCTCGCGGCGCTCAGCTCCTTCCCTGAAAGTTTGGGGGGGATTCGTCAAGTGGGGGCCGAGATAAAAGGGGGGTCCCAAAACGTGTTTTCCCCATGTTACGTTCCATAGGGCGGTTGGACTCACTTTTAGCCCGAACGGCTGAATGGTTTTCCACCAAACTTGGCAAAATTGTAGGGACTGGTAGCCCGATGTGCCTTTGCTATGTCTCAAGATATGTGGTTTTTACGAAAATTAACTTTGAAAAAATATATATTGGGCTACATTGGGCTATATATATATGTTAGAACTCAAATGTAGCCCAATGTAGCCCAATGTAGCCCAAAGATGGCCACCAGAAAAAAATAAATGTAGCCCAAATATCAGCCAGATGTAGCCCAACTATAGCCCAATGACGAAATGTCCCAGAGTGTTCTAAAGAACAACCTGAGCGCTAACAGTCTTACTTATGACAAAAGTATGGCACACCTGAAGTCATCTTGATTGGAATAAAGTGTTAACACTTAAAACATTTAATTTGCAAAGGCACAAAATGAGGGGGTTCATTTTGCCATAGAAATTATGATTAGTGCTGAAGAAAGAAAAATTAGGGCACATTTTGAGTGACTTCTCAAATCCTCTTATATTTCATTAAACAAAATTCTGATATGCAGTCTCCCAAGATGGCCACCAGAGACAAAAGAGCCCAAATGTAGCCCAAATATCAGCCAGATGTAGCCCAACTATAGCCCAATGACAGAATGTCCCAGAGTGTTCTAAAGAACAACTAGAACGCTAACAGTCTTACTTATGACAAAAGTATGGCACACCTGAAGTCATCTTGCTTGGAATAAAGTGGTAACACTCAATACATTTAATTTGAAAAGGAACAAAATCAGGGGTTTCATTTTGCCATAGAAATTTTATATATATATATATTCACTGAAAAAACCATAGGTTACACACCAGTTATAGTTAGGATTTAGCATTTAAAAAACCTTTGAAATTCACTGAATAAACCATATGTTTCACACCAGTTATAGTTAGGTGGAAATTTTACTCGCATAAAACCATTGAAATTCCCACGTTATAGTTAGTTGGACTCACTATAACTTGCACGTCTGCAATGCACTGCTGATGACGTCACATATTACATCACTCATGCATATATTTAAATATTTAAACATTACTCGCTAATATATGTATTCACTAAGATACACTTAATAAGCCAGTTAACCAATCATTTTTTTTTTTAAAACACTGAAAAAACCATAGGTTTCAGGCCTTATATAGTTAGGAATTAGCATTTAAAAAACCTTTGAAATTCACTGAAAAAAACATAGGTTTCAGGCCTTATATAGTTAGGAATCAGCATTTAAAAAACCTTTGAAATTCACTGAAAAAAACATAGGTTTCAGGCCTTATATAGTTAGGAATTAGCATTCAAAAAAACCTTTGAAATTCACTGAAAAAACCATAGGTTTCAGGAGTTATATAGTTAGGAATTCGTTTTTAAAAAACCTTTGAAATTCACTCAAAAAACTATAAGTTTTAGTGGTGTTATAGTTAGCTGGACATTTTACTCATACAAAACCAATGAAATTGCTCCTATATAGTTAGTTGTACTAACTATATTTCGCGCACCCACAATCCACTGCTGATGATGTCACATATTAGATCATTCATGACATGGTCAGTGACATCACTGATGACATCTCAAATGACATCACTGATGACATCACTGATGACATCATCCACGTGACAATCACATACACCTTTTCATACACTATTACAATTTTTCATCACTGTTTGTAAAATACAGAGTATCATATTTAAATCCATTGTCACTGCAATACAAGTATCTAAAAATCCACTCAGTGATTCATAGATGTATACACACATCTAATCACTTACCTATGGATTCACTCATACATGCTGTCAATGAACAATAGAACACTATCAAAAATACTTATACATCTATATCGACATTAAACAACAGCACGCATCCTATTCACATATGAAGTCATCCTACTCACTTATGCAAACAATGGATCATACTTACATATTTACTTAGCAAAACACTTATACAAACACCACTTCTTCTATTCATTTAGATAGTAAGTCATACTTAGTGAATTATAAAATCATTATTACAAGTATACAGTTATCCATACAGTCACTCACACAATCATTGTGTCTTATGTATACTTATTTATATACAATAACTGACACATACACTGCTTTTTATTTTTCTAGTTTGTTGGACCTGTACCTTTGAGAAATATATTTGCTCATCACCACACCCATAAAGAGATTCCCTCACCCAAACTGTTAGAACATGTAGTTTTAACTTCATATATCTACTGAATCAACTATTCACACATCTTTGGACAGTCACACCCCCCCCACCGAACCACACACACTTTCACACTCCCATACAAATACTCAGTTAACTAATCAATAACTAATATAGACTTTCACATAGCTAGTAACCAACTGTAGAATCAGTTTACACAACAACTGACAAAGTGATACAGATATTCACACAGTTTAGTCACTATCCACTATATTTAGTGAGACATTATAAATTGGTCAAGTAAACAGTCAATTACACTGCTACTAAATCCTCCATCCAAATATTTATTTATATATATCCACTCATTCTTCAATGTAAATTGCTATAAATATAATGCATATTTAAATAACGAAGCAAACCACATTCACTGGATGATGTCATCAGTGATGTCATTTGAGATGTCATCAGTGATGTCACTGACCATGTCATGAATGATCTAATATGTTACATCATCAGCAGTGGATTGCGGGTGTGCGAAATATAGTTAGTTCAACTAACTATATAGGAGCAATTTCATTGGTTTTGTATGAGTAAAATGCCCAGCTATCTATAACACCACTAAAACTTATAGTTTTTTGAGTGAATATATATATATATGTCTATCTATCTATCTGTCTATCTATATGCACATATATATATATATATATATATATATATATATATATATATATATTCACGCTCCAAGGTTGTCCACCATGTGAGTAGCACGCGAGCAGCAGCTTTATTTATGTGTAGGTGAGGACGGGGATCCGCTTGTAGACGCCGCTCCGTAATGGATCTGCCCGACGCGTTTCGAAGCTCCATCTGCTTCTCTTCAGGGGCTTTAACGGAAGCGGTGTGCGCACCCGCTACACTTCTCCAATTATATAACTCGCCCGTCGATGGGAGGCTCCAGTGAGACTTCTGGGAAGTGTAGTACGGAAAGCACACAATCAAGTCCTGTATGGACTCCACAAGTGGGCCCGTCCTCGATTCCATGTACGGCTGCTACTTCACTGCCGTGACCCCCACGTTAACGGGGTGGTGCATACTCTGCGGCTGGACTGCTGCATATAGATTCACGCTCCAAGGTTGTCCACCATGTGAGTAGCACGCGAGCAGCAGCTTTATTTATGTGTAGGTGAGGACGGGGATCCGCTTGTAGACGCCGCTCCGTAATGGATCTGCCCGACGCGTTTCGAAGCTCCATCTGCTTCTCTTCAGGGGCTTTAACGGAAGCGGTGTGCGCACCCGCTACACTTCTCCAATTATATAACTCGCCCGTCGATGGGAGGCTCCAGTGAGACTTCTGGGAAGTGTAGTACGGAAAGCACACAATCAAGTCCTTTATGGACTCCACAAGTGGGCCCGTCCTCGATTCCATGTACGGCTGCTACTTCACTGCCGTGACCCCCACGTTAACGGGGTGGTGCATACTCTGCGGCTGGACTGCCGCATATAGATTCACGCTCCAAGGTTGTCCACCATGTGAGTAGCACGCGAGCAGCAGCTTTATTTATGTGTAGGTGAGGACGGGGATCCGCTTGTAGACGCCGCTCCGTAATGGATCTGCCCGACGCGTTTCGAAGCTCCATCTGCTTCTCTTCAGGGGCTTTAATGGAAGCGGTGTGCGCACCCGCTACACTTCTCCAATTATATAACTCGCCCGTCGATGGGAGGCTCCAGTGAGACTTCTGGGAAGTGTAGTACGGAAAGCACACAATCAAGTCCTGTATGGACTCCACAAGTGGGCCCGTCCTCGATTCCATGTACGGCTGCTACTTCACTGCCGTGACCCCCACGTTAACGGGGTGGTGCATACTCTGCGGCTGGACTGCCGCATATAGATTCACGCTCCAAGGTTGTCCACCATGTGAGTAGCACGCGAGCAGCAGCTTTATTTATGTGTAGGTGAGGACGGGGATCCGCTTGTAGACGCCGCTCCGTAATGGATCTGCCCGACGCGTTTCGAAGCTCCATCTGCTTCTCTTCAGGGGCTTTAACGGAAGCGGTGTGCGCACCCGCTACACTTCTCCAATTATAAAACTCGCCCGTCGATGGGAGGCTCCAGTGAGACTTCTGGGAAGTGTAGTACGGAAAGCACACAATCAAGTCCTGTATGGACTCCACAAGTGGGCCCGTCCTCGATTCCATGTACGGCTGCTACTTCACTGCCGTGACCCCCACGTTAACGGGGTGGTGCATACTCTGCGGCTGGACTGCCGCATATAGATTCACGCTCCAAGGTTGTCCACCATGTGAGTAGCACGCGAGCAGCAGCTTTATTTATGTGTAGGTGAGGACGGGGATCCGCTTGTAGACGCCGCTCCGTAATGGATCTGCCCGACGCGTTTCGAAGCTCCATCTGCTTCTCTTCAGGGGCTTTAACGGAAGCGGTGTGCGCACCCGCTACACTTCTCCAATTATATAACTCGCCCGTCGATGGGAGGCTCCAGTGAGACTTCTGGGAAGTGTAGTACGGAAAGCACACAATCAAGTCCTGTATGGACTCCACAAGTGGGCCCGTCCTCGATTCCATGTACGGCTGCTACTTCACTGCCGTGACCCCCACGTTAACGGGGTGGTGCATACTCTGCGGCTGGACTGCCGCATATAGATTCACGCTCCAAGATTGTCCACCATGTGAGTAGCACGCGAGCAGCAGCTTTATTTATGTGTAGGTGAGGACGGGGATCCGCTTGTAGACGCCGCTCCGTAATGGATCTGCCCGACGCGTTTCGAAGCTCCATCTGCTTCTCTTCAGGGGCTTTAACGGAAGCGGTGTGCGCACCCGCTACACTTCTCCAATTATATAACTCGCCCGTCGATGGGAGGCTCCAGTGAGACTTCTGGGAAGTGTAGTACGGAAAGCACACAATCAAGTCCTGTATGGACTCCACAAGTGGGCCCGTCCTCGATTCCATGTACGGCTGCTACTTCACTGCCGTGACCCCCACGTTAACGGGGTGGTGCATACTCTGCGGCTGGACTGCCGCATATAGATTCACGCTCCAAGGTTGTCCACCATGTGAGTAGCACGCGAGCAGCAGCTTTATTTATGTGTAGGTGAGGACGGGGATCCGCTTGTAGACGCCGCTCCGTAATGGATCTGCCCGACGCGTTTCGAAGCTCCATCTGCTTCTCTTCAGGGGCTTTAACGGAAGCGGTGTGCGCACCCGCTACACTTCTCCAATTATATAACTCGCCCGTCGATGGGAGGCTCCAGTGAGACTTCTGGGAAGTGTAGTACGGAAAGCACACAATCAAGTCCTTTATGGACTCCACAAGTGGGCCCGTCCTCGATTCCATGTACGGCTGCTACTTCACTGCCGTGACCCCCACGTTAACGGGGTGGTGCATACTCTGCGGCTGGACTGCCGCATATAGATTCACGCTCCAAGGTTGTCCACCATGTGAGTAGCACGCGAGCAGCAGCTTTATTTATGTGTAGGTGAGGACGGGGATCCGCTTGTAGACGCCGCTCCGTAATGGATCTGCCCGACGCGTTTCGAAGCTCCATCTGCTTCTCTTCAGGGGCTTTAATGGAAGCGGTGTGCGCACCCGCTACACTTCTCCAATTATATAACTCGCCCGTCGATGGGAGGCTCCAGTGAGACTTCTGGGAAGTGTAGTACGGAAAGCACACAATCAAGTCCTGTATGGACTCCACAAGTGGGCCCTTCCTCGATTCCATGTACGGCTGCTACTTCACTGCCGTGACCCCCACGTTAATGGGGTGGTGCATACTCTGCGGCTGGACTGCCGCATATAGATTCACGCTCCAAGGTTGTCCACCATGTGAGTAGCACGCGAGCAGCAGCTTTATTTATGTGTAGGTGAGGACGGGGATCCGCTTGTAGACGCCGCTCCGTAATGGATCTGCCCGCCGCGTTTCGAAGCTCCATCTGCTTCTCTTCAGGGGCTTTAACGGAAGCGGTGTGCGCACCCGCTACACTTCTCCAATTATAAAACTCGCCCGTCGATGGGAGGCTCCAGTGAGACTTCTGGGAAGTGTAGTACGGAAAGCACACAATCAAGTCCTGTATGGACTCCACAAGTGGGCCCGTCCTCGATTCCATGTACGGCTGCTACTTCACTGCCGTGACCCCCACGTTAACGGGGTGGTGCATACTCTGCGGCTGGACTGCCGCATATAGATTCACGCTCCAAGGTTGTCCACCATGTGAGTAGCACGCGAGCAGCAGCTTTATTTATGTGTAGGTGAGGACGGGGATCCGCTTGTAGACGCCGCTCCGTAATGGATCTGCCCGACGCGTTTCGAAGCTCCATCTGCTTCTCTTCAGGGGCTTTAACGGAAGCGGTGTGCGCACCCGCTACACTTCTCCAATTATAAAACTCGCCCGTCGATGGGAGGCTCCAGTGAGACTTCTGGGAAGTGTAGTACGGAAAGCACACAATCAAGTCCTGTATGGACTCCACAAGTGGGCCCGTCCTCGATTCCATGTACGGCTGCTACTTCACTGCCGTGACCCCCACGTTAATGGGGTGGTGCATACTCTGCGGCTGGACTGCCGCATATAGATTCACGCTCCAAGGTTGTCCACCATGTGAGTAGCACGCGAGCAGCAGCTTTATTTATATGTAGGTGAGGACGGGGATCCGCTTGTAGACGCCGCTCCGTAATGGATCTGCCCGACGCGTTTCGAAGCTCCATCTGCTTCTCTTCAGGGGCTTTAACGGAAGCGGTGTGCGCACCCGCTACACTTCTCCAATTATATAACTCGCCCGTCGATGGGAGGCTCCAGTGAGACTTCTGGGAAGTGTAGTACGGAAAGCACACAATCAAGTCCTGTATGGACTCCACAAGTGGGCCCGTCCTCGATTCCATGTACGGCTGCTACTTCACTGCCGTGACCCCCACGTTAACGGGGTGGTGCATACTCTGCGGCTGGACTGCTGCATATAGATTCACGCTCCAAGGTTGTCCACCATGTGAGTAGCACGCGAGCAGCAGCTTTATTTATGTGTAGGTGAGGACGGGGATCCGCTTGTAGACGCCGCTCCGTAATGGATCTGCCCGACGCGTTTCGAAGCTCCATCTGCTTCTCTTCAGGGGCTTTAACGGAAGCGGTGTGCGCACCCGCTACACTTCTCCAATTATATAACTCGCCCGTCGATGGGAGGCTCCAGTGAGACTTCTGGGAAGTGTAGTACGGAAAGCACACAATCAAGTCCTTTATGGACTCCACAAGTGGGCCCGTCCTCGATTCCATGTACGGCTGCTACTTCACTGCCGTGACCCCCACGTTAACGGGGTGGTGCATACTCTGCGGCTGGACTGCCGCATATAGATTCACGCTCCAAGGTTGTCCACCATGTGAGTAGCACGCGAGCAGCAGCTTTATTTATGTGTAGGTGAGGACGGGGATCCGCTTGTAGACGCCGCTCCGTAATGGATCTGCCCGACGCGTTTCGAAGCTCCATCTGCTTCTCTTCAGGGGCTTTAACGGAAGCGGTGTGCGCACCCGCTACACTTCTCCAATTATAAAACTCGCCCGTCGATGGGAGGCTCCAGTGAGACTTCTGGGAAGTGTAGTACGGAAAGCACACAATCAAGTCCTGTATGGACTCCACAAGTGGGCCCGTCCTCGATTCCATGTACGGCTGCTACTTCACTGCCGTGACCCCCACGTTAACGGGGTGGTGCATACTCTGCGGCTGGACTGCCGCATATAGATTCACGCTCCAAGGTTGTCCACCATGTGAGTAGCACGCGAGCAGCAGCTTTATTTATGTGTAGGTGAGGACGGGGATCCGCTTGTAGACGCCGCTCCGTAATGGATCTGCCCAACGCGTTTCGAAGCTCCATCTGCTTCTCTTCAGGGGCTTTAACGGAAGCGGTGTGCGCACCCGCTACACTTCTCCAATTATAAAACTCGCCCGTCGATGGGAGGCTCCAGTGAGACTTCTGGGAAGTGTAGTACGGAAAGCACACAATCTGGGGAGGTTGAGTTGAGTAGGTCTCAGAGTTCAACGGCGGGGTAGTGGTTAGTTCGTCCTCGGTGACTTTGCTACAGCAATTGCGGGGGATCTGTTGGGTGCGCTGGTAAGTGGTGGGTTTCTGGCAGGTGAAGTGAATGCCGCGATGGTCTGTTCAGTGAAGTTCGGTGGTGTGGCTGAAGGAGATGTGGGAGATTGCAGAGAAGATGGGGGTCAAGCATGTGGCCTGCTGAGTGAGTGGGTGAGTGTTGTGACGAGCTACCTGAGTCTGAGGTTGGCAATCATGGTGGTGGAGTTGCTGTTGTTGTTGTTCTCGAGGTGAAAGTTCAGATCCCCGAGGAGGATGTAGTCTGTGGAGGCAAGGGTGTGTGTGCTGACGAAGTCTCTGAACTGTGGCCGGGGTCCGGGGGGGTCTGTAGACGAGGGTACCTCTGAGGATGGTGTTAAGATCGGTGCGGATCTGGATGTGCAGGTGTTCGGTGGTGTTGAGGGTGTTGTCAGTTTTGGTCGAGACTCTGAGAGTGTTCCTGTGGACGATGGCGATTCCTCCTCCTGTTCTGTTTGTGCGGTCCCTGCGGGTGATCTTGTTGCAGTCCGGGATGGCTATGGCGATGTTAGGTGCCGAGGAAGGGTTCAGCCAGGTCTCCATCAGGAAGGCAACATCTGGGGAGGTTGAGTTGAGTAGGTCTCAGAGTTCAACGGCGTGTTTGCAGGCGGAGCGGGTGTTGAGAAGAATGCATCTGAGGTGGTTGCGTTCTTTCCCGATGGAGGGTTGGCGGGATGGATGCTGGTCAAGCTGCAGTTCTAGCAGAAGAAGGGTCCTTGTGTGCGCTTTGGGGCGGCAAGGAAGCAGGTGTGTGATCGTCCGGTGTTGAGTGCGTGGAGGGTGCTGGCATTGTAGTGAAGACAGGGGCCAGGGGGTCTGTCGCTGGGGGCGATTCAGGTGTGGACTGAAGCAGACGGGCTTCTCTTGGGCGTGCCAGCGGCAAGACCAAGCAGTGGTCGCCATTTGAAGGGGAGGGGGGAGTGACGATCAGCTCGGAGGCAGGAGCGGGGCAGGAGGGGAGGGGTCAGGGATAGCGGCGTTAACAGCGGGAAAATGAGGGGGGCAGAGGGGAAACAAGCTCAAGAATGAAAAGTACAGTGGCAGACAGGGAGTGTAGAAAAAAAATAGTAAATTACCAGAACAGAAGCAAATATTAAGTTAAGACCAGAGGGCAGGCAGGCCCGAACCCTGCACAGAAGGGCTGGCTGGGCGCGAGGAGCGCAGAGCACTGCTGAGCTGCCGGGGAATTGATTGGAGGAGTGAGATCCTTGGACCAAGGTCTGAGGACTCACGCGCGCTCTTTTGCAGCGGTCGCTTTTGAAGGGGAGGGGGGAGGGATGATTAGCTGGGTGGCAGGAGCGAGGCGAGAGGGGAGGGGTCAGGGATAGCGGTGATAACAACAGGAAAAATAAGGGGGAGCAGTGTGGAAACAAACACAAGAAAGAAAAATACAGTGGCAGGCAGGGAGTGTAGAAAAAAAAGAGTAAATTACCAGAAAAGAAGCAAATGATAACACCAGTGGGCAGGCAGGCTCAAACCCTGCACAGGAAGGCTGGCTGGGCGTGAGGCAGCGCAGAGCACCCCAGAGCTGCTGGGGAGCTGACGGGAGGAGTGAGATCCTTGGACCAAGGTCTGAGGACATGTTCTACACTTACCTCTACTGCCAACCAGGCAGTTACAAGACTAAGGACATAAATCATACACTCTCCATCTAAAGCACACTCATGCAGGGACAACTACCAAACATTCACCCTCTACTGTACACTCTTGCAGGACCAGGAACAATTACTAAACTATGATATTCAGGCAAAGTATCAAGTACAAAATATCGTCATACCAAAATACTGAGTCTGAAATATTGTTGTATGGAAATATCGTCAGCAATATGTAAAGAATATCGATTTAAGGTAAGAAATATAGTTTTTTAAATATTAATATTGTTTGCAAAAATATAGGGCCATATTACAATGTTGCAGATCGCCACCGACAGGCAGTCTTTGGCAGTAAATCCGACATCAGAAGCAGTGTTCTGACCTCTGCATTATGATGCTGTCAGTCAGACTGCTGCAGGCTGGGGGAAAGACTGATGCCTCGGACAGCAACTGAGATCCCGTCAGGGTGTCAGTCGGACAGATAATCCACAAATGGAGGCGGTGCCCACTCATGCACTTCTCTCAGGATTATGAAGTCCATTTCCAACAGCCTTTCTATGTTGGCCTTTCTGACATGCAAATGCTGTTGCAAAGTGACTTTGGGGGTCCCTAGCAGAGCGCTTGTCCCCTGTGTCCTCAGCTATGAGGCCTGGGGGTCACCTGTTGTGCCACCCCATGCATCCAGGCCCCGTGTGGCAGGCATCGCGTTTGTTTGCCATTTGTTCATAGGGCGCTTGTTTGCCATTTGTTCATAAATAAATCACGCTTTATGGAATTGGGCTCAAGACTATTTCGTGGATGAATACAAAGTACTTGGAGATTTAAGGAGGATCGCTACCTCGCTTGGGCCCGCTGCCGAAAAGAGGCAGGGAGACCCGCAAACTTGTTTTTGCATATTTATATATATATATATATATATATATTCACGCTCCAAGGTTGTCCACCTTATGAGTAGCACGCGAGCAGCAGCTTTATTTATGTGTAGGTGAGGACGGGGATCCGCTCGTAGACGCCGCTCCGTAATGGATCTGCCCGACGCGTTTCGAAGCTCCATCTGCTTCTCTTCAGGGGCTTTAACGGAAGCGGTGTGCGCACCCGTTACACTTCTCCAATTTCATATAACTCACCCGCCAATGGGAGGCTCCAATGAGACTTCTGGGAAGTGTAGTGCGGAAAGCACACAATCAAG
The DNA here is from genome assembly GCF_964261635.1 of Lissotriton helveticus. NCBI lineage: Eukaryota > Metazoa > Chordata > Amphibia > Caudata > Salamandridae > Lissotriton > Lissotriton helveticus. The sequence continues at coordinate 1,745,266,222 of NC_136065.1, forward strand.
TCCTGTATGGACTCCACGAGTGGGCCCGTCCTAGATCCCATGTACGGCTGCTACTTCACTGCCGTGACCCCCACGTTAACGGGGTGGTGCATACTCTGCGGCTGGACTGCCGCATATAGATTCACGCTCCAAGGTTGTCCATCTTATGAGTAGCACGCGAGCAGCAGCTTTATTTATGTGTAGGTGAGGACGGGGATCCGCTCGTAGACGCCGCTCCGTAATGGATCTGCCCGACGCGTTTCGAAGCTCCATCTGCTTCTCTTCAGGGGCTTTAACGGAAGCGGTGTGCGCACCCGTTACACTTCTCCAATTTCATATAACTCACCCGCCAATGGGAGGCTCCAATGAGACTTCTGGGAAGTGTAGTGCGGAAAGCACACAATCAAGTCCTGTATGGACTCCACGAGTGGGCCCGTCCTCGATCCCATGTACGGCTGCTACTTCACTGCCGTGACCCCCACGTTAACGGGGTGGTGCATACTCTGCGGCTGGACTGCCGCATATAGATTCACGCTCCAAGGTTGTCCACCTTATGAGTAGCACGCGAGCAGCAGCTTTATTTATGTGTAGGTGAGGACGGGGATCCGCTCGTAGACGCCGCTCCGTAATGGATCTGCCCGACGCGTTTCGAAGCTCCATCTGCTTCTCTTCAGGGGCTTTAACGGAAGCGGTGTGCGCACCCGCTACACTTCTCCAATTATATAACTCGCCCGTCGATGGGAGGCTCCAGTGAGACTTCTGGGAAGTGTAGTACGGAAAGCACACCTGATGGAGACCTGGCTGAACCCCTCCTCGGCACACAACATCGCCATAGCCATCCCGGACTGCTACAAGATTACCCGCAGCGACCGCACAAACAGAACAGGAGGAGGAATCGCCATCGTCAACAGGAACACTCTCAGAGTCTCGACCAAAACTGACAACACCCTCAGCACCGCCGAACCCCTGCACTTCCAGATCCACACCGATCTCAACACCATCCTCAGAGGTACCCTTGTCTACAGACCCCCCGCATCCCGGCCACAGTTCAGTGACTCCATCACCGACTTTGTCAGCACACACACCCTCGCCTCCACAGACTACATCCTCCTCGGGGATCTGAACTTCCACCTCGAGAACAACAACAACAGCAACTCCACCACCATGATTGCCAACCTCACCAACCTCGGACTCAGGCAGCTCGTCACAATACTCATCCACTCAGCAGGCCACATGCTTGACCCCATCTTCCCTGCAATCTCCAACATCTCCTTCAGCCACACCACAGAACTCCACTGGACAGACCATCACTGCATTCACTTCACCTTCCGGAAACCCACCACTCACCACCACGCCCAACAGATCCCCCGCAATTGCTGGAGCAAAGAAACCGAGGACGAACTAACCACTACCCTGCCCGGAGCCCACCCACCGACCCCACCAACCCCTACACCACCGTCCACAACCTCAGACGACTGCACCAACCCCCTCACCCCGATCAAGAAACCCTCCAACAAACACACCAGCAAGAAAGCCATACTGGTTCAACGAGGACCTCCAGGCCTCCAAGAAAACATGCAGAAAACTAGTGAAGAAATGGTACTGTGAACCGACACTGGACAACTACGCAGCCCACAAGAACACCAACCGCAGACACCATCACCTCATCAGATCCGCCAAAAGGGCCTCCTTCAAAGACCACCTAGCCGACAATGCACACAACAGCAAAGAGCTCTTCAACATTGTGAAGGAACTCTCCAACCGTAACTCGAACACCAACGACATCCCACCTTCGCAAGACATGTGCGACTCCCTTATCACCTTCTTCCATCGCAAGATCACAGACATCCATGACAGCTTCAACGTCACGACCATCCTAACAACCACTGAGAAATCCGCACCGTTCCCCTGCTCTCCTGGACCAACATAAGCGACGAAGACACCATCAAAATCATGAACACCATCCACTCCGGATCTCAGTCAGACCCTTGCCCACACTACATCTTCAACAAAGCCAGCACCACCATCGCACACCATCTCCGGAAAGCCATCAACATCTCCTTCGAAACAGTGACCTTCCCGGAGAGCTGGAAGCATGCCGAGATCAACGCCTTACTCAAAAAACCAAAGGCTAACCCCAAGGACCTCGAGAACTTTCAACCCATCTCCCTGCTCATCCCTCAGCCTGAAGCTGTTCAACATGTACATGGCACCATTCGCCCACGTCGCCCGACGACATGACCTCAACATCATCTCCTACTCCGAAGACACCCAGCTGATCCTATCCTTCACCAAATACCCCCTCACCACAAAAACTAACCTCCACGAAGGAATGAAAGCCGTTGCCGAGTGGACGAAGAACAGCCGTCTGAAGCTGAACTCAGACAAGGCAGAGGTCCTCATCCTGGGCTCCACCCCCTCAGCGTGGGACGACTCTTGGTGGCCGACCGCACTGGGAACAGCCCCAACACCTACCGACAACGCATGCAACCTGGGGTTCATCTTCGACTCTACTCTACTGGTCAACGCTGTCTTGTCCTCCTGCTTCAACACCCTCTGCATGCTCCACAAGATCTATAGGTGGATCCCCACAGAGACAAGAAGAACGGTCACCCAGGCCCTCGTCAGCAGCAGGTTGGACTATGGAAACACCCTCTACGGAGGAATCCCGGCCAAACTCCAGAAACGACTACAACGTATTCAGAATGCCTCTGCACGCCTGATCCTCGACGTCCCTCGCCGCAGCCACATCACACCCCACCTGAGAGACCTGCACTGGCTCCCTGTCAACAAGAGGATCACCTTCAAGCTCCTCACCCACGCACACAAGGCACTCTATAACACCGGACCAGCATACCTCAACAGACGACTCCCCTTCTACATTCCCAACCGCCAGCTCCGCTCCGCCGACCTTGCCCTCGCCACCATCCCCCGCATTCGTAGAGCAACCTTCAGCGGCAGATCATTCTCCCACCTCGCCGCCAAGACCTGGAACACCCTCCCTATCCTCCTACGGCAGACCCAGGACATGCTAGCCTTCAGAAGACTACTCAAGACCTGGCTATTTGAGCAGTAGCTTCCCCCCTGGCCCCCCAGCGCCTTGAGACCCTCACGGGTGAGTAGCGCACTTTACAAATGTTCTGATTGATTGATTGATTGATTGATTGCCAGGTCCTACAAGTGAATGCAGTAGAAGGTAGGTGAATTGTGTGTGTATCGCTGGGGCGAAATATTGTTCCCCTGGTATTGTGCATGCTAGTGGTTTTGTTTGGATGGGTTCTGTGTGACCTGTGTATGGGTGGACTTTTGGTTTCATATGGATGAGGCTTGTATTTTTATTATTAAGGCTAGAGTCTCTTACAGTGCTATAGCCATTTTATTAGTCCTGTTGTATGCATATTATTTTCTCAAGGAAGGAGATGTGTTATAATCCACTGTTTATTATTAACTAGGGAAGGAGATGTGTTATAGTCTGCTGTTGGTTGTAATGCATTCTCTGCACAGCTTCTCTGTTTCCCTGCTCTGCTCTACCAGTGTATGATGTCATGGATTTTGTTGAGTGACTGATAGAGTGGACAGTTAGAGAGAGTAGGCTTAGCAGAGAGGATGCTGCTCCTGGTGGGGTTCCCTATTTAGTAACTTTCAACCTTGTAACCTTTCCAATAAACCCTCAATCTGCTATTCCACATGAAGTGCCTCCTTGACTTCTGCTTATGAAGAGAGAACCTTTCAATTACAAAAAATTAACTTCTATGTGTTGCTGGTGCTATTGAATTCAAGGTACAGGGAGAAGGCCAGGAAATGAACACTCTTTTAAAACATGAAGAGTACAGAATAATAATCAATTTGTATTATGTATATCACCTTTAAACAGCCCAGGCCTATTTGGGGAGTACCACTTTTCATTATGGGACTTTTTTATGTTTCATGTTTTCATTAAACTTATTAGTCTACAAGTTCAAGCATAATACACACGTTTATCTTGAAGCCATGAAAGTACTAGTCATCTGTGGATATTGTTTGATAAAAACACAGTCAGTTGGTTTTCCTTGACACTTTCTTGCTTCGACTCTTTTCGCTTTTCTGATGCTGTATTCTCTCGGGCGTTTCACCTTGGAGTACGTTAAGCTGTTCTTGTTTCACATTGTTCTGTAATTCTATGAAACCATGTTCTATTGATGGGTGCTATGTATTGATGAGCAAATTCCAAAACGTTTTCTACGCTGCCTACCTATTCGAACATATGTTGAAATACTTTAGTGAGACCACTTCTTCCGAACTTTATTTAAAATGTTCCGGGGAAAGGAAATAATAGACAATCGATTGCAAGGGACTCAGCACACCTGTTGCCAGACGCTGCAGGAAGAGTTGAGTAGTGCGAGGAGGCGAAGGACTGCCGCGCCGCTCCTCGCTGCTTACTTGCAGCTTACTTTTGCTTAACGGTTGTATAACGCGGCCAGAGCCGCCAAACATACCCTTTGCGGCCGGAGCCGCTTAACAGCTTGGTGATTGCGGCCGGAGCCGCCAAACATTTCTCTTCGCGGCCGGAGCCGCTTAATAGCTTGGTTAATGCGGCCGGAGCCGCCAAACATTACTCTTTGCGGCCGGAGCCGCTAAAACTTTGTTTAACGTGGCCGGAGCTGCCAAACATTACTCTTTACGGCAGGAGCCGCTAAAACTTTGTTTAACGTGGCCGGAGCCGCCAAACATTTCTCTTTGCGGCCGGAGCCGCTAAAACTCTGCTTAAACACGGCCAGAGCATTTGGTGTTTGGTAGCAGACCCTGTGACGTGAGAAGGGAGGAACTGAGACCTCTGTTGTTGCCGTAGTGTGTGCATCGCGCACGCGTGCCTTGTGACCCCAACGGCTCTGACGTGTTGTGGACGCCGAAAGCCGAACGCTGGAGCTGAAAACCGGAGCGGGAGCAGAGCCTCATGAAAAGTAAGCTATAACCCTACAAAGAGAGAAACAAAGAGCACGGGCAAGAGCGCAAGCACAAGAAGAAGGCACAACACTGGTAAGTGAAATATTAGTTTATTTTAATTTAAAAAAAATTGAAATTCGACTCTGTCTGAAGTGTTGAGTGAAACACAAGGGGAGTAAAATGGCGCTATGGAAAAATAAAAGCACATTAGGGAATACAAAGAAGGCAGAAATGAATAGGGGTAATCAACAGGTTGCCCAGGAGAGTCCTTCTCCCGGGAGGGTAAAGGAAAAATCAAAACGCCCCCAAAAATTAAAAGGAAAAACACCCAAGGCTCCCAAGGAAGTGCAACAAGGAGGAAGCAAGGGGAGCATGGCATCTAGTACAATTAAGGAGTTTGTTGGAAAGCACTTTAAACGGGTTTTTTCTCCTGCAAAGACTATAGAAACGGAAGAAGTGGAGGAAACATGGAAAGAGGGATCCTCCCTAATATTTGATGGACATTTGGTAGACTCCATAGATCTGGTTAACCGATCAGTCCTGTCCTTGACAGGGCAGAAGGGGATAATAATGTCACCAAGACTTTCTTCCTCCCCAAGATTAACTCAACAGGCGTCGGAAGAGGAAGACAATCTGGCCTTTAACCTCTGTGATGATTCTGCCCAGAACCCAGACGGTTGTCCAGTTGGATGTGTAAAGAAGGTCTTGGGGGAAGTCAATGACCAGGAAGACCTGGACAAAAGCAGTGACATTAGGAGAGAAGAGCGTAGCCTACGTAAAAATATTTCACGAGCAAAGGCGGAAAAATTAGTAAAAATAAAAAGAGAATATAATATGTTAATCCGCAATGTAAAAAGGATCCATAAAGAATTGTGCTGGGGTAAATTATTGGAAACCATTGAAACTAAGAACCTACGGCAATTCTGGAAGCTAATACAGTCAGCTAGGGAACCTTTGATTGCCCCAATGACCTATGTAGTGGAGGAAGATGCATGGGCTGAGTACATTCAGAAATTGTATGCCCCGTGGAGGTTGTCTGATAATTTGGCACCAAAGTTGTGGAGAAATCTAGAAGAGGATCTCAAACTTGATTGTTCAGTAATAAATGTCCTTAGGATAATTAGGACTTTAAATTTAACAAGAACGGCGGGCCCGGGTGATATGCCTGCCCTGATATTAAATTCAAACCAGCTCTGGTGGGAGGAATTCTTCTAAAAAATGTTTACCTTGATACTAGAGCAAGGGGTAGTACCTGCAAACTGGACGGGTGCAATAATAAGGCCACTGCATAAGAAAGGGGATGTATATGCCCCTAAGAACTACAGGCTAATTAACCTACTAGATATAGGAGAAAAGATTTTTGCTAAGATGATACTCGGTAAGCTAAAAGCGTGGCGGAACTTTGGTCAATCGTGCCAGTGGAACAGGGTGGGTTTAAAGAAGGCCACTCCACGATTGATCACTGTTTTGCCCGGTGGGCTTTAGCTAGGAAATCGACGGAACAAAACGGCAAATTATGTTGCTGTTTCGTCGATTTCCGAGCGGCCTTTGATTCAGTAGATAGAAGTAGCCTTTGGGAAGTGCTAGAAAACTATACATTGCCGGAGGGCATATTAAATATTCTAAAAGAATTACATAGTGACAATTGGGCCCAGGTCATTAGAGATTCAAAGGGCTCATTAACGCAGAAAATTCCTGTAAAGTATGGCTTGAGACAAGGGTGCGTCTTGGCACCCTTGCTCTTTTCAATCTTCCTAGCAGATCTTCCCATGGTTTTGGAAGTTGATAAGAGTGCGAGCCCGCGCATGAATAGTAATAAAGTTGCATGCCTTTTATATGCTGATGATCTAGTGATCGTGGACCATACTGAAATGGGCCTCCAAAGGAAATGAAACGCTTTTAAAACATATTGTGATAAAAAGTTTCTAACGGTAAATATGGAGAAAACAAAGATCCTATGTTTTGGGAAGAGGGTAAAACATTTTAAATGGTTTTTAGGTTCAGACAAATTAGAGATAGTAAGTGAATATAAATATCTAGGCCTCTGGTTTGACAGTGCATTAAAGTGGAATACCCACTTGGCGGCACAAACTTCAAAGGCGTTCTCATCGGTCTGTGGATTGAAAAAATTTAATAAGGACTATGGTGACATGTCAAACAGACCGTTACTAAAAGCATATGAAGCTATGATACCCCCACAAGTTCTCTATGGTGCTGAAGTTCTCTATCTGAGTGGTAAAAGGGGGTAGGACCTGGAGGAAGGAAAGATAATTAAAATGTTGCTGTCCCTACCGAACGGTTCCATGTTGCAAGCAATTAGATTGGAGGTAGGCTTGACAGCATGGGAGGTAAAGGCACAAATGTCATTGCTAAGATTTTGGAACCGCCAGATGCCCGGTGATGAACAGAAGGTGTCAATTTGGTGCAGAAAGGAAATACAAGCAAGTAGCTTATATTGAGCAAGGGAAGTGAGGAAAACCCTTCAGCTAGTAACTGTGCAATTAAAGTTGACCCTCGAACAACCATCATTGGATTTCATTTTTACTAAGAAAATGCTTAGGGACCGAGGGCACGAACATTCCAGATCACAAGATCTGGAGTACCTGAAGCTAAAAAAATCAGTGAACTGGGTAAGGAATGAATGGGAAAAGGAGGTCCCGTTTCCATACTTGGATGTGCTACCCAGTAAATGGTTAAGGTACGAAATTATGAAGGTTCGGGTAGGCTTAAACCCACGGATGATCGATAGTAAATTAAAAATAGCCCTGATCCAACCTGATGGTATTTGTAAATGTGGCCTAGGTGTAAAGAATGACATTTTACATATACTATTGGACTGTGCATTGATTTTAACAGTCCGAAAAATGTTTTTACGTCCAATATTTTTAAAATACAAGGTGAACTCACGATCGGAGGCGGTTGCTCTCCTTACAGAAATTTCGTTTTTAGATATAACAATTGCGTTGGGGACATTTTTGAAAGCAACAAGAGAAGCTGTAACGGAGGCATCCAAGGAAGTTGGGAAATTTTAAGACATTAAGATTTTAAAATACGGAGAATGTCAATTTAGTGTTTTTATGGTTTTAAATGTATATAGAATGTTAAAATGAATTATGATGTAACATTTCCATTGCTAAAGTGGATCCATGGTCATGTGTATGGTTTATAGACTATTGTCTAAATAAACTTTGTTTTTAATACTACTTACAACTACTACAATCGACCACGATACTACCAGGAAAAGGGCAGCAGAGGGTCTCTAATGTAAACATTAGTGGCCCAATAAGAAAGGAGGGTGCTAAAATGTCATTACATGAGAAAACATTGTTTTAACAACCCTGTCATCTTATATATAAAGAGTATTACCGTCAAACATTTGCATCATTTGTTTAAACTGCTTTGTAGCTGTGATGGGGATAAACTCAGACCACAAAAAGTGTCCTGGCTCATTTTGAAAAGGGGATGATGTAGCAGAATCTAAATTCCAAATGTTGCAATGCATTTGATTTCCTTAGTTCTGCTTACAGATTTGGTGGGTAAAATAGCACACAGGAGGCGCAGGTAAGTTGCTGACAGTGTTCATATGCTGTCCCGTGACCCTTGCTCAATGATTGCTGGGAACAAAGAAAATCAAATTTAGGATTGGTTACAAATACCAACTTTATGTTGCCATTGGTGGTCATCCTCCTCATAGGTTTTACTCCTTACGATGGATACAAACTGTGAGAAAGTACCTATATTTGAGTGGTCACCCACATTGTGTTTGGACTGATACTGTTGGTTTTTAAAGTCTGCACACTGTGGCACAGCTTTCCAGTCTCAAGTGTATGTGCTCAGACCCCTGAAACATGGTAATATTGTCTAATTCCTAATTGGCATATTTAACTTTTCAGTAAAGCCATAGCATATAGTGTAAGTCATTTGTAGACCAGTGGCGTAGCTGGGTGGGGGAGGGAGTTTGGGGGTATACTTACCCAGGCGGCACGGGTTTGGGGGCGGTGGCCGCTCCCCCACTTCCCCACTCTTACCGCAAGAATCGTCAGCACTCCCTCAAACCCCCGCTCTTCGATCAGGCAGCTGTGGTCGGCAAACACAGGGGCCGCCAAGGGCAGCCAAAGGCCAAACTATGGAATGCCTAGGCTGTCAAAGGAAACACTGCTTCAGGCCTACCTGTGTATCGTGACTGAACCAGCTTTTCAACATGCAGGAAAACCAGTCGCAATAACATTTTTCAACAGGAAAGAATCATATTTTTAAATGCGAAATTAGACAAACTTATTTAGGCCTTATAGCCCACATGGTAGGGTCCCAAGTATTTTCAGGTAGTACATGCATGGATTTAATGTTGGCATGTACCTATAGTGACTAGCCCCCAAAAGCTATTTTCACGGTAAAGGGCTATAGCTGTCCTATGAGAACACAAGAGTTCAAAATAAAATCTTTTTTTTTTTTAAAGAATTTTATTGAATTTTAAGGATAAAGCAAAAACAAGAAGAAAAAAGATAACAACTTTGTCAAAGCAATACACATAGTTCAAATAATACATATGTATTCAATATATATCTGTAGATGAGAAAACAATCGCAGAAAGAAGAGAGAAAGTAAAAGAAAGGAGAGAAAAGTAAAACATAAAAGAAAAAAGAAAAGAGAGATGCAAATTCATGGAATAAAATATGGAATTAAGAGGGAGAAGTAGTTTAAGATACAGGTGCATTTGTATCAAGATAAGATGAAAAAGGTAATCAAAGAAGATCCGATTTAATTGTCTGAGATATAATAGAAGAGGAGACAGTAGCAATTCTGTGTTCATCACAAATAAAATTCCACCAAGTCAATGAGGATAACTTGGAATTATCTTTCCAATAAGACAAAATAACTTTAAAAGCTAATGCAATAAATAGGTCGAACAATAAGGATATAGGATTAAAATCATCTAAGTCAGGAGAGGATGAACCCAGAAAAACATTTGCAATAATAATATTGTTAGACCTAGGGAATCCTAGACTACATAGGGTAGCCTGTCACAGAGCGGGAGTTGCTAAAACTCCAAGGCGTGCATGTAATGCTTACAATTCACTCACAGTAACTCAATGCCTTACCACTAAAAATAAAGGACACCACACCAATGTAGAAAAATACCAGTACCTTTTATAAAAGTTACTCTTTGTATCTTTTTCTTTTTCTTTAAATCAGATTAATGCTTACATTTGATTACAAGTAGAATTTTGCAGTGTCATTAAGCAGCATTCATTTACATTCTTATTACATAGTTGTCTTTTACATATCATATATAGATCATCTGTAGCAACAGCAGTGACTTTTCCTAACAGTAAATGAGCAGGTGACAAAGGCTACAAACTACGTAAATGCACCTCAACGTTTAATCTGTATGGTACATTACCCTTGGTACGCAGTCTCAGCATTAGCCTGAGGCTTCAGTTGAACAGCAGACCGCCCCCACAGTTATCCTGAACAATGCCACCACCAACTAGAACTTTGAGAGAAGACAGATATATTATTGGAACATTCTCAACATTTTACAACTGCCCAGCTCCTATCAGTGGTGACCTGGTTCCTCAATAACCCCCTTCACGCTGATGGTTTATTCAGCTACTACCCTAAGACTTCTGGGATAACCCTCTAGAGATATCCTACCACACGATCAATGAACTCTGGGCCACGTCTCCCCTTTTCACACTCCTCAGAAATCCATTAGCTCTCTTTTTAGATCAGGGCCAGTCTTAGAAGGGTAGAGTTCCACTGTCAGGCTGTTCCTGTAGTGTCACTACTGCTCGGTGGACGAAATCACCTTAATAGTGCTCCGCCTCCCTCTCCCGGTCAACTCCCCCAGCTTACTTTAGCGGTGTCGGACTCTCACAGCGGAAGTCTCTGACGAGCGTCGCTCCCTCGCTCTGTCACCGGAGAGGGTTTACTTCACTCTGAGACCTGTGAGCGCTTCCGATCTTCCCCAGAGGTGTTAACCAGGCGGTGCGTCAACGGCGGGTGCTTCTCCCGGCAAACTCTCGAAGGTTGGCTCCGCCTCCGCCCGGCCTCCGTCGCTCTGGCCTCAGCCGCTTCCCACGTCACTGCAGGCACCTTGGGCCAGGGCTCTGTCCCCGCCCGACTTCCTCCTCAACGTCACTTCGGACCTCCTTCTTCCGCCCCAGGCGCCTCCGTCCAGCCACGCCTCCACATCCACCGCCGTCGAAGACGGACCTGAGGAGATGGGGCTCCCCGTGCCGCCGGTATGCTACCGAAGTGCCGACTTCTCTTCACAGTCAGTGCGGAATCTCCACACACGTTGCAACCCTGTTATTCCTTGGGCAATCTCCACCACAGGGTTATGAGGGGAACTTGTAATTGCGAGATGGCAGGCAGACCTTGATTTACTTCCCCAGACACCAGACTTCCGTAAAAAGTGTGGGGTCTTGCTTCAGGAGTAGAAATTCACTTCTAGGACAAGGTTTGGTCAGTCTCAGAGGGGCAGCGTCAATACAAGTATTCAGCCGACCCACAGGACGATCTTTACTGGTGAAAGCGCTGTCCTCCTCACAAGTCTGCCTCCCTCCTGCCCTGGTCCACCTTGCTCTCCTTCCGGTCAGTTCACACCTAAAATGGCCACCCTGGTCTCGACCTTATATAGGCTGGGTCCTGGCTACTGGAAGGTGCTGGTGGGTTCTAGAACCTTCCTAATGCAAGTCGATGGGCCAACCTCCCAGAGGTGACAGTTTTGTCAGTTGGTGGCCACAATTTTAGATTCCTTAGAGATGTGACATTCCTGAGGTAACTAGGCCCAAAAAGGGGAAGGCGAAACGTCCTACTCAAGGAACACCTAGCCCCCCAGTCAATGCTGACAACCGAGAAAAAATCCGGGTGGGCATAAAAAAAATAATAACACTCAGAGGCCAAAGGGGACAAAATAAATCATAATTGTGAGGGGACCCTCAAAAGCAGACAGGTCTAACACGCGTCCCCCCCAGCTGAAAGTGGGGAGAACTACCCAATCCCTTGTTCTCATCACTAAGGCGGAAATACCTAGAGAGACCGTCTGCGTTGGCGTGGTTCTCTCCAGGCCGATGTTCCACCCGGAAGTCCATTCCCTGTAGGGAGATGGACCACCTCAACAACTTGGGATTCTCCCCCTTCATTTGCATCAGCCAACGAAGGGGCCGGTGGTCGGTCTGAACCAGCAAGTGCGAGCCAAATAGGTATGGACGCAACTTCTTCAGAGCCCAAACCACCGCAAAGGCTTCCCGCTCTATTGTACTCCACCTCTGTTCCCTGGGGAGTAGTCTCCTGGATAGGAAGACCACAGGTTGATCCAAGCCCTCATCATTTAGTTGTGATAACACTGCCCCAATGCCATGTTCTGATGCATCTGTTTGGACAATGAACAATCTTGAAAAATCAGGGGCCCTGAGTATTGGAGCAGTACACAATGCTTGTTTTAAAGTCACGAAGGCTCGCTGGCAAGCCTCCGTCCAGACTACCCGTCGGGGTTGTTTCTTAGAAGTAAGTTCAGTGAGGGATGCCACAATGGTGCCATACCCCTTCACGAAGCGACGGTAGTATCCAGTGAGGCCCAGGAAGGCTCGGACCTCAGTTTGAGTCTTGGGGGGCTCCCAGGCCATGATAGCCTCAATTTTCGCCTGGAGGGGCTGCACCGTCCCTCTGCCCACCAAGTGGCCTAGGTGCACCACCGACCCCTGCCCGATCTGACACTTGCTGGCCTTGATTGTCAAGCCAGCCTGTTGCAGGGCCTGGAGAACAGCTTGCAAGTGTTGCAAATACTCCTCCCAGCTACTACTGAAGACGGCAATGTCATCCAGATAAGCAGCAGAAAAAGCTTCCATACCAGAGAGGACCTTGTTCACCAGCCGCTGAAAAGTGGCAGGATCGTTCTTGAGCCCAAAGGGCATCACGCAGAACTGGTAGTGACCCTGAGGCGTGGAGAAGGCTGACCTTTCCTTTGCTCCATCAGTAAGGGAAATCTGCCAGTACCCTGAAGTAAGGTCAAAGGTACTCAAATATTGGGCAGCTCCCAGCCGGTCAATGAGTTCATCCGCCCTGGGGATCGGATGAGCATCAGTCTTTGTTACTGAATTTAGTCCTCGGTAATCCACACAGAATCTTAATTCAGGTGTGGTGCCCGGTGGGGCCGCTTTTGGTACCAAAACCACCGGACTGGACCAAGGGCTTTTGGAAGGTTCTATCACTCCTAGCTCCAGCATCTTAGCGACTTCACCCTGGATGCTGGCCTTCACCTTGTCTGACAGCCGGTAGATCTTGGACTTCACAGGTGGGCTGTCTCCTGTGTCCACATCATGGGTAAACAGGTGGGTTCTTCCCGGGACAAGGGAGAACAGTGAAGAAAATTGCTCCAGGATCTGGCGGCAATCTCTCTGCTGTTCAGGAGTCAGGGATGGTGAGAGAATCACTCCCTCCACCGACCCATCCTTTTCTTGAGACGAGAAAAGATCAGGGAGAGGCTCGCTTTCCTCTTCCTCTGCTCCATCGGTCACCATCATCAAGACGACCTCGGGCCTCTCATGGTGTGGCTTGAGGCGATTGGCATGAAGCACCCGGTGGGGCTGTCTCGGGGTCTTAAGGTCCACCAAGTAAGTGGCCTTACCCTTTTTCTCCAATACCTCAAAGGGGCCTGTCCAACGATCCTGGAGGGCATTTAGCTCTCCAGGTTCCATCACCCATACTTTTTATCCAGGCTCCAGTTCCACTGGGTGAGCATTGTGGTCATACCACTCCTTCATTACTGCTTGGCTGGCTTCCAAGTTGTAAGAAGCTTGCTTCCACAACTTGGCCATTTGGCTCCGGAAGGCCAGCATGTAGCTCACCACGTCCTGGGGAAGCTTCCTGGGAGTCTTTTCCCATCCGTCCTTCACCAGGCTGAGAGGACCCCGTACAGGGTGCCCATACAGAAGTTCGAAGGGGCTGAAGCCCACTCCCTTCTGTGGCACTTCCCTGTAGGAAAACAAGAGACAGGGTAGGAGGACGTCCCATTTCCTCCGCAGGCTCTCAGGCAGACTTCTTATCATGCCTTTCAAGGTTTTATTAAACCTTTCCACAAGACCATTGGTCTGTGGGTGATAAGGAGTGGTAAACCGGTAGGTGACACCACACTCCTTCCACATAGCCCGCATGTAAGCTGATAGGAAGTTGGTCCCCCTCTGGGACACAACCTCCTTGGGGAAACCCACTCGGGTGAAGATCCCCATCAGGGTCCTTGCCACTGCAGGTGCAGTAATGGTCCTCAGAGGAATTGCCTCTGGGTACCGTGTGGCATGATCCACTAGAACCAAGATGAACCTGTGACCAGCTGAAGTTGGTGGATCTAATGGCCCTACAATGTCGATGCCCACCCTTTCAAAGGGGGTGCTAATGACTGGAAGTGGTTCCAGGGGAGCTTTCAGCTTCACCCCTGTTTTTCCACTAGCTTGGCAAGACACACACGTCCGACAGTAGGTATCAGACGCCACTCTCATCCGAGGCCAGTAAAAGTGGGGGACAAGCAGGTCAAAGGTCTTGTCCTGACCCAAGTGACCTGCCAAGGGTATCTCGTGAGCCAGTTCTAGAAGAAAGGCTCTAAAACATTGAGGGACCACCAAGGCCCTGGATGAACCATGTCCGGGTGCCTTGGGCTCACTGTAGAGGAGTCCATCCTCCCAGTAAATCTGGTAGTTCCCTACAACGTTCCCTGCTGCCTGGGCTTTGGCCTGTTGCCGCAGCCCCTCAAGAGTAGGACACTCCTTCTGAGCTTTGCAGAATTCCTCCCTGGAAGGACCTCCCTCCACATGCCACTCAGCAGGGATGGGTAGGTTCTCCAAGGAAGTAACATTCTCCTCCGTGGACTCCAGATCCACCTTTGCAGGTGGCCTATCTATCTCATGAGGTAGAAATGTTGAGGCAGGTTCCTCCTGCCTACTGTCCTTCTCTTCTCTGGCAGCTGGCTGGGCCATTGTTCCAGGCTCCAGCGTAAGCGAACTCCCCCTCCGGGTAGTCGCGGACCTTGTGCTGACACAGGCCCAGTCAGGTGTACCCAGCATCTCAGAATGAGTCCGGTATTCCACCTCCCTCCAAGCATTGTGCTCCATGTCATTCCCCAGCAGACAATCAACTGGCACGGCAGGGCTTACGGCAACTCGAAGTGAACCTGCAACCCCTTCCCACTCAAAGGGAACCTCGGCCACGGGGTAGTGGCCCATTCTGCCGTCAGCCATCGCGGCGGGGTGGAGTACATTGGGAATCACCTGCTCTGGAGACACCAATTGACTTCTCACCATAGTCATACTGGCTCCTGTATCTCTCAGAGCTTCCCCTCTCTGGCCATTGATGGTGATCCACTGCCCATAAGGAATCTTAGGAACCATCTCCCGTTCTCCCAGGGACACTAACGTGACACCAGCCCACTCAACCCCCTTATCTAAGGGCAACTCCTCCCCGAGCGCTACACTGGCTACTCCCGGGGCTTTGCCTCCGGTGGGAGGGGGTGGTCTCTTTGGGCATCTGACATCTCCCTTATAATGTCCAACACCATCACACTCGAAGCAGTGGACAACCCTTGGCTGCTGGCTTTGGCCAGGATGAGGGTTTCTGGGCGGGTTAGCCTTAGCGGTGAAACCTGTTCCTTTTCCCTGAAAACTGTTTTGGGGACCTTTAGAGAACTCCCGCTTTTTATCTCCCCCCTCCTTCTTCTGAGGGGCGCCCTGTCCGGCCTTTTGGGAATCCCCTCCAGTCCCCTTTGAGGACACCCGGGTACTAGCCCAGATGTCCGCCTCCTCAGCAAGCTTCCTGGGGCTGGTCAGCTTGCTGTCCACCAGGTGTTGTCGCAGCTCAGGAAAACATTTCTCGAGTAGGTGTTCCTTGAGTATGAGGTCATATAAACCTTCATAGTCCCCTACCTCGCTGCCTTTCACCCAACCCTCCAAGGCCTTTTCTGCGTAATGAAGGAAATCCACCCAATTCTCTGTGCCTAGTTTGTGGCTACTCCTAAATTACTGCCTATACTTCTCAGGAGTTAGTCCAAACTTCCTTATCAGCGCCACTTTCATTGTAGTGTAGTGGGTTTGCTCATCCCGCTCCAGGGCCAACAAGGTATCCCTGCCAGCAGGTGGCATGTACTTATACAGCCCACCCCCCCAGTGGGTTTCCAAGATCCCATGAGAGTGTAAGAACCTCCTGAGGCACAGCCGGGAGCTAGCTAGCAGACAGCCTGTTGTTTCGTGTTTTAACTTAGAAAAATAGTGTTGTTTTTAAAATTCGTCATACCTTCTCCTGACATCTGACTACTAGGTGCAGGACCCCCACTCACAGCTGAACGAGCGCTGCCAAGGGGTAATCAGCCGTCCCACTCAGTTTGCCATCACCCACGCCCATACCGGGACACGCCCACTCGGAGGCCACGCCCCCCGCAAACAGCATTTAGAAGCGCCAAATCGCGAGCGCGACAGAGTGTAAGAACCTCCTGAGGCACAGCCGGGAGCTAGCTAGCAGACAGCCTGTTGTTTCGTGTTTTAACTTAGAAAAATAGTGTTGTTTTTAAAATTCGTCATACCTTCTCCTGACATCTGACTACTAGGTGCAGGACCCCCACTCACAGCTGAACGAGCGCTGCCAAGGGGTAATCAGCCGTCCCACTCAGTTTGCCATCACCCACGCCCATACCGGGACACGCCCACTCGGAGGCCACGCCCCCCGGACCAGCTCTACACTATAACCATGTGCATGTACAGGAAGCGCAGCGGACGAGCGCAGCGGGCGCGACGATTGCGCAAGCTCGTCTGCGCTCGTCCGCGCCAAGTCCGGGCCTAGGGCTATATCCCCTAGTTCCCAGACACCAGAGATCAGGCATTACAACGCCGAAACTCTCCACAGCTTAAAGCCCCCTGTCTCGAACTGTGCACGGCACTGCTACGCTGCCGAAAACATCCCACAAACATGCCCTAAATGCAAATCAACTCTTAAACCAAAGCCCACAGCCGCATCAAATCATGTTTACCACATGCTTTTGTTAAACTGTAGATCTTTGCTGAAACATAGCACAGAAATCGTCCTGCTTTTAGAAGAACTTACCCCGGACATAGTATTCCTAACGGAAACATGGCTCACCATAGAGTCCGATCCTGCCCTAGCTAACGCCCTCCCACCTGGCTTTCAAATGACTCGGAAGGACCGGCCTGATGGGCGAGGTGGAGGCCTAGCAATCATCTACAAAGAACAGTATCAATGTCGTGTCATCCCCGAAATCATCCCTGACTGTGAGAGCCTTGCGTTCAGCATCGATCTCTCACCGAATAACTGCTTCTCTGGAACTCACATTTACCGTCCCCCAGGTCCCCTAAAACAATTCCACCTCCTTCTTCCACAGATGATCGCAGAACGTGTGAGCACTACATCCTGTTTCACTATGCTAGGCGACCTCAACCTGCACTTCGACGCTGCGTCAGATCAGGTAGTCACCACGCTGACAGACGACCTAGCTGCATTACAACTTAGACAATACGTCAACACCCCCACCCATGTTAAGGGTCATTTATTGGACCCAGTTTTTAGCAACTGTGCTCACTTCTCAGCTGATCTGCCAACTCCGCTCCCGTGGACAGATCACTTCCTCGTGCCCTTCACATGGACCACACTTAAGCCGCCGCAGGCTAAACCCACCACCAAAACCACCCGAGCATGGTCCCGCCTGTCAATCAACGACTGGTCGTCCAAGCTCGCCATCAACCAACCCCCTTACGTCGATGACCCGGGCCTAGCCAATCAAGCTTACGCCGACTGGATCACGCACACTCTCGACAATACCCTTCCAAAAAACAAAATCACGTCAAAACGCGCCCACAAAACGGATCCCTGGTACTCCGAAGATCAAACGCTTATGTAGGAAAAACGAAAGACGGTGGCGTTTAGACTACTCTCCAGAAAGTAAACTCCGTTATCGTGAGTCAATCCGGGATTACAAAGCGGAAATTAAAAATGCCCAGACCATTTACTTCTCGAACAAAATCCTCCTGGCCAAATCAAAACCCAAAGAAATTTTCCAGATCGTAAAAAAATTATCTAAACTCCCCCCCAGCCTGCACATTGCAAAATCTACAACTCACTGCAACGACGTGGCCGAGTTCTTTCATCAAAAGGTCAATAACATCTACTCCACCTTTCCCCCTAACAAGATCACCCCCCTTACCCAGTCCAACGCAGCTTCAAGCATCCCCTCCTCTCAGCCTCAACCCACTCTGGATCATTTCCCTCTTTTGGATCTTGCCAATGTGGAAGCCATGGCCCGGAAAGTAAAAACCGGCTCGCCTGACGATCCAGTCCCCCCTGATATACTAATGGCAGCCTCCCAAATCACTCTCCCAATCATTAGGGATGTACTCAATGCATCCATTACGTCTGGCACAGTCCCCTCAGTCTGGAAACAAGCCATGGTCCGTTCATTATTAAAAAAGCCCAATCTTTACCCGGAAAACCTCAACAATTACCGGCCCATCTCCCTGCTCCCGTGGCTGAGCAAAATTTTAGAAAAATTTATTAACCACCATCTGGTTAAATTCCTAGAAGACGCCCAGCTGTTAGACCCCACTCAAATGGGGTTTAGACCCAAACACGGGACTGAGACCGCCCTCCTCATGGTCACGGAGGAATCTAGAAAAATCCTGGATCAGGGAGGATCAGTGGCAGTGATCCTCCTTGATCTCAGTGCAGCCTTCGACACGGTCAGCCATGAAACCTTGCTGCACCGTATGTCCAATATCGGCATTAAGAACAAAGCCTGGCTCTGGTTCAAATCCTTCTTGGAGGATAGATCCTTCCGTGTCTTTGACGGTGAAGCGGTATCTACCAGCAAACCGCTGAGGTGCGGAGTCCCCCAAGGCTCCTCTTTAAGTCCCGCCTTGTTCAACATCTATATGAGGCCACTGGCCGATGTCGTCCGCCGTTTCGGGATTAAGATCATCTCCTACGCGGACGACACACAGCTGGTGGTCTCACTGGCGCAGGGAGCACACACACCTGCTTCAGACGGACTTAAAGACTGCCTAAAAGAAGTAAAACACTGGATGTCCGCCTCATCCCTTAAACTGAACGGGGACAAGACGGAGCTGATGCTGCTGGGCCCCTCCGACCCCCTCTTCTTTAACTCCATGTGGCCTTCTGACCTAGGTCCTCCTCCAATACCCAAGGACAACATCAAGAGCCTTGGGGTATGGCTGGACAGCTCCCTCTCATTCAAGACCCAAGCCACCAAGCTCTCTGCAACCTGCTTTGGCCTCCTTAAAATGCTCAGGAAAATCCTGCCCCTCCTTCCGATGGAGGCCAAGCAGGTAGCAATACAAGGCCTGATACAGTCGCGCCTGGATTTTAATAATGTGTTATATCTTGGTGCTCCAGACTACACCCTCCGTAGACTTCAGATAGTCCAGAACTGTGCGGCCCGCCTTTTGCTTGAACTCCCCCGCACGCAATCAGTGAGGTCCGGACTGGTCGACCTTTTACTGGTTGCCAGTTCGTCAAAGAATTCATTTTAAAGCCATGTGCATTGCCCATCAGGCCTTCTGGGACTCGGGTCCCTTAATCACCAGGGGGCTAATCACCCATTACGTACCTACCAGAAACCTCCGCTCTAGTCAGACCTTTCTGGCTACACCCCTGAGAATAAAAAAGACTAGAGAGGGCGGTAGGACGTTCACATATAATGCAGCCAAGACCTGGAATGCTCTTCCTCTACAGCTCAGATCCAACCCCAACCTTTCCTCATTCCGCAAACAACTAAAAACATTCCTTTTTAACTTATCCTAGGTAAGCCCAGGCAGTCACCCTATGAGGTTCCCCCTTACACCCCAGCGCTTGGACGCCCCCGGGCAGCAATTCGCGCTCTACAAATGTACCTCCATTTCTCCATTTCCATTTCCATTTCCATTTCCATTTCTCCATTTCTCCATGGGCCCTTAAGGAGACCTCATAGGCGGCTAGCCACTTGGCAATATCATCACCTGGGGTGTAACTAGCAATGACATCCTTGGGCAAGTAGGGTCTGGGTTCTCTGGTGATCTCTTTGTTTTCGCTGCCACCATTGTTAGGATTGGGGGACCCTAATGTTAAGGCTTTAAAGTCTAGCTCCTTTAGTGTGAGTTCGTGGGCCAACCTCCTGCTCTCCTTCTCCATTTCTAATCTGGCTAACTCCAATTTCATTCTCCTCTCTTCCCTCCTGTCCTCCAGCTCGGCTTCGGTAAGGCTCCTCACTGAGACACTGCTGCCCTCCCTTGAAAATGTCCTGGGACCTGTCAGCAGATTCCCCCCTTCAGTTTGGTACAGCAGGCCTGCCACAAGGACAGTGTCTTTATCACTCTCTTCTGTTTCCTGATCCTCCTCTGTATGAGCTTCCACCCATGCCCTCAAGCTTGTCTGCAACTCGCTTTTCTTGGCACCTTTCTTGAAGAACACCCCCTGTCGTTTACACCACTCTCTAAATTGGGCCACAGTGTAGGTTTCTATCTCTTCAAGGTTCAATTCCATTTTTCAAATATGGTATCAAATGGGCACTCAGGAGAGAACTAAGAAGTGTAATCTGAGGACAACCTCCACCCACCACCAGGAGTAAATTTGGAAAATCAAAATTTAAATTTGGGAGACCGCTTGGAGAAAACTCCAGGTGTAGGCCCATGGTAAGCACTGCGTTATTACTAAGTGAGTGTAAGCACAAATCCGTAATCCCACCGCTGAAACACCAATTATGTTAGACCTAGGGAATCCTAGACTACATAGGGTAGCCTGTCACAGAGCGGGAGTTGCTAAAACTCCAAGGCTTGCATGTAATGCTTACATTTCACTCACAGTAACTCAATGCCTTACCACTAAAAATAAAGGACACCACACCAATGTAGAAAAATACCAGTACCTTTTATAAAAGTTTCTCTTTGTATCTTTTTCTTTTTCTTTAAATCAGATTAATGCTTACATTTGATTACAAGTAGAATTTTGCAGTGTCATTAAGCAGCATTCATTTACATTCTTATTACAGAGTTGTCTTTTACATATCATATATAGATCATCTGTAGCAACAGCAGTGACTTTTCCTAACAGTAAATGAGCAGGTGACAAAGGCTACAAACTACGTAAATGCACCTCAACGTTTAATCTGTATGGTACATTACCCTTGGTACGCAGTCTCAGCATTAGCCTGAGGCTTCAGTTGAACAGAAGACCGCCCCCACAGTTATCCTGAACAATGCCACCACCAACTAGAACTTTGAGAGAAGACAGATATATTATTGGAACATTCTCAACATTTTACAACTGCCCAGCTCCTATCAGTGGTGACCTGGTTCCTCAATAACCCCCTTCACGCTGATGGTTTATTCAGCTACTACCCTAAGACTTCTGGGATAACCCTCTTGAGATATCCTACCACACGATCAATGAACTCTGGGCCACGTCTCCCCTTTTCACACTCCTCAGAAATCCATTAGCTCTCTTTTTAGATCGGGGCCAGTCTTAGAAGGGTAGAGTTCCACTGTCAGGCTGTTCCTGTAGTGTCACTACTGCTCGGTGGACGAAATTACCTTAAAAGTGCTCCGCCTCCCTCTCCCGGTCAACTCCCCCAGCTTACTTTAGCGGTGTCGGACTCTCACAGCGAAAGTCTCTGACGAGCGTCGCTCCCTCGCTCTGTCACCGGAGAGGGTTTACTTCACTCTGAGACCAGTGAGCGCTTCCGATCTTCCCCAGCGGTGTTAACCAGGCGGTGCGTCAACGACGGGTGCTTCTCTTGGCGAACTCTCGAAGGTTGGCTCCGCCTCTGCCCGGCCTCCGTCGCTCTGGGCTCAGCCGCTTCCCACGTCACTGCAGGCACCTTGGGCCAGGGCTCTGTCCCCGCCCGACTTCCTCCTCAACGTCACTTCGGACCTCCTTCTTCCACCCCAGACGCCTCCGTCCAGCCACGCCTCCACATCCACCGCCGTCGACCACGGACCTGAGGAGATGGGGCTCCCCGCGCCGCCGGTATGCTACCGAAGCGCCGACTTCTCTTCACAGTAAGTGCGGAATCTCCACACACGTTGCAACCCTGTTATTCCTTGGGCAATCTCCACCACAGGGTTATGAGGGGAACTTGTAATTGCGAGATGGCAGGCAGACCTTGATTTACTTCCCCAGACACCAGACTTCCGTAAAAAGTGTGGGGTCTTGCTTCAGGAGTAGAAATTCACTTCTAGGGCAAGGTTTGGTCAGTCTCAGAGGGGCAGCGTCAATACAAGTATTCAGCCGACCCACAGGACGATCTTTACTGGTGAAAGCGCTGTCCTCCTCACAAGTCTGCCTCCCTCCTGCCCTGGTCCACCTTGCTCTCCTTCCGGTCAGTTCACACCTAAAATGGCCACCCTGGTCTCGACCTTATATAGGCTGGGTCCTGGCTACTGGAAGGTGCTGGTGGGTTCTAGAACCTTCCTAATGCAAGTCGATGGGCCAACCTCCCAGAGGTGACAGTTTCGTCAGTTGGTGGCCACCATTTTAGATTCCTTAGAGATGTGACATTCCTGAGGTAACTAGGACCAAAAAGGGGAAGGCGAAACGTCCTACTCAAGGAACACCTAGCCCCCCAGTCAATGCTGACAACCCAAAAAAAATCCGGGTGGGCATAAAAAAAATAATAACACTCAGAGGCCAAAGGGGACAAAATAAATCATAATTGTGAGGGGACCCTCAAAAGCAGACAGGTCTAACACGCGTCCACCCCAGCTGAAAGTGGGGAGAACTACCCAATCCGTTGGGAGTTCTCATCACTAAGGCGGAAATACCTAGAGAGACCGTCTGTGTTGGCGTGGTTCTCTCCAGGCCGATGTTCCACCCGGAAGTCCATTCCCTGTAGGGAGATGGACCACCTCAACAACTTGGGATTCTCCCCCTTCATTTGCATCAGCCAACGAAGGGGCCGGTGGTCGGTCTGAACCAGCAAGTGCGAGCCAAATAGGTATGGACGCAACTCCTTCAGAGCCCAAACCACCGCAAAGGCTTCCCGCTCTATAGTACTCCACCTCTGTTCCCTGGGGAGTAGTCTCCTGGATAGGAAGACCACAGGTTGATCCAAGCCCTCATCATTTAGTTGCGATAACACTGCCCCAATGCCATGTTCTGATGCATCTGTTTGGACAATGAACTCTCTTGAAAAATCAGGGGCCCTGAGTATTGGAGCAGTACACAATGCTTGTTTTAAAGTCACGAAGGCTCGCTGGCAAGCCTCCGTCCAGACTACCCGTCGGGGTTGTTTCTTAGAAGTAAGTTCAGTGAGGGATGCCACAATGGTGCCATACCCCTTCACGAAGCGACGGTAGTATCCAGTGAGGCCCAGGAAGGCTCGGACCTCAGTTTGAGTCTTGGGGGGCTCCCAGGCCATGATAGCCTCAATCTTCGCCTGGAGGGGCTGCACCGTCCCTCTGCCCACCAAGTGGCCTAGGTACACCACCGACCCCTGCCCGATCTGACACTTGCTGGCCTTGATTGTCAAGCCAGCCTGTTGCAGGGCCTGGAGAACAGCTTGCAAGTGTTGCAAATGCTCCTGCCAGCTACTACTGAAGACGGCAATGTCATCCAGATAAGCAGCAGAAAAGGCTTCCATACCAGAGAGGACCTTGTTCACCAGCCGCTGAAAAGTGGCAGGGGCGTTCTTGAACCCAAAGGGCATCACGCAGAACTGGTAGTGACCCTGAGGCGTGGAGAAGGCTGACCTTTCCTTTGCTCCATCAGTAAGGGAAATCTGCCAGTACCCTGAAGTAAGGTCAAAGGTACTCAAATATTGGGCAGCTCCCAGCCGGTCAATGAGTTCATCCGCCCTGGGGATCGGATGAGCTTCAGTCTTTGTTACTGAATTTAGTCCTCGGTAATCCACACAGAATCTTAATTCAGGTGTGGTGCCCGGTGGGGCCGCTTTGGTACCAAAACCACCGGACTGGACCAAGGGCTTTTGGAAGGTTCTATCACTCCTAGCTCCAGCATCTTAGCGACTTCACCCTGGATGCTGGCCTTCACCTTGTCTGACAGCCGGTAGATCTTGGACTTCATAGGTGGGCTGTCTCCTGTGTCCACATCATGGGTACACAGGTGGGTTCTTCCCGGGACAAGGGAGAACAGTGAAGAAAATTGCTCCAGGATCTGGCGGCAATCTCTCTGCTGTTCAGGAGTCAGGGATGGTGAGAGAATCACTCCCTCCACCGACCCATCCTTTTCTTGAGACGAGAAAAGATCAGGGAGAGGCTCGCTTTCCTCTTCCTCTGCTCCATCCGTCACCATCATCAAGACGACCTCGGGCCTCTCATGGTGTGGCTTGAGGCGATTGGCATGAAGCACCCGGTGGGGCTGTCTCGGGGTCTTAAGGTCCACCAAGTAAGTGGCCTTACCCTTTTTCTCCAATACCTCAAAGGGGCCTGTCCAACGATCCTGGAGGGCATTTAGCTCTCCAGGTTCCATCACCCACACTTTTTGTCCAGGCTCCAGTTCCACTGGGTGAGCATTGTGGTCATACCACTCCTTCATTACTGCTTGGCTGGCTTCCAAGTTGTCAGAAGCTTGCTTCCACAACTTGGCCATTTGGCTCCGGAAGGCCAGCATGTAGCTCACCACGTCCTGGAGAAGCTTCCTGGGAGTCTTTTCCCATCCGTCCTTCACCATGCTGAGAGGACCCCGTACAGGGTGCCCATACAGAAGTTCGAAGGGGCTGAAGCCCACTCCCTTCTGTGGCACTTCCCTGTAGGAAAACAAGAGACAGGGTAGGAGGACGTCCCATTTCCTCCGCAGGCTCACTGGCAGACTTCTTATCATGCCTTTCAAGGTTTTATTAAACCTTTCCACAAGACCATTGGTCTGTGGGTGATAAGGAGTGGTAAACCGGTAGGTGACACCACACTCCTTCCACATAGCCCGCATGTAAGCTGATAGGAAGTTGGTCCCCCTGTCGGACACAACCTCCTTGGGGAAACCCACCCGGGTGAAGATCCCCATCAGGGCCCTTGCCACTGCAGGTGCAGTAATGGTCCTCAGAGGAATTGCCTCTGGGTACCGTGTGGCATGATCCACTAGAACCAGGATGAACCTGTGACCAGCTGAAGTTGGTGGATCTAATGGCCCTACAATGTCGATGCCCACCCTTTCAAAGGGGGTGCTAACGACTGGAAGTGGTTCCAGGGGAGCTTTCAGCTTCACCCCTGTTTTCCCACTAGCTTGGCAAGACACACACGTCCGACAGTAGGTATCAGACGCCACTCTCATCCGAGGCCAGTAAAAGTGGGGGACAAACCGGGCAAAGGTCTTGTCCTGACCCAAGTGACCTGCCAAGTGTATCTCGTGAGCCAGTTCTAGAAGAAAGGCTCTAAAACATTGAGGGACCACCAAGGCCCTGGATGAACCATGTCCGGGTGCCTTGGGCTCACTGTAGAGGAGTCCATCCTCCCAGTAAATCTGGTAGTTCCCTACAACGTTCCCTGCTGCCTGGGCTTTGGCCTGTTGCCGCAGCCCCTCAAGAGTAGGACACTCCTTCTGAGCTTTGCAGAATTCCTCCCTGGAAGGACCTCCCTCCAGATGCCACTCAGCAGGGATGGGTAGGTTCTCCAAGGAAGTAACATTCTCCTCCGTGGACTCCAGATCCACCTTCGCAGGTGGCCTATCTATCTCACGAGGTAGAAATGTTTAGGCAGGTTCCTCCTGCCTACTGTCGTTCTCTTCTCTGGCAGCTGGCTGGGCCATTGTTCCAGGCTCCAGCGTAAGCGAACTCCCCCTCCGGGTAGTCGCGGACCTTGTGCTGACACAGGCCCAGTCAGGTGTACCCAGCATCTCAGAATGAGTCCGGTATTCCACCTCCCTCCAAGCATTGTGTTCCATGTCATTCCCCAGCAGAATATCAACTGGCACGGCAGGGCTTACGGCAACTCGAAGTGAACCTGCAACCCCTTCCCACTCAAAGGGAACCTCGGCCACGGGGTAGTGGCCCATTCTGCCGTCAGCCATCGCGGCGGGGTGGAGTACATTGGGAATCTCCTGCTCTGGAGACACCAGTTGACTTCTCACCATAGTCATACTGGCTCCTGTATCTCTCAGAGCTTCCCCTCTCTGGCCATTGATGGTGATCCACTGCCCATACTTGGTAGTATTTGGGGGCACCTGAAGCTTAGGAACCATCTCCCGTTCTCCCAGGGACACTAAGGTGACACCCGCCCACTCAACCCCCTTATCTAAGGGCAACTCCTCCCCGAGCGCTACACTGGCTACTCCCGGGGCTTTGCCTCCGGTGGGAGGGGGTGGTCTCTTTGGGCATCTGACATCTCCCTTATAATGTCCAACACCACCACACTCGAAGCAGTGGACAACCCTTGGCTGCTGGCTTTGGCCAGGATGAGGGTTTCTGGGCGGGTTAGCCTTAGGGGTGAAACCTGTTCCTTTTCCCTGAAAACTGTTTTGGGGACCTTTAGAGAACTCCCGCTTTTTATCTCCCCCTCCTTCTTCTGAGGGGCGCCCTGTCCGGCCTTTTGGGAATCCCCTCCAGTCGTCCTTTGAGGACACCCAGGTACTAGCCCAGATGTCCGCCTCCTCAGCAAGCTTCCTGGGGCTGGTCAGCTTGCTGTCCACCAGGTGTTGTCGCAGCTCGGGAAAACATTTCTCGAGTAGGTGTTCCTTGAGTATGAGGTCATATAAACCTTCATAGGCCCCTACCTCGCTGCCTTTCACCCAACCCTCCAAGGCCTTTTTTGCGTAATCAAGGAAATCCACCCAATTCTGTGTGCCTAGTTTGTGGCTACTCCTAAATTTCTGCCTATACTTCTCAGGAGTTAGTCCAAACTTCCTTATCAGCGCCACTTTCATTGTAGGGTAGTGGGTTTGCTCATCCCGCTCCAGGGCCAACAAGGTATCCCTGCCAGCAGGTGGCATGTACTTATACAGCCCACCCCCCCAGTGGGTTTCCAAGATCCCATGGGCCCTTAAGGAGACCTCATAGGCGGCTAGCCACTTGGCAATATCATCACCTGGGGTGTAACTAGCAATGACATCCTTTGGCAAGTAGGGTCTGGGTTCTCTGGTGATCTCTTTGTTTTCGCTGCCACCATTGTTAGGATTGGGGGACCCTAATGTTAAGGCTTTAAAGTCTAGCTCCTTTAGTGTGAGTTCGTGGGCCAACCTCCTGCTCTCCTTCTCCATTTCTAATCTGGCTAACTCCAATTTCATTCTCCTCTCTTCCCTCCTGTCCTCCAGCTCGGCTTCGGTAATCCTCCTCACTGAGACACTGCTGCCCTCCCTTGAAAATGTCCTGGGACCTGTCAGCAGATTCCCCCCTTCAGTTTGGTACAGCAGGCCTGCCCCAAGGACAGTGTCTTTATCACTCTCTTCTGTTTCCTGATCCTCCTCTGTATGAGCTTCCACCCATGCCTTCAAGCTTGTCTGCAACTCGCTTTTCTTGGCACCTTTCTTGAAGAACACCCCCTGTCGTTTAAACCACTCTCTAAGTTGGGCCACAGTGTAGGTTTCTATCTCTTCAAGGTTCAATTCCATTTTTCAAATATGGTATCAAATGGGCACTCAGGAGAGAACTAAGAAGTGTAATCTGAGGACAACCTCCACCCACCACCAGGAGTAAATTTGGAAAATCAAAATTTAAATTTGGGAGACCGCTTGGAGAAAACTCCAGGTGTAGGCCCGTGGTAAGCACTGCGTTACTACTAAGTGAGTGTAAGCACAAATCCGTAATCCCACCGCTGAAACACCAATTATGTTAGACCTAGGGAATCCTAGACTACATAGGGTAGCCTGTCACAGAGCGGGAGTTGCTAAAACTCCAAGGCTTGCATGTAATGCTTACAATTCACTCACAGTAACTCAATGCCTTACCATTAAAAATAAAGGACACCACACCAATGTAGAAAAATACCAGTACCTTTTATAAAAGTTTCTCTTTGTATCTTTTTCTTTTTCTTTAAATCAGATTAATGCTTACATTTGATTACAAGTAGAATTTTGCAGTGTCATTAAGCAGCATTCCTTTACATTCTTATTACAGAGTTGTCTTTTACATATCATATATAGATCATCTGTAGCAACAGAAGTGACTTTTCCTAACAGTAAATGAGCAGGTGACAAAGGCTACAAACTACGTAAATGCACCTCAACGTTTAATCTGTATGGTACATTACCCTTGGTACGCAGTCTCAGCATTAGCCTGAGGCTTCAGTTGAACAGCAGACCACCCCCACAGTTATCCTGAACAATGCCACCACCAACTAGAACTTTGAGAGGAGACAGATAT
This sequence comes from Lissotriton helveticus, assembly GCF_964261635.1. NCBI lineage: Eukaryota > Metazoa > Chordata > Amphibia > Caudata > Salamandridae > Lissotriton > Lissotriton helveticus. The sequence goes on from NC_136065.1 coordinate 1,745,294,417, forward strand.
ATTATTGGAACATTCTCAACATTTTACAACTGCCCAGCTCCTATCAGTGGTGACCTGGTTCCTCAAAAACCCCCTTCACGCTGATGGTTTATTCAGCTACTACCCTAAGACTTCTGGGATAACCCTCTAGAGATATCCTACCACACGATCAATGAACTCTGGGCCACGTCTCCCCTTTTCACACTCCTCAGAAATCCATTAGCTCTCTTTTTAGATCGGGGCCAGTCTTAGAGGGTAGAGTTCCACTGTCAGGCTGTTCCTGTAGTGTCACTACTGCTCGGTGGACGAAATCACCTTAATAGTGCTCCGCCTCCCTCTCCCGGTCAACTCCCCCAGCTTACTTTAGTGGTGTCGGACTCTCACAGCGGAAGTCTCTGACGAGCGTCGCTCCCTCGCTCTGTCACCGGAGAGGGTTTACTTCACTCTGAGACCTGTGAGCGCTTCCGATCTTCCCCAGCGGTGTTAACCAGGCGGTGCGTCAACGGCGGGTGCTTCTCCCGGCGAACTATCGAAGGTTGGCTCCGCCTCCGCCCGGCCTCCGTCGCTCTGGGCTCAGCCGCTTCCCACGTCACTGCAGGCACCTTGGGCCAGGGCTCTGTCCCCGCCTGACTTCCTCCTCAACGTCACTTCGGAACTCCTTCTTCCGCCCCAGGCGCCTCCGTCCAGCCACGCCTCCACATCCACCGCCGTCGACCACGGACCTGAGGAGATGGGGCTCCCCGCGCCGCCGGTATGCTACCGAAGCGCCGACTTCTCTTCACAGTAAGTGCGGAATCTCCACACACGTTGCAACCCTGTTATTCCTTGGGAAATCTCCACCACAGGGTTATGAGGGGAACTTGTAATTGCGAGATGGCAGGCAGACCTTGATTTACTTCCCCAGACACCAGACTTCCGTAAAAAGTGTGGGGTCTTGCTTCAGGAGTAGAAATTCACTTCTAGGACAAGGTTTGGTCAGTCTCAGAGGGGCAGCGTCAATACAAGTATTCAGCCGACCCACAGGACGATCTTTACTGGTGAAAGCGCTGTCCTCCTCAGAAGTCTGCCTCCCTCCTGCCCTGGTCCACCTTGCTCTCCTTCCGGTCAGTTCACACCTAAAATGGCCACCCTGGTCTCGACCTTATATAGGCTGGGTCCTGGCTACTGGAAGGTGCTGGTGGGTTCTAGAACCTTCCTAATGCAAGTCGATGGGCCAACCTCCCAGAGGTGGCAGTTTTGTCAGTTGGTGGCCACCATTTTAGATTCCTTAGAGATGTGACATTCCTGAGGTAACTAGGCCTAAAAAGGGGAAGGCGAAACGTCCTACTCAAGGAACACCTAGCCCCCCAGTCAATGCTGACAACCCAAAAAAAATCCGGGTGGGCATAAAAAAAATAATAACACTCAGAGGCCAAAGGGGACAAAATAAATCATAATTGTGAGGGGACCCTCAAAAGCAGACAGGTCTAACAAACATTATATCACATTTAAAGATGTTCATGCATGTAGACCAAATAAAATGGAACATTCATAAATTTGATGTCTTAAAGTGCCAGTAAATTCAGAACGAGTCCAGCACAAAGGTGAAGAGGAAGAAGAAAACTTGGATATACAAACAGGAGTAATACCTGCTCTATTATAAATAAAATAGAGATATATATACGTGCAGAAGAAGAAATTTCGAATAACTTTGACCATAATTTGTCCCAAACAGAAACGGATATTGAGAATGATAAGTCCGTTTCCCAAGCTAATTCTGTAGGGGATTTAGGTCTTTCAGTAACATGTAATGACAATAACTTATAAATATGTGCGGCTTTAGGTTTGTGCTCATGAAAAAAAGTATATATCGGTGTAGGTGGAGTAAGTGAGGTGGAAACATTGGAGAGATCAAAAGGAGCTAAGTGGGACTGCAATGCTGTTGAAATTAATGTATATTCATTGAGGAAGCTGACGGGTAAATTATATCGCAATTGTAATTCAGGGAAGGGAAGAACAGAATTTTGGTGAATTCATTGATGAACAAAAATAATTCCCTTCTCCTTCCAATGTTTGTAGTAGAATGATTTACTTTTGTATTTGATGTATTTATTATACCAGATAGTAGAGGATAAAAACTTTGTAACGGGTCTAGACCATCAACGAATATGTTATATAGTAGGTTTTGGGAATATTTAAAAAAAGGATTGTTTGATATGAAAGTACAGTCAGACATATATATTACATTACGGAAAGAAAAATCCTTCAATAAGGAGCATTCAAAAACTATCCATCTGGGTATAGGGATATCAGCAAATTCATAGGATAGGGCAAAGAATTGTCTAATCAAAAATGCAGAATGATAGGCTTTAAAATCAGGAAAAAGCATGCCTCCTTCAGATTTGGGGCATTTAAGTTTTGTAAGTGAAATGCGTGGATGTTTTGTGTTCCATAAAAATGTAGTACAGATGGAATTAATTTGGGAAAAATATGAAATAGGGATTCGAAAGGGCAGCATAGTTAGTGAATATAGGATATGGGGGACAATCGTCATTTTAATGGTGTCTAACCTACCCCACCAGGACAATGAAGAGGGGACCAAGAAAGCAGGAGAGATTGAATTTTGGTAATTAGTGCATTAAACGTTAGTCTAATTGTGGTGTGCAGAAAGCCAGATACCAAGGTATTTGATTTTTGAGGGTACACCAAGTAAAATTAATATCAGCAAACATGTATTGGTAACATAGGGAATTCAACGGCAATACTTCTGTTTTTGAAAAGTACAACATATATCTAGAAACACTGGAATATAACTGAACCTCGTCCAAAAAGGGAGGAAGGGAAGTGTGAGGGTTAGACATATATATTAATATATCATCAGCATATGCTGACATTTTGTTTTCCATAGAATTAAATGTGAAACCGGAAATATGTGTGTTAACATGGATTCATTCAAGGAAGGGTTTGAGACATAAAACAAATAACAAGGGAGAAAGAGGACAACCCTGACGAGTACCCCTAGATAAAGAAAAACAAAATTGAGAAGCAATTATTTACAAAGATACTGGCGCGGGTTAAGTGTATAACAATTTAACATAAGAAATAAAAGTAGGACCAAATCCAAACCAGTGAAGTGTTTTGAACATGAATTGCCAATTGATTCGATCAAAACTCTTTTCGGCATCCAAGGAGAACGCAGCAAGTGGTGATTTAAATTTTTTACCCAAAGAATTTATATTGGCAAACATACACACATTATCCAACGCCAGCCTGCCCTTAATACAACCAGCTTGATCAGTTTTAACCAGCAATGGGATAATAGATTCAAGGCGAGTGGCAAGGATTCTAGCGAATATCTTACAATCATAATTAATTAATGATATGGGACGATCATTTTTACAAAGAGAATGATCCTTATCGGGTTTGGGAATGGGAACGATCAAGGCTTCCATAAAGGAACCCGAGGATTTGGAATCAGTAATGAAGGAATTTAAGAGAGCCAGGCGTTTGGGAGCAAAATTAGAGGAAAAAGCGTAATAAAATTTAACAGAAAGGCCATTCGGTTCTGGTGCCTTTGATTTTTTTTAAGACTTAATAGCATCAGTTATCTCTAGAAGAGAAACGTCTTTCTCCAATAAGCCAAACTCATCAGGTAAGGAAGGAGGAGTAGGAAGGTCAGAAAAGAAAGTATTACAATTTTGAATAGAGGGATTTTTAACATCAGAATAAAGTGATTGGTAATATTTATGAAAGATATTAGCAGTGTCCTCGTCCGATGATGCTAGGCTGTTTGTAGATTAATTTAAAATGGGTCCAATATTCTTACGTTCAGATTTAATTTTTAAGTAATTGGGCAACATCCGACCAGCCTTATTTTGGTCCCCATGTTATTTGGATTTCATTTTATGAAGGACATTACCAGTGTCAACTGTAGCAAGTTTATTAAGTTCAGATTTGGCCTTAAAAGGATCTATCAATTGATTAAAGTCACCAGCAAGTAAAATATTCGGACAACCAATGGAGTAGAGTAAAATCTTAATAGAATTCCAAAATTCTGGATCTGGTCTAACTGGGCCATAAATCTATGGATGACAACCTTAGCCATTACCCATTGTCCATCTGTATCATTTTGTGTAGATATCATTTCTACATGTAATGACTTATGAAACAATATCGCAACACCCCTTTATAACCAGCTGAAGGAGAAAACACAACTTGACCCACCCATTGTCTTTTTAACTTGAGCGATTCTATTTCATTACAATGTGTTTCTTGAATAAAGGCAACCTGAGCATTTAATTTTGAAAAATGGCAAAGTACCTTTTGTCTTTTGACGGGGTGTCCAAGACCACGAACATTCCATGTGACAAAATTACACATAATGGAGGGATGATGGGGTAATACATGTAAAAAGATGATAGACTTCAGTAAAACAGATGGAAGGAGAGAAACACCATAAATGAGATGGGAGGAAAAAATATGCTATATAACAATAAACAGCCCTAATGGACACATGGAGCATCGGAAAACAACTGCAAACAGAAGAGCACCACTGATTAGAGGAATATTGAAAACATAATATACAACAACATTTAATGATAATGGGCAAAAGCAACAAGAAACCAAATAGATAAAAATAAGCACTCAAAATAATAGAGTGAAAGACACTAATGTAAGCAGGGGATCGACAATGAAAATGCACCAGAACAAAAAAGTAGAAAAACTAAGGAATGATAGAGGAAGAGAGAAAGAAAGGCACAAGAAAAAGTCAGAAAAAAGAGAAGAGTAAGCAGATCAAGGATACAAATTCAGATCTGGAAATAAACAAGCAACAAGACAATATTGACATGGTGACGACAAAAGCAGAGACAGCGATATAGATAAAAGAGGGAGAAAATATTGAGCCTCAGAAAAAGAAAATAAATTAATACTAATTTCAGGAGTATAAGAGTGGAGTAACAAAGAGAAAAAAAGAGAGATATTGAAAAAGAAGGAATAGAGTAAGAGAAAGAGAATACATTTATACTTCTAGGAACAACATCCAGAATTTAAGGATCAACATCAACCAATTAACAGGTAGAGAATGAGAATGTAAAACACTAATTGTCCATATTTCGAGGAGATATACTGTTGAGAAAGAGTCTCAGTGTGGCAGGGTCATCAAAAGAGCGAGACCTTTCTTCATGAGTAACTTTGCAGAGACATGGATGAAGAATACCATATTGAAAGTTCAAGTGTCTCATTTGGGGACAAAGAACCAAAAATTCCTTGCGACGGGCATTTGTTGCATTTGAAACAGTTTGCGAAATGAAAATATTTTGGCCTGACCATGTAAGGCGTCGTTTAGATTTAACCGCTTTCAGGACTGACATCAATTTATTGAACTCTAAGAAGAGCATGTTGATACCACCTGGTTTGTTATAGTTAGATTGAAGACGACCTAAACGATGCGCCTGTTGTATAGTAAGGGGTGATGAAAGTTGAAGCTCCAAAAGGTCCGGCAGAAATTTCTTCAAAAAGGATAACATATCTGGACATTCAATATTTTCTGGCAGGCCATAAAGGCGAAGATTATTTCTTTGATTACGGTTTTCCAAGTCTTTGGTGTGGAGCGTGAGCTTGTGAATTTTTTGTTTCAACACAAGGATTTTAGTAGAAATATCATGAAGGTCTCCAACACGCTCTTCAAGTTCCAAAACCTTACCCTCCATGATGATCCAGCAGTCTTCAATTTGTTTTAATTTTTCATTAGTGGTGACCATGAAGGGTTGAAGATCACATACCTCCTCTAGGATAGAGTCCAACACAGGATTTTGTGAGGTAAGTATGGAGGAAGGTGGATCATTCTTGTGTCTCTTTGGTTTAGCACCTGAGGAAGATGATCTGGAGGAATTATGGAGGTCATTCGCCATTCTGAGTTGTGGAAGAAATCGATGAGTAGTAATTAAGAGTGAACGAATGCGACCCATACACAGCAAGAGAAGAAAACAGGAATAATAATCATGCACGGGTTAGTATAAGTGCTGAGTTAAAAAGAAGCAGTATAGTATAATACTGTAGATAGTGAAGAAGAAAAAAATATGTAATTAGTGAGGTCCAACGATACCTCAGGGAAAGGTAGCGCCTTATCAGTACAAAAAGATAATACAATAATTTTGTGGTACTGAGTAAAAAAATGTAAATCATAGAAGAAAAGGTGACAGGAGCGCACTTATTGCAGAACGATATCAGCATGTAGAACTTTTGATGCATGCTCCATGTAACAGCCTCAACTTCAGTAAAGGTAAGTTAGTATTAGGAAAATGCCTCCATGTTATGTAGTAGTGTGAAAAAATAGATAAGGCTTCTCAAGTATTCATTGCTTTAAAGAGGTGCCTCCATGGCATGTAGTAATGTGAAAAAATAAACAGGGCTCCTCAAGTATTCCTTGCTAAACATCCTCTCTTATAGACATTCACAGAAAGAGAGAGAAGCATCGGCATTGACTTGATGTGGAAAGAGAAAAAAAAAACCTGCTCAAGTGTCATTAGTTGATTCCTACATATGGATAACGACATGAAGAACAAAAAAGAAAGATAATGGCAGCATTCATAAAAAAAATCAGCTTTAGATGGCATACCAGCAATTTCCGGTGATAAACCAGCATTTGGGACGAAGCTCACGGTAAATGCGTGCGCCGTGACGCAAAATGGCGGGCACCCGCGATTTTATGAGTGAAATGAAGCCCTCCTCGTTTCCAGGCATCACATAGCAGTCAAAGCGGGAAAGCGCGGTCGTTGACGCTGATTCCGCCATCTCAGCTCCTAGACTCCGGTGATGTGAGGCAATCTGACAGAGCTCACACACTATCCGCCATCTTACCGCAGCGTCCAAGCCACACCCCTCAAAATAAAATCATAACCCTCCTGTATCCAGTTTGGGACAAGCTACTGGAATAAATGAAACTCTATTTTTTATGTTTAATAAAAATCCAATTTTGTGGGGATGTCAGAATGTTCAGTCAATATTGAACAGAAGTGAATTTAAAAAAGTCACATTTTAGCTGGCCTAGCCAAAAGTAGACTAACAAGAATTATGCATTGGCTGATGACCCTTTCAGTACTTCCCTTTAATGTGGTATGAAAAACTGCTTCCAGAGCAGGAAGGATGGGAGCAGGAAGGACGGCTTAGGCATTTTCCCAGGAAGATATTGGGGTGAGGCAGAGGACAGATTTCAGCTCATAAAGAACAGCTGGGGAGGGCCAGGAACTTCATCAACTTGAAAACTACTAGGTTGAGGCCTGTCCATTCACTGTTAAGTTTAATGGGAGACTCATGGAAGAGAAGGCCATTGTTCTTTAGGCCATCTGCAGCCATTTCAGCACCAGCCCTGTGGGAAGGGGAGCTATTCCCTGAAACAGTTTTGGATAGCTGTGGAGGAGGGTACTGCTCCCTTCAGAGGCAGACAGCTTGAGCCGTAGTGGACCTTAATGGTGCAAAGTGAGATAATTTAAAGAAAGGCACACAGGGTGTACTGCAAAAATGTGGAGATTTGGCCTTGGTACCTTTATCCTCATTGTCTAGAGAGTGTCCTGGAGAGACCCCCGGCAATTAGGTAGTTAAACCTACAAAAGAGGCACCTCACCTACAGCTTAGTAGAACACTCTCAGGACCTGTGGAAGAACTTTAGAGGACTAGACCCATTGTTGAGGCCTGTGTGGAGACCTGGAAGGCTGGATCCGCTCTCCCTTGTACCCAGGACTAAGAAGTGGACTCAAAGTTCAGTCATCTGACCTTGATTGTGGCTGCAGGGACGCAACAAGATGGAAGAGGTCTTTTTCCTCAAGTGGATAGCTGACCAGTAGGAGGCCTCTGCTGGAGTATGTTCTAGTCCCTAAGTGCTGTCCCTGCCATAGAAGTTACCAATAGGAGCCCCTCCAGAAACTCAGAAAAGCTGAGGCTTCAAACAATTTCAGACCCCTGGCGTGTCTGAGGTATCTTGCAGAAACAATGTGTGAATTCAAAAGTTGGATACAGCTTTAGGTTTGCCCAGGCTGAAGGATTTTGAGCCAAAACCAACACCTACAACAGGATCTGATCCAGCAACTATCTGGCTCTGAAAATATTTCAGCAAATACAGGCTGCATGAAACCCTGCCCCTGCTGGATTTCAACTTCCATTTTGGAGTTCAAGTCAGAAAGTTGACTATGGAGGTCTATCACCACCCCCTTTTGTACCATGTTGTTCGCCATAAGTTGGCAGGGTATGCTCAGACGTGAGTCCCTTGCTCACTTTGCCACTGGATACAAGCAAGCCGGGCTGAAGACGGCTGAAATGCCAGAAACCGGTCCCCGGAAGCTTGTTTCCGGTCCAGGGAAGGCATGGCTTGGCAGTTCGGGCTGGACTGTTCCCATGAGGCACAGGGTCAGACTGATTTGCATATGGCCATGTCTGAACTGGGGTGGCAGAGTGGGCTAAAGAACTATGATGGATTAAACCCAGATCTGTTGACTGGGTGTGTGTGTTTGATTGGTTCAGATGCTCCATCCATCACCACCCCCTTTTGTACCACTTTGTTCACCATAAGTTGGCAGGGCACGCTCAGACATGAGTCCCTTGCTCACTTTGCCACTGGATTCAAGCAAGCTGGGCTGAAGACGGCTGAAGTGCCAGAAACCGGTCCTCAGAAGCTTGTTTCCGGTCCAAGGAAGGCATGGCTTTGGCTGTTCGGGCTAGGCTGTTCCCATGAGGCACAGGGTCAGACTGATTTGCATATGGCCATGTCTGAACTGGGGTGGCACAGTGGGATAAAGAATGGTGATGGATTAAACCCAGATATGTTGACTGGGTGTGAGTGTTTGATTGGTTCAGATGCTCCGTCCATCACCACCCCCTTTTGTACCACTATGGAGGTCTACTGTCAGCTCACAAATCCCAATTAATGTTAGGTTGATTTTATCGGTCTATGTGCTTCGGAATACAATCTCCCTGGCTGTCCCAGAAAGCTAAAGACATACTATTTGTACTATTTTGCAAGAGGAACATGAGAAGGTATCCTCGGGATATCTTGTGCAGCATGTGAAAAACCATATAGAAATTCTTAGAGCTGCTTACGTGAACATAACACTATCATAATACATAAAACATTAGCAATATACTGTCATATAGTTATCTGCATATTGCAATCGAAGGAAAGCAGAAACAGCATTTAATAGGTGGAGGCGTCGACCTCAGGGGAACGGTGAGCACCAAAACAAAATAATGTGTAATTATACAACTCCCTGAAAAGACAGCAGTGATCATTATTAGTAAATATATAAATCTCTCTCACTTTCTCTATATTAACCAGTAGCAGTCCCCGCTGACTGGTTATAGTTTGGATCTAGTTGCCATAGGAAATTAATTTATTGGCTTGCTAATAACTTTGACTCCATTTGACAAATTTCCACAAAACTTCTCCCAAAAAAAGTTCACCCACCTCAGCTTCTTCAAAATTTGGGGTGAGCCATAAAGCGGGAATCCAGAAAAAAGGAGCATCCTAAAACTTAATTTCCTCATGCAATTTCCATAGGGAATTTAGAACAGCACTACTGTTAAAAATAAATTACACCAAATTTGGAAGAAAGCTAGATATTTTTCCAGAAAGTGTGCTTTTTGTGATTTGGTGTAAATCTGTTTAGTAGTTTTTGAGAAATTAAGGTGCAAAATATTTGTATGTCGAGAAGGTTGGGTTCGCAATACGTTCTTGAGACTCTCTAGGCTTCAACTGATAAAGGGATCTAATTGGCTGTTTCCTTTTCCCCGTTGGCAGTCTAATTACTGATTGGCTGTCCGCAAACAAAAGAGAAAAGTTTCACTTGCGATTCCAGGACACGGGGACTTGGTTCCCAGGTCCTAATGAATGAGAAAGGATATTAGTAGGCAGCCCCACCCGCCCGTGCTAATGCAGGAAACCCATGGGAGCACAGGGATCACATTGCCTCCCACAAGAGACTTGCAGTTTCTGACTTTTTTTTAAAAGGGTGTGGGCCAAGTTTCTACTGTCTACCGTGGGCTGCTGTGAATAGGCGAAGTCTGTGCGAGGCAACGGGTCAGGCCCTACGACCATTCCCACAAAGCACACAGCCATTCACGGTGGGGGTATTGACTACCTGCAAGGTGTTAGACGAAGGGCCTGGTGGCAGGTTGGCTTTACGTTAGGTATTTAATAATAGCTTATGTTAAAAACCCATAGAAATTCACTGAAAAACTCAAATGCTATAGTGACATTATAGTTAGAATGGTAATCTTATCTTACTTTGCATCCAGAAACACTCAGAAATGCACTAAAGAAAATAACAGTTAAGGTAATATTATGGTAAGGTGAAAATGTATGTTTAAATGTAATTTTACAAACTAGTTATTTCAAGTAACTATAACTCGAGACCTCCTCATGTACTGTTTATGACCTCACATATTAAAACACATAAGGCATGTTCTTTGAAATCATTGATAATATTACTAATGACAAATGAGCTGACATAATTGACTACAACACTGTGCATTGCAGGGGCATGAGTTATAATTTCTTGAGATCACTATAACTGTTGATATTCAGTGTAATTTTTGTTAGAAACATTGGGCCTGATTCAAAAAGGTAAACTTTGTGAATCGGGTCCGATACCTTTAAACTGACATTTTTACCTAACTTTAATGTCACTTTAACCTTTATTTTGGGGCTTTATTCTTTTAACCCCTTCGCTGCTAGGCCTTTTCCCCTCCTGTGCTAAGGCTTTTTTTGGCGTTTTGGAGTAGTGCGCGCTTAGGCCCTTGTAACTTTTTGACCACATAAGGTATCCGTGCCAAATTTGCGTCCTTTTCTTCCAACATCATGTGGATTCTAAAGGTGCCCAGTGTTTGTCGATTCCCTTGGAAGGGTCCCAGAAATTAACCAAAATATAGTGATTTTTTTGTTTTTTTCAGAAAAATGAGAAAAACGGGCTGCAAATGAAAGCCTCTGGGTTTTTCCCTGAAAATGGTATCACAAAAGGGTTTGTGGGGCTGAAATCTCAATTTTCACAGCTTTCAGGGAATGACAAACTTTTGTCAGAGAACCGAAATTTTTCACTCAGTGTTGGCATTTTTCTGGGACATAGCCTATTTTTGCTATTTTTAGAGCTTTCCACCTCCTTCCAGTTAATGGTAGAAATGAGTTGGAAAGCAATTATGGATCCTGGAAAGCTTTACATTTTCGAAAAGTAGACGAAATTCTGAATTTAGAAAGGGGTCATTTGTCTAAATCCATGAAGGTTTCGTTATAGAAACTAACAGTTAGATATTGGAATATTTGAAAATTTGTTGAAAAAAACAGCCTTTTGTCTCAACGTTTTCACCTATAACTTTTTCTAATTTTGACAGCTCTTGAAAAGCAATATACCGTTACATCCGTTAGACCTTCCTGGTTGTGGGGATATATAGGACTTGTACTTTCACCCAGAACCCGACGAACCCAGATCCAAAAACTGAGCAGCAACTTGCAATGGTATTTTTTCATTTACTGGGTATAGTGCACTTTGTCTTGGAAAATGTATACATGGAATAATCTGTATGAAAGACACCTATGTATTTCTGAATTGGGTACAAATTATAGAGTTCAGAAACAGTATATAATTGCACATTTTCAAAGTTGGGAATACTCATACTAGCATGAGAATTATTGGTCATTTTTCATAAAGATTTTTTTTTTACACAATGTCTTTCATTCAAAGGGAGAAATGCATGAAAGCTCAATTGGTAATAACAGTTGATTTACAAATCTGAATTACCCAAAGTGTCCCGATAAAAACGGTACCTCACTTGTGTGGGTCGGCCTTGTGCCAGCGGCAGGAAACGGCGCAAAATGCAACGTGGTCACACCTAAATTTTGCAGTTACAAATTGACCCTTTTTTGGCAAAGTGCCTACCTGTAGTTTTTGCACCCTAGCTCTGCCGGCACCTAGGGAAACCTAGCAAACCTATACATTTTTGAAAATTAGACACACAGGGGAATTCAGGATGGGGTGACTCGTCTGCCTACCCCCAGGTTTTGTTACCCAGAATCCCTTGCAAACATAAAAATTTGACAAAAAATAACACATTTTCCTAACATTTCTGTGGTGGAAAGGTCTGGAATCTGTGTGGATCAACAAATTTCCACCTACACAGCGTGCCCCCAGGTCTCCCGATAAAAACGGTACCTCACTTGTGTGGGTCGGCCTTGTGCCTACGACAGGAAACGGCACAAAATGCAACGCGGTCGCACCTCAATTTCCCAGTGAAATCTTAAGCTCTTTGGACAAAGAGACTACCTTTTATTTTTGAGCCGTAGCTCAGTCAGCACCTAGGGAAACCTAGCAAACCTATACATTTTTGAAAACTAGGCACCCAGGGGAATTCAGGATGGGGTGACTCGTCTGCCTACCCCCAGGTTTTGTTACCCAGAATCCCTTGCAAACATAAAAATTTGACAAAAAAACCACATTTTCCTCACATTTCTGTGGTGGAAAGTTCTGGAATCTGCGTGGATCAACAAATTTCCACCCACCCAGCGTGCCCCCAGGTCTCCCAAAAAAAATGGTACCTCACTTGCATGGGTAGGCATAGTGGCTGCGACATGAAACAGTGCAAAACGCAGCATGGTCGCACCTCAATTTCCCAGTGAAATTTAGCACGTTTCGGACAAAAAGACTACCTTTTGTTTTTGCGCCGTAGCTCTGCCAGCACCTAGGGAAATCTAGCAAACCTATACATTTTTAAAAACTAGACACCCAGGGCAATACAGGATGGGGTGACTCGTCTGCCTACCCCCAGGTTTTGTTACCCAGAATCCCTTGCAAACCTAAAAATTTGAAAAAAAACACATTTTCCTCACATTTCTGTGGTGGAAAGTTCTGGAATCTGCGTGGATCAACAAATTTCCACCCACCCAGCGTGCCCCCAGGTCTCCCAAAAAAAATGGTACCTCACTTGGGTGGGTAGGCATAGTGGCTGCGACATGAAACAGCGCAAAGCGCAGCATGGTCGCACCTCAATTTCCCAGTGAAATTTAGCACGTTTCGGACAAAAAGACTACCTTTTGTTTTTGCGACGTAGCTCCGCCAGCACCTAGCGAAATCTAGCAAACCTATACATTTTAAAAACTAGACACCCAGGGGAATTCAGGATGAGGTGACTCGTCTGCCTACCCCCAGGTTTTGTTACCCAGAATCCCTTGCAAACATAAAAATGTGACAAAAAAACACATTTTCCTCACATTTCTGTGGTGGAAAGTTCTGGAATCTGCGTGGATCAACAAATTTCCACCCACCCAGCGTGCCCCCAGGTCTCCCGAAAAAAATGGTACCTCACTTGCGTGGGTAGGCATAGTGGCTGTGACATGAAACAGCGCAAAACGCAGCATGGTCGCACCTCAATTTCCCAGTGAAATTTAGCACGTTTCGGACAAAAAGACTACCTTTTGTTTTTGCGCCGTAGCTCTGCCAGCACCTAGGGAAACCTAGCAAACCTATACATTTTTGAAAAGTAGACACCCAGGGCAATTCAGGATGGGGTGACTCGTCTGTCTACCCCCAGGTTTTGTTACCCAGAATCCCTTGCAAACATACATATTTGACAAAAAAACACATTTTCCTCACATTTCTGTGGTGGAAAGTTCTGGAACCTGCGTGGATCAACAAATTTCCACCCACCCAGCGTGCCCCCAGGTCTCCCGAAAAAAATGGTACCTCACTTGCGTGGGTAGGCATAGTGGCTGCGACATGAAACAGCGCAAAACGCAGCATGGTCGCACCTCAATTTCCCAGTGAAATTTAGCACGTTTTGGACAAAAAGACTACCTTTTGTTTTTGCGCCGTAGCTCTGCCAGCACCTAGGGAAACCTAGCAAACCTATACATTTTTGAAAACTAGACACCCAGGAGAATTTAGGATGGGGTGACTCGTCTGCCTACCTCCAGGTTTTGTTACCCAGAATCCCTTGCAAACATATACATTTGACAAAAAAACACATTTTCCTCACATTTCTGTGGTGGAAAGTTCTGGAATCTGTGTGGATCAACAAATTTCCACCCACCCAGCGTGCCCCCAGGTCTCTTGAAAAAAATGGTACCTCACTTGCGTGGGTAGGCATAATGGCTGCGACATAAAACAGCGCAAAACGCAGCATGGTCGCACCTCAATTTCCCAGTGAAATTTAGTACGCTTTGGACAAAAAGACTACCTTTTCTTTTTGCGCCGAAGCTCTGCCAGCATCTAGGGAAACCTAGCAAACCTATACATTTTTGAAAACTAGACACCCAGGGGAATTCAGGATGGGGTGACTCGTCTGCCTACCCCCAGGTTTTGTTACCCAGAATTCCTTGCAAACATAAAAATTTGACAAACAAAACACATTTTCCTCACATTTCTGTGGTGGAAAGTTCTGGAATCTGCGTGGATCAACAAATTTCCACCTACACAGCGTGTCCCCAGGTCTCCCCAAAAAAATGGTACCTCACTTGCGTGGGTAGGCATAGTGGCTGCGACATGAAACAGCGCAAAACACAGCATGGTCGCACCTCAATTTCCCAGTGAAATTTAGCACGCTTTGGACAAAAAGACTACCTTTTCTTTTTGCGCCGAAGCTCTGCCAGCATCTAGGCAAACCTAGCAAACCTATACATTTTTGAAAACTAGACACCCAGGGGAATTCAGGATGGGGTGACTCGTCTGCCTACCCCCAGGTTTTGTTACCCAGAATTCCTTGCAAACATAAAAATTTGACAAACAAAACACATTTTCCTCACATTTCTGTGTTGGAAAGTTCTGGAATCTGCGTGGATCAACAAATTTCCACCTACACAGCGTGCCCCCAGGTCTCCCAAAAAAAATGGTACCTCACTTGCGTGGGTAGGCATAGTGGCTGCGACATGAAACAGCGCAAAACGCAGCATGGTCGCACCTCAATGTCCCAGTGAAATTTAGCACGTTTTGGACAAAAAGACTACCTTTTGTTTTTGCGCCGTAGCTCTGCCAGCACCTAGGGAAACCTAGCAAACCTATACATTTCTGAAAACTAGACACCCAGGGGAATTCAGGATGGGGTGACTCGTCTGCCTACCCCCAGGTTTTGTTACCCAGAATCCCTTGCAAACATAAATATTTTACAAAAAAACACATTTTCCTCACATTTCTGTGGTGGAAAGTTCTGGAATCTGCGTGGATCCACAAAATTCCACCCACCCAGCGTGCCCCCGGGTCTCCTGAAAAAAATGGTACCTCAATTGCGTGGATGGACATAGTGGCTGCAACAGGAAACGGTTCAAATCGTACGGTGGTGAATTTACATTACCTTATTGCAAAACTGCCTTGATTTTGGGGGGGGCATCTGAGTTTGTGGCCCGGGGCTCGGTGGTATTCTTTGCAAAGTAGCAAACCCAAACAGTTCTGAAAACTAGACACCCGGGGGAGTCCAGGGAGGTATGGCATGCGTGGGTCCCCCAATGTTTTCTTACCCAGAACTCCTTGCAAACCTTAAAATTAGGTAAAAATAGCACTTTTCCAAAGTTTTGGCGTGGGATCGCCGTGCCGGCAAAAAAGTCCTACCACCCTGCGTTTCCCTTGTTCTCCCGAGTGAAAGGATACCTCACTTGTGTGGGTGCCCCAAAGCAGAACACGGCAAAAATGAATTTTGAAAAAAGTAGTTTTTAGTCATATTTAAGTTTTACAAATTAAGCCCCCCAGCCTGAGTCACATGCCTTTGGCCCACCCACACAAGTGAGGTATCATTTTACTCGGAAGAACAAGGGAAACGCTGGGTGGTAGGACATTTGTGCCGGCAGCGAGATCCCACCCAAAAAAGTACGGAAAAGTGGGTTTTTTGACCAAAATTTCAGGTTTGCAGGGGTTTCTGGGTAGGAAAACATTGGGGGACCCACGCATGCCATACCTCCCTGGACTCCCCCGGGTGTCTAGTTCTCAGAACTGTTTGGGTTTGGTAGTTTCCAAAGATGCCCGCCAAGCCCCGGGCCAAAAGCTCAGGTGACCCCCTCAAAAAATAAAATTATTTGGCTAAAGGTAATGTTTTGGTCTCCACAGTATGAATTGGGCCTTTTCCTAAAGCAGCCACTATGCCTACCCACGCAAGTGAGGTACCATTTTTACGGGAGACCTTGGGGAACGCTGGGGTGGAGGTAATTTGTGTGAGCCCAGTGATGCCACGCTTTCCCACACTAAAATGTGTGAAAAAACTGATTTTTTCCAAGAAAAAAAATGAGGTTTGCAAGGGATTCTGGGTAAAGGAACGTTGGAGGATCCACGCAAGCCATACCTCCTTGGAAGCCCCCGGGTGTCTACTTTTCAGAAATGTGTGGGTTTGGTAGGTTTCTCTAGATGGCTGTCTCGCACGGGGCCAAAAACCCAGGTAACCCCTCTTGCAAAAGCTGGTGAACTTAACATTTTCACCATTGTTAAATTCACCAGCTTTTGCAAGAGGGGTTACCTGGGTTTCTGGCCCCGTGCGAGACAGCCATCTATGGAAACCTACCAAACCCACACATTTCTGCAAAGTAGACACCCGGGGGCTTCCAAGGAGGTATGGCTTGCGTGAATCCTCCAACGTTCCTTTACCCAGAATCCCTTGCAAACCTCAATTTTAGCAGAAAAAAATAAATTTTTTCACACGTTGTAGTCTGGGAAAGCGTGGCATCACTGGGCTCACACAAATTACCTCCCACCCAGCGTTCCCCCAGGTCTCCCGATATAAATGGTACCTCACTTGCGTGGGTAGCCATAGTGGCTGCAACAGGAAAAGGTCCAAATCGTACGGTGGTGAATTTAAAATACCCTGAAGCAATATAACTTTGATTTGGGGGGGGGGGCACCTGAGTTTTTGGCCCGGGGCTGGGTGGTATTCTTTGGAAAGTAGCAAACCCAAACAGTTCTGAAAACTCGACACTCGGGAGAGTCCAGGGAGGTATGGCATGCGTGGGTCTCCCAATGTTTTCCTACCCAGAACTCCTTGCAAACCTTAAAATTAGGTAAAAATAGCACTTTTCCAAACCTTTTGGCGTGGGATCGCCGTGCCGGCAAAAATGTCCTACCACCCTGCGTTCCCCTTGTTCTCCCGAGTAAAAGGATACGTCACTTGTGTGGGTGCCCCAAAGCAGAACATGCCAAAAATGAATTTTGAAAAAAGTAGTTTTTAGTCATATTTAAGTTTTACAAATTAAGCCCCCCAGCCTGAGTCACATGCCTTTGGCCCACCCACACAAGTGAGGTATCATTTTACTCGGGAGAACAAGGGAAACGCTGGGTGGTAGGACATTTGTGCCGGCAGCGAGATCCCACCCAAAAAAGTACGGAAAAGTGGGTTTTTTGACCAAAATTTCAGGTTTGCAGGGGTTTCTGGGTAGGAAAACATTGGGGGACCCATGCATGCCATACCTCCCTGGACTCCCCTGGGTATCTAGTTCTCAGAACTGTTTGGGTTTGGTAGTTTCCAAAGATGCCCGCCAAGCCCCGGGCCAAAAGCTCAGGTGACCCCCTCAAAAAATAAGATTATTTGGCTAAAGGTAATGTTTTGGTCTCCACAGTATTAATTGGGCCTTTTTCTAAAGCAGCCACTATGCCTACCCACGCAAGTGAGGTACCATTTGTATCGGGAGACCTTGGGGAACGCTGGGTGGGAGGTAATTTGTGTGAGCCCAGTGATGCCACGCTTTCCCACACTAAAACGTGTGAAAAAACTGATTTTTTTCCAAGCAAAAAATGAGGTTTGCAAGGGATTCTGGGTAAAGGAACGTTGGAGGATCCACGCAAGCCATACCTCCTTGGAAGCCCCCGGGTGTCTACTTTTCAGAAATGTGTGGGTTTGGTAGGTTTCCCTAGATGGCTGTCTCGCACGGGGCCAAAAACCCAGGTAACCCCTCTTGCAAAAGCTGGTGAACTTAACATTTTCACCATTGTTAAATTCACCAGCTTTTGCAAGAGGGGTTACCTGGGTTTCTGGCCCCGTGCGAGACAGCCATCTATGGAAACCTACCAAACCCACACATTTCTGAAAAGTAGATACCCGGGGGCTTCCAAGGAGGTATGGCTTGCGTGGATCCTCCAACGTTCCTTTACCCAGAATCCCTTGCAAACCTCAATTGTAGCAGAAAAAAATAAATGTTTTCACACGTTGTAGTCTGGGAAAGCGTGGCATCACTGGGCTCACACAAATTACCTCCCACCCAGCGTTCCCCCAGGTCTCCCGATAAAAACCATACCTCACTTGCGTGGGTAGCCATAGTGGCTGCAACAGGAAAAGGTCCAAATCGTACGGTGGTGAATTTAAAATACCCTGAAGCAATATAACTTTGATTTGGGGGGAGGGGGACCTGAGTTTTTGACCCGGGGCTGGGTGGTATTCTTTGGAAAGTAGCAAACCCAAACAGTTCTGAAAACTAGACACCCGGGAGAGTCCAGGGAGGTATGGCATGCGTGGGTCTCCCAATGTTTTCCTACCCAGAACTCCTTGCAAACCTTAAAATTAGGTAAAAATAGCACTTTTCCAAACTTTTTGGCGTGGGATCACCGTGCCGGCAAAAATATCCTACCACCCTGCGTTCCCCTTGTTCTCCCGAGTAAAAGGATACCTCACTTGTGTGGGTGCCCCAAAGCAGAACACGCCAAAAATGAATTTTGAAAAAAGTAGTTTTTAGTCATATTTAAGTTTTAGAAATTAAGCCCCCCAGCCTGAGTCACATGCCTTTGGCCCACCCACACAAGTGAGGTATCATTTTACTCAGGAAAACAAGGGAAACGCTGGGTGGTAGGACATTTGTGGCGGCAGCGAGATCCCACCCAAAAAAGTACGGAAAAGTGGGTTTTTTGACCAAAAATTTCAGGTTTGCAGGGGTTTCTGGGTAGGAAAACATTGGGGGACCCACGCATGCCATACCTCCCTGTACTCCCCCATGTGTCAAGTTCTCAGAACTGTTTGGGTTTGGTAGTTTCCAAAGATGCCCGCCAAGCCCCGGGCCAAAAGCTCAGGTGACCCCCTCAAAAAATAAGATTATTTGGCTAAAGGTAATGTTTTGGTCTCCACAGTATGAATTGGGCCTTTTCCTAAAGCAGCCACTATGCCTACCCACGCAAGTGAGGTACCATTTTTATCGGGAGACCTTGGGGAACGCTGGGTGGGAGGTAATTTGTGTGAGCCCAGTGATGCCATGCTTTCCCACACTAAAACGTGTGAAAAAAATGATTTTTTCCATGCAAAAAATGAGGTTTGCAAGGGATTCTGGGTAAAGGAACGTTGGAGGATCCACGCAAGCCATACCTCCTTGGAAGCCCCCGGGTGTCTACTTTTCAGAAATGTGTGGGTTTGGTAGGTTTCCATAGATGGCTGTCTCGCACGGGGCCAAAAACCCAGGTAACCCCTCTTGCAAAAGCTGGTGAACTTAAAATTTTCACCATTGTTAAATTCACCAGCTTTTGCAAGAGGGGTTACCTGGGTTTCTGGCCCCGTGCGAGACAGCAATCTATGGAAACGTACCAAACCCACACATTTATGTAAAGTAGACACCCGGGGGCTTCCAAGGAGGTATGGCTTGCGTGGATCCTCCAACGTTCCTTTACCCAGAATCCCTTACAAACCTCAATCTTAGCAGAAAAAAATCAATTTTTTCACACGTTGTAGTCTGGGAAAGCGTGGCATCACTGGGCTCACACAAATTACCTCCCACCCAGCGTTTCCCCAGGTTTTCCGATAAAAACGGTACCTCACTTGCGTGGGTAGCCATAGTGGCTGCAACAGGAAAAGGTCCAAATCGTACGGTGGTGAATTTAAAATACCCTGAAGCAATATAACTTTGATTTGGGGGGGGGACCTGAGTTTTTGGCCCGGGGCTGGGTGGTATTCTTTGGAAAGTAGCAAACCCAAACATTTCTGAAAACTAGACACCCGGGAGAGTCCAGGGAGGTATGGCATGCATGGGTCCCCCAATGTTTTCCTACCCAGAACACCTTGCAAACCTTAAAATTAGGTAAAAATAGCACTTTTCCAAACTTTTTGGCGTGGGATCGCCGTGCCGGCAAAAAAGTCCTACCACCCTGCGTTCCCCTTGTTCTCCCGAGTAAAAGGATACCACACCTTAACAGAGTTACTCAAAAGTCAAACATTCAAGCACGGCTATCTATTCCTCAAAGACACACACATACAGGTTGGATTTGGCACGAGGGCGAGTGATGGTTCAGTACATAAAATTTTATTAACAAGATTTTCAAAAAAATGAAATGCTCTGTCAATAAATAAATGCATAAAAACTGAACCAGTGACTCGCAACTCGTGAGCTGTAAAGCCACGACAAGGCACCAACCGTTTTACAGGCCATTCACGCACCTTTCATACCTGATACAATCCAGACCATTGACACCATCCGAATGGAAAAGCACCACATAACAACAATCACAATAAGGGTCAAGGTACACCCTACTGCAGAAAGAGAAAAAAACCAATTATTACTGCACACCCATCTAATCCGCAAGCACACACACATACTGGTTGGATTTGGCACGAGGGTGAGTGATGATTCAGTACATACAATTGTATACGCAAGTAATTTCACAAAAATGAAATACACTGTGTATAATTGAAAGTATGATAAACTGAACCACTGACTCACAGCTCGTGAGCTGTAAAGCCACGTCAAGGCACCAACCTCTTTACAGGCCATTCATACACCTTTCGTACGCGTGACACATACAAAACATTCACACCGCCAGCCGCGGACCCATCACATTCCAACACTCACACCAGCAAACAGCGCCATTCAAGGGCTCATCACTTTCACACGCCCACATTTCTGATACTGCAACTACACAAAATGATGGACTGTGTGGAGTGTCACTCAACTAGCAGTGTGTGTAGTGACCAACAGAAAGTAACTACTCACACACCGCCTGCCGAGCGCCAGTCCACCCACACCACCATCCAAGCACCAGACCATGCACACCGCCAGCCAAACACCACTCAGCGCACACCGACAGCCAAGTACCACTCCACACATACCACCAGCCAAGCATCACTCCACGCACACCACCAGCAAAGCGCCACTCCACAAACACAACACCAGCCAAGCACCACTCCGTGCACAGACAGCCAAGTACCACTCCACGCACACCGTCCAGCCAAGCGCCACTCCACACACACCGCCAGCCAAGCACCACTCCACACACACCGCCAGCCAAGCACCACTCCGTGCACAGACAGCCAAGTACCACTCCATGCACACCACCAGCCAAGCGCCCCTCCACACACACCACCAGCCAAGCGCCACTAGACAAACACAACACCAGCCAAGCACCACTCCGTGCACAGACAGCCAAGTACCACTCCACGCACACCACCAGCCAAACGCCACTCCACACACACGACCAGCCAAGCGCCACTCAACACACACCACCAGCCAAGCACAACTCCAAACACACCGCCAGCCAAGCACCACTCCACGAACACCACCAGCCAAAGACAAATCCAAACACAACACCAGGCAAGCGCAAGAGCACGCACACCGCCAACCAAACACCAGACCACGCACACCGCCAGTCATGCACCAGTCCGCAGACACCGCCAGACAAGCACCAGTCCACAGACACCGGCAGCCAAGCGCCAAACCATGCACACAGTCAGACAATGGACACTACACACAAACCAACATCATACTTTAGGTTTTTTTTTAAATAAAAGAGAAACAAAAACAAATTGCAAATTGATACAAATCTACTAACTCGACAACTAAATCTAAAAAGACTACACAAATACAAACTTTGAAACTGAACAATAACTTTTACAGAATAAAGACCAACCAGTTCACTTGACCACTCATTGATACTCCCAAAAATTCTTTTGCGTGTGGTACAATCTAAAACAAGCAGGTACACACAGCCCGGGGTTTGAAGGGCAGTCGGGGCAGTACATGCGAACCTCCTTCCGCAAACCTCTTCGCCAACAGACTCTACATCTCCAACTGGGAAAGTCTTTTGAGGTTGTAGGAGGAATTGTATCAGGAAAGTGGCGATCTTTCAATCTGGCAACATCCTCCACCACTCCAACTCTAGGAACACTTGCCTGTTCCACTAAAACAAGGCTGCCTATTACAGACTCCTGAAACTTTACAAAAGTCATCTTTGACTGGGGACAAGATTTCTGGAACACAATAAAAGCATTAAAGGTTGCCAAGTGGAAAAGATGGATAGCCAACTTCTTGTACCAAATTTAAGCCTTACGAAGAGCAGCATACGGTTCCAACCTCAGATCAACTCTGTCAACACCACCCATGTACTTATTGTAGTCCAGTATGCACACAGGTTTGTGCACTTCTGCAACCTGACCCCAAACAGTCCGCGGTTCAGTGCTTTCATCATGTATTGTAGTCAACATGTAGACATCTCTCCTGTCTGTAAACTTCACAGCTAGAAGCTCCTCACTACGCAATGCACTGCACTGTCCCCGAGCAAGCTTTCGACAAACAAGTTCTTTTGGGAAACCTTTACGGTTTGAGCGGATTGTGCCACAAGCAACAGTGTCCACTTTGGCCAATTCCCTGAACAACCGCACACCAGTGTAGAAGTTATCGACATACAAATGATGGCCTTTGTTAAACAATCCACAACCAAGTTCCCACACAATTTTCTCAGTCACTCCAAAAGTCGACGGACAACCAGGGGGGTTAATCCTGGATTCCTTACCAGTGTACACCCTGAAATTAGAGACATATCCAGTCTCACTGTCACACAGCATATACAGTTTGATTCCATAGCGTGCCCTCTTACTAGGAATGTATTGCCGAAATACCAAGCGGCCCTTAAACAACAGCAAAGACTCATCCACTGCAATTTCTTTCCCAGGATAAAAGATCTCAGAAAATCGATCAACCAAATGATCAATGACAGGCCGAATCTTGAAAAGACGGTCACAATCAGGGTGATCTCGTGGCAAAGCAAGACTATTGTCAACAAAATGCATCATCCGCAGCAGAAGCAAATATCTATCACGACTCATGACTGCCGGAAATATAGTTGTTGCCATCAAGGGACTAGTAGACCAATATGAAGCCATTGATGGTTTCCTAAGCTAGCCCATCAAAAGAGTTAAACCCAAAAACTTTTTCATCTCCTCCAAATTGGTGGGAGTCCACCGGGTAGCTCTAGCGTGGGGCTCAAGGCTGGCACTGTTCACCCTCAAAAAATGTTCAGCATACAAATTAGTCTGCTCTACAATCTCTGCCAAAAACACATCATCCATAAACAACTTGAAAAAATCAATAGGCAAAAAGTTTTCAGTGTTCACCCTACACCCTGGAACACCAGTAAATTCAGGCAATGCCGGCTGCACCATGCCTGGTGCAACCCAGAGGTCAGAACTTTCATCGTCAAGTCTTGCAGCCGCAGGCCGCCGCCCAGCTGCCTCTTGTCTCACTACACCAACTGGAAGTCTAGCAGCCCCAGGCTGCAGCCCAGATGTCTCTTAACGCACAATTGGCACATCAATGTCCTCCGCAACCACAGGCACAACAATGTCTTCCCAAACCGTAAACACAGCAATGTCCTCCCCAACCACAGGCACATCATCCACACCAAAAGTAGATTCATCAGCACTCAAAGTGTCTTCATCATCAGATGAAGCCATGTGTAGAGAAAACTCACTACCTGAATCTTCACCTCCCACCTCTGGCTCAGAATCAGAGTCAGACTCTGGACCATGGTCAGAGGAAGAATCAAAAAGCATTCCAACAACTTGCTGAGCAGTAATCCGGCGGCTAGCCATTATCCTTACAAATAAAGGAGTCTGCACAAACAACTCAACAACCCCAACACTGCGCAAAGTAAGATAAAAATGTAAGACTTTTTAAAAAAAATATATATTTAGAAAAAATATACAATTCACTTACAAGACACAACTACACTCACCAGCACCTACTCTGCAAAGACACAGCAAATAGGCAACGATATCCCACTAGAAAGAAGAAAAAAAAACTTACATCTACAGAAGGACACATCAAAAACAAATGCAAAACATGTTTTACAATCACAACAAACAGCAACAAAACATACTCGTATTACTACACACTTTGCAAAATAAACAATTACATTACAATTGAACAAAAAAAAGGTCTCTTACCAAACACATGCAACTACAGAAACAGCAGAACAACAGAACCACCAGTAACAGAACCGCACACTGCAACAATCTAAAGAGAAAAAAACCCAATACACATTAGAAGAAACAAAAACAACACACATTACAACAGGCTATGTCACAGGGTATGTCACAAATGGGGTGTCTGTCCCCAAGGGGGGAAGATCATAAATCATTATAAACGTGGGCCCCCTGGAAGCAACCCTACGGAGGGCAGAGAGGCCAAATAAAGACACGGCAGAACATACTGAAAACAAATGGGCCCAAGGAAGCAACCCTTGGCCAAGGGGTCGCTCCCTATAAAAAAAATAACCCTGGAGTCTAGTGGGCTTTTCTATTCCCCCCCCCCCCCTGGGGCAGAAAAGTCTAAAAAAATATTAGGGCCACTAGGAAGCGACCCTTCCCCAAGGGGTCGCTTCCTTTTCAAATAAAAAACAAATCCCTGGTGACTAGTGGGCTTTTCTGCTCCCCTTGGGTGCGGATCGGCCGAAAAAACGGCCGATCTGCCCCAGGGGGGGCAGAAAAGTCTGAAAAATATTTTATCCCCCTAAGGAAGCGACCCTTGCCCAAGGGGTCGCTTCCTTTATAAATAAAAAACAATCCCTGGTGTCTAGTGGGCTTTTCTGCCCCCCCTGGGTGCAGATCGGCCAAACAAAACGGCCGATCTGCCCCAGGGGGGGCAGAAAAGTCTGAAAAATATTTTATCCCCCTAAGGAAGCGACCCTTGCCCAAGGGGTCGCTTCCTTTATAAATAAAAAACAATCCCTGGTGTCTAGTGGGCTTTTCTGCCCCCCCTGGGTGCAGATCGGCCAAACAAAACGGCCGATCTGCCCCAGGGGGGCAGAACAGTCTGAAACATTATTTGGCCCCAAAAGGAAGCGACCCTTGCCCAAGGGGTCGCTTCCTCGACAAATAAATATGCCCAAAAACAATCCCTGGTGTCTAGTGGGCTTTTCTGCCCCCCCTGGGTGCAATTCGGCCAAACAAAAGGGCCGATCTGCCCCAAAAGTCTGAAAAATATTTTATCCCCCTAAGGAAGCGACCCTCGCCCAAGGGGTCGCTTCCTTTATAAATAAAAAACAATCCCTGGTGTCTAGTGGGCTTTTCTGCCCCCCCTGGGTGCAGATCGGCCAAACAAACGGCCGATCTGCCCCAGGGGGGGCAGAAAAGTCTGAAAAATATTTTATCCCCCTAAGGAAGCAACCCTTGCCCAAGGGGTCGCTTCCTTTATAAATAAAAAACAATCCCTGGTGTCTAGTGGGCTT
Organism: Lissotriton helveticus; assembly: GCF_964261635.1. Taxonomy (NCBI): domain Eukaryota; kingdom Metazoa; phylum Chordata; class Amphibia; order Caudata; family Salamandridae; genus Lissotriton; species Lissotriton helveticus. The sequence continues at coordinate 1,745,319,796 of NC_136065.1, forward strand.
TTCTGCCCCCCCTGGGTGCAGATCGGCCAAACAAAACAGCCGATCTGCCCCAGGGGGGGCAGAAAAGTCTAAAACATTATTTGGCCCCAAAAGGAAGCGACCCTTGCCCAAGGGGTCGCTTCCTCAACAAATAAATATGCCCAAAAGCAATCCCTGGTGTCTAGTGGGCTTTTCTGCCCCCCCTGGGTGCAGATCGGCCAAACAAAACGGCCGATCTGCCCCAGGGGGGGCAGAAAAATCTAAAACATTATTTGGCCCCCTAAGGAAGCGACCCTTGCCCAAGGGGTCGCTTCCTGCACAAAAAAAACCAAACACAAGCAATCCCTGGTGTCTAGTGGGGAATTCCTGGTGCACGATCGTGACGCTGTGCGCGATCGTGCACCAGGAATGCCGTGCATTGGGACATCAGGGGAGAGGAAACACAGTTTCCTCTCCCCTGATGCCTCAAGGCACCGAAAAACGTCCCCCCTGCCCCACCGGAGCAGCAAACACGCACCTCTTTGCTGGACGCGCTGGAAACAAATGGCTTCCAGCGCGTCCAGCGCTTCCTGATGACGTCGGCGTGCGCTGTGCGCGCTGACGTCACCAGGAAGCGTGGGGGGCCAGGGGGTGGCAGCGGAAAGTCTTCCGCTGCCACCCCTGCAAAAAAAAAAAAGATCGCCAGCGCTCCCCCCCAGGGCTGTACTGATGACGAAGCGGTTCCGTCATCAGCACAGCCCAACCGATGCTGATGACGGAACCGCTCCGTCATCAGCATCGAAGGGGTTAAAATAAATGTGTGGGGTTGCTCCTACACCCCCACAGCCCCGGGGACCGCCAACTCCCCAGGGCTAATTATCGTAAATACAGAAGGCCATGTGGCCCCCTGCAGCCCCGTGGATCGCCACCTCCCTGGGGCTAAATTTACATTTAAAAGATGTGTGGGGGGACACCAACCCCTCCACAGAGCTCTGGTACTGCCACCACCTGGGGGCTATATTAAAAAAAAATGTGTGGGAGGGCTCAAGCCCCCACACAGCTAAGGGGACCACAATCTCCCCGGGGCTATTTCAAAGATAGGAGGGGGGCTGCACGGCCCCTCTCCTGGAGCCTAAATGTCCCTGGGGATCACCAAACCCCCGGGCCGGGTCCAGCAATGTCCCGGTGTGCTCACCTCTGGGACATTGTAGTTTGCTATGGCTTGGCAGGAGCACTGCTCCTGCCATGCCATTGCAAACTCTGCTTCGCTTCAAGGAAGCGATAGCTGGGAAAATACTACCCAATCTATAGTGGACTAGTCTCCACTTCCTTCGGGTGAAGGATTCCAAATGATGTAGGGCGGAACAGGATGGGTATCTGATGGGAACACACTTTTTCACTACGAAAACCACGGATTCCTAGTTTGTATCCCAATCATTGTACAGTTCACTAGTTAGCTTCCAGTAACCTTGACCCATTGTCTGTGTAAAGTTTTTGTATTGCATGTAGGGATCACAGCAATGCGAGGTCATTAAATATTTCCCTAATATTACCCTACTATGTGTATAGACTTCATTCCCCAACCAAGAGCACACCAGGCGTGTTTGTAGACTGGTGGAGAAAGGGGACGTGGCCTCCTATTAGAATTCAGCAATCCTGCTGTGTGAGACTTACTGGAAGTAGCAGGAGGGGTAGTTGGCTCCGTAGGACATCCTTGGGGACCATGTACCCCTCCTGTTACCTTCAGTAGGTCCCACACAGCAGGATTGCTGAGAAGTTGTCAGAGGCCATGCCCCTTTTCTCCACCACTCTGTAAATGCGCCTCCTGATGCACTACTAGTTGGGGGATAAAGTCCCCTTGGTTACAGAGGGACCTTGGGGGCCAAGAAGCCCTCCTGGTACATTCTATAAGGCCTATGCAGCGGAATTCATGAGAGCTCCTCAGAGGCCCACTCCCTTTCTCCACCACTCTGCAAACATGACTGCTAATTAAAAAACCTTTAGGAATTCATTGAAAAAAATAAAGGTTTCAGGGACGTTATAGTTAGGCATTAGCATTTGGCAAACGTTAGAAAATCACAAAAAAACCACAGGTTACAGGGACGTTATGGTTAGGCTGACATTTCACTTGTACAAAACCTGTGAAATTCAGCCGTTATGGTTAGCTGACCTAACTATAACTTGCGCCACCGCAATGCACTGCTGATGACGTCAGATATTTCATCACTCATTACATGGTCAGTGACATCACTGATGACATCATCCACATAGTCTCTGATGCACCCAGTCATATCCAAATATAACCTTTCATGCACCCACTCCAAATTTCAGACTGTCTTTCTAGAAACCATTGACACACCAATACCAGCAAGTACATACCCACTCACTGATTCATAGATCTACACACACATCCACTCACTCACCCATACAGCTATTCATACACCCAGTCACTCACCAATACAGCCTCTGATATATCCACTCATACACTCATACAGACACTCGCACACTGCCACTCACCCATAGCTCTACTTACACACCCAGTCACTCACCAGAGTCAATCACACTGCCACTTACTCACCAATACATTTATGCACGCACCATCTCACTTATTCATACAGATACTAACATACTTTCTCTCTTATACAATCACTGATACAAGCACATACCCATCCATACAGCCACTCTCACAATCACTCATTAACATATACAGTGACTTATATACTCCAAAACTACCACTGAGACCTCCATTCACTCACCATCATAGCCATTCTCACACTCACTCACCCCTACAGCCCTTCACAGATGCACTCATGAACCCATACACTCAGTGAATCACCCACTCACACATCCATGCAAGGGGTCACACACCCCCACTCACCCACACAGACACATACAGGTACTCAGACAAGCATCCAATAACCCACAAAGACACCCATGTAGCTACATACCAACATATGCAGCGACTTACAACCAACTGACAGACTGATACAGACATTCACACAGATTAGTCACTCACCTATACTTTCACTGAGACACATATCCTCACTCACCTACACAGTCAGTCACACACCCACTGAATCATCCATACACTCTCATACACCCATTCATTCGTCAATACACCTTGGTATATACGTAATGTTATAGTTAGGTAATTATGTCAGTGACTACATTAACTTTATGAACTAAAGATAACACAGAAAAACTATAACTTGCACCCATGCCATGCACTGCTTTTGGCCTCACATATTACATCACTCATGATATGTTCTATAATATCATTTAGGATATCACTAATGTCATCTCAAATTGCATCACGGTCCACATGCTTCTGCACCCTTCCTGTGTCCAGTGCCAAGACCCTTTGTCTTCCCCAAACCCACTGCGCCCCTGCTGCTACTCCCCCACAACCCTCCTCACCCTGAACCATGGATGCATCTTCCTACATTGCTGCAAAGCCACACTGACTAATTTCAATAGACATTCTTCTGCGCCACCTGCCGCTTATTATACTTTTCTCACTTCTGCACCCTTCTCCTACCCCTCCAACCACTGCCCTACCCGGTACCCACGAACCAACACCTCAGAACCCCCGACACTCCAACCCCTGTCCTACCTCTTCTTCAACACCCGCTCCCTTGGCAGAGACTTCACCGAAGTTTCAGACCTCCTGCATAACTTGTTGTTCTAGACATTCTGTCTCCTATATAGGCCTCGGTCATCGCCATGGCTACACCCCTGATGAAAAATCTGAAGATTGGTACAGGATGAAGAGACCCAGAAGAGGGCTTGCCATCCTTTTTTTAAAAAGAACATCCTCGGCTCCACAACCTCTGCAGCAAATCCCAGGAATAGCATGAAATACCTAACCTTCAAGCTTCACATCATCAACAAAGACAACCTGAGTGGCACCCTAATTGCGAATCTCTACCCCCCTGGTACTTGATGACAGTGCTTTTATCCTCCATGGCGATTTCAACTGCTACCTGGAGAACCACACAGCACAACCAGCCTCCTGGAGGACCTGGCAACATGCAAACTCACAAGGCCCACTTTCACTGCCAGACATCTCCTGGACCCAGTCTTCACTAGCATCAATGAAGTCACAGTGGACAAGCACACACAGCTCACTTGATCCTTACATATGCCCATCCTGCACCACTACGGAACAGCGCCCACAAACTCTGCATCATGAGACTGTAAAAATATTGCAGAAGAAACTTCCATAGAGCTTCTAGACTAAATACCACAACACCACAATGACCTCCCCTGATCCATCTCCAACTTCAGCACCTGGATCACCTCTTGCCCAAACACCCGACTCCTTTCAAAACTACCAAGACCAGCAGAACCATGCCATAAGCAAGCTGGGATACAGAAGAACTTGGAGCCACCAAGTACCACTTAAATCAAATCAAATGTAGATGCATGCAGAGCCACAATGACACTGACAAGATAACCTACTCATCAAGCCTCTCTAGCACTACCATCGACAAATCGGAGCCACTGAATGATCCACTCTTACCAACTGCAACAAAAATATTAACAACAGCACCAAGGATATCATAGTGAAGATTTTACCTCTCCAGCAGCTAACTCCACTAGAATGACCCCATCACAGGAGCTCAGCACTCAGCTCACCCTCTTCTTCAGCAGCAAGATCAGCAATAGCTACAATAATTGTTTCATCCCAGTCAGACCCACATCAGGACTAACCTTCATATAGCCACCTTGACCAGTCTGCTCACCATCACCCCACAAAAAATTGCACAAACCATGCAGTACATTCACTCCAGAGAACCTGCAGACTCCTGACCTCAATAAATCTTTGCCAAAGGATTGGACCCCATCAGTCCAGTTCTTACCTTGACAGTGAAAATATCAATCAACACAACCACCTTCCTTGATGCCACAGTGCTATACCTCCTTAAGAAACTCTCACTGTACCCGAAGACCTTAGCCAAGTACCGGCCGATCTCTCTGCTGGTGAAAGTCATGAAGGAAATCATCAACTAACAATTAGACACTGACCAATATGAGAAACACTTCCCCTATACCTCTCAATCTTGATTCAGTACCAACCCCATATCTAAGATTGCCGTTATCACTGCCACACACCACATTTGACTGATCATAGATAGAGGAGACTTTGCTGCCTTGTCCTATCAGGCCTATCAACCACCTTTGACACTGCTTCAACCCTCATCTTCATTCAATGCCACCACAGATCTAGCACATAAGGTAACATGCTTCACTGGATCTGCTGTTCTCTAACAGACTGCACTCAGTCAGTCAGCCTGACTTCCTTCACACTCCCCACTGACAACCTAACTTGCAGAGTTCCTCAAGGATCTTTGCTCAGCCCCACACTCTTCAACACCTACATGGCCCCTCTCACCAGCATCATCTGTTTCCACGGAATCAATGTAATTTCCTACTCGAAAGACAACCAGCTCTTCCTCTCTCTCTCCGATAACAAACATGTAGCAGCCAGACTAACATTAACTCCTGCATACCCGAAGTCACCAGAAAGATGAAAATCAACTCTCTATAACTCAACTCAGAGAAAATGAAAGTAGTACTCTTAGGCAAAGTCTCCTTGCCGTGGAACTGCACCTGGTGGTCTACAGAACTCTGACCCACACCTCACCCTGTAACCCAAGCTAAGAACCTCAGTATAATGGTTGAAAACCAGCTCGCCATAAACGGCAAAGTGGGTGTCTTCTCCGCCTACTGTGTTCCACATCCTCAAAATGCTAATAAAATGCTTGAGTGTTGACCAGTACTAAAAATCTGGGGGCATATTAGCAAGAACGTCATTACAATTATTGCCGTTTTAGCGGCAGGAAACTGCCGCTAAAACGGCGATAATGGGCTTGTTAATATGCGTTATAGAATTCCAATAGAAGTCTAGGTTAGTTGTGCAGGACATCTAACCTGGGCTTCTATTGGAATTCTATAAGGCATATTAGCAAGCCCATTATCGCCGTTTTAGCGGCAGTTTCCTGCCTCTAAAACGGCGATAATTTTAACGGCATTCTTGCTAATATGCCCCCTGGTTCTTCACCTAGGTGTGGCTCAAACACAGCCCACTTAGCACAACACAATACAACACATTTTGAAACATTCAGGTCCGTAGAGTCAACTATAGACTGTATGGCACATGGTGAAGGAGTAGAATACACCACAGAGACCATAGATGGACAATCAATCAATCAATCATCATTTGTAAAGTGAGGCACATCATCTGTGGGGGTCTTGAGGCACTGGAGATAATTTCTTCTACGTGGAAGTTTGATCATTAAAGCATCCAGATCTTTAGTTCTCTTCTGAATTACTGGAGCAATGGTGTTGTCCTCAGGTACAGGTCGTGGATGTTCCAAGCTTTGGCAGCCAGGTGCTAGAAGGAGCGGCCTGAGCTGTTTGGTCAGCGGAAGAGGGAAGTTGATCGAAGGTTTCTGATTGGTGTGTAGACAGTCAGCATTTGATGATGCATGCTAGTCCTTTTTGTGTAAGCCCTCGAAGGTGTGGGTCAGCATCTTGAACTGGCATCTCTTCTGAATCCAGAGCCAGTGTAGTTTCTTGAGATGGGGTGTGATGTGGATCCTTCTGGTGAGGACGAGTATGAGTCTTGCCGCTGAGTTAAGTCTGTAGTCTCTTCAGGGGGCAGACTGTGATGCCCACATAGAGTGTGCTTCCATAGTCCAGTCTGCTGGTGATGAGAGGTTGCTTGACGGTCTGTCTTGTATTTCCTAGGACCCACCTGAAAATCTTGCAGAGCATGAGAAGGGTGTGGAACCAGGCGGAGGAGACTGTATTGACTTGGTTTCTTCATGGAGAGCTTGTTGTCCAGGATGATGCTGAGTTTGTTGGTGTGGTTGGTTGGAGCGGGGGTGTGCTACCATGTGTCGTTCCATGGCAAAGTGTTGTTTCCAACGATGAGGACTTCCATTTTGTCCGATTTGAGCTTAAGAAAGTTGTTCTTCATTCATTCCGCGACGTTCATCATGCATCTGTGTTAGTTAACTTTTGTGGTCGAGGGATCTTTGGATAGTGAGAGGATGAGCAGTGTGTGATTAGTGTAGGTGATGATGTTGAGTCACTGCAATCAGACAGTGTCAGCCATGGGGTGTCATCTAGGTATAGAAGAGGGTCAGGATGAGGGACAGGCCTTGGGGGAATTCCACAGATGATCTCCTTGGGCTCTGAGGAAAAAGGTTGAAGATGGATCCTTTGGGTTCTGCTGGTGAAGTACGAGGTGTTCCATTTGAGGGTGTTTCCTTGGATCCTGATGTGGTGAAGTCTGTTGATCAAGATGTGGTGGGGGTCAGTGTCAAATACTGTGGACAGGGCCTGGAGGATTCCCCATGGTATAAGAGGGCTCTGATGTCTTTGGTGGTTGCGATCAGGGCTGTCTCATTGCTGTGGTTGGCTTGAAACCCTGATTGGTATGGATTCAGGAGGTTGTGGTATTCTAGGTGTTGGGTGAGTTGCTGGTTGATCGCTTTCTCAAGGAGTTTTCCTGGGTAGGGGAGAAGAGAGATGGACCAGTAGTTCTTTTGTTCGGATGGGTCAGAGGAAAGCTTTTTCTGGAGGGGCCTCACTTCAGTGTGTTTTCAGTCCTCAGAGAAGGCGGACGCGGTGATGGAGGTATTCAGGACCCAGTGGTGGCTCCTCCGCTAAGGTGGAGGAGCATCACCCCATTGCTTTACAGCAGTGAAATAATGGAAAAATGAATGATAATAACTCAAGGTTATTATCATTTTATGTTGTCCTGCTGCAGCAACTCTGCAGGGTGGGGCTGCTCTGACACAGGATATGGGGTAGTGGCGAGAACACTTTGCAAGTGCAAATGAATGTTTGGCCGGCCGTCTGGGGCCGGCCAAACATTCATGCGCACTTACCATGTTCTCCATCCAGGCTTCATTACAGCATGGGTGGAGAACATGCCCAGGCTCCTATTCACTGGCTGAGCGCTGAATGACAGTGCTCAGACCAGTTACAGGCCAGGTCCTCCGTGGACTGGAAACAAGCATCCTAGGACCGGTTTCGGGCTTTCAGCCCTCATCAGCCAGGATAGCTTCACTCCAGTGGCATGGAGTGCACGGGACCCATGTCTGGGCATACCCGTCCCACTCAGGGTGACAAATGCAAAAAGAACAATTGATGGACAGATTGTCCAGCATTTGTTCCTTTTGCTTTTGTCGCCTTAAGTGGGAAGGGTATGCCCAGACGTGGGCCCTATGCTCCCTGCGCCACTGGATTCCAGCAAGCCTGGCTGATGAAGTGTGATACCCTGAAACCGGTCCCAAGATGCTTGTTTCTGGTCCAGTGAGGACTTTGCTTGGCAGTTCGGGCTGGATTGTTCCCATGAGGAGCAGGGTCAAGACTGATTTACACATGGCTAGATCTAAACTGGGGTGGCTTAGTGAACAAAAAAACAATGGATTAAACCCAGATCTTTGTGACTGGGGGTGAATGTTTGCATTGTTCAGCATTCCGTCCATTATTTGTTCCTTTTACTTTTGTTTCCCTAAGTGGGATGGCTATACCCCCAGAAGTGGGTCCTGTGCTCACTGCACCACTGGATTCAAGCTAGCATGGCTGATGAGGGGGGATACTCTTAAAATGGTCCCAGGATGCTTGTTTCCGGTCCAGCAAAGACCTGGTTTAGCAGTTTGGGCTGGACTGTTTCCATTTGGATCAGGATCAAGACTGATTTTCATATGGCTGGGTCCAGCCTGGGGTGGCGTAGTGAGCAAAAGAACAATTGAATTAACCCCGATTTTTGTGATTGGAGAAGAATGTTTGAATTGTTCAGCATTCCGTCCATCACTTGTTCCTTTTGCTTTTGTTATCTGAAAGCATATTCCCAAACAGAGATCAGGTCTCACCTGTTCCATGAAGTAACTAGACCCAAAAAATGAGATAAAATAATGCCATCAATTACCATTTGCATGTGCAATTTAATAGAATGATAGTTCGATGTGGGCAACCACTTCAGAAACAATTTACCAATGCTGTTGGTAGTAATGTGTTTGCAATTTGTTTGATGAGCGAGCGGGTCTTATGATCCTTAAGGATAGAAAATCCAATTGTTTGTTGGATAATACTATTGAGGAAAATGTACTCTCAGGGGTAAAGTCATGCAGAAAACAATGTGAAAGAAAACATAGATTGTTGTTGTTCAGTTTTTCAAACACCTTACACTAGTATTTTGAAGTCAGTATATAGCTTTATGCAACAGCACTGTTTACAGCATCTTCAGATCCCCCAAATAAAAATACGCTTTTAAATTACGCCTATATCAAAGTACACACATGAAAGGTTTGGGGCTGTCTACGTACGCTTGAAATGCCAAAATGTAGATTGGCCTCTAGATTTGTGAATGCAGTGGAGACCATAATGATGGAAGCAGGATATGGCTTGATAATTATCAGTGTCAAGATAATGGTTGTCAACCTCTAATGATGCCTATGTGTTGAAGTCATCCAAGAACTGCTTTACTGATTTGATGTCCCTTGGGTTAGCAAATGGACCTAATGTGACTATCATCTAGAGAAAGGGGCAAGACATGTGGTATTTCAATAATTTCCATTGCCCCTAATATTCGATAAGGAACTGTATACCAAAAGAATCTATGAGACGATTACACAGTTATGTTAGCCAAAGCATAGTTCCTGGCCACACAATGAGAGCTCATGTGCAGCTGCAACTGTTGCAAAACAAAAGACTATCTGCAATACAAGAGATATTAAACTGTGGTCATGGTGAAGATTAGATCATTAATTCACAAATGGAGTGATTTGCCATTGCAACCCTAAAAAAAGACTAAACTGGGCCGATGTACCAGCTGATGTTACTGTGAAAGGTAACAATCAAAGCGTGTTGTACTAACGATTCAGACATAGTGCGGTTTGGAACTAGAAGAAGAAAGTTAATCCTTGTTATATAAGGTACAGGTTCCTCTTGCAGTGGTGCAGAGGGGCAGCGGTTCACTGGTGATGACAAAACTGGGGATATGATTTTGACTCAGCTGATCTATAATTGGTGTACCTCCAGAATAGAGAGAGGCTGGACTGGACTAATCTGGAAGCACCTGTTCTCAATCGGAGGTCATTGAACAGGATCAAACACATGGTGCATCTTGTTGTGACCAATCAATACCTGAAACTTCTTGGCACCTGGCAATAGAGGCAGCAAAAGGGTGCCAGGGTCTTCTACCCCAATAACTGGAACAAGTGGTTGGTATAATTGCCCAATAGTCTGGAATTTATTTTCTATTTAACCAATTCTCCTTCTTTCAAGAGTCATCATCCAGCAGCTATGGTGTCAGCGGCAGATTGGAAAGCCTTCAATGTTGAATGTTTCACTTTCATTCATTGGATGTCTGCAATAGATGACCACATGAACCAAACATTGACTCCACCTTCCCAGGAGAAGTAGATCAGAGTGATATACCAAACAACCTCTCATGTGATGCACATCACTTTATATTACCTCTCAGTAGGTTATTTAATGCTATCTGGGCCTGCTATAGGTAGTAGTACCATAAGCATTACAAGTCGGTATTCTTATTATAGCGTACCAGTAGCTCACTATATGATTTTTTTTATGTTTGAAAAGCTTTATTAAAAATAATAATGATAACAATTGACATCAGCAAAGGAGAAAATACAGCATACAAGTCAGATGAAAGTCACAGCATTGCTAATGTCAAACTAGTTAACTAAAAGCATTTTATGGGGTTTTTAAGGGGAAAGGGAAGGGGGAAGGGGAAAGGAGAAAGAGAAAATGTACTATAACATAACCTTGCTACAAAAGATAACGGCAAAGGAGGGAATAATGCAAGCAATAATCAAAAATTGTATAATATATGTAAAACAATAATAATAAAGAGAAACTGTAAAACAGTATTGAAATACAAAAGAAGGAGAGAGTAAAATCATTCAAGGGGGTTTAAAATTTTCGGAATTGACAAGAACCGGTTTCTCTTGAGCTAAATGATCTAGGTATGTGGTAAGAGGTAACCTGTCAGGTACTCCGTGCTCATCGGGATCCAGTTGATGCTCTATGGGTCCACCTCCAGACCTCCCCAAACTCTGCTACAAATTTACCCAGAGCTTAGAGGTGATCAGGTGAGGAAAAAAAGGGGTAGGGAAGGTGCTGCGTGGGAATAGGAACCTGAAAGACAAAGGACAGACCATTACTCAGGTTTCCACAGCCTAACTACTCTCTATATTCGCACTAGTGTTGTTACACGTACCTTGCTGAATACGCTGTGGGGGACTACTACTGTGGGCTCCGAACGGCCTCTCCTAACATGGAACAACCTGGTGGAGAAGTGTGGCTCAATGGTTAGAGCGGCAGACCCTGATGCAGAGGTCTAGCCTGGGACCAGGGTTCAATTCCCCGCCTCGGCGGGTTTTGGGCTCAAAATTCCACGGACCTGACAATTCTCGCCTCGGTGCCTATTTCAGTCATGGAGTCCCACTCTGCAACTCTGGACAATAGCTTGCTTAATCTCCACAACGGCCCCCACAATGCTAAGGATGCCTGGCCTCCACCTTGGGAGTGCCCAGGAGTGGACACCTCACAGGCAAAGCCAGGATGGGTTCCACAGCGGTATTCGTACAAGTGCCTTGAGACCCTTGCGGGTGAGTAGTGCGCTATACAAGTATCAATTTAGAATTTATTTTCTACAATACACAAGCATGTATTAAACACCCATACCCTCAATCAATCCCCCCCAGACACCTGGGCTACCCTTCCGCATACATACGCAGGGTCATGCACCATGTAGCCAAAAAGGAATGGTCAAAATCCCCACAGGAGCAAGTATCCACAGTAGAGAGGAGATATTATTCAAGACAAACCCCTTCTGTTCACTCCACAGAACAGGGATCGTGATCCTCAGAAGGCAAGCACCGGAACAAAATGATAAGGGGTCAAACACCAAAACAAATAGTTCCAAGAACGTTGTAATCCTCAATACCGCGCCACCATATCACAGTATTATACGGAATCTACAGTACCTCTGGGCTCCTATGCTGTGCCAGACTTCTAGTAATCCTTATGACCGAGACCCCCAAGGATCCGCAGATATGGCAATCTGCACGGGGCTGCTGTGGTCCATCAAGTGGCTATGGTAGATCACAAGGTACAAATCACCAGGTCCCGAAATGAGATCCAGCGGCCACTGAATCTCGTGTCACAATATTCAAACGAGGAAGAAGACTCCTGGTCGGCCGCCGCGAACAAACAAAGAACTCACCTCTCCCGCGAAGCAGCACGGAAGAGACCGCGCAACCGCTGCGCACCGGGTGACAGATAGCTGGAGTCCGTGTCTTCAGCAGAGACGTCTGCGAAGCGCCACAGAACTCCTGGAAATGTAGCGGGCAGTCACTCTGCTACGGTACCGATGTCAAAATCCAATACAACCCGACTTCCGTGTTGGAGGTGTCTATATAGGTCCCGCCTACCTGAAGAAGGGATTTCTGGGACTGGTAGTTTTAGATGAGCTAGGCAGTCGCGAAACCGCTTCAGATCCTGACAGTACGTCCCCCTCCCAAGCGCCTCCTAGAACCCGGCTTCCCGGGATTGCGAGCATAGAACGGACACACCGCCCTAGGGGCATGCACACCGGAGCTGGGTTCCCATGAGTCATCCTCCGAGGTATACCCCTTCCAGGAAATGAGGCACCAGAGATGACCTCGCCTGAACCGGGAATCCACAATCCGTCGCACTTTGTACTCCAACTGACCATCCCTCTCCACCGGAGGCGTCGCCAAACGCCATCCCCCAGTTGCGGGTTTCAACAGGCTACAATGAAATACCGGGTGGATCCTCAGAGACGCGGGCAGCTTCAACCTGTAGGCCACAGGGCTTACCTGACGCAGAACCGGGTACGGACCGATGAAACGTGGATGGAAAATGCTGGGATACCGGAACCGGTTGTTCTTGGTGGACAACTACACACGGTCCCCCACCTCATAGGTAGGACCTGCCTGGCGATGTAGATCCGCCCATTTCTTATAGGATAGTTTAGCCCAGACCAGCTCCGCTTGTATCCGTTTGTGCATCTCCAGCAGGTTCTCCACCTGAGCGTGTACTGAAGGGTGGTTCCTCACCTCACTCGGTATGGTCAGGGGCAGAGTGTTAGCATGATATCCGGTGTTAGCCCTGAAGGGTGTCTCTTTAATGCAACTCTGTCAAGAATTATTGTATGAAAGTTCTGATAACCACAGCAACGACACCCAGGACTCCGAGGCCTCTTTCGCATAGCATCTCAGGTACTTCTTAAGAGTCTGGTTCAGCCTCTCGGTCTGTCCATCTGTCCGCGGATGGAAGCTAGTGGACAGAGCCACCTCCACGTAAAGCGCCTTACACCAAGTTCACCAGAACCTGGCGACAAACTGCGGTCCCCTGTCAGAAATAATGACCCTGAGGAGGCCATGTAACCGAACCACCTGTTGCAATAACATCTGCGAGGTCTGGGAGGCTGTGGGCAAATTCTTGCATGAAAGAAAATGTCCCAACTTCGTTAAACTGTCCACCACCACCAAAACAGCATTGCACCCTTGATCCATGTGCAATCCCACGACGAAATTGAGGCTGATGATCTGCCAAGGACTTGAAGGAGTAGGCAGCGGCATCAGTGCCCCCTTCCTTCCGCTGTTATCTCCCTTGGCCCGGGCACATGTGTCACATTGGGACACCCACGACATCACATCCTTAGCCATGGTTTCCCACCAGAAAGAGCGCTGCATGGATTGAAGCGTTTTCTTGTAGCCAGGATGACCTGCTTACACTGCGTTATTACACCAGTTGAAAGCTTTCAGTCAGGCCTCATGCTGCGGTAAGTACAGACGGTTCTGATGTAAGGGTATGCCGTGTTGAAAAGTTCGTTGTTCATTCTGAGTGGCCCATTCTTGCCACTGGACCAAGGAGTGGTGGTTCTTCACCTGGTCCAGGAATTGGTCTACGGTGACCACACATAGAACCCGATCCGGGGATACTATAGCCTCCGGCGTCACCAGACGAGGGCTGTCCTCATCGCTCTGTCTTGACAGAGAGTCTGCTTTCCTGTTGTCAGAGCCAGGACGGAAGGTTATCACGAAATCGTATTCGGCAAAGAACAAGGTCCAACGCATCTGTCTTTGGGAGAGGTGTCTAGCTGTCTTCGTGAATTGCAGATTGCGATGATCCGTGTACACTGTTATGGGATGCCGAGCCCCCCACAAGTATTGTCTCCACTCCTGGAAGGCTCTCTTGATCGCCAGTAGCTCTTTCTCTGCCACAGTATAGTTGATCTCAGCATTGTTCAGTTTTTTGGACAAAAACGCAACCGGATGCAGCTGCCCTCTCTCCCTATCCCGTTGTGATAGGACCGCTCCCATAGCCACATCTGAGTCATCTGCTTCAACAACAAAAGGCGTATTGACCTGAGGATAATGCAATATAGGTGCAGAACAGAAAGCCTTCTTGAGCTGCACGAACGCTTTTGTTGCTTCGGGAGTCCATAAAAAAGGAACACCTTTTCTCAACAGTCTGGTTGCAGGGGCTGCCAACTGAGAGAAATGGGAGATGAATCTCCTGTAGTAGTTGGAGAACCCAAGGAAACATTGCACCTCACGCACATTCCTGGGAACAGGCCATTCTTGCACCGCTGCCACTTTCCTCTCAGCCATACTGAACCCCTGTGGACTTAAGATAACACCCAAAAGCTCCACCTGTCGTACACTGAACTCACATTTGCTAAGTTTGCAAAACAAGCTGTTCTCCTGCAAACGTTGGAGAACCATGCTCACATGTTCAGCATGTTGTGCCGGAGAGGCTGAATAAACCAGTATGTCATTGATGTACACAATCGCTATGCGATCCAGGTATTCTTTCAGCACATCGTTTAAAAAATACTGGAATGCCGCCGGGACGTTGCACAACCCGAACGGCATTGCCAAGTATTCATACAGCCCGTATCGCGTCTTGAACGCTGTCTTCCACTCATCCCCTTTCCGAATGCGGACCAGATGGTAGGCTCCTCTGAGATCAAGGCGAGTATAGATAGTAGCCTCTCACCTGATCCAACAACACGGGGATGAGCGGAAGCGGATACCGGTTCCTCACAGTGTTTTTATTCAAGACGCGATAATCGATGCAAGCCCTCAGATCCCCATTGGCCTTAGCTGTAAAGAGAAGAGGAGAGGCTGCAGGGGAGCGTGAGGGCCGGATAAACCCAATAGCGCAAAAGTGGTCCAGGTATTCTCCAAGATGTCTATTCTCGGGTTCAGACAATGCATACACCCTACAAGAAGGAATGACTGCTCCATCCACCAGGTCAATACGGCAATCATACTCGCGATGAGGCGGTAACACCTCGGCTTTAGCTTCACTGAACACCTCCTGATATGCAGCATACTCGAGAAGGAGTTCGGCCATTTTCTCTGCTGCCGTGGCCACCTGGTGAGCAAGAGCGAGGGTCAAGGCTATCGAGTGATGGTCTTTCATGCAATTAGACAGGCACTCCATGGACTGGAAACAAATGGTTTTCTGTCTCCAATCCATGGAGGGGCTGTGTCGTCACACCCAGGGCATTCCCAGGATGAGTTCGTACTGAGGGGCCTCGATGATATTTAGGATGATGTCTTCCACATGATCTTGTGGATCCCCTGGAAGAGTCAATTCTAATGTTTCGGTGTGTTCGGTTATGGGACCTGATTTCAGTGGGGTACCGTCCACCGCCAGCACTGGTTCGGGTTTCTCGCTGCGCACTCGGTTCAGCCCTAACCGCTGTACCAGTCCGTTATCTATGAAGTTACCCGTGGCTCCAGAATCTATCATAGACCGGACAAGATGCGTCGTTTGGTTGGTCTTAAGCTGCATGTCCAGAACTATGTTTGACTCAGAGCTTTTCAGTTCGGGAATGCCCAAGGATGGAATCTGCCATACTGGACCCTGTGCCTCCCCCACTGCTCCTGCAGCGGATGTTGGACTCCCATCCTGTCCCCCCACCACCGTTACTGCCATTTTCTTCCCTGGAAAGTATGTGGTTTTTCTCTTTGGTATCGCCGGACAGTCTCTGACGCAGTGGCCCTTCTTGCCACAGTACATACAGAGCCCCTGAGCCCGGCGACTCTCCCTCTCTGCCCTGGATAAAGGCGGTCTGACCGCCCCTATATCCATGGGTTCTGGCTCTGCTTCCTTAGGGGTAGCCAGAGACCGGTTCTCATTTTCCTTTACCGACATTGGCCTATCTCCCTTTCGGCGTTCTCTGCCTCTCTCCGCCATTCGGTGATCCAACCTCAGTGTGAGATTGATCAGGTCGATGCATGAGGTGGGTTGGGGGTCGATTTGTGCCAACACGTCTTTCATGTCGTCGCACAAGCCTTGATAGTAGAGGGACATCCTCTTCTCCTCCGGCCATGCGGTCTCTGCTACCAAGCGATTAAACGCCGTCATGTAAGACACCAGATCTTTTTGCCCTGCTTGAGCTCTAACAGCTCCTTATCCGCACTAACGGTGGTAGCCCGTCGGTCGAACACCCTTTCGAATTCCTTCCTGAATTCTGTCCAGTCTGAGAGCAAAGGGTCATCGTTCCGAACCAATGGAACTGTGGAAAATTAGTACGATTTTGGTAAACATTATCTGCGCCATCTTGCCTTTCCCCCTGATGCCACACTTTTTGTCGTGCGCGCCCGCCATTTTAGGTGCCTCGATCAAGAATAGCCCTTTTGCATGCCACTGGCCCCCGACGTAGCCCTTCGCCCTCACCAAGCCTGCACGCTGACCAACCCCCTGCTCGCACCTGCTTTGAGTCATAAACCCCTCTTCAGCGCAGCTCTGCCTCAGAACCCCATCCTGTTCCCAGCGCGACACCTCCCTTCATTCCTTTTCATGGTCCCAGGCCCTTTGATGCCAACCCCCTTTTTCCTGTGTGTGCCCGTTTGTCTTCCTCGTTCCCAGGCCGACACCCAGCTCTGCCGGTACTATTCCTCGCCCCTCCCCGTACAGTAGAAAGCTTCCCTCATCAAAGGACCCCCGAGTTGATCAAAGCCCCCACCCCATGAGATCCGATCGAACCCCCCACATTCCATGAATCGGCGGAATATCCAGCTGCGCGATAATCATCACCTGTTGTGACCGGGGTGGGGACTTCTACTGTAAATGTGTGTGGGAACGGGCCCGAGGGGGAGATTCCGGGAATGTCTTTCCGTACATCAAAGCATTGCCATGAACATGTAATCTATAATAAAGCAATAAAACCTGTATATAAGAGGCCAGGCCTCAGAGATGCAGCTAGAGCACCTCAGAACGATACCTGCTGTCTAACTGTTGTGTTCTCCTCCGGAGAGAATAAACCTTGTTTCCTGCCTTCCCGCCTCCAGCGCCTGCATCTTCATTGATTAATAATTCGTGGGTTACAGAGGCAATACCGCCGGGCAAATATCGATTGTCCACGACCCTAGATTCTACAATTGGCGTCCCAAGCGTGGGGCCCATCAGCGACTCGTGGATCCAGTGGGAGAGGTCCTGACGACAGAGTGAACGACTGCAACGATCGGGAGAGCTCTTGCCCAATGGACCCTCGTCTGGCAGCCGATCATCCGAACTTCACTAGTTCCGAACAGACCTCTCTCGAGTGATCTATGGTCCTGACTGGGAACCATTAGGAGTGCCGTGAGAAATACGAGAAAAAGAGGACGAACGGGCGCTGGATTCGGAAGACAAGAAACTGTCCATACGGTCCGGGTAAGGTCGTGTAAACACGACAAACTGCAAAATAATTGTATTGGTTGTTCAGAAAATACTAGTATTACTCTTTATTTGACTTATTTGGAGATTCACTGTCTGCACACGGAGAAACAGTAGGCTCTTTCCCTTTTGCAAACAGTGAAGGATAGGTAACGCAGCCGTCGTGCCTATTTTTCTCCCCCACTGATTCTATTATTTATTAACGGTTTTTGGGAGATTCCCTCTCCCACACTGATTAACTGGGTTCTTTGACCCCGAACTACTGTTCACGGATTGTTTTCTGGAGATTCTCTGTCTGCAAACAAGAAATAACAGATTCCTCTTTACGGATAGTGAAAGGGTAGAGGACGCAGACTTTTGCGCCCCTACTTATTCTCCCCACTGATTTTTATTTTATTTTTATTGGTTGTTTTTATTGGTTGTTTTTATTGGTTCATGAGGTATTCACTGCCTGCAAACAACGTAGAATAGAAATATTCTGTCTAGTCTTTGCACACAGTGATAAGATAGGCAGTGCTGACTTTTGTCCCTCGTTGCGAGCCGTCATGTCTGTCTTCTCCCCACTGATTGATAACTGGTTCAGCCCGGACTGTTTATTAGAGGTGGATCATCTAGCTCCGCTGGAAGGCACCCCTAATAAGGACATGTTCATAAACTATGGATTAGTTACCATAGCCTATAATAAATTGTGGCACAGGTATACCAAAGAAAGTCAAGACAAACAGTGGCCACTGGTAGGATCCTTCGATCTTGATAAAATAGAAACGTTAGAAATAGCCCTTCGTAATAATAAGACAACGCCTATTATGCTCGACAGTCTCGGTATGTGGCGCAAAGAGGCAGTGCAACGAAAGAAAAGAGACGAGGACAGAGCAGGTAGAGGAATATATCAACAGGACAACCCCTGGACACCACGACCCGAAAGTTATCCCCCGACACTACGCACAGGACGGCCAGACTTAGGGCAAGACCAATGTGCTTTTTGTAAATGTATCGGACACTGGAAAGCCCAATGTCCGACTTTACTGAGCGAGAGTAGGAACAGAGGACCGACAGGAACAGCAGCCCGGAAGAAAGGGAAAAAGCGCGAGACAAAGAAGAATCAGACTGACATGGTCAGGCCAGATAGAACCACCACGTTCGATTATGCCCGATGGCACAGATTTCGCCAGACTGATTTCAGCGACATGTTCGAGTTTTCATAGATCGAACAACGTCAAGACGGGAACCCAGTCTAGCTCTAAATTAACAGACGGAAAAAGATAATTATGGCCAATAACTGTTTTATGTTTGTCTTGGGTCTTTTTATATAATATTTGTACTGTCTCCCCGTCTGAGTTTGTGTGTACGTAATGCATGGATCTGCGTCATCCCTCTGCCTGTGCTACTTTGGCACTTAAACCTTTTGTTAACAGAAGCATTAGTATGGAACAACCTGGAAAGAAAGGAGTGAGAAAACGAAATCCATAGGCCACTTATGAACTTGAACTTTTATTTAACATAACTAACAAGAAACAAATAACAATATGTAATAATAACACTTAATAATGCCCTAACAACAGAAAACGTTTGAAACAAGAACGGTAAAACTAGAAAATGAAAGTCAACAGAACATTCGCCCCCCCCCCCCATTCTGGAACCTTCCAAAGTAGGGCAGGGTTACGGTTACGCCCAGCCGGCGGCAACCATATAAAGCGGGCCCTGCTGCCAACACTCGGTCAGGAAATCTTAACATATGGGGGAGCCGAAGGAGAGGCAGGGGCCAGCGGAGTCCCGCCACAGCGGCCCTGGATAGTTGCAGGCAGTCCCGCCACATGTCCCCCCGGTCCAGCCACCAATGGCCAGGGACCGGGGCCAACGGGATCCGGCTGCAGCCGATGAGCCAAAGAACCCGTTCATGGGGCCAGAGCAAGGGGCGTCCGGCCGACATCCGCCGGAAGCCCGGTCCAGAGAAGGACAGGACACTTCTTTCTTTTCCCCTCCGTAATGGCCGCAGCAGCACGCCCGGCGCCACTTCTGTCATGAACAATGGCCGCGACAACTCTGGGCGGCGGGATGTCTTGTACACACCTCCAGTCCTGGTCGGGCTGGGAGGGAGAGGCGACGCGGACGAGCCTCTCCCACCCCCACGGATAGGAGGTTTCCCAGCCCCCGGCCCAGCGCCGAACTCCTCCAGCCAGGCGGTGGTGCCAATACCTGCGTAGCACCGAACATACCATGGTGGCGCCCCGATACTTGCGCAGCACTGAACATGCAACGGTGCCGATACTTGCGCAGCACCGAACATGCAACGGTGCCGATACTTGCACAGCACCGAACATGCACCGCAGGTGGCCATACTTCCGCAACACTGGACATGGGTTCATTCCAAAAGGTCTCCTCCACTCTTGCAGACACGACGAAGGGCGGCCGCTGCAGGCCTCAAAATGGCGTCTGGGCCCCCTGGAAGGCGGGTCTCGGCCGCTAGAGTAACTGTGAACGGCAACGTAACTCGGGCGCTTGCCCACCGGAGCACGAGCCCCCACCTCCGACAGCACCCCCACAGCCTTGAAGATTCTACAAACGTCCCAGGAGCCCTCGGCCCCTGCAGGCTTCCGGTGAGGGACCACTGCCTCGATCGCTAACAAAACAAGCATGACATTGCCACTCTTTCTGTTAGCATGAATTCTCGAACTGCCGAAAAGGACTCTGGTCCAACTGCCGGTTGTAGGAAACATTTTTTTCTGATACTACTTCCGGACTAACCCGGCCCCGCCCAAAATGGCGCCGGTGACAATAGGAACTTACGAACGCCACGTGGTGTCTTCTTTTTGCTAATAAAGAAAAACTTGGTTTCTGAGACACGTACCTGACCCTTTGTACGTTTAACGAGAAAGAAAGAGAATTCACTCGACGAACATATAAAGGGACTCCGTTAAAAAATGATGATTACAAATGTACAATGTATTATATTTTTTTATAGCTGATGTATAACCTCGCTCATGACGCACATACACGGTATGCATATAGGAAATCTGATTGCGACTAGTCTGAAGGTGCTTCTAAACTATGAAATAAATGCCCCCCGATCCCCCGACCAATTTATAGACGTTTTTAGTTTCCTACGAATGAATGAATAAACCTTTCTAATGTTTTCTAATGTTGCAAATTAACCCCCTACTGTACGCACTTTCGCCATTGCCGTGTCCGGCCAAATACGACCCCACCCTCATAATCTACGTACTGAAATGATTTTGCAAAAATAAAGGTTTTCGAAACTATGAATGGGTATTGCATGCTTTATTTAAAATGTGGGATCGGCGGGAGAGTTTTTGTGCACCCTACTTTGTTCTCTCTTTAAGGTTATTAGAAGGTGGTTGCCCAGCCTCGAATGAAGGATCGGATCTAAGACACGATACTCTGCCTTCGGACACACGACTGACCCATGAACTCGCGCATGGAGGAAGACCTCGACTTCTGAGGATGGGTAAAACGAAACGGTATAAATGATGGAATATAAAAGATGGGTAAAATGAAACGATGTAAATGTTATAAAATACAACGCTCAAAGGTACTAGGGAACAGAGTTGATCGAAGAACTAGTAAACCTTAGAACACCACTGCGTTGAAAGAGATTTAAGGACCCCGATAGTTAAATACACCTACCAACTAGAAACTCCGCGCTAAGTACTTCTGATTCCCTAGCGTTTTCCTACTCACAGCCTATAAGGACACACTGCCCCCCCCCTGACTCCAGAAACCACAACCTCAGGGATTCTATCCCGAGGAGATAAGACGGGTATGAGGTAAGTAAAGGACTCTTGAATCCATGTATTTGATATGCGCGAATGTTGTCCCCCTCCCTTCCCCTCTTTTCCCTCCCTCTGCAGGTTACATCGGAGATCACAACCGAGGTGTGGCGAAGATCTGAAGCCTTACCATGTCTGATACGCGAAGCAGACTAGCGCCGCAAGGTGGCACCTAAGCACTCCCACCAACTGCTCATGTAACAAACGAGCCAATCAATAGTGTGACTTGTTGAGAAATGATCACCCTTAATCCCGGTTGCGCGAGTGGACACATGCCACGTATGTCTGAAACTATGAAAGAATGTTTGTGTGTGACTGAAGCGTCGACTCAAATGGTCAAAGGACCAAGAATGTAAGGAGTACGACACAATGGTGCCCTTTTCCTTTTTCACAATGCATGTCCCCCGTACCCGACCTAATGCTCGTCCATCCTGAACCGCATGCTTTCAAAATACTAACACAGACCTGCGATGTCTTGTATCGAGTAATGCGCTGAATAATCTATCTTAAATACACGGCCGCTCCCTATGTTGCACGTGTACTATCTAGCCTATTGATGCACATCTCTCTCTCTCTCTCTCTCTCTCTCTCACTCTCTCTCTCTCTCTCTCTCTCTCTCTCTCTCTCTCCTCCACACTCTCACTCTTCCGAACGACTAGCACCCAAATAGGCAAACCGCCACCCCTAGCACACCACCCAATTGGCTTCAAATACCGCCAGTATTTGCACAAAACTTGTCTTTAATACAATCACCCTGAGACCGTGTCATTGCCTCTCCTTTCTGCTAAATTAACGAAACCGAGAGTTGGCGATGAGGGAAAGGACAGGTAAGACGACTGAGGATCCCTAATCTGACCCGTAATAAGGGAACTACATGTCAGCGGCTCCTATGATGAAATAAAATGACCCAAACCAGTAAAAATGATCGGAACATCCTCATGTTCCAGGAACGCCCTCTGTTTCGTATCAGCTGCCCCAGACGAGAGTTATAAAACTGTCCCTCACCCCCGGTCATAAGAGATGGGTCTACTTACGCCCTTACTCCAGTTTTCTATGTCCCTAGTTGTTTCCCATAAGACCCCTGTCTTTTCTAATTTAGTAATCAGGCCATAAGAGGCCACATAGGAACCAGAATGATGTTTTACAAAGTTAAAGGATTAGACCAAAGCGAAGAAAATCATTGCAATGAACACCGTTGAAAGCGAAAAATGTTTAATTGAAAGGCAAGATGCATTGATAGAATGAAAAAAAAAAAAAATAAAAAAAAAAAATATGCTTTTCCTATGTTCGTCCCTCAGCAAGATACCTATTAGTACCATATTGATAGCTCACAGCACCCTTTATAAATCTAAAGCCCTAGAGAACGGTATAGCTTTGTCAGGCTCGTATTACGAAGGGGGGGTCTCCATCAGATGAACTGTCGTAAACTGTAATAAATAGTTGTGAAGGAAAGTCATAGTAAATCTAACAGGCCCATCATCGGTCATTTATATGTTAGTTGTGAACCCTAATATAACGAACGTTTTCATGTTGTGCCTGGAGCTGGGAGAGAAATGGACTTATGTGATTACCTTCCTCTACCAATTCTCTAAAGACTGTCTTTTCAAACTCATTTTAAGGGTACGACCGTCGGAGGAAAGAAGGACCGGATGTGGGAGCACGTGGCCTGACTACAGACTATGGAACATCTGCGACATTGGCCAAGGCGAGACCGCGACAGAAAAGAGCTGCAGGACATGGCACTATTTCCGACAAAATGAGAGGAAAGGGCTGACCTGATGTCCCTGCTCAATGTTCAAAATGTGTGCCGAAAAAGTCCCCGCTCTCTGAACTCAGTCATGAGCCCGCCTACCTGGAATTCTCCGCCCCCTGGTCTGTTCCCGATCTGGCCCTGCTCCATCCCCCCTTTTTTCTCCGACCTACCCTATGGACTACTTACACACTCTTCTTCCACCTGAACTCTTTGACTGCCGACTCCAAAGGACATAGGGCGAAAAGGACCTTTTTGACCAGGAAAGCAAGAAAAAGGTCATGCCCTGCAACGCGGAATCTAGATCAGGGCTGGACCCATAAGCTCCACCGCCGGTGCTCCACAGTGCCAACGGAAGACGGAAACCAAAATGCTGAGAACTCGCTAACTTCGAACATTCCTTATTTATCGTTTCTACTATGTCTCATTTCTCTCCCAGCCACCAATGTATTGATTATGCAGCAACCAACAATGAACAGAACTCGGATATGTAATAACCTATCAGTTTACATTCCTACCGACTATAAGTAGCTATGAAATGTTTTGTCTGCATTACTATAACTTTCCTGCAAACGAGTTTTTTTTCGATGGACCCGCCTCCTAAGATGAGCGATTTTGAAATGTAATGTTTATAGCTCCTTCACCTGAGTTCCTACTTTTTACCTATGACTACCACAATAGACATGAGTAGGAAATAGACCAGCAAGATGTCTTGAATATGTTAAAGGGAGGACTGTGGAAAATTAGTACGATTTTGGTAAACATTATCTGCGCCATCTTGCCTTTCCCCCTGATGCCACACTTTTTGTCGTGCGCGCCCGCCATTTTAGGTGCCTCGATCAAGAATAGCCCTTTTGCATGCCACTGGCCCCCGACGTAGCCCTTCGCCCTCACCAAGCCTGCACGCTGACCAACCCCCTGCTTGCACCTGCTTTGAGTCATAAACCCCTCTTCAGCGCAGCTCTGCCTCAGAACCCCATCCTGTTCCCTGCGCGACACCTCCCTTCATTCCTTTTCATGGTCCCAGGCCCTTTGATGCCAACCCCCTTTTTCCTGTGTGTGCCCGTTTGTCTTCCTCATTCACCAGGCCGACACCCAGCTCTGCCGGTACTATTCCTCGCCCCTCCCCGTACAGTAGAAAGCTTCCCTCATCAAAGGACCCCCGAGTTGATCAAAGCCCCCACCCCATGAGATCCGATCGAACCCCCCACATTCCATGAATCGGCGGAATATCCAGCTGCGCGATAATCATCACCTGTTGTGACCGGGGTGGGGACTTCTACTGTAAATGTGTGTGGGAACGGGCCCGAGGGGGAGATTCCGGGAATGTCTTTCCGTACATCAAAGCATTGCCATGAACATGTAATCTATAATAAAGCAATAAAACCTGTATATAAGAGGCCAGGCCTCAGAGATGCAGCTAGAGCACCTCAGAACGATACCTGCTGTCTAACTGTTGTGTTCTCCTCCGGAGAGAATAAACCTTGTTTCCTGCCTTCCCGCCTCCAGCGCCTGCCTCTTCATTGATTAATAATTCGTGGGTTACAGAGGCAATACCGCCGGGCAAATATCGATTGTCCACGACCCTAGATTCTACAGAACCACCCAATCGGCAGCATCCCCTGTTAGGTATGAAATCGCGAAAGCGACTCTGGACAGGTTATTAGGGAATGACGCGGGCCTGCATGAGAAATGTAGTGCTATTTGGGTAAGAATGTGGGTCTCCTGAATACCTCTCTAGCGTAGCTAAAGGAATGGGCGGGGGCACCGTAACCTATATTTGTGGGGAGGACGTAGAAACATCAAAAGGATTGTGAGCCTGCCTGTCTACCCTTTCCCTTAACGCAGCAGTCTCTGCCTTAGAAGCAGCCAACTCCTGCAGCACTAACACTAGCGCCTGCAACACATCGTCCAAAGACGCCATCTCAGAGGATCACCCAGACCAGGAAGAGCAAATATTCGTGGGTATTGGATTCTGTCAGGTACTCCGTGCTCTTCGGGATCCGGTTGATGCTAGAGGTGATCAGGTGAGGGAAAAAAGGGGTAGGAAGGTGCTGCGTGGGAATAGGAACCTGAAAGACAAAGGACAAACCATTACTCAGGTTTCCACAACCTAACTACTCTCTATATTCTCACTAGTATTGTTCCACGTACCTTGCTGAATACGCTGTGGGGGACTACTACTGTGGGCTCCGAACGGCCTCTCCTAACGTGGAACAACCTGTCATATTGTCTACAAAACACAAGCATGTATTAAACACCCATACCATCAATCAATTCCCCCCAAACACCTGGTCTCCCCTTCCGCATACATACCCAGGGTCATGCACCAGGTAGCCAAAAAGGAATGGTCAAAATCCCCACAGGAGCAAGTATACACAGTAGAGAGGAGATAATATTCAAGACAACCCCCTTCTGTTCACTCCACAGAACAGGGATTGTGATCCTTAGAAGGCAAGCACCGGAACAAAACGATAAGGGGTCAAACACCAAAACAAATAGTTCCAAGGACGAGGTAATCCTCAATACCGCGCCACCATATCACAGTATTATACGGTGTCTACATTACCTCTGGGCTCCTATGCTGTGCCAAACTCCTGGTAATCCTTATGACCGAGACCCCCAAGGATCCGCAGATATGGCAATCTGTACGGGGCTGCTTTGTTCCATCAAGTGGCAGCAATAAGGGCTCGTCTGAACCTAGATATAGAGGGTCTATCAATCTCCCCCCGATTGTGTTCCTTACACAGTGGTCTTAACCACCGCTAGAAAACCCTTTGAATCAGTATCAATCCGAGTCACATGCATCTCTTAAAAATAAAACAGTCACCTGGCTGCATAAGCAGTGTGGCTTTCCACCGGCTTATTCGGACCAAATTTTGTCCACCAGGAGGGTAACTTGGATTGGCAATGCTAGGAAGAAGTGTAGGGGCGAGTGTGTTATTGTAAATTTTAAACATCCCCAACACGTCGCAACCGTCTTGCTAAGAGCTGCTTCTTTAAAACAGGATGAGAACAGCGTATGTGCACGCCCACTTGGGTACTTCTATAGCCATCTCAGCACGGTACCCCCAGACAATTATAGAGTCATAACCCCAACACCTATTTATCATTCAGTTTTTGAAGTCCCAACAGTAAATAGATACCAAGCTTTGAGTAACCTGGATGCAAATGATTGACTCCCACGGATGGGTGGGCCCCAGCTGGGTGAGACTACTAATCGTCAGGATATAGTGGCTAATAATAAGTCTATAGCCCTCGAACCAAACTTGTTGGTCGAATCTAATATGAAAGAAATCAGGGACACTTTAAATGGAAACCCAAGTTTAGGGGATGGCCCAATTAAAACAGTACCATTGGAGAAAATTTGTATGAGGGGTTCTAAAAGCACCAAAGGTATAACCATCGTCAGATGGAATATTTAAGGTATAAAATCTAAGGGTGATGCTTTGGGCTGGACACGTTTTATAAATACCCATGCTATTATCTGTTTCCAGGAAACTTGGAGTAGGGAAGACATCAACTATGCGGGGTTTGCCTCTTATAATTTACTGGCGCAGGGTTCTGCGTCAGAGAGAGCAAAAGGTGGTCTTTTAATATTAGTTTCTATCAATCGGCGAATCCTAGTAAAAAAATATTTGACTGTGGGTGTGCACGCGCAAATTCTCTGGCTCCTTGATGAGGAGGGCCGTAATATTTTGTTGTTAAACTACTGTAATAATGTCTTTGACAACTCCAGGACGGTAGTAGTTAATAATCTGGTTAGCGCTGTAGAAAATCTAAGCACAGAAATGAATGTTCTTTTTGATTTTATTTGGGTGGGTGATTTTAATATCCCGTTATGTGAGTTGTCTACCCAGAAAGTCTGTGGGGTCACAAACGATGTTGGTATAGATGATCTACACTTTAAACATAATGTATATGGAGAAACACTGCATAAAATCATGAGTTGTTATGATTTAGAAATATTGGGTTTCTCTAAAGATGAAAATGAACAAATCATCCCTACATTTAAGAATGGACACACTAGTTCAGTAATTGATCATGTGATCGTTTCTGCAAGTATTACTCCCTACTGTGCCTCCCCTAGGATTGAAGTCACTTCACTAAGTGATCATAATTGTATCATATTAGAATGCACATTGTGGGGGGGAGCACCGTGGAAGCTGATAGAATTATTACTAACATTGAACCTCACAGACCAAACGGTGTAAGAATGAGATGGAAGGGAGAAAAAGCCAAAGACTTAACTAGTTCCATTGTTAAGGATTGCCTGACAGATATTTCGCTTATATTTGATAACATCACCAACATCGAATGGGTTTTATTTGCTTTTAATGAAATTAATAGATTAATTAATGTTAGGTTTACCAGACCTAGTAGAGACCAGCATCGTAATGGGCCGGGGTGGTTTGATCATGCATGCACCAACTTACTATGAGAATTAAAAGGTGCTCTTGCTAAAAAACCTAGGGACACTGACCAAATAATCAAATCCCGACTTTTGTACAAGTTAGCATTGAAACGTAGGAAGAGTGAGTTACAGCAGGAGGCTTGGGACTCCCTAAACCAAGCATCTGAAACATCTAATAATACACTCTTTTGGGCTATGGTTAACTCTCCTTTTCTCAAGGAAGACCATATACCAGAGCTATCCTCTAACGTCACTAGCGATGACTGGGTTACACATTTTTCCCAAATTTTTGGATCTGAATCTTGTGAGAATTTGAATCCTAGCAGTTGGCCCTTACTACCACTTCATATTACTGTTCAAGAGGTCGACCAGGGAATACATGCTAGCAAGGGGGGAAGGCCCAGGGACCCGATGGGGTCCCTATTGATGTCTGCAAATCAGCCCCAGAGCTGTGGAGCCCTCTCTTGACTATTGTATTTAACGCTGCAGTCTGTAGTGTGCCCCCTAAAACCTGGGGAGAATCTATTATTATCCCAATTCACAAGAAGGGCAGTAGGTCAGATGTAAAAAATTATCCCCCCATTTCTCTTCTAGACTCCTCTGTCAAGATCATGAGTAGAGTCATGCTAATAAGATTAGAAGAATGGGCAGAGCAAGAGGACATCTTGGCTGATAGCCAGTATGGCTTTAGGAAGGGCAGGGGCACACTGGACCAGTGTATAAACTTAGACCTAATGATTAGCAAATACACCGAAGCAAAAACAGGTTCGTTATACCTCTGCTTTGCATACTTAAGCAGTGCTTTTGATATGGTCAAAAATTCTACTCTATGGCCAATTTTGTTAAAGTTAGGAGCCCCGGAGGGTATAATTTTCTTTTTGGCCAGGTTGTATGAAAAGCTTGAAACCTGTGTGCGTTATGGCACCAAAGGAGAGTGTATCCCTAAATTCAGTGTGAAACATGGGATCCGACAGGGTTGTGTCCTGGCCCCTCTTCTTTTTATATTATTTATTAATGAGGTCGATGCAATTTTAAAGAATGTAAAGGCCGATGCCCCCCAGATGAATGGTGTTTCTGTCCCGGTGTTATTATACGCTGATGACGCCGTCTTGCTTTCAAGAACTCCCCTAGGGCTACAGCACCTAATTGACAGATTCTGTAAGTTTATTCAAGACAGGAAACTGTCCATTAATAAGGAAAAAACGCACACCATGACCTGCGGGGCCAGAAAAAAATCTTCAAATACCTTTTTTATTGATCTTGAAGTGCTACACGTGGAAAAATTCTGTTACCTTGGTATTACCTTCTCAAGAGACAGAAAATGGTATGATGAATTTAATAATGTGGGTAATAAAATGGCAAAAAACGCCTATGGTGTTTTTAGATTCGCGGCAAAAGCTGGAGATAGGCGTACTAAGGATATGCTCCAAATTTATCAGGCAAGATGTACCACAATAGCATTGTATGGGGCAGGTGTGTGGGGTCACAGATATTCTCAAATGTTACAAACGGAGGAAAACTCTTTTTTGAAAAAGCTTTTGTGTCTACCCCAGACTGCCTCAACTGAGTTGATCCACCGGGAACTGGATATTTATTATCTAAGTGATCTATTGTCCCTAAGGCCACTCCTGATCTGGCGCTCCATTTGGCTTCAGGAGGAGAAATCTTTTAATAGAACAATTATTGAGGACTGTCTATCATTGGATCGCTATAAGAAAATTCCCTGGTTAAATTATGTTGTTGATTGTTACTCTGACATTTTTAATCTTAATGTCCTGATTGATCCTAGTGCCGCATCCCTGATCCCTAAAGCTGAACTGAAAGGTAAATTCCTAGACAGTAGAGCTAGGAAACGGTTATCAGCGGCAGGTTTTATGACCACTGTCCTGTTTTATAATAGATATATTGTCTCGGAAGGTTCATCATCCTATTTATCCACGGTGACTAGGCCATACCATAAGTTTGTGCTTACAAGATTGAGGTTTGGAGTAGCGCACCATTTAGTGGCCCTACCAACTCTCAAAAAACATCCAAAGGGCCATGTTTGTGCGATGGCGTATCTAAACAGAGCACTATGCACTTTTTACTATTCTGTAAACTGTACACAAACTTTCGTACCGCCTATCTGAAACCCATGTTTTTGAAATATGGTGTGTGTAAAGTTAATCAGGCCATGCGCTTACTGTGTAATTTGAATTCCGCCGATATTTGTTTTTATACTGCCTCTTTTTTAAACAAATGTTTCTATGCTAGAAAAAACATGCTTTTTTAATTATATGGACTGTATCTCTACTGATACTTGTTTTAATTGTTAATCTGAAATCATGTTTTAAATTAACTTGTAATTTTGGTCATTTGTTTGTTTGTTTCTATGTGCTTTTATGGTCATGTCTCATGTACCGAATAAAGCTTCATGAATTGAATTGAAGTGGCTATGGCAGATCACAAGGTACAAATCACCAGGTCCCGAAATGAGATCCAGCGGCCGCTGAATCTCGTGTCACAATATTCAAACGAAGAAGAAGACTCCTGGTTCGCCGCCGCGAACAAACAAAGGACTCACCCCTCCCGCGAAGCAGCACGGAAGAGACCGCGCAACCGCTGCGCACCGGGTGACAGATAGCTGGAGTCCGTGTTTTCAGCAGAGACGTCTGCGAAGCACCACAGAACTCCTGGAAATGTAGGGGGCAGCCGCTCCGCTACGGTACCGATGTCAAAATCCAATACAACCCAACTTCCGGGTTGGGGTGTCTATATAGGTCCCGCCTAACTGAAGCAGGGATTTCTGGGACTGGTAGTTCTAGACGAGCTAGGCAGGTCACGAAACTGCTTCAGATCCTGACATAACCAATACAGTCAACATTACGAGGTGGTTTACAGGAGGAAGCGAAGGAGACATCAAGTCTATGACAATGACACAAAGAGTTCCACCAATGTTGAATGGAAAGATTTGTAAGGGATTTCCAGTTAGAAGATATATGTTGAAATGCAAGTGCAAGCATAAGATCAAAGAGACCCTGTGAGTGTGGGGGGAGAGTTAGATAATCCGAAAGACTACCAAGAAAAAGAAGAGTGAGAGAGTATGGGATGGAAAGTGAGAAAACATGAGAAACGTAAGACCAAACTTGTTTCCAGAAAGTAGAAACCGTAGGACAGAAAAAGAACATATGTAGAAGATCAGCATTAGGTGATTTACAAGTCCACCAGTTAGAATCAGAGGAAGATGTGAAACGAGATAGGGAAAGAGGAGAAAGATAAAGTCTGTGATACAGAAAAAAGAGAAACTGAGTGAGAGAGGCAGCTCGAGAGATTTTTAAGGATTTAGACCAGAATGTTTCCCAAATAGTCATGGGTCAGGTACATCCCAGATCTGTTTCCCAGGAAAGTTCCAATTTGGACTTGAGACGGTCCGGGTTAGGAGAAGAAAAGAATTTATAAACAAAAGACGCTTTAGGAAGAGTAGAGAGTAATACAAGAAGATGAGGAGGAGAAGGAAGGGAAACGGGAAACTGAGGAAGGAAGAGAATAATAACGATCAAGAATGATTTCCATGAGGAGAGTATATTTCTGTAGAAAGGAGCGAGGACAATGGAATTGAAGTTGAAAATGGGGAAATGAGCAAGGTGATACAGCATTAAAGAGTTGATGGATCCATATTATACCCTTAAGTCTCCAAGAGGTCCAACAAATAGGTCTGGCATGTAAAAGAATAAGTGAATTATACCAGATAGGTAAATGTAGAAAGGATTCGCGTGAAATAAGCGACAAAGAGAATAAAGGTTTAAGAATAGAGGAAGTGTGTTTAAACAGAGGAAGCGAATCATAAGGGGACCTAGAAGAGAAGCGCACTATCTCCTCAAAAGAAAAGGGCGATAAAAAGGATTGCTCAATACAAAGCCAAAGAGGAGAGAAGGGAGAAGATTCTGATGAAAGCCAACGTGAAGCTTGATGGAAAGAGAAGGATTTGTGGTAGAGGCGAAAGTCTGGGAAATTAACACCACCATTCGAATTCTAGATTTTTTATTTTTCCAGAGAAATTTTGAGATAGAAGAATCTATACGTTTAAAATACAGGGCAGGAACATGTACAGGCAACATAGAAAGAGTGTAAATAAGGATAGGAGCGATCATCATCTTAATGGAATCAAGTCGACCCCACCAAGGAAGAAAAAGAGGGTTCCAAGAAGAAAATAACTGATCAATTCGAGAGAGAACAGCGGACATATTTAGTTTAACAGAGGAGGAAATAGAATTGGAGAACCAGATACCAAGATATTTAATCTTAGTGCTATTCCAGGCAAAACCAGTGTAAGAAAAGAAGTGAGGGAGACAAAACTTAGTTAGAGGGAGAATTTCTGTTTTGTCTGAATTGATCTTATAGCCCGAAACAAGGGAGAAAGCTTCGAATTCAGATAACAATGGAGAGATAGATGATTCTGGGTCTCAAATAAACAAGAGGATGTCATCAGCATATGCAGAAAGTTTTAATTGATGGTCACCATAGGGAAAACCAGAAATGGAAGAATTCTGACGAATGGAGGACAAAAAAGGCTCAAGGTCTAAAACAAAAAGAAGTGGAGAGAGAGGGCAACCTTGACGAACACCTCTTTGAAGGATGAAAGAAGAAGAGAGCTGGCCATTCACTAGAACAGAGGCTTTGGGTGAAGAATATAATAAAGAAATAAGGGAAATAAATTTGGATCAGAAGCCATGCCTCTTAAGTGAAGCAAATAAAAAAGACCAATCTACTCTGTCAAAAGCTTTTTCAGCATCGACAGAAATAGCAGCCAAAGGAATGGAGAGAGAGAGGGGGCTTTATTTAAAACGTTCAGAAGAGACGAGAATTGTCAGAAGTGAGCCTCCCTTTAATGAAACCGCACTGATCCTTACCAATAAGATGGGGCATAAAAGAATCCAAATGTAAGGCGAGTAATTTAGCGAAAAGCTTACAATCAACATTGAATAGCGAAATAGGATGATAATTTTTACAGAATTTGGGGTCACAACCTTATTTCGGAATGAGACAAATGGTGGCATCTTGAAAAGTACCTGCAGCTGTACCAGAGGAATTAAAGGATTGAAAAAGCAATGAAAGTTTGGGTAATAAAAGGTCAGAAAAATGCAAATAAAACACCACGGGAAGCCATCAGGACCAGGAGTTTTACCCTTAGTAAGGGAAGACAAAGCTGCAGAAAGTTCATGAAGGGAAAGGTCAAGGTCAAGGGTTGAAAAATTAAGGTGAGATGTAGAAGTCTTAGGAAACTTTTCAAAGTAGGAATGAAGCATAGAAGAAGTAGGAGGGGATTCTGGAGTGTAAAGCTGTTGATAGAAAAGTTGGAATTGTTCAAGAACATATGTTTATCTGTAAAGAGAACATTGTCAGAAGAAAAAATAGATTCAATGGAAGTACACTCCTTACGAGATTTAAGGTAATTAGCTAAGAGTTTCCCAGATTTGTTACGACCTCCATAATAACACGCACTACTACAAAGAAGAATTGAAGAGGCATTATCTGTGGTAAACTTGTTGAAAGAAATCTTCGCACGCAAAAGTTCCGGGGACATACAGATATTGGAAGAGGTATAGAATTGATGTTCTAAGTTTTTTAATATATACGAGAGAAGATTTACATTTTTTTAAAAATTGTTTCTTTTTCTTAGAGACAAAATCAATAATAAATCCTCTGGCAGTAGCCTTAAATGAATCCCAGAGAATAGAAGAGGGAAGTGTTGGGAGTAGAGTTAGTTTGAAAGAAGTCATTAGTAAAAGATCAAAATGAAGAAGAGAAAATTGGGTCAATAAGAAGTGTAGAATTAAAGCGCAAACAAGAGGGCTTAGGAATATCTGTTATAATGGGGGCATGATCTGAAATAACAATAGGCTCTATAGAGGAGGATAAAAGATTTTGAGTGAGAGACTGAGAAAGAAAGATATAGTCTAATCTAGAGGAAGAAGCATGAGGATGTGAGAAGAAAAAATAATCCAGAGTGTCTGGATGTGTGTGTCTCCATGAGTTTGAAAGATGTGTTTGAAGTATAGTGTTCAAGAATTGCTTGTGAGGTTTGTGGGAAATGAAGCGAACAGTGGATTTGCGATCAAGGAATGGATATATAACCTGATTACAGTCTCCTCCTAAAAGAACACAGTCATCTTTGTGTTGTATACACTTGTTTGTAATTAAAGGCCAAAACAAACAGTCAGGTTGAGTAGGACCATAAATATTAAAAACAGTTAGAGAAATTGAGTTAATCAGTAATTTAACCAAAATCCTCCTCCCTTTCGAATCTTTTTCTTCTAATAATACCTTACATTTTAATTTTTTATGAATTAAAATAGCAACTCCATTTTTTTATTGGAAGAGGGAGAAAATAAAACTGTACCAACCCAGTTTCTTTTCAACTTAAGGGATTCAAGATCATTAAGGTGAGTCTCCTGTAAAAGAGCAATATCAGGGGTATAGGAGGATAAATGAGAAAGTACTCTCTGCCGTTTAATAGGTTAACAAAACCTTTTACATTCCACGAGATAACTCTAAATTTGCAAGCAAGATAAACATAATAACTTGAAGCCGAAAAGAGAAAATAGCAAGAAGCTAGAAAAAAGAAAACAGGAGCGAAGAAAAAAGAAAAGTGGAAAGGAAAGGAAAGAAAGGAAGGAAAAAAGAAAGCAGAAGAAGAGACAGTACATATCCAAAGGATGACTGAAAACAACATACCTGAAAAAGATAAACACGAGGAAATGTGGAAGTGGCAACACTCTGCAAGACAGACCTTGCGAAGGGAGGGAATCCAACCGCACCAGGACAAAAACAAATTGGATAATTGACAGGTTGATTTACACAGACTCGAGGAAAATATACCAGGGACCTGGGTGAGGGGAAAAAAGAGAAATAACAAATAACAATTAGGAAATTACAAGAGAAGGAATAAGCAAAGCGAGAGATGCAATAGGGTAGGAAGATATTAAGTCAGGAAAATAATGAGCAAGAGAAAAAAGGAAAAATTAGACAATAAATTTGAAGATAAACAACATCAAAAATTCCATGAAAGAACAAACACGAGCACAAGATCAGCTGAGTCAGCCACTAGAGGAGGAAGATGAATTATCCATGGCACCACTTGAGTGAAGATGAATGAAGTTCTTAAGTTCTCCAGGATCTTAAAAAGACCAAGATTTATTCTGGTGAGTAACTTTGAAGATGCAGGGATGAAATAGGGCGTATCTTGCACCGATAGATCACAAGGGTGCACGAAGATTCAGGAACTCTTTCCTTCTGGAAGCCGTAGCATTGGAAACATCCTGAGATAGGAATACTCTCTGGCCCAACCAGGAAACTTGACGTTTAGATCTGGCCGCAGAAAGAACTGAGAGAAGATCTGTGAATTTCAAAAAAAGAATAATAACACCTCTAGGCTTTGGGGAATCTGAAGCGCGGACCAAGCCTATGGGTTCTTTGGATGCTAATGGAAGTGGAAGGCGGCATATCGACCAGTTTTGGAAGATAGGAAGTGAAAAATGTCACAGGATCATCCCCTTCCAAAGATTCCGGCAAACCATAAATACGGAGGTTGTTCCGTCTATTTCTGTTTTCCAAATCCTCAGTATGATGTTGGAGAGCAAGAACCGACTTTTCCAGAGAAGATATGCGTTGGGAATTGGACTGCATTCCTGAAATTTGCTGTTCTACAGAAGTGATCCAAGCATCCATGGAAGTCCAGTTTTCTTTCAAAATGTGCATGTCTTTGCTGGTCTCCTCAACAAAGGGACGGAGGGCTTGTATCTCCTCAAGAATTAACTCCATAGAGATAGGAGAGGATGATTTATCTGCTGAAGGAGGATCATGCTTCAAGCATGTAGAAGAGACATTAGGAGGAGAAGCCTTAGACGATGATGATTGCATTGAAGAGGAGGCTCGAGGCGGCGCGGCGCCAAACCAGCCATTTGATCAGTCGTTCCAGGAGCACTGATAGAAGTGGAAGGAGTTAACTCCTGAGTAGATTTGGAGGAGATGAAAACATATTGTGGCCTACGCAATTTGCCCATATGTGTAGGCAGGTAAATATTGTCCAGAACAAATTGAAAGAGACAGTGTAAAGAACTGCAAGCAGTTGCTAAAAGGGTAGTATCCTCAAAAATGTAATAGCGTAGGTATGAGGAATAACCCAAAAATACTAATAAAACATAGTTTTAAAATTGCGGGCAAAAAATTAGTACGAGGTCATGAAACTCTGCTAAGAGCGTGAGAGAGGGCCACCCATATGTTTAAAATATGAAGAAATGTCCAAAATGGGAGGCGCCTAGCTCCATAATGCAGGTATCTGAGAGTTTGACCAGTAAATGCAGAGACCGGTAAAATAAAGGCATAAATACCTCAAATAGATGTCAGCAAGCCATAAGGTGTAGAGAAAGAAGAATAGAAGAAATGCAGGGAAGTTCCATCGACGGAGAAGAGGCAGCAGCGTTTTCCCTAAGATGATGGAAGCGTGAGGTAATTATTATAGGCTCCACTTGAGGATGAATGAAGCGTCAGTGAAGAGATGGTCCGCTCCTCCAGGGTAGTAGCTACAATTCTTGATGACATCTGGCCAAAACAGCAAAGTCAGGGGCATACGAGCGTTGAGCAGCAGCAGGTGGCAGCATGACGAAGTTGAAAAACGGGAGCGTTGTAAAATGGCGGCGAAGAGAAACGGGCCACAGCCGAAAACTGCAGGAAAAGAAATGCTCGCCGACATTAAAAGAGCTCCCCGCGTGCGCCTCACATTCCGTTTCAATATGAAGGCGACCGGCGCTGAAAGAGATGCCGGGAAGCGCTTAAAAAAGTAGAAGCTTGTCCCGGTTCTGAGGAAGACCCACGCTAGGCGGCAATCTTAGCTGGCGCCGTAACCACGCCCCCCCCAGCTCACTAGATGATTTAGTTCTATTATGGGTCATAAGGTAGCAAACATAACAGGCAGACTCCCAGGGCAGCTTCCAGAGCAGAGCTTTACCTCAGCATATTTTGCTGTGAACGTTACCTGCTCTCAGCAGCTGTGTGACGATATTGCCCTCTACTTTCATTCTAAAATTGCGGATATCGTCTCGTCCTTAGAGTTACAAAGGGCCTCAATATTTCCCTCAACCTTGCAGGTTATTCTCCCTCAAGTATCTGTTAGACCTGCTACTACGGTCCAACTGTCCAGTTTTCCTTCCCTTTCCCTCCAGGAATTGGATGTCCTTTTGGCCAAGACCAGATCGGGTTCTCCTCTTGACCCTTGCCCCCTTAAACTCCTCAAGCAGTGTAAGGACACCCTTCTGCCCTCTTATCTAGAGATCATGAACAGGGCAATGCGGGATGGCATCTTCCCCGCCCAGTGGAAGAGAGCGGTGGTTAAACCCCTCTTGAAAAAGCCTACCCTAGACCCGGAGACTTTTAAAAACTTTCGCCCCATTTTGTTGCTTCCAGCCCCAGCAAAGATGCTGGAAGCCCACCTTAACCAGCATCTTGCATCCTTTCTGGAAACCTCGGGTCTTTTGGATCATTCGCAGCACGGATTTCGGAAGGGTCATAGCACGGAATCGGCCCTTACTGTGGTGCTTGATAACATCTGCACCACAGTTGATAGGGGCACGAGTACCCTGCTGATCCTCCTTGATCTCACGGCTGCGTTTGACACCCTTTCTCCCTCCGTAATAACATCTCGACTGAGGGAGATTGGGGTGGAGGGGCCTGCTCTCAGTCTTTTGGCCTCCTTCTTAGATCAGAGGGAACAGAGAGTGAAGCTGGGGGAGTTCCTATCTCCATCCCTGCCAGTTGAGTATGGGGTCCCACAGGGGTCGGCGTTAAGTCCGACCCTGTTCAACATCTATGTGACCTCACTGGCCAGGCCTATTAGATCATTTGGGATGGAGGTAGTTTCCTACGCTGATGACACCCATATCTTGCTGTCTCTCGCCCAGTCCGTCAGCTCTTCTGCCTCCAATTTTAGATACTGTATGGAGGCAGTTGCTCAATGGATGATTGATAATTCATTGAGGCTGAATGGCGAGAAGACAGAGATCCTCGTGTTCGGCGGAAAGGATGACATCTGGTCGACGGAATGGTGG
Organism: Lissotriton helveticus; assembly: GCF_964261635.1. Taxonomy (NCBI): domain Eukaryota; kingdom Metazoa; phylum Chordata; class Amphibia; order Caudata; family Salamandridae; genus Lissotriton; species Lissotriton helveticus. The sequence goes on from NC_136065.1 coordinate 1,745,357,536, forward strand.
CCCTTATCTCTGGGGACCTGCCCTGTGCCCACCCCCCTAGCACGAAACCTGGGGGTCATGATCGATCCGGCTCTTGCGATGGGTCATCAAGTCAATAGGACAATTTCCACCCGCTGGGGCATCATTAAAATCCTACGTAAGATCAAGCACTATTTGTCCTTACAAGCCCATAAACAAATTGTGGTGGCATTGATAGCCTCTCGGCTTGATTATTGCAATGCCCTATTTGCCGGGATAAATAAGTGCCTGCTGCAGCGATTACAAATTGTGCAGAACGCCACAGCCAAGTTTGTACTGGACTTACCCAGGAGGTCATCAGCTATTGCCACCAGGAAGTCTTTGCACTGGCTTCCAATTGAAGCCAGGATTACTTTCAAGGTTCTCTGTCTGGTATATGGGTCCTTGACTAGAAAAGAGATTGGAGTAATAAAAGATCTGCTGTTTCCCTATGCCCCTTCGAGAAATCTTCGTTCCTGAAAGAAGCTTCTTCTATCTGTTCCCCAAGTTCGAAGAGCCAAGTGGGGAGGCAGAGCCTTTTCCAGCCTTGCTCCTAGATAGTGGAATACTGTACCCTTGGATATTCGGACTTTGCCATCAATGCAATCTTTTAGAAAGGCCTTGAAGACCTGGCTTTTTTCCAAAGCCTACCCTTAGTTTTTCGGATTTGCCTTTTATGATGTTTTTTCTTTAGGCGCCTTGATGCCTTTTGGCTAAATCGCGCAATATAAGTTTTCGTTCCATTCCATTCCTTTGAATGAAAGGTGTGCACTGCTCCAGTTGCTGGTAGGTGCCGGAATTGTTTTTGACTGTTTTTGTGGCACACTCACAGGAATTGAGAACACTTATTAACTGAAATTGCAATTTACATTGATTGACGGGGGCAAGGCATGATGTGGTTGAGATGAACAATACTGAAAGGATAATTTGATACCAGTGGCTATCCCAATAGCAGAAGGCTTTATTTGTTGAAAACAGAATGTTGGTATATGTATTTCGCCGACGCTTTGAGCATGTGTTGACTATGATCATTGTATTAGCATTGATAACGTAATTCTGAAACCAGCATGGGCTGATGCCATTCTCCAGCTTTACTGCCTCATTTGGTACATGCCAATTTCCCCAATTCCTGCCTTGGAGATTGAAAGGAAATTATCTTGGTTAACACTGCAGCAAAACATAGCGAGCAAGCCTCTATAGTGTCAATCGTGTTGTTTGTATTGACATAATGTCAATTGCATCAATCTTGGACTAAGATTGAGTGGAGGTGGAAACCTTACAGGTCTGAACTGCTGTCATAGAAAAGATCTCTTGAAGCCAAGAGGCCATCAAAAGAGTTTGAAAATATCAAAATTAAAATTGGATGCATGGGCGCACTGCTAAACAGTTGTTAGGCAGTCAACAATTTCAGCAACATTTGAGACTCATTTTAATTGTATAACAGAATCTTGATTAAAGAGGATTGTGGAATGCTAATAAGTGAATTCTTCCCACAGATTATCGGATACTTAGATTCTGCAGAGAGGAGAAACGTGGAGTGTGATTAGCAATAATTGTCATGCAGACTCTGAAATGTGAAAAAAGTCACTGAAGATGTCGACGTGGATCTCAAGCTATTAGTGGCTCGACTGGACGACTCAATCAGAGTTAATTGACAATTAGCTATTTTCTATACACCTTCCGCTAGTTCCCATGGTATTGCGTTAGAGAGCCTGGGTGCTGTTTGGAGTTCTTTACCATTGGTGAATCTAAGTAATTTATGAATAGGCAACCCCAATGTTTATATTGATAATATTGCTTATGCAATCAGTAAAGGTTCAGATGGGAAAGGCCTTTGTATTTTTTTTTAATTACCTGAGCTATCTCCAATGCACAAATTGGTCCATATGATTTGGTTTGCTGAGAGAATAAACTATGTGTTATCAATCCAGCTGTTTCTGTCCCTGGAATGGGTCATTTTGTTTTCCCATTTGGTTGGGATATTAAATATCTGTTATTAGACCTGGGTTTGGGACTCTGTGCAGTTTACCACTGCTAACCAGTGCTGAATTGCTTGTGCTGTCTCCTCTAAAATGTCAAAATTGGCTCACGCCTAATTGTCATATAAGTCATATAAGTCCCTATTAAAGTGGTATACCATGTACCCAGGGCTGGTAAATTAAAACCTTAAGTACAGCTGTCGGCCAATGACAGACAGCCACACTCCCTCCCCCGTGAGTCTGCCGGCCACTGGCACCAGAGAATTTCCATTTTTCCCCTCTGCTTTAGCTGTTCAGGAAGAGATTCCTGGGAAGCCTGAGCTGTGTTTCTTTTTTGTTTGTAATGACGATCAGTGCGCATGGCGTACTGATGTCATTACATTCTAAAAGTGAAATTAACAGATGCTGAAAGGCTCATTTCAATTTCACTGAATCAGTCCTAATGGCATATCTTAGCCCCCTGAGAGCTATTCTTTTGGAAGAGGCATTGTTGTAAAAGGGAGAATCTCCCCTTTCCAGCTGTACCTCTCACTCTTGAATCCCTACTTGGGGATTGTCACGGGAGAATGATCTCCAAGCAGTGACCCACCCACTAGTCACAAGAGATGGGGGAGCGGCACTTTAGCCAAGGGTTGTGCTCCATCAACCTCCCCCATCCAAACTTTCAGTATTTCTGCCCCCCTGACGAAGATGGGGACAATGACCCCCAATATACCCCCCAGGGGGCAAAAGCCCACTAGACACTAAACTAAAACTATAGGGTTGGGGTGCTGTCCACCCTGGCATGCCCATGCTTTCACACTTTACATATGGAACAGTCCAACAATTGACAGTTAAATCCCCCAATCTAGATACCAGGGTTTTCATATATATATATATATATATTCACTGAAAAAACCATAGGTTTCACACCAGTTATAGTTAGCTGGAAATTTTACTCGCATATAACCATTGAAATTCCCACGTTATAGTTAGTTGGACTCACTATAACTTGCGCGTGCAATGCACTGCTGATGACGTCACAAATTACATCACTCATGACATGGTCAGTGACATCACTCATGACATCACTGATGACACCATCCAGTGAATGTGTGTCTTTTTAAAAAATAAATATGTGTTATATATGTATATGTAAAAGTTGATGGATGAATAAATGTTTCAATAAGTGTTTACATGGATGTTTTAAAAAAAAATATTGATTGGTTAACTGGTTTATTAAGTGTATCTTAGTGAATACATATATTAGAGAGTAATGTTTAAATATTTAAATATATGTATTAGTGTTTCATTTTGTGTATAAGTGGCTGCATGGGTTGGTGAGTAGCTACATGTGTAAGTATATGGGTTATTAGATGTTTTTCTTAGTATCAGTATGAGTGTTTGTATGGTTTGGTGGGGGTATTACTTAGCACATAGATGCATGAATAACTGACTCTCTCTTTGTATGTGTTTTGAAGACAGCATATGTGCAGGACTGTATGGGTGGATGAGTGTGTATATGTGTGTGTTAGTGAGTGAATGACTGTCTCAATAGTGTCTTTATCAGTAACTACATATGTTTTAATGTAGTATATGTGAATATTGATGTATATAAGTGAGTATATGTGAGAGTGAGGGATTGTAAGAGTTCCTGTTTAAATAAGTATGTGTTTCTATAAGTGATTGTTTAAGAGAGTAAGTATGTGTAAGTTTCCTTAGAAGTAAGGTGGTAGTGTGTGTATAGCTGTATATGCAAATAAATAGATGTTCAATAGTTTATTTGCATGTGTGAGTATGTGTGAGAGTATCTTTTGGATGACTGTCGGTGTGTAACAGGATGTATAGGTGTATCACTACATATGATGAGTGAGTATATGTATGAGTGACTATATAGAACTGTTGTTGAATGAGTGAATGTGTATATAGATGGTGGAATTATTGAATTGGTTGTTGTAACTGGTATGGGTATCTCCATTTTTTTGAAAATTTTATTTTCTATTATGGAATATGTGTTTCAAGGGTTACATTTCAGTGAAAGGAGGTCTGTCACTCTGTCACAAGGATGGTGTCATCAGTGATGTCATGAGTGATGTCACTGACCATGTCATGAGTGATGTAATATGTGACGTCATCAGCAGTGCATTGCACGCGCAAGTTATAGTGAGTCCAACTAACTATAACGTGGGAATTTCAATGGTTTTATGCGAGTAAAATTTCCAGCTAACTATCACTGGTGTGAAACCTATGTTTTTTTCAGTGAATTTAATAGGTTTTTTAAATGCTAATTCCTAACTATAACTGGTGTAAAACCTATGGTTTTTTCAGTGAATTTCCTAGCTTTTTTTAATGCTAATTCCTAACTATAACTGGTGTGAAACCTATGGTTTTTCAGTGAATTTCATAGGTTTTGTAAATGCTAATTCCTAACTATATATAGGGCCTCAAACCTATGTTTTTTTCAGTGAATTTCATAGGTTTTTTAATAGCTAATTTCTATAGCTATGAAATATAATATTTTTTATAATAAATCCTATATTGTATATTAATGTAATACTATTTTTTTATTTATATTTTTCCCTTTTAAAAAAAAATGTTTTGCCTTGGGGCGCTCCCGGTGAACGCACAGGTAAGCGCAGTGTTATGGTGCGCCCCGGTGCGCGTACCGGTGAGCGTCCCTTGAGCGCCATTGCCGCGAACGAAAACATCATCGTGCCGTATCGCGTAGCCGCGTGATGCGTCTTATGACGCACGGCGTAAGTGCACCCGGAAGCGCCCAAACGCATACGATCGCGCAACGTAAGCGCCGCCGGGCGCGCCCCCGGGCGCGCACCGTGGCGCGTAGCGTAAGCGCGTCGGGTCATGTGACCTGAAAATAACACTTTTCATTGGTTCAGAACAGTTTTGGTTTCCAAATGATGAAAGCCCGGGTCATGTGACCTGAAAATAACACTTTTCATTGGTTCAGAACAGTTTTGTTTTCCAAATGATGAAAGCCCCCACCTTTTTTCCTCATTCTCACTTTGTTCTTTGAGTGAGGAAGACCTGCTTCTATTGATAGAGAAAGGGATACAGTAGCAGCAGCAGCTGGAGCATCTGCACCACCACCACCACCACAAGGACCACCACAACATCACATTGGTGGTGAACAAGAAGAGGAGGAGGAGGAGGAGGAGGAGGATGAGAGAAGGCAGTTCCTGCCTGAAGACTATCCCCCATATAAACCTAAGGAGCACTTTATATGGGAGTTTTATAAAACCCCAAGGGGTGCAAAGAAGGTAAACGCTGCAAAGGTGACTTGTCTCATCTGTGGCGCTGTACTATCCAGGGGGAACCCTGCCAAAAAATATTCATTTGGAAATCACACAATGATTCGCCACATGCAACGATTGCACCCCAATAACTATTCTGTAGTAGAGGTGAGAGAACTGTGCAGAAACCTTCCCCAATCGTCTTCCAGAACCTCAACAAGCAAAGAACCCACTCCATCGGGTCCAGAGGCAAGGGAGATGGCCCCAAACATACAAACCAAGTTTGGTGGATACAAAATCGTTTGTATATTTTGTGGAAAAACAATTACTTATGGTGAGCAAAGTATTAATCTCATCAACCTTGCTGGTGACAACCACAAGTGCCCAAAGAAACCTTAATTTTTTCCAGTTTTTTTTTTTGCTCCAGTTGAGCCGTTTACAATTCCCTGTTTTTTGTTTGTCCCCATAAAAACTACAAAAAAATATAAAATTGTTCATAAAAGCCAAAAAAAGTAAAAAATGTTAAAAAAAACAATAAAAAAAATATAAAATAACAAAAAGAGTAAAAAAACAGTTCTTTTTTAAACTACCTCCAATTTATAAAAAAATGCTACATTTTTAAAAAAGTCTGTCATTCTTTTTTCTCCAGGGTACGCTCCCCGGTACGCTCCCCGGCGCCCGTACCGGGCGCTCCCCCCGCGAAAATCGGATTTCTTTTTTTTTTTTGCCCCGCGGAGCCCTTTTATGGCCCCACATCAAACCTAGGTGGCCAGGGGGGGTCTACCCTGTCCCCATTTGGTCATTTCCTCCTTTGTTTTTGCCACCTCTTGTGTCTCGATCCTACCGAGACACAAGATGGCGGCCGCTCCGGACTGTTTGGAATGTTCACAGACACCCGAGAGCCAATCAGCTTTCCGCTCGCGTACTCGTGTTGCGCGCTGGTATGCGCCCCCGGTGCGTGTACCGGGGCGTGCTTATAGATATATATATTTTTTTGAACCTAAATTACTTAAAATCCACTGGAGCACATATCTTGAGACATAGCAAAGGCACATCGGGCTACCAGTCCCTACAATTTTGCCAAGTTTGGTGGAAATCCATTCAGCCGTTCGGGCTAAAAGTGAGTCCAACCGCCCTATGGAAATTAACATGGGGAAAACACGTTTTGGGACCCCCCTTTTATCTCGGCCCCCGCTTCACAAATCCCCCCCAAACTTTCAGGGAAGGAGCGGAGCGGGCCATCTTCTTTGAGAAATTCGCAAAGATTCGTCCACCGGCGCCAAAGTTATTCCCAATAGAATGTTGCGGATTTCCTATGGAAACTAGGTCCTAACTATACCTACTGGCGACCTCCAGTAGGTAATATATATATATATATATATATATATATATATATATATATATATATATATATATATATATATTACCTACTGGCGGTCGCCAGTAGGTATATATAGTTAGGATTTTTTCTCTATGGGTTTTTTGAAAATTCTATGTCTAATAACTTTGGCGTTTGTGGACGGAATCGGCTGAAATTTTCAGGAAAATGGCACATTTTGTTTCTGAGCAGCCCTTGAAAATTTGGGGGGGGTTCGTCCAGTGGGGGCCGAGAAAAAAGGGGGGTCCCAAAACGTGTTTTTAACATTGAGTTTTCCATAGGGCGGTTGGCCTCACTTTTAGCCCGAACGGCTGAATGGATTTGCACGAAACTTGGCAAAATTGTAGGGACTGGTAGCCCGATGTGCCTTTTGTAGGTCTCAATATATGTGCTCCAGTGGATTTTGAGAAATTAACGTTTAAAAAAAGATATATATCTGTAACAGCGGACCGGTTAGCGCTCTGGTTCGCGGACTTTTCGCGCAACGGAGCTTTGTGAAGCGAAGCTGATTGGTTCTCCGGCGTCTGTCAACATTCCAAACAGTCCGTAGCGGCCGCCATCTTGTCTCTCGGTAGGATCGAGAGACAAGAGGAGGTCAAAACAAAGGGGGAAATAACTATAAGGGGGCATAGTAGATCCTCGCTGACCCCCTAGGTTTGATGTGGAGGTTTTAAAAGGGCCCCGCGGGGCAAAAAAAAACCAAAATAATAATAATCGAACGGCTGAATGGATTTGCACGAAACTTGGCAAAATATTAGGGACTGGTAGCCCGATGTGCCTTTGCTAGGTCTCAATATATGTGCTCCAGTGGATTTTGAGAAATTAACGTTGAAAAAAAGATATATATCTGTAACAGCGCTCCGCTTCGCGTACTTTTCGCGTTACGGAGCTTTGCGAAGCTGATTGGTTCTCCGGCGTCTGTCAACATTCCAAACAGTCCGTAGCGGCCGCCATCTTGTCCCTCGGTAGGATTGAGAGACAAGAGGAGGCCAAAGCGAAGGGGGAAATGACCATAAGGGGGCATAGTAGATCATTCCTGACCTCTTAGGTTTGATGTACCATTTTGCCAAGTTTGGTGTAATTCCGTTCAGCCATTCAGGCTGTAGACGTATGTAAATGTCCTATGGAAAATTGCATGGGGAAAACACATTTGAAAGTGTTGAAATTTAGAACCAATTAAAATGTTACTTTGGTTTTGTATTTGTGTGTGATGAAAGTTAATTGGTTATGTATATATGTCAAATGAGAGGAAACCACAGCCATTTTGTGATACTACTGTCTGAGGTACATTTGTGAGGAATTTTTGGTGGTGAATTTCTGGTGTTTGATTTACACAGTACTAACACTTCTGCTACTTTTAAAAAGGTGAGTTGTTAATTTGTAAGGGGAACTATGTTGTACACTTGAAGATAATTTGAAAAATGTTTTCTGTTATTTATTTGCAGTCCTTCTGTTATACTAAATACTTGATGAAGTTAGTTTTATATTATGTATTACTAAAAACGATAAATGAAAGTGATTATTTTTTTCTGCAATTTACAGCAAGCAATTTCAAAATAAAATGGCTCACAATGAAGAGACCGTGGCAATTTCTTTTGAATTGTCCACTACATTGATTGAAATTGAGAGCACCAATAATGAAATATTGTCACAAGGAGGACATGACTTGTATGATTCCATTAGATTGATTGAAATGGACAGCACCAAGAATGAAATATTGTCACAAGGAGATGACTTGAATGATTCCACTACATTGATTGAAATTGAGAGCACCAATAATGAAATATTGTCACAAGGAGGAGATGGCTTGTATGATTCCATTAGATTGATTGAAATGGACAGCACCAATAATGAAATATTGTCACAAGGAGGAGATGACTTGAATGATTCCACTACATTGATTGAAATTGAGAGCACCAATAATGAAATATTGTCACGAGGAGATGACTTGAATGATTCCACTACATTGATTGAAATGGACAGCACCAATAATGAAATATTGTCAGAAGGAGGAGATGACTTGAATGATTTTTTTGATCAATCTCTTGATGGCGAATTTATCGAGTGTTTGGAGACCATAGAGTTACAAGAATCATCATTGCAGACTTTTAATGAGGAGATTCCAGATGAGATGATTGAAGAGGAAATTACTGATGAGGACATGTTACTAGTTGTTTCAAATTTAGAAAATTCTGAAGAATAAATTTATATTTAGAAATCAAAAATTGTTTGAGACATTATTTATTTTTATTTTTAATTTATGAGGTTGTAGCGAAGTGATTGTAGTATAAAATGAGACTTATAGTATAGAGTGCAACATTTTTATGTTACATGGTAAGTTTACTCATATTTACTTCCCTTCTGCCACTATATTATCTCCAATGTGTATTTGACATGTCTTCTTCATCTCCGGCCTCCTTTCTCTCACTGTGTGTCTCCGATGCATCTTATCGCTGGTATTTTGTGTAATTACAGAAGAGAGTAAAATAAAATAGTTCGGAACGTGAAAAGGGGGCAAAGTAGAGTACTCCTCACCCCCTAGGCCTTTTTAGGCGGTCCCAAAAGGATCAGTTTCTGCTTTCCTGAGAGATTATGGTATGAGTTCCATATACCACAATAACTTGCATTACAACATGCAAGATATCTATCTCCTATTACCAACTTTTGGAGATATTCGCGCTAAGCGCGAATATCTCCAAAAAGTAACACCTGCCCTGAGCAGTTCTTAGCCATGTTATCCAATGGGAGGTGGATAACATGGCTAAGAGTATTAGCTCGGTAATGCATGAATATCGCTGACTTTTTAGCGATATTCATGCATTGCGGCCGTTTATTATCGCATTTGCGATAAACCTTGATAATAGTAAGGTTTATCTTCGATAATTTCTGACGATGCTTAGTGGTAAAAAATTGGTTGGTAAGCATCGTTAGCGATAAATATCGCTTAACTTTGGTAATATGCCCCAACGTCTGTTAACGTTCGATTCGAAGGAAATGAGGAAGTGTTGAAAAACATTGTCTGCGCCATCTTGCCTTTTTTGAAATGCCACACTTTTGTCGTGCACGGCAGCCATTTTAGATGTCTTGACCAGACCCACTCTCTGCACGCTGTCGATTCGTAGCATGGCTCCTCACCCTCGTAAGCATCTCCCCCAGGCACTGGTCACCACCGCTCTCTGTCTTATGCATGGGCAATAAACCTTCCCCCATCTGCGCTGCTCTTCCCTGAGAATCACACTCTGTGCCCGCCCGACACCTCCCTTTCGCCCTATTCACTACCGCACCCTCTGACACTCCTCTTCCTCTGTGTCCGAATGTCCAGGCCGGTCCTAGGCTATCAGCTAGCCCTGCAGATGTAGTTTATGGCCCCAGCTGTAAAGAATCACCCCTCTTCAAAGGAGTTATAGTAGATCAAGGCCCACACCCGATGTGATCCGTCACAGCACACGCGTTCCTACTATCTGAAAACCATCCTGTATTGTGATTGGGGAGGGGACCGAGCCTGAAGCGGAAGATTCCAGGAATGACTCTTTGTACATCAAAGTTTTTACAATTATGTGTCACATTAAAAATATATAGCACTCCAACAAAGTAGTAGGAATATAAAACTTTAATAACATATAAATATATACAACAAAACAAAAACAGTAAAAACATTTAAACAACGAAGAGACCGTGGCAATTTCTTTTTAATTATCCAATAGATTTATTGAAATTGACAGCACTAATAATGAAATATTCTTGTCAGTAGCGGTCTGTTGTGCGAATAGTTCCAAGGCAGCAGAACGCGCTGAAATCTAGATGGCACGAAAGTGATGTCTAGTAAGTTGCCGCCCAGCAAAAAACGGCGTGGGGCGCCGCGGGGGTGAGTGAGTCCAGTAGGCACCACAGCTATTCTTACCGGCATTGCAGAATTACTGCTGGGGACAATGCCTGTGCTGTAGCAGGGTCACAGCAGAAACAAAAAGGATTCTGTTGAAGATGTTGTTGGTTTTCAATTTGAAAACAGTTCTGGTGTCAACTGCTATGCTAATGTAGTGGTTAATGTTTTGTTTTCTCTAGAAAATGTAAAAGAGGGGGAGGCAGTCCAAAGTTCCGTTAAAAGGGCAAAGGAAAGGATCGGTGGTTTGAACTATCAGTCAAAAAGGGGAGGGGGTGCAATAATTTTTCCTACCGGGTCACACTGTGCTTTCACCGGAAGTAAGGTCTGCAGGATTGTAGTAATTCAAAGTGAGGCTGGCGCCAGCATGGGAGCGCCGACGTCCCGCGGATACAGTTTCGTCACTCCACGGGCGATCATGGCAGTCATTCCCCATCGGGGGTCGGAGACTCCCGCGGCTCCTCTAGAATCTTCAAGGTCGTGGAGGACTACGGTGGTGGAGTCAACCAGTGACCGGGCCATTTCTTTATGTTGGGCCCGCTCTTGCCAGGTCGACCGCCATTTTGAGAGTTCGGCAGCTACCGGCGATCGCGGGGTCACATGAGCGGACGGGCTCCACCCTGCCGGGCGAGACGTTGCAGCATGGCCACAGTGGAAGAACCGTTATCTAGGTCGTTCCGAAACTGTGCAGCACTGTAGTTGTTAGGATGCCACCGCCTGGAGCGCTGAGGGTGCAGCTGGGAAGCCTCCACCTGGGGAGGCGGGAGAGGCCTGTTCGCACCGTCTCTCCCTCCCAGTGCACCCCACGGCGTCTCGCTTGAGATTTGTTATGGCCGGACCAGGCGATGAGGACGAGGGGGGGGTCGGAGGCATGTGCAAGACATCCCCCTCCAGTGTTGTCGCAGCCATTATAAAAGAAAGAAGTGTCCCGTCCGTCTTCGGGCCGGGCTTCCGGTGGATGTCGGCCGGACGCCCCTGGCTCTGGCCCCATGAACGGGTTTCTTGGTTTATCGGCTGCAGCCGGATCCCGTCGGCCTCGGCCCCCCGACCGTTGGTGGTCGGACCGGAAGAGCATGTGGCGGGACTACCTGCAACTCTCAAGGGCCACCGCGGCCGGACTGGGAGAGAGAGGGGAGGGTCGAGGAGACATTCCCCCCCCCTGCAACTGTTCAGCGTTGTAAAGGCAATCCCCTGGCCGGGTCCCGCTGGCCTCGGCCTCTCCTTCGGCTACACCCTACGTTAGGATCTCCTGGCCGAGGCGTGGCAGCAGGACCTGCCTTATATGGGCTGCTCCCGGCTGGGCGTAGCCGGAACCCTGCCCCACCTTGGAAGTTTCCAGAGTGGGGGTGGATGTTCTACTGACTTGCATTTTCCCTAGTCTATCGATTTTTTTGGCGTGGCAGGCGGTGGGACAGCGAGGGGTGATTTGGTTTCTCTTACTGTTTTTCTGGTCTCTCACCACTGGCATATTTTAACGTTTTCTTGTTTCTAGGACATTAATAGGTTTTATCATTACGTTATGTTATCGTTTCTTTGTTCGTTGTTTAATAAAAGTTCATGTTCATCAGTGGCCTACTGATTTTCGTTTTCCTATTTTTTTCTTTCCAGGTTGTTTCATGGTAAAGTTTCTGTTAACAGGATACAGTGATCACTTCGTTATTATTGCATATGTCCTTTTCACTAGGGGTGCTCTCTGGTCGGGCCAGATGACGTATCTCTAGTAAATGGTCCGGGTGAAAAAGGTGCATCAATCAGTGGGGAGTAGATAGGCATGACAGATTACAACGGGGGAGAACGGTCCGCATTACGTACCCTTTCACTACTTGCAAAGATTTTCCTACGTTTATTTGCAAACAGGGAATACCTCCAAAAAGAACTAATTCCCAAACAGTCAATGTTCGGACAATCAATCAATCAATGAGGAATGAAATAGGTACGACGTGTTAAAGGCTTGCGTTACCTACCCTTCACTATCTGCAAAGGGAGATAGAATATTCCTATTCTTCCTCGTTTGCAGGTAGAGAAGATCGTTAAGAGAATTAACTTCGAACAATTCAATGCTCGATTGAAACAATCAACAAGGGGTACTGTGAACACAAATGAACGCCGCTTATATACATACGCATTGCTATTTTCAACAGGTTGTTCCTAATGTTTCTATTTTAGCGAGGTCAAAAGAGATCCCATTAGTGGCCTACTGATTTTGCTCGATTCCTTTTGTTTTTTTACACGATTTTTCGCTATCTGCAAAGACTAAACAGAGTATTGCGACTCTGTGCTTGTTTGTAAATAGAGAATGAACCAAAGAGAACAATCAATCAAATGGAGAGAGAAGCAGGCACGACGGATTACAAAGGGGGAAAGGGCTGCGTTAACTACCCTTCACTATCTGCAAAGAGAGAGTACTCCTAATAGAAATGAGGGGTGGGGGGCAGCAATCAAAGCAGATCAGTGTGCATAAACACGAAAAAAAAAATTCTTACCACGTACTTGACATTCGACAGCTTATGATATTTGCTATTAAAAAACCATTGAAATTCACTGAAAAAACCATAGGTTATAGACCATATATAGTTAGGAATTAGCATTTACAAAACCTTGAAAATTCACTGAAAAAACCATAGGTTATAGACCATATATAGTTAGGAATTAGCATTTAAAAAACCTTATTTTACTCACACAAAACCATTGAAATTCCATATATAGTTAGTTGCACTAACTATATATTGCGCACCCGCAATCCACTGCTGATGATGTCACATATTACATCATTCATGACATGGTCAGTGACATCACTGATGACATCACTGATGACATCTCAAATGACATCACTGATGACATCACTGATGACAACATCCAGTGACTATGTTTCTGTAAAGTTAAAATATGTCTTACATATTGAAGAATGAGTGGATGTATAAGTGTCTGGACGAAGGATTTAGTAGGTGCATGACTGAATGTATGAGTGAGTGATTAAATGTGTCTCACTGAGTGCATGGGTTAGTGACTAAACTGTCTTAATTTGTGCATCATTATGTCTGTTGTTCTGTAAACTGCTGCATGTGTTGATCAGTAGCTATATGAGTAACTATATGGGTTATTGATTGATTGCCCAAGTATTTGCATGGGAGACTGAGTGTGTGTGTGGCTGGATGGGAGGTGTGTGACTCTGTACAGATCAATGTGTACTTGTATCAATGATTGTATAAGAGAGTAAGTATGTGTTAGTATATGGTTGAAAACGTAAGGTGCTCTATGTTTAACTGTATAGAGTAGAAAATGGAAGTGTGATTGATTCTTTACAGGACTGACTAGGTGTGTGAGTAACTCCATGGATGAGTGGCAGAGTGTGAGTGTCTGTATAGGTGTATGAGTGCATATGATAGTGTTGTAAAGATGAGTGATTGTATGTATGAATGATTGTATGGGTGAATGAGTGAATGTGTGTGTAGACGTAGGAATCAGTGAGTACGTATGTAGTAACTAGTATTGGTGTGTCAATGGTTTCAAAAATTATACTCTGTTTTTAACACTGGGTGAAACAGAGGTTATATTAAAATGTGAGGAGATGCATTGTATTGTCACATGAATGATATCATCAGTGATGTGATCATTGATGTCAAGTGAGATGTCATCAGTGATGTCATTTGAGATGTCATCAGTGATGTCATCAGTGATGTCACTGACCATGTCATGAATGATGTAATATGTGACATCATCAGCAGTGGATTGCGGGTGCGCAATATATAGTTAGTGCAACTAACTATATATGGAATTTCAATGGTTTTGTGTGAGTAAAATAAGGTTTTTTAAATGCTAATTCCTAACTATATATGGTCTATAACCTATGGTTTTTTCAGTGAATATATATATATATATATATATTTATATATAGGGTGTGGCAAACACCCACCCCTAATGGACATGACAACAGTCTTTCTGCACCCCCAGGGGGTGGATGGGGGTGATTACCCCAATCTACTCCCCTGGGGGGGCAGGAAATCCACTAGACACCAGGGTACATTAATCAAATTAACCATAGGGTGGAGGCTGCTCACCATTGGGTTGTCTATACCCTATGCTGGAATGGGCAAGGCAATCTTTTTGACCCCCTGATGGAAAATGGGGGTGATTACCCCATGTTAGAAGTGGGGTTTCTGTTTGGCTAGGGAATGCATCTAAGCCAGGCAGAACCCACCAGAACCCACCACTCTAGTCAGGGCAAGTAAGTTACACACTGAAGATAACCCCTGCTCGCCACCTTGTTTTCTTGGCAGAGCAGTCAGACTTATCCCAAGTGCAATGTGTAAAGCGTTTGCGCAACACACTCACACAGCAGCGACACATTAGGCACACCACAAAAGAAACTCCAACAAGGTTATATAAAAATAGCCTTTGTATTATCCATAAAACATATCAGAGCACAATTACATATATTACTCTGTGCCACTGCACTCGTCATGACTTCATATAAATAACTAGGCCAATCGGGCCATTGTCATAATCATCATCATCAATCTGACCAGTAACTACTGGTAAAATTACACTGAGCATAACACATCATGCAGCACATAATTACCCACAGTGCTCCCTGGTAATAATCAGCACCATCATCAGTGGAGCACTACAAAACAATAGCAGCAGGGTGCAAATTAGGGAAAAATATTAGGTGTAAACCATATCAACAGTGCACTATAATAACCACTTTTAACATGCACACACAGAACAGGAGCATCCCCTTACTGTACAGGTGATACCAACTCTGGCAATGTACCATCACCTAACTATCCCCATCCGGGTACACCACCTCAGTGGAAACACTATCCTAGGATAGAATTACTGTTGAAGCATCACCCGCGCTCCTATGACAGTTCCTGGTGTCCTTTCTGTATGGATTCTGGACCACGTGCCCGCCTACACCATGAAATGCGGTAACTCTAGCCACCGGGGGCCTCCGTCGAGGTCTCACCCCGTTTTTGAGCCCAATGCCACAAGCAAGTGGGAGGGTTTGCAGCTCACCCTGCCTCCTTAAATGAGCAATGCCACCGGTGCTGCAGGTAAAATGGCTGCTGCCGGTGACCATGCGGTGCAGCTGCGACAAAGCAGAGCGATCCTGATCAAGGGCCTCCGTCAAGGCTTCGCAAGGAGTCTGCGAGGCTCTGGCTCGATCTTGTTGTCGGCCCGGCCCACCACCAGGCTCAGGCAACAAACGGGGCTCTCCTCTTACTCTCTGGAGCCCCGCCCCCAACCTGACTACCAGCGACTACGGAGCAAAGCCTCCGTGGACTTCAGCTCTTCTCGCTCGCTGCATGCACAGAGAGTTATGGAGTGTCCATCACGGGAGGTGCGTTGTCACGCACACCATCTGCTTCCCCTTTCATCTCACTCAGGAAACACAGAGCTCACCATTTGCTTCTGGTGCATTAGCACGAGCACCTCAAGGGCACAGGGAATAAAAGAATGAATCGCTCCACACGCTTTTTTCCCCACTGCAGGAGAAAGGGACTGCACTCAGAATTTCTCCCAGCTACAACACAGAAAGTGCTGCCCCTGCGCTATGCTTTCTCAAGGCAAGGGACACACCAGCACAAGGGTTCCTCAGGGCAGATCTGCAGTCCTCCCTCGACCCCAATAGGCAGCAGGTTAGCAGTCCAGAGGGACAAAGTCCCTAGGCGGTTCCTCTAGGCTCATAACTCCCACACAGTAACTTCTGGGTTCAGCCTCAAACAAGTTTTGACATGTGGTCACAGTCCCAGTTTTTATAGTACCAACAGTCTTTATTCAGCCCTGGCACAGGGCCCTGAGTCCAGTTTAACGCAGTTCTGGGGCCCTTTAAAAATATAATCAACAGTGCACAACACTCCATATTCACAGTGTAAGCCCTGGCTCCAGACACAACACAGGGGGTGGTGCCATCATTGTGGAAGGCAAGCACAGCCCTATCCAGGTGCAGGTGCTACTCCTACCACCACTCCAAATGCAGACCAGGCATATTCATGTGCCAGTGGAAACCCCTCCCCTAAATTCAGCCAAGGTCTATTAAGCCTAATGCTTAGTCAACCAGGCAGGGAAGGACACACCTCAACCCCCCCCCCCCCCAGGGACTGGCTGGAGTGACTGCACCTTCCCTCTCTCCTGTCAGTCAGAACCCAATGGTCAATACACATCAGACAAGGAACAAAGGCACATGGCACACAAAATTGACCACTTCAAAAAGTGGTATTTCTAAAATAGTAATAATAAATCTGCTTTCACCAATAAGCAGGACATATCCCTACTATTCCAAACATATCAATCTTGATCACACTACCCCTCGCATGTCAGGAATTATCACTGGAGCACATATCAGGGAATCCCCAATGCATTCCAATGAGAAGGAAGCCTCACAGCAGTGAGAAACCAAATAGGCTTTTTGTCACTACCAGGACATGCACACAGTTAATGCACATATCCTTTTATCTACACTGCACCCTGCCCATAGGGCTAGCTAGGGCGTACAGTAGGGGTGACTGATATGTCGTAAAAGGGGAGTTGGAGATGTGGCAACCACTTTTTCTGCTACGTCCTAGCGGACGTAAACTGCATGTGCAGGCCCTGCAGTGGCAGAGACCTGATGCAGGTTTGAAAGGCTACTTTGGTGGGTGGCGCAAGCAGCGCTGCAAGCCCACCAATAGCATTTAATTTACAGGCCCTGGGTATATGGGATACCACTGTACAAGGGACTTACAGGTAAATTAAATATGCCATAAAGGTGTAGACCAATCTTACCAAGTTTACCAGAGAGTGCACATTCACTTTAGCACTGTACAGCAGTGAGAAAGTGCCCAGAGTCATAAAACCACCAAGAAAAGGTCAGAAAAATACAGGATGAAGGCAAAACGTTCTGGGATGACACTGCAAAACAGGGCCACGTCCAACATCCCCAATCTGTCCCTCAGGGTGGCAGCAATTCCACTAGACACCAGGGGAAAAACATAGAGGTAGGGGCTGCCCACCATGGGCATGGTGATAGCCCACGCCTCAAAAGAAGGTTTAACAGTCGTTATACCCTCCCTTGGTGGTGAATGGGGGCTATTCCCCCCATTTGCTTACCCTATAGGGCAAAAAGCCTACTAGACAAGAGGGACTGTATGAATGCAGTATTGTTTGGAAGGAGCCTTTGGGCATGGGCCTGTGCTTTCCACACCTAGGGGCCAATACACTTTCATCCCCCATCCAAGGGGGTGGTATGGATAGGGGTATTCCCTCCCAATCTGCCCTCCCGGGGAGCATCAGAAAGCCCACTAAATACAAGGGATTTAAAAATTTCACCAACACAAACAAAATAAAAGAGCTGGTGATCTATCCTGGAGTCGAACCATACCCCTGCCCCAGAAGGACAGATAGGAAGTTTGTCACAAATGGGGAATGTGCCCAATATCTGTGCCCTGAGGTGGGGTAAAAAGCTCACTACACTACGGGCATTTTGCATTTGGTTCAAAAGAAAGGGGTGTGGGTATTTGACTCAGGCAAATCATACTTCCTGCCCCTTACCCAGGAGTAGACTAGGGGTATGCCCCCAATTTGCCCCAATGAAGGGCAGAAAGGACCCTAGACACCAGGGAATTAAAAATTTTACCAAAAACAGTGCTCTGCATACCTCAACGTTGCCTAAAATCACTCATTATCTGTGATGTAACCTTCCGGAATACACAGGGATCCACAAACTTGCTACTGCCCAGCATTCCCTAGTAGTTCTGACAAAAGTCTACCTTTCTTGTATGGGTGGGCCTAGTGTCCACAAAAGGAAAAGCACCACAGTGTATTGTGGAAACATCAACATTTCCTGTCATGCCTGGTGCATGCAACATGAATGGATCAAACTGAGGTCAATGGGAGTCCCCTTGAAAGGACTTCCATTAACCTTGGTTTGATCTGTTCCTGTCACGAGCACTAGGCCCAGCCACACAAGTGGTGCAGTGTTTTTATCAGCGCATTTGGAGTAATGCTGCTGGGTGGTTACAATTTTGTGGATTCTTCTTAATTCTGGAAATGCAAAGAAAACGTATGATTTCTGGCAAAGTTTGAGGTTTGCAGAGAATTGTGGGTAAGAAAACCTCATGGGATCCACGCAAGGCATACCACTGTTGAATCCCCTAGTTGTCCGGTTTTCTAAAATGCCTGTGATTCATAGTTTTCTGTAGGTGGTGCAACAGCACAGACCCAAAATACAGCTCCTATCCCTATTGCTTAAATATCAATATAGTGCTTTAGCGCATTTGTGTCATGGTCTCTTGGCCCACCCATCCAAGTGTGGTAACTTTCTCAATGGGGGACATGTGGCAACTCAGGTTGGTATGAAATGTGTGGCTTACACAGATTTCAGAACTTCCCATCAGGGGAATTGTGATTAAAATGTGTTTTTTAATCAAAGTTTGAGGTATGCAAGCCACCCCACCCTAGATTCCACAGTGTCTACTTTTCAAAAATGTGCAAGTCTGCTTGGTTTCCCTTTGTGTGGCTGAGCTAGGGCCCAAAATCTACAGGTACTCACTCTGCGAAAAAAGGGTCACTTTTGAGCAAAAATAATGTATCAATGTTGCATTTTGGGTCATTTCCTGTCAAAGGCACTAGGCCTACCCACACAAGTGACACGTCTTTTGTATGAGGAGACTTGGGGCAATGCTGGGTGGATGGAATAAAGCTTGTGGCTCCCTCCAAATTCCAGAACTTTCCATAACAGAAATCTGGGGAAATGTTTTTTTGTCAAAGTTTGAGATTTGCAAGGGATTCTGGGGAATAGAACTTGTTCAGAGCCACACAAGTGATTCCACTCTTGATTTCACCAGGTGTCTAGTTTTCAAAAATGGGAACGTTTGCTAAGTTGCCCTAGATGCCTGCTGAGCTAGGACTCAAAATCCTCAGCTAGCCACTCTGCAAAAAAAGGGTCAGTTTTTGTGGAAAAATGTGTTGCATCCATGTTTCATTTTGGGCTATTTCCTGTCACAGCCACTAGCCTACCCACAAGTGAGGTACCATTTGTATCCGGAGATTGGGGGACTGCTGGATGGAAAGAAGCTTGTAGCTACCTCCAGATTCTAGAACTTTCCATCATAGAAATATGCAGATAATGTGTTTTTTATCCAAAAATTTTGGTTTGCAAGGGAATCTGGAAAAAAAAACTGGTGAGAGCCACGCAAGTTACCCCACCCTGAATTCAACCAGGCGTCCAGTTTCAAACATGTGTAGGTTTACTAGGTTTCCCTACATGCCGGCTGAGCTAGGCACAAAATCCACAGCTACTCACTCTGCAAAAAAAGGGTCAGTTTTGAGTGGAAAATGTGATGTATCCAAGTTGAGTTTTGGGCCGTTTCCTGTCGCGAGCACTAAGTCTACCCATGCAAGTGACGTACCATTTTTATTGCAAGGCAGTTGAAGCATATAATAGTATAACATTTGTTATTACCAATTGGATTTTGATGCAAAGGTGCCCTCCAAATATATACTAGTGTGTAAGTCACCCATTTCCTTTTTTGCAGTTTTATACACAGCAAGCTCGACCGTTCCAGGTACGTTGTATCTTTCTTCTGCTGGGAGAAAGGAAGAAGGGAAAAGGAGGCCCAGAGCAGAGTGCAAGGGAGAAAAGAAGGCAGACAGCATGGGGGTATGAGAGTAAGGGAAAAGGAGGCACAGAGCATAGGAGAAAGGAAGGGAGAGTTTGAGTGCATGGGAGAATTGAAAGCAGATATGGGATAAAGGAAGGCTGAGAGCAAGGGGAAAAGTAAGGCAGAGTGAATGGGAGAAAAGAAGGCAGTGAGCATGGAAGATGGGAAAAGGAAGATGCAGTGCATGAGGAAAAGAAAGAGTGAATGGGAAAAGGGGAAGCTTAGATCAAGGAAAAAGGAAAGTAGAGAGCAAGGGGGGAAAGGAAGGACAGCAAGGGAGAAAGAAATTCTGAGTGCATAGAAAAATGGAAGGCAGACAACAAGGGAGAAAGAATGGCAGAGTCCATGGGAGAAGGAAAGGCAGATTGCATGGGAGAATGAAACGCAGAGAGCATAGGAAACATGTAAGGTAGGCTAGGAAAAAATAAGCAAACTTAATCACAGAAAGCAAGGTTGGTATGTGAAAAAAGGCAGCTTATGTGGCAAAATGGAAGGCAAAGAATGGCAGTCAGGAAAACAGAGTGTGTGTGGGAAGAAATGAAAGCTTAAGTGAAAGCGATGTGCAGTTCCTGAGGGGAGGAGCGGAGTGAACAGGTCTCTTATGGATTGCCCTCACACACCCCGAAGGATGGCATGCTTCGTCATTGGGCTGTGCTCTTCATTGGGCCGGCACTGCATTGCCCAACGGGCACCAGCGAAGAGGCTCTTTGCCGGAGATCTTTTAAGAGACAGCCGTTGGGTGTGTGCGGGTATGTGGTCAAGGTAGTGAAGTGAGGGTGAATCGTGAATTAAAATAGGTTTAGTACTGCCCTGTATGGAACAAATTTTATTCTGGGGATGTACTAACCTACCTAAAAATGCGTGTGCCCTGTCTGGAGCCAAGGATCCTATAGGGTCTAATTAGTCTAAATGGTCGACATGTTTCCCGCCTTCTGCCCCTAACGGGTCAAACGGCAATTCTTCAGGACTGGTGTATAAAAAGGATTATAGTTATCCTAACACTACCGCAAAGCCAGTGCAGAGTACCGTCTTGTCTCCAGCATTGCACAGGGTGTTCCAGAAGGACCTGGACTGTGGAGACCCCTGGTAATGAGGTAAAATACTGACGGGTATGAAAACTTTTAAAAAAAAACATCGAACATGATGGTGGTGCAGGTTCTGCAAAGCGCATACCTTTACCTCTTCCAACCTCCTGCCTTAAATTTTTCTAGCAGTCTTTAATCGGTCGACTAAGCATATCTTTAGTTAGCAGCCTGGAAACAATGACTGTAGAAGCGAGCTAATCTCAAAGGTCTTCAAAATAAATAACATTTATTAATTATCGATTAGACTTATTTGTACTCGGGATTTAAACTCCTATTAATTTAACAATTGTACTGTTATTGTGCCAATTACATTTATTAACAATTTCTATTTTCTCTTCTCTTCTAAACATATCTTGTCCCCATGATAAATATTACGATTAATGTTCGTTAAGAGACAAATACCCCCAATTGTGATTGGACTCTAGCCTGACAGATCACTCCCTTTCAATTTTCAAGGGCCCTGGTCACACATTCATGCAATGCACATTCTGTTGTGATGAGCCCATGGCGGTTGACGTGGAGTGCTTGGAAGTAAATGTGAATGAACAGGGTGTGAGGCGTGAGGCACTCCACCAGGTTCGCATGCTCCTTGACATTTCTGACACGCAGGTGTGAAGCTTAAAGCTACCCCCCAAAGCCGTGCATCAAGGCAACTGCTGCAATCTGTGGGCATCTTTCAGACATGTGCATTCAGGGACTTCAAAGCACTGGGTTTGTAAACATGTAGTGCAATAAACAACTTACTAAACTGTACAGCTGCATATTTAATGATGTGCAATAACTGTATCCCTAAAAGTAGTGATTCAGTGGGCAACTCTGAATGAGGAGAATTACTTCCCATTACATGTTTTGAGGAATGACACATGCCTGATTTGATGTTTCTGTGTTGATTCTTGAATGTTTACCCTGTTATTTCATCCTGAAAAATCACATTTCAGCAGGCAAAGTGTCTGGGTGAAAAGCTCCAGACATGTGTAGAGACAGAGGATCTTGCAATCCTACAGAAACTGATAACTATTGTCACGGATCGCATTGGGATCAACGGAACGCCCGTAACAAAGCCATTAAAAGTGAATGGAGTTTAGTCACACCAGGAAGACCTCAGATATTTAATCCTTTCCAATTACCTGTGTGTTTTCTGTATTTGTGCAATTTATGTAGGGAGCAGCACAACACAAAAGAGCTTCTGAAGTAGTAAATACTGAGCTCCTGATTCACAAAAGGGATTCCGCAATCCAGGTCAGAATCTCCAGAATGAGAATTCTCATTGCAGAGAATGACGATTCTCCAATTATTATGCAGAGAGAATCTTGATTTCATTAAAGACAATCGGAGGCTAACATTATGCAAATACTTTTATTTGCTGCCCAAACATGCAGCCCTTTAAAGAATGTAACTACATCATAATAAACAGAACATTGGTAACATGACAAGTAGACTGTGCAGGCTCCCATCATCCTCGTGGGCTGCGATGACACAGCTGAATAACTTGAAAACTCCAGTAAATCCATTTAGTCTTTGATATTGTTATCTGAGAAGAAAAGACAGTGTTTAGTGAAATGCATAAGGACTATTAAAAGTAAAGTATAGCAATGAAATGCAATAGTAGTATAATGATAGTATAGTAGTAACACAATAAAGCATGAACATAACCAAACCCAAACCTCTCAAGGAGAGGAGGGTGGGATAATGTTAGCCTCCGATTGTCTTTAATGAAATCAAGATTCTCTGTGCATAATAATTGGAGAAGCGTCATTTCATTACAAGACCGGAGGCTACCATTATGCATGTTTAAAGCCATGTAGAGCTACACTGCTAACATGCTCTATTGGTCTCAAATAAAACTTGGAAAAGGTACTTGCATTAGACCAATCTGCTGCTTTAAGTATTTCAGGCAGAGATCCTCTGGCCCAAAATACTTTGCTAGCCATTGCACCACTAGAAGAGTGAGCTCCAAATCTAGAAAGATCCACTCCAGCCTCATGCATATTCAAACGTATCCATCTGGCTAGGGTCGCTGAGGATACAGGTCTAAAGGGTCTCACATAAGATAAAAGAAGTTGATCACAACCAACAGTTCTAAAACTTGAAATCTTATTCTCATAGCATTTCATACATTTAACAACACAAAGTTTTTCACATTCATGAAAGATAGGATAAAAGATGGACTCAGACATTGTTTTAGTTCTTTTCCAGATGTCAAAATGGACGCCTTCACATGAGTAAAATCTATTAGAAAGTTCTAGAGCTCTAATGTCCGATACCCTTCTAAAGGAGATCAGACACAGGAAAGTAGCTAATTTCATTGAGATTCTTTTAAGGGAGAGTGATTCGTTGTCAGGCCAAGAAAGGAAGAGATTAAAAATAAGGGTAACATCCCAAAGGGATTTGTAACGTGCATTGGGAGGTCTTCTTTGTCTAATACCTTTCATAACTCTTTTGATAAGGGAATTGCTACCAATAGCAAGATTATTAAAAAGAGAGTGACCTGAAGAAATTGCTGATCTGTAGCAATTGATGGTTCTAAAGGAAAGACCTAGATCAAAGAGATGAGCAAGATAGTTAGCTACCTGTTGAAGAGGACACTATACGGGATCCAAATCCCTTTCCAGGCACCACCAAGACCATTTTCTCCAAATGCCCTTGTATCTTTTTCTTGTACCTGGAGCCCATGAATCTTCCAATAAGCTTTTAGCTTCCCCTGAAAGGTCTGAATATCTTCCTGAATTCCTGATATCCTCCAGGCAAGAAGGTTCATCTTCCCTTCTAAGACTAGAGGGTGTTCTTCTCCGTCTGGACTCTGGAGTAGGCCTAAGAAGGAAGGAATCAGCAGAGGAAAGTCCACTGCCAACTCCATCACCCCGGGGAACCAAACCTGAGATTTCCAAAAAGGAGTTATCAGAATGATGGAATAAGACTCGAGTCTGACCTTCCACAATACTCTCTGAATCATTGAAAAGAGGGGAAAGGCAGAAGCCTTGATTCCTTCCCAAGATTGGAGAAAGGCATCTACTCCTGAGGCATAGGGGTCCGGCCTCCATCTGAATTAATTTTCCACTTGGTGGGTTAACCTGCTGGCAAATAGGTCTAATTGTATTGGGCCCCAAAGATCTTGGATCTGAGAAAAAATCTCTGGATTCAGTTTCCAATCGCTTGAGTCGTGTAGGAAACGTGAGTTCTAGTCTGCTCTCACATTCTCTGAACCCGAGATGAATTCTGCTCTGAGGGCAATCTTTTGGTCCCAACAAAAATACCATATTCGTTTGGCAAGATCTGAGAGATTTTTGGATCTCACACCCCCAAGGCGATTTTTCCGCCCCGAGTGCAGAGATCTCCCCATTACTTCTGGGACTCCGCCACAAGTATGGAGGCCATTTGTGAATCAGGCCCACAGTCTCTGGTGTTGTGCAACATCTGGTATCCCCATCGTATCAAGACTCCCTGAGTCTACTGAAGAGCAGGGATACACGATCTCGAGGAGATACCAAATATTACACACCACTGGCACTCCCCGTAAACTCTCTGCATGCGGGACATTTCTTTCTTTTTTAACAGAAACACTGACTTTAGGTTTTGTTTCTGGAAAAAGAAAATGTAAATACGGAGTGGGCAACAGTTGCCTAGCCAGCATTAAATGTTTGACAAAAGTGCTCATGATAGCAAAAAATCCCTACCACAGTCGTGGGGAAGCTGTTCTCTAACTCAAAGGAGAGAGATGTATTCTATTCAACAAAACATCAGAAAGAAAAAGTGAGGCAAAAGAAGAGCAAGCACTATTTGGAAGTAATTTTATGTTTTCCTTTCACTTGATTAAAATAGTTTTCATGAACTACAGATAGGTGTTCCCTACTTTGTCCCGGAAAAAGCCGCAGGTTTATCAATCTAGACTTTTAGTCTCCCTGATTTATCCCTGTGAATCCTGTAGTTTGTGTATCACTCCTGAAGCTAAGATGCATAAATTCTCCCAGTCTTTATTCTCCTTTATTCAGGCGGTGAAAGAAACCCTGGGGAGCACCTAGAGGTTGGATGAGAAACATTCAAGAGAATCTAGAGAGATCTTGAAGGCATATAATGAAGCAATTATGCAACCACCACAAATTGCGAAAATGGGCATGGAAAAAAATGTACATTAGAAAAAGCAAAAAAAAATGTCAATATGAAGAAAAAGAATTATGAACCAAACCAAGGTAATTTTGAGCTATCATTTGTTTGCTAACCATGCAATCATCTGAGAAATTTGGCGGAATCAATGATAAAAAACTGAAAGAGTTAGAGTTTGGTGGTTGCGGGACATATGCCGAAAAGTAGTGGTTACCCTATTTAGAGTATATTGCTGTCCATGAACTCTCACAAGGTGCACTGGAAATCTTTAATTTTTTGAATGACATCCTATATCCTCCAAACCTGTAAATGAGGACCAAAATGTATTTAAGTTCTGACTAGGCCTGGGTGAAATTTCAATTACGCCATTGTAATTCACATAATTTCAAGAATTTTAAAGAATGGGTGTTCATCTTTGGGGGTCTGGATGTCAGGGTAGATAGGGTGGGTTGGGTGGGGGAGATGAGTGTGAGCAGAGGCCAGGGCAGGCTTTAGGGCAGTGCGACTGGTGCGGCCGCACTGGGTGCTGACCTTTAGAGGGGGCGCTGACCTCAGGGGAGGCGCTGTATTTAGCACTAGGTTTTCACAAAGACAAGGGAACCCGAAAGGTATGCCATAGGGACCTTGGGTAGTATCAATTTACAAAAAACAGTGGTCCCTTCATGTGGACAAGATAACATAAAAAAATCATTAATCATACACCTGATAAGTAGTATGTCTTTTGTCCAGCCGGACAAGAACATTTATTTTAAATGTTCTGGTTGATAAAGTGAATTTTAAGAACCAAAAAAGATAACAAGTGGGCACAGCCGTGACCCACAACAATCAAGACAAAACAACAAAGAAATGGCCAAAAGGGCAAAGCGAAAATCTGTCTGTATACTTGTGGTCAGTGCTACAGACTCAATCTCTTAAACATAACCATACCATTGCATCAAATAATATAGCATTATCATATTGCATATGGGGTTTTTTAGTCGATGACGTTTCGATGCCTTTTTAAATTTGTGACATCATCAGGACAAGAATTATCAACATTATTGTTTTGTACAACAGTTATTACCACAATGCCTATTATCGCATTACTTTACATGAAGGAAATGGGAGGCAAGGGGGAAGGAAAAACAGGAAATATATATCAGTTTAGGCATGTTGGAGACAGTTTTTTTAAAAAAACGAGTGACTTGAGAATTGCGGCGAATGAAGAGGTGAAGATTGTGACCTAGGAGGTGTTCAGGCATGCGTGTGGTTGGACGGAGCGGGTAATCGGCGAGTGAAGGGGATAGTGATATAAACACGAGTTCAAGGTCTCTACTGAGATCAATGGGATGTGAGGTAGAAATAATTTAATCAATATTGGCTTGCTGGCTAAGCGGTCGTTCTGGTGATCGAATGGAAATAAGTCTAAGGCAGTTGCATGGCTGGATCGTGAATGACGTGAAGAAATAATGTGACTAGGTCTCTGGATGTGACAATAATCGCGGGCGGTGGCAGGAGAAAGAACCGAGTAACCTACATGTTGGTTCCTCGTAGGTTCAGGAATACTGATGAGTAAACGCTGATAGATGTGTTTTCTGAGGAAAAAAGATGTGGGGTTAGTGATTCCGGTCGTCTGTCTTAGGCGGAGTGCCGGAGTGAGGGGGTAGGACATATTTACCTTTCACATCAAGTCCAGGGCTTCCATCAGGTTTGTATGGATTTGCCAGGAAACGAGCGTGATGGCTCAATCTAAACAAAAGGAGCGGGGTAGGAGAGTTAGATACCTGCAATGCAGTGTATCAGATTGCTCCTTGCTTAGTTACCAAAGGGCGAGAGTCACTTACTTGTGATGGCCGGAGCGCTATGGCGAATACGGCAGTCCGATGGGATCGATCTTCCGGTCAGCCAGAGGAACAGGCCGCCTCACTGCTGCACATTCTCCACCAGATACCAAGTCACAGTAAGTCCCTCATCGGTTTCCACGGACCATGTGGCTTGAAAAGCCTGTTCCTCTGGCTGACCGGAAGATCGATCCCATCGGACTGCCGTATTCGCCATAGCGCTCCGGCCATCACAAGTAAGTGACTCTCGCCCTTTGGTAATTAAGCAAGGAGCAATCTGATACACTGCATTGCAGGTATCTAACTCTCCTACCCCGCTCCGTTTGTTTAGATTGAGCCATCACGCTCCTTTCCTGGCAAATCCATACAAACCTGATGGAAGCCCTGGACTTGATGTGAAAGGTAAATATGTCCTACCCCCTCACTCCGGCACTCCGCCTAAGACAGACGACCGGAATCACTAACCCCACACCTTTTTTCCTCAGAAAACACAACTATCAGCGTTTACTCATCCGTATTCCTGAACCTACGAGGAAACCAACATGTAGGTTACTCGGGTCTTTCTCCTGCCACCGCCCGCGATTATTGTCACATCCAGAGACCTAGTCACATTATTTCTTCACGTCATTCACGACCCAGCCATGCAACTGCCTTGAACTTATTTCCATTCGATCACCAGAACGACCGCTTAGCCAGCAAGCCAATATTGATTAAATTATTTCTACCTCACATTCCATTGATCTCAGTAGAGACCTTGAACTCGTGTTTATATCACTATCCCCTTCACTCGCCGATTACCCGCTCCGTCCCACCACACGCATGCCTGAACACCTCCTAGGTCACAATCTTCACCTCTTCATTCGCCGCAATTCTCAAGTCACTTGTTTTTTAAAAATAACTGTCTCCAACAGGCCTAAACTGATATATATTTCCTGTTTTTCCTTCCCCCTTGTCTCCCATTTCCTTCATGTAAAGTAATGCGATAATAGGCATTGTGTTAATAACTGTTGTACAAAACAATAAGGTTGATAATTCTTGTCCTGATGATGATGTCACAAATGTAAAAAGGCATCGAAACGTCGTTGACTAAAAAACACCATTTGCAATATGATAACAATGCTATATTATTTGATGCAATGGTATGGTTATGTTTAAGAGATTGAGTCTGTAGCACTGACCACAAGTATACAGACAGATTTTCGCTTTGCCCTTTTGGCCATTTCTTTGTTGTTTTGTCTTGATTGTTGTGGGTCACGGCTGTGCCCACTTGTTATCTTTTTTGGTTCTTAAAATTCACTTTATCAACCAGAACATTTAAAATAAATGTTCTTGTCCGGCTGGACAAAAGACATACTACTTATCAGGTGTATGATTAATGATTTTTGTATGTTATCTTGTCCACATGTAGGGACCACTGTTTTTTTAAAAATGTATTTAGCACTAGCTCATGTTTAGAGAGACGAGGGACACTTTTGCCAGGTGGTAGTGAGAGAATCCGAGGAGGCAGTCATGGGGTGTTGGGGGCACCAAAAAATATTGTCGCACTGGGCGACACCAGCGCTAAAGCCAGCCCTGGCGGAGGCAGTCCTAAGTGAGGGGAAGAGGGAATCAAATGACACAAGGTAGTCGTTGTTAGCTTGAGTCAGGACTGTGCAGTTGGAGTAGAAGGCCACAGAGGTGTACCCGCTTCTCGTTGTAGTTAGAGATAGCGAATGATAGTTTGCAGCTATGGGGTGTATTGGTAGTTTTGTTAATGTGGAGTTGTGATCTGAGGGTGGAGTTCCACTTTTCGGGTCTTTCCGTGTGAAAACGAAGGTCCATTTTTACTTGGCGTTTATAGGAGCAGTGATATATGTCAGCAAATAGTGATTCTGGGTATTTCCTGATCAGTTTATGTTTGAGGTTTTTTCTCGCTTTGGGTGAGAAGTTGGGGGGAGACTAATCAAGAAAGTATTCCGGCCATGCGGTTTTAGGTAGCGTGACGTGAGGGGGTTGGCATAGATTGGTGTGATAGAAGGCATTTTAACTAAGCTGGGGGTGGGGCTAGTTCCTATTTAGGGCTAGGTGTGCTACGCTATCACAGGGGTCGGGGGTTGTGGTGGTGGAAGGGACTGGTAGCGCAGTCAAGCCTCTTCTTTAGGGGTTGGTTGGTTGGCTGCCAGCCTGCGGTCACTAGGGGCTGGATGAGTGTAAGAGCGGTGGGGACATTGAGGTGCGACTCGTGTCATATAGTTTCAGGTATGGGTCGGGTAGTTGCTGTTGTCTTGCCATTGAATTTCAAGTTCTGTGACCCCTCTGGGTTCAGGCTTCGAGTTTCGTGACCCCCAGGAGTTCTATTTGGGAAGCTAGCGGGTGGTCAGTCAGTATGGGTTTGGCAGTGTGTGGATAGGCGCAGCAAGACGGGGATGTGGCGGGCCAACGTCACTTCTTTTTAGAGATTAATGAGTCTGGACGCAGAGTTGGGAGGACCAGCCCATTTTTAGAGTTGGACGGTGACTTGTCCGTGGGGTTAAGTAGATAGAAGTAGAGCGGGGGTATCTAAATAGATAGAAGTAGAGCAGAGGCGAGCCGGCGTTGCATTATAGAGTGACTCTCTCTAAGGAGCAAGGGGTCTTTGTAGTCTCTATGTTGCAAGAGCCTTTTTGTCAGCCATTTTAAGGTCAGGCCCTGAGGGCTTTTGGTTTGGGGAGGTGGGAGGCTCTGTGATGTAGGGTCCTTTATTTCTTATTCTAGTCTCGGCCGGCAGGAATAGGGTGTATAGGGAGCATTTAGTGTGAAAGGGGACTCACCGGAGCAGTCTGTTCCTAATTGAGAAGTACTACTTCTGTGTGGCCATCTTGAGGTCTGGTGTTGCAGAGTCCCTTGATTGCTCGCAAATAGATTGCCCAGTGGTGGTTAGTGTTATTTTCCAGAGGTTGTGTGTCTTGTGCTTCAGTACTGGATCGCTCTCTACAAAATGGCAGTTTCCGTGGAGCACTCGCATAAGCGGGGAATACTAATGCTGGTTCAAGCGGCCATCTTGGGACAGGCGTTGTGGAGCTCTGTAGTAGCTCGTGGTCTGATTTCCGAAGGTCCTCAGTTTGAAGATCGTTATGGACCTTATCTGTCAAGGCTCTCTTGTGTCACTGTGTGGTGCCTTTATGTTGCGCGCAGTCTATTGCTCATGGAGGGTTACCGTTGTCGGATCCTCATCGGGGTGGACATTTTGGGGCCAGGCACTGCGGAGATCAGCAGTAGCTCGTAGTCAACTAACTGAAGTCCCCCCAGTGCCAGTTTGATGATCACTGCAGGTCGGTACTCTCGTGTGTCCACTTTAGAGTATCTTTGATTTACTTGCAGTCTGCTAACCGAGCCTGGTTTCCTTTACTGCTACAACATATTGTGCAGCCATTTTGAGGTCAGGCATTGCAGAGCTTAGCAGTAGCTCACGCTCCATTTTCTCCATTTCTCCGATTTCGTTAAGGGCCTTTATTGTCAGGGCTCTTGTGTCCATTGGAGGGTGCTTTTGTGTAATGAGCAGTCTATTGCTCATGCCGGGTTACTTTTATCGGATCCACGTTGGGGTGGCCATTTTGGGGACAGGCGCTTTGGGGCATAGCAGTGGCTTGTAGTCAGCTATCTGAAGCCCCCTCAGTGCCAGTTTAGTGATTGCTGCAGTTTGGGACTCTAGTGGGTCCACCTTAGAGTGTCTAAGAGTTACTTGTCGTCCGCTGGCCGAGCCTGGTTACCTTCACTACCAGAACATCTTGTGCAGCCATTTTGAGGTCAGGCGTTGCGCAGCTCAACAGAAGCTCACGCTCCTTTTTCTCGTAGTTCTGCCTGTGCTATCTATGTGAAAGAAGCGGTCCGGTTCCGGGCCAGTCGAGACTCTCGCGGGTCCGTGATGGGGTGTCTTTAGATCGAGAGAGGTCTGTTTGCCGCCAATCACCTTTGAGGTATCAGTTTCCCTCCTGGAGATGTCGGGGCGCAGATCTTCATATCTTCAGTTCCAGCTGATGTTGGGAGCTCGATTCAGGCATATCCACATAGGGGTATTTCCGGTGAGTCCTCGTTCTTGGGTTGCAGAGATGGTGGGGAGGGCAGCATGGGTTCGCCCTGCTGTGGTGATCCCAGTGCCCGGGAGCTTGATTTCAGTGCTCTCTTTCCATGGCCATCTTGCTTGCCTTCACACTCTGCTCACACTCATCTCCCCCACCCCACCCAACCCAACCCTTCTACCCTGACATCCAGACCCCCCAGATGAACACCCACACCATTCCTAATCCCACTATCATAAGCCCCTGCTCTCCAACTTGAGACACCACCAGCACCTCTGGCACAGAGAACAAGACCTCACCTCCCCCGCCGGATTGTCCCCATGAACAGCCCCCCACTCATAACAGTCCTCAAGCAACACAGACTGCCCTCAATGTACAGTCCAAGACTTCCAACCACCTTTCTATAACCACCTGCAAAAGAAAACAGCTACCACAACATGATCCCCCTCACCCCACGCCCACGCCCACGCCCACGACCCTCCTCAAAGCCCTCACTGACAACACAATAACTATTAGAAGGCAACACAACATCATCAGGTAACCTCCCCTTCAGGAAGACCCCGCCCAGAATCAACCCACCCCAACCGAAGATGAGACGGGGTGCCGGCTCTCCCGGCTTGAAAGCCAATTGGCTATTATAACACAGGGCTTTAACAAAATCCTAAACAACCTCGCTACGCTTTGCAAGCCCTCCAAAAAGACATAGCCTTCATCCCCAAGACCTGGTTTAACGACAGCTCGCCTCCAATCATGGACACCCTCGTACCCCCAATCTTCTTAAACATCAACAAGGACCAAAAAGACCAAAGAGGTGGGGATTTAGCAATCGTTCACAACAACAACTTGTCTGTGACCGAAATAGGTACCTTCAACTACAACACCTTTGAGTGCCTAACCACCAATATAAACACCAGCAACAACAAAATACTACAATGCCATCTCTTATACCACCCCCCAGGCAACACCTCCGTATTCACTGAACACCTGTCAGACCTGGTTGCACACTGCTCACTCCGAGACAACAACAACCTAATTCTGGGTGACCTCAACCTGCACTGGAATGACAAAGACAGCTCACCAATACAAAACCTGAACGAGCTATTACAAAGCAACAACCTCACCCAGCACTGCTCAGAAGTAACCCATAACAAAGGGGCAATCCTGGATACCATCATCGCCCAACATGACGCAATCACAATAGACCACATCTTTCTGGTTGACTGGTCAGACCACCACTTAATTCTATTCCACTTCACACAACTGATCATGTATCACCTCCCATCCAAAACCCCCCCACATGGATGAGAAACCTATCACAGATCAACATGGTCGACCTAGAAGAAAAGATAAGCACACTCGTGCCCATCCACAACAGAACTCACATCCCATTACAACACAACTATGTCATCCATCTTAGACCAACTTGCCCCCCTGAAACTGAAAAAAACTAGGAATATTCCTTCCAGATCCTGGTTCAACATGGACAATAACGCTGAAAGGAGACAACTTAGAGCTACCGAACGTATAAGGAGAAACAATCCCTCCACAAGCCTCTGCGAGCAACTCAAAGCAACCCGAAGGAATTACAAAAAACATATCAACAATGAAAAAAACAACTTTTTCTGCACCACCCTTGACACCGCGAAAAACAGGCCCAAAGAACTCTTTAACATCATCACGCAACAGACTTCCAAGACCTCTGCAACCCCAGTCCAGGGCCCAAAGACCTGTGTGACAACTTCACCAACTTCTTCAACGACAAAATCACCAAGATTGAGCTAACCGACACCAACCTCTATCCATCCTGCAAGAACCCAACCCCAACAATCAACACCACCTCGAGCAAGCTCCGCACGAAAGCCTGGAAATCCTTCGACCATGTACCTGGAGCTGAGATTCTTAAACTAATCTCCTCCTCTAAGCCTGCATCCCACACCCTCGATCCTATACCCACCCAATTGACCAACAAACTGAAACTCTCACTTGCCCCACTCTGGAACGAAATCATGAACAGCTCCTTGAAAACCGGCATTATACCAGACTGCCTCAAAGTGTTGTATGGCGTTTTAGGATCCGAGCGAAATTTCCCTATCCATGCCCTTATATAGGTATAATTCACATTGCCCTTATATAGGCATAGAAATCATAACCATATTTAGACATAGCCCATGCAGGCCAAATAAAGCCACAACGATTTCTTGGAAAACTCGGCTTAAGCAGTCAGGGACATCCCCTTGCTTGCAGTGTTCCTGCCGCCCCTTGCTGGAAGAAAGGAGAACAGGTTCGTATCTAATGACCTGGTAAAACCACATTGTGTGGCCAGTAATAAGTAGTAGGCCCAGTGGACTCCAAAGATGTAGCAGACGACCACATCTTGCTACTATCCAAGAAGTTTAAACTGAGAGACTCATCACCTTTGAGGAATCTGCAGTGCGAAAAAGAAGGACTAAGCAATAAAGCTATGGAACATGTGCCTCTTGAAACCCAAATAACAGTTCGTCAAGAAACACCTGTCTACAATGATATAGCATCTGACTATACTAATATGAAAAGGGATCCAGTAGCTCCAGTGATTGAAGTAATCCCGATGCATTACCAACCATTGACAGAACTGCTTCTGGCTATTTCATTAACTGTGATACGTTTTCGGAGGATCCCAGTGAGCCTGAAATGACACCAGCAAATAAAACCTATACAGAACAAGTAACAGAATTTTTTCAGCAACTTGAAAAAACCTATCTGGTTTCACCATGGGTTGAACTTTGGATTGTGCTAGTTGTATTTTTTCACCTAATTTGGCTAATCCTTGTATTAATTTTGAGAATGCTGATAAATAGAAGATATAGTAAAATGGACACAGCAAGTAAGAACATCAACTTCCTCCTCCAGCCACACAAATCATCTCATAGTGAACTAAGAGACTTGACATCAGTGAAAATAACAGCTGTTCCTATACCTGCTGGTATAGCATGGAACAGAACTGATTATGACATCTTTGGCCCTGCAGAGCTGTTGAAGATTCCACATCAATTCAAGGTTTACTTGAGTGACTTTGTTTCACCCAGCACATTTTCTGGTGATTGGGACTTTGAGACTGTAAATAATATGATGTCAGTCTTAGAAATGTCTATAGACAATTCAATACTTAGAAGGTTCATCAGATTATGAAAAAATGTGCTGTTATAATCACTATAGTCATCATTATTTGCACAAATCTGCAAACCCTAGAAATGTTTATACTTTCAATCAATGGGAACAATATCCAACGCCACCGAAGGGTAGCTCAAAAACATTCTATGAAAAATGTCCATACTTCTCAGGTTATAATATCTCAAATGCAGAAACAGTTTACTTTAAAAATGTTAATAAGACAGGAATGAAAAGTATGTTGACTACTACTAAGCACATTTATTCTACAGCCTTTTATGCCCAGCTGTCCTCATTAGGTTTTGACTTTTGGAGTGACAACATTGAAACAAAAACTGTCTGGGGCACAAAAGACTGGCAAATACAGGGAATAGAAGCTTTATTTTGAGCCTGCATTATCCCTAAACAAATAATGTTTTTGAATGACACTGTGCAACAGATATCCTGCCTTGGGCTAGCTAAGATAAATGATTTGAACAAACCATCCATACCTACACCTACACCTGATAGTAAAAACACTTCAGAAGGAGGGGTTGACATAAAAACTATTTTACTTAAAAACAGAACAGATCCTGATTGGAAAAAATGGTTAATTTGGCCCACAGACACAAACAACTGTCAAGATAGATTCCTGAATAAGACACAAGGGTTTACATTCACTAGGCCAGATCCAAGATATGTCCAGAGACTACATCCAGGGATAGTAACAGTGTAGGAAAACTGTGCCTTGATTGGCTACAAAATCCACACTGACCGAGGTAAAACAACACTTATCTTTACTTAAAGATGGAGTTGATTTAAGGGACTTCTTACATGGACCTGCGAAACGGCGTCATAAACGTTCTATATATGCTGGTATATATGCCATTTATAAGGAAGCTTTGAAAGCGACACAGCAGAGACTGCAGAACGAATACAAGACATTGACCGTATTAATTTAGAGAAAGCTCTCTCTGTAGTTGACAATATGTTAACGACTCTGTCATCCAGAATGTATTCCTTGGACAGCATAGTATCCTCTGCCATAGACATAATGGAACAGGACTTGCTCATGCTACAGCACGGACAGTCACAATTGCGTTCTAGAATGCTTTTAGGCTGGACGTTACAAAATCTTTGTTCTGGATATGTGCCATGGCGTCTAATGAACACCACGTCATTGTTTTCTGTATTTAACCTTACAGATAAACAAATCACTTTGGTCCAAAGAGGGACAGATTATACAGCGCTGAGCACTGAAAAACTGGAAAGATTACCATTAACTGTTTCGGAAAAACCTGCCACAGAATGGCTAATACAAGGGACAATCACTCTGCCTGTCACAATTTTCCATTTTCAATATTGTTTGAAACATATTCCAGCTGGTGTGTATGGAAGGTTGGGTAAAGAATACATCAAGTCAACCTGGGAATTACCATATACACACAGATGTTGAAGTGGGGCAAAAGAAGTATTTCTTAGTGGTACAAACTGCAAAAGCGCACTAAGGGGTACACTTTTATGTCAGGGTATTAACTTACACGGAGCCTGTGATGATTCTTCAACCAACTTATCCTGCCACCTGCAAGGTTCTCCAGCTGCAGTGATAGATCCAATGTTTAGGCAGCTTTGTAACGGGAGTTATATAATGTTGAATGATCACAGCTGCTTTGTAATGTTGCCAGTAATAGCCTATCTCGTAACTGTGTCAGCCAGGGTCACTTGTTATATGCAAGTATTGTTTCCTAAAAATAAGACAGACGGGGAGTCACCGTTATGGCCTTCACCGAACATCTCTTCTATACGAATTGATACTTTAAGCAGAATGAAAGCCATTCTTTTACAAAAAACTGTGCCACTGACCTCGTCCAAAGAGCCGTACAAACTACAAGTTGCAAGGTCCTCTGCAGAGATACATGCCCTTTTATCAGCAAACTGCCCTGTGCATTTCGTAGAAATGTTAGGTCGTATCTTAAACATGTCTGATACCAGTGGTATTGTACATGTATTTAAGACAGTTTTTTCAGGACTTTTAGCACCTTTTGAAGCAGTCCTCGGCATATTTCCAAACTTTGTGCACTCTGTGTTCAGTGGCCTGCCTCTCATTTTGGGACTCATAGCAGGAATACTATTTTTGTTCCTTCTGCTCCGATATGGCAAGTCCAGTCACCAGCTACACCCAGATTACCATTGAAAACACTCTCCTGGCAATGAAGTGTCGTGAGCGCATGATACAGATTCTGGGCCTGACTCGTTTAAGAGATCTGAATACCACGTGGTTTCTATCATTCCGACCAATCTGGCAAGATTGCATCTTACCTGTTCTATGATGCCTGCTATGTGGAGAAGAATGCGTGTTGGACATCTGTCTAACACTTCCATCAGCACTGCCAACGGACGTTGTTACCTTGCTTGGTTCAGTAATGGCCCATGCATTGTGTTGTCCCCAGCGACTACCAATCCTGATGACAGCATTCGTTGAGGTGTCACAGACGCAATCTGCTGACGGTGAGATACGTGGATCGACAGGCACACAGGTACCATCTTCATCTCCTTCGAATATTGCTAATGCGGCTAACGCTGACGGCGATGCTTCACATTTTTGTGCAATCTGTTTACTTAACAAAGTGGTCCAACTTTCACCTACTGTGGTAGACAAATTCTTTACCAGCTTCGAAGATTTGATGTTTTCTCCAAACAACGAGAATGACTTTTGAAGTTAGCACACAGCATTCTATGGGACTTCTGTATTCGACCTTCACTTTTCAAAACAAAACTTTTAACTTTTGAAATTTTCTGCGATTTGAATTTTTCCGAAATTGAACACTTTTTTGGCTCTAAGTAATCTACTTAAAGTAGAACTATTCATAGAGAAAAAGACTTCTTTGAATACTTCCAAGAGACAATACTTTGACCTTGTCCACAACCAAAACAACTTATATATTTTGTCATGGAATGGTCTCGATTTTTCTCTTCTGTATTTAAGAGCCATTTCATAAATGTAGTTTCATGATTCATTTGGATAGCATTTCCAATGTCATACTATATGCTTTGAATGAAAACATTGCTTTTAAAATGCATACAGCACAAATGCTCATTTTTGTGTACAACAATTTAAAATGCATTTTATGTATTTTGGGTGGGGTTTTACACATTATGCTTTAGATATGTTTTAAATGCTTAGAATTTAGTAATGTCGAACATAATAAAGAGGAGTGGTGTTGTAAAGATGACTCGTGGACCGAGGGTATGTAAAACTCGTCTTTAATGTTGTCACCCAGCTCTCCACACTGACAGGATTATGTCACATTCCATGGATGCCTGGGGGGAAGATACCAAGTGGCTGGGGCAGAGAGGGGGGGATGGATTGTACCACTTTATTAAACTTACGTAGGTTACAACACACCTCCCTTTGAACCAATAGAGCATTTACAACCCCAGCATAAGTTACAACACATCTCCCTTGGGACAAGGAGGAAAGGAGGAAGAAGGGAGGGGAGAGGGGAAGGGAAGACAGAAAAGGGGAAATGCTGGCACTTGATAACAATAAAAAACGCCGGGATGAGGAACCTCAAAACATGGCACCTCGAGGGGAGGGTAGAAAGGCAATAAAGGGTCATTACCCTGGTCAAAGAGACATGGACCTCCCCTCCCCCATTACAAACTGTATGCGATGTACCTCACCCTAGAACCAACAGAAAAACATATTAGAACACGTAGTTTGGATCCAGAACCTCTTCGCTATGTACCATTCTCACATGACTCATCTCCCCTTCCTTACACACCCTTGCGAAGTGGCCCCTTCTGTTACACTTCATACAAATAGAATTTCTTGCAGTACAATGTACACTATTAGCAAGATGGTTGTTGCTTCCACACCTGAAGCATTTCAACCCTTCTGTGACACTAAAGGGCTTATCATTTTTTACCTCTTTAGATTTGGTCTTGTAACTTTCTCCTTCTCTGTTTTCTTCCAACACCATCCCTTTGATTTTATTCACGCAACCCATGGATTCTTTAGGTTGGTCCATCTCCTGGATGCACTTTGCGGTGTGCTCAATGGAATGGGCCATGGCCACCGCTTCCCTCAACGAGGGATTCTTTGCCAGAAGTTTTTCTTTTATCTTAGGGTTGTGGGTGCACCGCACCAACTGATCCCTAATGAGGGAATCGTTCAACTCCCCAAACTCACACAGCTGTGTGAGACCTCGGAGAGCGGCAATGTAATTAGTTATGGATTCATTCTTTGCCTGCACGCGTGAAAAGAACTTATGACGCTCAAGCACAACGTTAACCTTATCCCCAAAATGAGTCTCTAGTTTAACCACTTGGATGCTAAGGGTATTTGCTCTTCTTCATGTAATTTCCATTGAAATCAATGGAAACTCCATGACGAGTTACCCTTGTCATTAGCACTGAAGGGGTTAATCATTGTAATTTTGAAGACATCTGAATCTAACTCGTCGTCTTCCAATGCAGGGTCGGGGAGAGTGTCGTATATTTTCCTCCCTTGCACTCCAAGATTATGAAGCAAAACATGTTGCTTCCGCACAGCTGAGAATTTTTCCCCCCCAATGGCTATTAGATATGAGTCAAACAAGTTGATCCAATCCTTCCAGTGTATGTCTGGATCGCCGATGTCATTTAGAAAGGAGGGGGGGGGGATTCATAGATGAAGCCGCCATGTGAAAGATTTGCAGCTAGAAGCACCAACGCCCTAGGCAGAGGTGAAGGGGAAACCTTTCTAGGTTCCTACGGATGTTACAGATATTGGAAATAATTACTTGCAGGAGACAGGGAACCAAGTTATATAGGGGAAAAAATCGTCACAAAGAAGTGGTAAGTGAACTTCCTGGGACAAGGTGAATCAACAATACTAAAGGTAGGGGATACAGCTTTATGACCAAGGACCCAGGAAATAAAATTACTTCTCTCACCTAGGCTAGGAAAACTGCAGAAGACCTTACACAGTACCCGGAAGCTGCATGGAGATAATCCCCAATGCCTACACTGCTTCGTGGAAAGTCACAAAAGTCAACGATTAATTAAACTGGGTTACTAACGAACAGTTGTCACCATTACCATGTTCACCCCCTAAACCCATACATGAACCTGTAAAGAGCACCACACTTCTCTGGTGTACCCGTTAGTCACACTGCTACTACCTGCCTGGGATGGCAATGCCTGGGTCTGGCCTACTTTCCCCAAATAATCCTGGCTCCTAAAACTTGTTCACTTGCCCCAAGTAGAATTCCAATCACTGAGGAACCAAAAAGGAAAATGTACTAACACTATATGAGTAATAGGCATACAAAAGGATCACATGGGCTATGGTTCAGCTTTATCGGCTGCTGACCCTAACAAGGTCATTTGATGAGAATGTTCAAGTCTGTTCACGGTTTGCCAGCCCCTACAATCCCCACCAATGTTATACTTAGGAACTGGTGGAAAAGAGCCAGAAGCGTGCAGCCTGAAAGCC
This sequence comes from Lissotriton helveticus, assembly GCF_964261635.1. Taxonomy (NCBI): domain Eukaryota; kingdom Metazoa; phylum Chordata; class Amphibia; order Caudata; family Salamandridae; genus Lissotriton; species Lissotriton helveticus. Next base: position 1,745,397,292 of record NC_136065.1, read on the forward strand.
CCAACATGCACTATTCACCAAAGCACTGTACTCAAATGTCCGCCGGCAGTCTTACTTATCCCCACGATTTTTTTTATAGTCGATCTTCTCCCTCTGGGTAGGCACTGTCCCACTTTAGAATATCCTGAAATGTCTTACTGGAAATACTCCAACTCCAAAAGTACAGCAGCCTTAGAAGACACTGGTCGTTTTTTCTCCGTTTTTTTCTTTCCTCTTCCTCTTCACACCATAGATCAGTCGACTTCCTGTCTCACACTTCCCTCTCGCTGCTGCGCAGGTCGCACTCCTCCTTGATCAGTGAATAGCGTCTCGCCTTCGCGCCTGCTCCTTGCTGAAACAATTTCTTCTCAGGCTAATCGCACAGCGCGCGAAATTGACACGTCTGCTCAAAGTGTCTCCTCACAGTGCCTGCCACCTTTCTACTGACAGGAAAGCTTTCCGGCTAATACTGCGCAGGTTCCTGTGCACTGTAACCTGACAGCCCTCTGACTGAATTCACCCCGGGTCTCTTATTTTCCTCAGTGGCACTTCAAACAGGACAACCTCCTTTCCGCTGACAGGAAAGTTTGCCGGCTGACACTGCACAGGCTATCGTCTGGATCCTGACAGAACACAAGTTCAAATCACCCCGGGTCTTTTCGTCACTGGCACTTCAAACAGAACAAAATTTTTGGACTAACTCACTCCTCAGTCTACGCGCCCTCTGCACTCCGCTGGAATGGATTCCTCAATAAATTCCTCAAGTACCCAGCAGCTCTTCTACGGTGGCACACAAGTTCAGAGAGTTCACAAATCCATAGTCACCGAATCAGCACTTCCTATATAAATTCCTCTCACAGGGCTGCACAAAATCACGATTTTCACTGTGGAACCGGTACTCTGGATTAATAGCTATACACGAAGTAAAACTTCCTCAGCTCGACCCTGGAAGCAACGATAACAGACCTGCTAGAGTCTTTTGTTGAAGTCCATCGAGCAGAGGTCCCAATTTTTTACTTTTCAGCACGCAGCACGGTTTCACCACTCAAGCACAGGTTGGAGAGAGCACAGAAAGGGGAGGTGACAGCAAGGCCCCCTGCGCCAGGTTCTTCGCCTCGTCGCCAGTGTTGTAAAGATGACTCGTGGACCGAGGGTATGTAAAACTCGTCTTTAATGTTGTCACCCAGCTCTCCACACTGACAGGATTATGTCACATTCCATGGATGCCTGGGGGGAAGATACCAAGTGGCTGGGGCAGAGAGGGGGGGATGGATTGTACCACTTTATTAAACTTACGTAGGTTACAACAAGTGGGTGTTGTATGGCATTTTAGGATCCAAGCCAAATATCCCTATTCATGCCCTTATATAGGTACAATTCACATTGCCCTCATATAGGCATAGAAATCTTAACCATATTTAGACATAGCCCATGCAGTCCAAATACAGGCATGGCTACTTCCACTCGTTCCAAAAAGCCACAACAATTTCTTGGAAAACTCGGCTTAAGCAGTCAGGGACATCCCCTTGCTTGAATATTGATTTGTCCAAGAACTCATGGAGTTTTCAAAGAACTACCATTCCCTTGGGATTCTTTGATGACGTTATTATGCCCGACTGTACGTCAAACTAGGTATAAATATGCCTACACTTGCCCTAGCAAACACACGGTGGTTCCGAGAAGCTCGACTATCTACTTGCCCGACGCAGCTCGCTACAGCAAGTGCCAAAGGAAGCCGACCCTCCAGCTGATGCACTGATCGAGAAGCTGTCCTTTCTTTCGCTGAATGAATGAATGAATGAATGAATGAATGAAATGAGTCTTATATAGCGCATGGCTACCCGGAGGCATCCCAGCGCTTCAGCTACAACACAGGTCTGAAGGTAAAAGATGGAATCCAGTTAGTAATTGGTTTCCGGAGAAAAACCAGGAAAGAGCCATGTCTTTATTTTCTTTTTTATTTTCAGCTGAGAATCCAGCTCCAGTGTTTCCAAGCTCCCCTCGCGGGTGTTGGGAAATCGAGTCCCGAGACAGAGATACCAGACCTCCTTCATTCTAAAACCAAGGTACAGAGCTGATTAGACCCTAAAAGAAATCTTGGATAGATTCTTGGCAAAGAAAACTAAACCTATGCTACACCACACTTACTCCTTCCCTCGTACTAGACTTAGGTTAGGTACATTGGGGTAGGCATATTTTAGAAGCACCAGTTGAGTACTTTTAGCCTTTGTTATTTATGTATGTATTTATCTATGGTTTAGAAATCATACAATGCTTTTACAGTATTATTTTATATTACTCTTCTCGCTGTATGCTTTATACTTTACAGCTTATCTTACGATTGTAGCAGTTCACTTTACTTGCATGAGAAAGAAGACTGTTCAATAAATCCTTTTTTATTGAAAACGCCCGTCTCTCTATTTCTCTGCACCTCTGATGAAACGAAGCATGCACGAGTGACTGAGTAAAATATCTATCTATTGTTTCCACGACTCTGAAGATACGTTTTTATTCTTGGGGAAACAAAGTTGTCATGTTTATGCGGTTGTCAGAAACTAATCCCTTCTAGTTTATTCGAGAACGTTTCTAGTGACCTCTGAGCTAGCTGGCACTCACATTTAAGTCTAATATATTCGATAGAGACCTAGTAGACATAAGTCCTACGTCAAATCTATAGGATATATTATTCCAATGCGCAGAGCCTGTTGGGAATATAGGAACTACACAACAAAAGTCGTCCAAGTTACGCCACTATTGAAAAAGCCGGCCTAGACAACACCGATCTGAACAACTTCAGACCTATTTCCAACCTCCCCTTTCTATCCAAAACTCTTGAAAAGTGCGTTCTCATACAACTGACTCAGCACATCAACCTTCTAGATCACCACCAATCAGGCTTCAGAAAAGGCTGTAGCACTGAAACCGCGATCCTTAACATTGTGGATTACATCCACAAGTCTCTTGATGCTGACAAATGCTGCCTACTCATCCTCCTGGACCTATCAGCAGCCTTTGACACGGTTGATCACAATCTACTCATCAAGGCTCTTCAAAACAGAGTAGGTGCGGATGAGGTGGTCCTACAATGGTTCTCCTCCTACCTACACAACCGCTTCCAAAGGATAAAAATCAAAACCTTTACATTTGACCTACACCCTGTCAACAGAGGTGTCCCTCAAAGCTCGGTGCTCTCCCCTCAACTGTTCAACATATACATGTAACCCCTCACCATCCTTCTCAAATTATCCAATATCCCCTTTCACCTATATGCAGATGACACCCAAATCTACTTGGAAACCCCCTCCATTAACAACCTTCTAAGATTCGACAACACTCTTAGAGAAGTTCAACAGTGGCAAGCAACAAACCACCTTAAACTCAATCAAGACAAAATCGAAATCCTCCTCATCTCCAACAAAGAAGAAAACCCTCAAATCGTAGAGTGGCTGAAAGCAATCGATGCTCTCAACGGTAATCTCAACCTGGCTAACTCGGTAAAATCTTAAGGAATCACCCTTGACCCAAAACTGAACATGACCGAACACATTAAGATCTCCGCGAAGAGTGCCTTCCTCAAGTTGAGGCTTCTCAACAAAATTAGGCCATTCATCCTGCCCAAGGACCTCTATAAAGCCACCCAATTACTGGTGCTTTCTAGTCTTGACTACGGTAACGCAATCCCACCTAGTGCCACTCAAAACAACTCTCAATGCAGCTGCCATAATGGTCACCGGAGTTAAGAAATATGACCTCTTATCACCCGCACTCAGAGAACTAAAATGGCTCCCAGTCGTAATGTGTGTCAGCTTTAGAACTGCCTGCCTCACGCACAAAGACCTGCACACATGGAAACTGGAATACCTGGCCTCCAAACTCAAGAGAACCGGCCAGACAAGAAACATCAGGAGCTCCAACACCCTCTTACTCATCCCCATGAAAACACGCAAACAAACATCCGCTGCACGATCCTTCGCTGGAAACGCACCCAAAATCTGGAACTCCATCCCAGTCAATATCAGGACTATCCCTTCCTTTATAAAATTCAAAAGTCTCCTAAAAGACCTCTACCTCAACCGTGCCTTCCTGAACCGAGAATCGCCGCAGAAATCCAAACCTGACGTCTGCAGTCACCTGACAATGTTCCACCACAACCTACCTCTTTCTGCACTTTACAACCCCTTGACAATGTTCCGCCACTATCTACCTCATCCCCGCTCCCCTACCCCCTCCTCGTTCCCTCTTCCCGGAAGGAGGTTTAACCCAAGACATTGTGCACTTATCAATGCTATCTCAGGACCTCCCTACCTCAATGACGCACAGCAAACTGAGTCCTTCGAACTTTTACATTTACCTTTGCCTTTTTATGTGATTTCTGCTCATAATCTGTTGTACAGCGCTCCGATACACTCGGGTCCAGCCAACGCTATACAAAACTCCTAATAAATAAATAAATTATACATTCTGTTTGTTACGCAAAATTCCCCAGATTACACCACTTTGTATAACTCCAACCAATTCTCAGTAAAAAATGGGCATGAGATGCACCAATCGCGATAAACCTTCACCATGAATGCACAGGAACCAGGCAGTGCGTTTATTTAAATACACCCCTGAGCAAATGATTGACCTAAGGATGCTTTTCACGCTAATTATCAAAATGATGGATTTGCAATTTTCACAATTACGTTTTTCATGTAATTTTTCTGAAATTTCACATGAGTACACAAAAGTAAATTGCATGAATTTACTATTTGCCTAGTTTTGACTCAAGCAACATTAACGGACACTGATAAGATTACCAAAGCAAGATTTTGAGAAATGTTCGGTGAGACATTTGGAAATGGTAGCTGCTGAGTTAGGATAAGATCGAAAATGCTTTATCATTGAATTACTTTGCAGTGATTATATTCACTAATGTAAATGACTAGAAAAACAAGTGCGATAAGTGGGGCTCTGTTTGCTTATGGACTATGCAGTTATTGTATCTCTCCTGTGAGTCTCTCTATCTTAAGAAGCTCTGATTAAATAGATTTGTGAAGTAACCGTCAGTTCCCGTCTTTCAAAATTAGTTTCACTGATAAGCTTCTGGTTTAAGAGCAAAAAGAACAATTGATGGACAGAATGCAGAACAATGTCATACATTTACCCGAGTACAGAGATCTGAGCCTAAATCCATTGTTTTTTTGCTCACCATTCCAGTTTGGACCCAGCCATATGCAAATCAGTCTTGACCATGCGCCCAATGGCAACAGTCCAGCCCGAACTTCCAGGCCTGGTCCTCCCTGGACTGAAAACAAGCATCCTAGAACTATTTTGGGCTTTCAGCCCTCATCGGCGAGGAAGCTTGACTCCAGTGGCATGGAGAGCACGGGACCAATGTCTGGGCATTCCCTACCCACTCGGGGTGACAAATGCAAAAAGAAAAATTGATGGACAGAATGCTGAACAATATCTTACATTCACCCCAGTACAGAGATCTGGGCCTAAATCCATCATTTTTTTGCTCTGCATGCAATTCCAGTATGGACCCAGCCATATGCAAATCAATCTTGACCCTGCGCCTAATGGGAACAGTCCAGCCCGAACTTCCAGGCCAGGTCCTCCCTGGACTGGGAACAACCATCCTAGGACCGGTTTCTAGCTTTCAGCCCTTATCAGCCAGGATAGCTTGAATCCAGTGGCATGGAGAGCACAGGACCCACGTCTGGGCATATCCGTCCCACTCGGGGTGACACATGCAAAAAGAACAATTGATGGACAGAGATCTGTGCCTAAATCCATTGCCATTCCAGTTTGGACCCTGCCGTATACGATCATCTTGACCCTACCCCCAATGGGAACAGTCCACACGTGTTTGCACCAAGCGCAGATTGATGGAGTGGGACCACTATCTAACTTAGATCGGTATCTGCACACAGGTATCCTGTCACAGATGGTGTCTTAAATATATTCTGGCCTTTGCCAGCTCTAAAATTTAATTGGCCATTCAAAAATAAATATCCTCATTTGTTCTTAACTATAGAAGGAGTCTATAGTATTTCACAGTAAGCCTGTAGTGTTTCAATGTATTCACACTGTTGATGTACGCTGCACCAAAATAACAATTCACATCGACTCAACATTGAAAAATGTCTAATGTGCGTTTTCAAAGTCAGAGTGCAAATATAACAAACTATTAAATTATTTGCCCATAGCTGCAGTTTTTCACATATTTTAGGTTTGGTCATATTTCTTTGAATCTGACATTAAATAGATTTAGGCTTTGAACTACCTGATTTGTCAGGTCATCTTCCCCTGACTTCGCAACCAGAGACGGGCAGACACCTGGGACTGGGACAGAACTCAAGAAAGGTGACAAAACAAAGTCAAATGGCACTCAGGAGAGAGGAACACCACCCCTAGGTCCATGCGGAAGAGAGTTCCCAGGAACTTCAGGTGCTGGGAGGGCACCAGGGAGTTCTTCCGGTGATTGATGAGGAACCCAAAGAACACCAGTAGATGACACACCTGGTCCACATCCGACAGAGACTGAAAAAAAGAAGGAGAAACAATCAACCAATCATCGAGATAGGGAAAAACTTGCAGCCCTCTGGAATGAAGAATACCCACCAGAGGGGCCAAGAGCTTCGTGAAAACTCTTGGCACCGATGAAAGGCCGAAGGGAAGCACCCGGAATTGGAAGTGTCAGGAACCCACAGCAAACCGGAGAAACCTCTGATCTGTTGGATTGATCGGGAGGTGCAGATAAGCATCCATTAGATCCAGGGATTGCAGGAAGCTGCCAGGAAGCACCAGATGCAGGATGGACGACAAAGTCACCATCTTGAACATACGACGGGGGATAAAGCGATTTACCCGTTTCAGATTCAAAACAGGACGCAGATCCATTGTATCCTTCTTGGAGACCAGAAAGAGTATTGAATACCAAACCTCGCCACCCTCCGGGGGAGGAACCTCCACAATAGCCGCCTTCTCCAACAGAAGGCGCAGACCCGCCCTACAAGGCCTCCCGCCACAGAGGAAGACATAGGAGGGGAGTCACCAGGAAGACCGGAGGGGGAGGAGAGGGGAATTCGATCTGATAACCCTCTGATATGGTCTGAACTGCCCAGGTATCCGGAACCGACAACTACTGGGGAAAGAAAGATTGAAGGCGACCCCCAGCCGCCAAAGGCAGACAGTCATTGTGAGGAAGAAGAAGAGGAAGCGGTGGCAGAAACACCGGCAGGGGCCACAACCCCTGCCACGAAAGGGCTGCGAAGCACCCCGAGCAGGAGGCCCTAAGGCACGACGGTAGCCAAAACCACGCCCCCGAGAAGGAGGGCGGACCGGAGCCGCATGCTTGCGGTTCTCTGCCGACTGCTTGACCATCTCTTCAAGTTGAGGCCCGAACACTTTGGAACTCACAAAGGGCAACTTAAGCAGGACCGACTTCTGGGAAGACTCAGCCTTCCAAGTACGCATCCATCCACCTGGCAGCTTTAGAAGCACCAGAAGCAACCTCAGCGGCACTCAAATTGTCAAAGGAAATATCCGACAAGTATCGCACCTGCAACTGCATGAGGGCCAAAAGAGAGGAAGCATCCTCCCCATCCTGCAAAAGAAGAGACAGGGCCTGAAAATCCTTGAGGAGGGACTGGACCATGTAATTAGAATGGGCAGTCGCCCTGACAGAAAAATTGGAACCAGCATAGGAACACTTCACCACCCCCTCAACACGCTTATCCACAGCATCCGCAGGAAGGGCATCTTCCGATAGGACCAAACCTTAAGAGGAAAAACCAGCCATCAAATTGTCAACCTTGACGGCCTGCGGAAACTCAGCAGCAAAATCCTCCAAAGGATAGCGCTTAGACAGAAAGCGAAGGAAGACAGACTTATCCACCTCCTTCCACTCATGTTCGAGCACCTTGTGCACAGCACCATGCAAGGGAAAGAACTCAGGAGCTGGCTGGTGATTTGCGTAAAGAAGTCCCCCTCCAGGTCATCGGACACCGGAGGACCGAACCTCAAATTATCCTGCACTTGGGCGAACAAGTCAGAGAGCTCCGCACCCTCTACAAAGCGACCCGGGACACATTCCTCCTCATAAAGACACAACTCGCCATCAGGACATCCAGCGGATCTACAGACCCACGAGGCACCTTGGCAGGAGGGCCAGCAGCCTCCCGAGCCCAGAAGGTAGCAGCCACCGCCTCATTAATCAACAGGCGCAGGGCATCAAGCGGAGACGCGGAGGAAGAGGCAGCCAAGTCCATGACAGCAACTCTGGGGAATAGCAATGCTATGAAAGCAAAACGCCACCAGAACAGGCACTCCCAGAGGACGGGTGCATGAGGTAAAGGACCCCATTTAAAACAAATGAAGTCCCGAGGTCCCGAGCTAACGCGGAACCAGGAAAAGGGGCCGGCACATAAAAAAGCAGCTGGCTGCCCAAAATTTGCCCCAGAACAACTCGGACCACTTGCGCCACATGAATCACCACCGCAAACCCCTGCCCGCAAACGCAGGGCGCAGCGGGAGCGGCAGGAAGGAACACAGGCGCTAAAGCAGGCCGCAGAGACATCGCCCATCAGGTCATCACAACCGGCACAAACGGCTGCTAGTTTGGGCCGCGTCCAAGACACGCACAGCAGGCAGCATACGCGGAGGGTACGGGGCAGAAATACACAAACAAGAAGGCATCGGCTAAAGAAGGCTGAGCAAACATAAAGGAAAACAAGGGAAAACGTACCCCACAACTCCGCTAGGCACCCAAAGGAAACTGCGAATGCAGAGAAAAAGAACAGGATGTTCCTATGACGCACTTCCCCCTTTATGTCACCTGATGGTGGCGCCATATTGGGGGATGTGCAAAAAGCTCGGCTAGGTAGTAGGTTACTGTGGAGCAGAATAGCTGCTCACTGTTAAGGAATGGGACGGGAAGACTGGACGAAGAGGTAATGTGCACATTTAGTTTGGTGGTACCCCAGCCCTACTGAAAAGTGGCTGTTGGCTTTGGAGGGCTACCAGAAGTACCAAACCCTCCTCTCGCTTCCCCCACAGGAGCCTTGTTACAAGTTTTGAGTACAGGAGGCATTTTACTAGTTTTCAAGCATTTCAGGAGGAGGTACTTATACTGTTATGGCTTTGGTGTGCAGGGACCCTTTTTTAGGTCCTGTAGCAGCTTTGCAGCAGTTGCAAAGGTAAATGAAGGACTCATACACTGTACAGTATTGAACATTGAAATCTTCAGTGACAGTAACAGCATTAACAGTGAAACACTGCTCTGTCATTCATCATCATCACTTAACGTTTATTCAGTTTAAAACATAGTAAAACTATACAAGACACAAATATAAACAATACATCAAATGTGGTCCTTAAGGTTCCTCAATTGTATGTCATCTCTATCAGTTAAAAGAGGTGCCATACTAAAATACTTTCTTATTGATTGTGTTGTTTGACAATTCTGCCCTTATTTAATATTGGAACACACTAGCAAAGCCAGTTGGCCTGTCTTTTGATAAATGCATGTTAGATCTGTGTCTAATATGAAGCAAAGGGAAGGTTTAGGGACTGGCAAGTGGGTGCACTTGGCCAAGTCGACATGACAGTGCTAGACTGCACACAGGCCTTGCAATGGGAGGCCTGAGACACACTTTACAGGCTGCTCCTGTGGGTGGCACAGCCAGTGCTGCAAGCTCACCAGCAGCATTTGATTTACAAGCCCTGGGCACACATGGTGCACTGTACTAGGGGCTGGCAGATAAATCAAATAACTCAATCATGGAATCCAATCAGTATCAATTTAACATAGGGAGCACTTACACTGTGGCACTGATTAGCAGTGGCACAGTGCCCAAAGCCTAAATCCAGCAAAAACATATCAAAACAGAGGTGGCAATCCATCAAAAATGGAAGGGAGACTCACGCCAATGATGTCAGGTCTAACAATGCAGATAAACTGAGAGCCAAGTGCTAGAATGCCGCACTAGGTTGCAAGTTAGGAGGCCCACAGTCCAAGGGCCCAAGAACACCAGAAGTAGAAAATTCCATTTGTTATAATTGGGGGCCAGTATTGCCTTGCTGTGCTAGGAGCTTAGATTTTTCTTAGCAGAGAAAAGTAGTAAAGAAATAGGTCTTGTGCCAATTCTGTGCATTATTTTGTGCATTATTTGCTATACTTTGAAGATTGGTGCCACACAGTATGATGCCACTTAACAATTCAACACAGCTGCCATCTTGAAAGTGTAGAAAAAATATAGATTTTTATATTAAAGGAGTGACAGGGTGGGAGATGGGTGCTGTTTATTCTTTTAACATAATGAAATGAATGAAATGAAAGAAAATTTATAACGCGCAACTAAAACCCGAAGGCATCAAGGCGCCTATCAAAAAGAATCACAAAAAGGCAGAGGCAAAACTACGGGTATGCTTTGGCAAATAGCCGTGTCTTCAGGGCTTTTCTAAAGGACGGAAGAGTGGAAAGGGCCTTAATTTCCACCGGAAGAGCATTCCAAATTTTTGGTGCTATAGTGGAAAAAGCTCTGCGAATGCGTGGTACAGATAGCAGAGATTTGTTGGCAGAGCGCAGATTTCTCGAGGGGCTATAGGGGGCCAAAAGAGCCCCAACCCCCCCTGACCTATTTCTCGCTAAGGCGCCATAGGTCAGGCACAGGATTTTAAAAGAAATCCTGTCCTCAATAGGGAGCCAATGCAACACCTTCCTCGCGGAGGTGGTCGTTGGCCGTTTGGGTAGATCCAACACAAACTTGGCCGCCGCATTTTGGACCATTTGAAGGCGCTGCAACAGCCCCCTATTGAGTCCTGCATACAGCGCATTGCAATAGTCAAGTCGGGAGCCTATACGTGCAACCACGACTTGCTTTCTGGCCTGCTGGGATAAGTAGTGTTTAATCTTCCTCAAGATGTGAATTATGCCCCAACAGGTGGAAACTGTTCTGTTCACCTGCTGACGCATATTGAGGGTAGGGTCGATCAAAACTCCCAAATTTTTAGCCAGAGCGGCAGGTACCGGACAAGCTCCCAGTGAGGCAGGCCACCACTTTGCCGACCAAATGTCCTCCTTTCCCCCAAAAACCAAGATCTCCGTCTTCTCCCCATTCAGTTTTAATGAATTGTCAGTCATCCATTGTGCGACTGCCTCTAAACAAGATCTAAAATTGGAGGCAGCCTCGTTAATAGACTGGGAGAGGGAGACCAGGATCTGGGTATCGTCGGCGTAAGAAACTACCTCCATCCCAAAAGATCTTATCAGTCTGGCAAGTGGGGTCACATAGATGTTGAAAAGGGTCGTACTTAATGCCGACCCCTGAGGGACCCCACATTGCACAGACAGGGATGGAGATAGAAACTCCCCCAGCATCACTCTCTGTTCCCTCTGGTCTAAGAAGGAAGTCAGCAACTTAAGAGTGAACATAGAGATGGGTGATTACCTTTCTTTCTTGTACTGTAGTTTCAGAATTTTGCAAAGTGAACTATTTGACAATCTTGCTGGGGTACAAGTAGTTTTAATGGAAAGGTTGAGGGATGAGTCTATTTAAATACCTGTAAAATAACTGTACAAATATTTCAAAATATAGAATCATTTAGGAAATGAAGCATATTTTTTGTAATTCTGAAGTATGATGAAACAAAGTGTTTAATTTGTTCAAAACAAATCAAAATCAAGACACTTTATTCAGTGATGTGCAAATGGTAAATATTTGCTGAAAAGAGATTTCTACATATTGTTTATGTGCTATGTAGTTTTTTCAAGTAAAATGTCAGTGCAAATTTTGTGGGCATTTTAATGGAAATGTGTTGTCTGTAAACGACTATGCTCTACCATACCATGCTTTAGTAATGTAATGTATTTGTGACAGTGTGCTTCAAAATGCATCTCTGGTTACACACCACATCTTTACCATTCTCGTTCTGCAGCGGCATGACCCATCTGCTATACTTGCTCTTTGTTTGATGATTAGATTTTTAACAACCCCTATGACTACAGTGATGTAGAAGAACTCCCTCTCTGAAAATAGTTCTAGTACCACTGATTCGTGCTGATAGGCAACATCCAAGGATTCATTGAGCAGGGCCGGCTTTAGCGCTGGTGGTGCCCGGTCGAAAGTGATTTTCTGCACCCCCAAACCCCATGACCACCTCCTTGGATTCTCCAATTACCACTAGGCAAAATTGCTCTTCAACTCTCCTATTATAAGTTATTGCTAAGCACAGTGCCCCTCCCTGATGTCAGCGCCCCCTCCACAGGTCAGCGCCCAGTATAGTTGCACCAGTCGCACCGGCCCTGGCCCTGAGTACACCATTTGTAATGTGCCATAAAAGATTACGGAGGTGAGGTTGGAGGGAAGAGACAGGTTAGCGGCGTTCTGGAGAGCAGAAAAAGAGCACAAGTGAACTCCCAAGCAATAAAGCATAAGAATAAGCAGGATATGCCACACCCATGCAGTGCTAAATATGAAATTAAGTGAGAAAATTAAAAAAGAAAAGTAGTTCCATGATGTCAGTGACTGGATGCCCTTTAGTCTATGAAATTGGAGGGTAACGAGGCTATGCTATAAGGCTGCAGCAAACACAGACGAGGGAGGAAAGTTATCCAATAAAAAACTGGGAATTGAAATAGACAATAAGGATAACCATTGATGACAAATGGGCTTACAGTGTGGTATCGTACAAAATGCTGTCTGTAGCAAGACTGTGAAACTTTGTAAATTTCTAGAAGTTATGAATAGATGAAGACATCCTTGCAGAGGTATCTATGTTAAAACCAGTCAAACAGGAAGGGTTAAGACATTTAATTAAATTTGACTAATGCCTTATCCAGCGTGGCTTTCAAACAACCCTCCCAACTCATCTCATCTCTGGGGCCCATAGCACCGCCAGTCACGCATTCTCACACCACACTGCTCCTGAAATCAGTGAAAACAGAAGGCGAGCTGCTGGACAGTGAAATACCTTATTAACCTAAGTTTAAATTCAATACATGATATACATATATTTATATATTTATATATAAACAATTTCCCTTTCTCTACATTTTTTAGGAAATAACATCAAGGCACTCCACTGTTTTGGTAGATGTACCAGCTAGTAGAAGTTAGTTGATGGCGATTAAGACCAGCTCAATCAGATTATTCCCATTATTGTATTATTTACCTTGTCATGACTTTTATTTAAATGAACACATAACTATTTTTATAGAAACATTTATCTAAATTTAGTCAGGAAAGAAAGTAACATTTCAATCGAAATTATTAGCATTTATTAAAACATTCCAGAAATGGAAAATTTAGAAAACATATTACCAGTCTGCCATCGACGATGACAGAATTTGCAATGAAACAGGTTCCCAAGCTGACTGTCTTTCTAACCTCCTCGATGTCTATCTCCCATCAGTACTCCGCATTCAATTCTTTGCCCCATCAAAAATTAAAGACCAAAAATAATTCACAGTCTTTTCACATCTAAAATTGTTCAGACCAGCAGCATGTCGTGATGCGCAATAAAATTCACAGAACCAACTTTTTTCCTTCTTTCATACAGGCTCTTTTATACCATTTTTTCCCTAAATATCTAACTGAAAATTGAAACTTTAGGGTCCATACTCATTTCTCATTGGTCCATTATAGGGGTGGTGAAGATCACCTCATGTCCTCCCTGTCCAAACCAGTTCATAATTTGTTATATCATCCTTGCATATTCTCTCCCGGCCAGAATTGTCCATTTTGCAATCTGTCATCCTGTCCATGTATCTTTTATACATCACGAAGTTACAGCATGCAATTTTCCCAGGCTTTTAAATTTAAGCATTCTTTGGCACATCTCCGGTGTCCTAGGTCAAGCTGACCTTGACATCTTCCACTCCGAGCACCGGCCGTTCAAGCATCTCTAGCACAGTTGCGCATGCGCAGGGCCATATTTCTCGAAGTCTTGCATAAACAGCCATTTTCGAACTAGGCCGCACAGGCCTCAATGGGAACTAATATGAAAACAAACACAATAGCTGTTAGATTTAGAATGTAAGCCCTTCTGTTTACCTCCCACCATTCTAATTTCCTTTTTTATAGGTTACCTAGCAAAAAAAGCTAACACATATGCGCATTTTACTTACCAAATGTATTGTTTTGCCACAGAAACATTCAATAAAAAGCACAAATACACACTTTTATTTATTTAAAAATATCAGTGCTCTATTTTAGTATGACTTCACTTTATTAGTAAATTAGTTTTTGCAAATTAGCAAGTTAGTTTTCCTACGTGTGCTTTTATTCTGTGTATGCTTGTTTGATTAATTCTCATGCTCCACGCGGTTAATACATGTTACTGATTATGTTATAGAGATTGACTTTACAAGGGGTACACAAATATTTTTGTCTCTCCCCTGCTCCATCAGCCTCAGTAGCAAAGCGAAATGGAGAAATTAGTCTATAATGTGCTGTGATGATGGTGAGATGGGAAACGTTCAAACTTATGCGATTTATGAAGCATACAACAACTAGAAGTAAGAAGCAGGTGAACTAGCACAGATTACATGATTCTGGCACTGCATCTGTTGTCGTTTGTTTCTCTTTTTGTTTTCAAACGAGGGGGGCAATTAATGTGTGTCACAAAGACATCACTAAAACGATCTTTTTTGTCCAGGGAGAGTAAAGAGAAGGGGGTCAGAAAGGCACATGGTGAGCAGCATAATTCTATGAAAAATGTATGATAAAACTAGAGGTTCAAACATTGGCAAAGCTAGTCAGTCTCATTTTTGTCGCTGTTCACTTTTCCATTGCTTGTTAAATTAAGCAGGCTTTGAAAAAGTGGACAGCTGAGGCTGACTTGACAATATTGGTAGAGTAGTTCCCAGAGTTCCATGACAGACGTCAAATTGGGTGTAGATGCAGGGTGGCAGCAATCTTGAAATAATACAAAACAAAATTCACAATTTTGAAACATAGGGGCATATTAGCCAGGGCGTGTGAAAAATAACGCCGTCTATCGCTGGATCCTATCGCAGAGATAGCGCGTTATTACCAATGTTTATCTCCCATGCAATGAAAGATCCAGCGATAGCGGCGAAATCCACCAAAAACACAAGTAAAACAGCGATAAAACTTGTATCGCTAACGTAAAGCTTGCTGATAGGCAGGGGAGAATTCAGCATTAGAATCCACCTCTCATTGAGGATAATGGCTTAGTCAGGATTTTAGCAGGTGTAAAAATTCCTGCGAGACACCGGTTAGCGTGACTTTTTTCATCGCTAACCGGGGCCACCTTGCTAATAGGCGTTAGGTCTGTTAGCGGCTGTTTCCGTGGTCTTTTGGTCGGGAACGCCTACTTTGCATGTCATTAGCAACATATATTGCTGAAATGCAAAGCGTCGCCAAAACGGTCACTTTTGGCAGAAGCTGTCGCTAACAGCTGTTAGCGACAGCTTGCTGATATGACGATTAAAATATTGCCGCTTTAGCGGCAAAAAGTTTGGCTAAAGCGGCGAAGACGCCCTTACTAATATGCCCCATAGTTTTTTATGCTTCCAAGCTAGCTTCCATATTGGGAAATGTTATGTTGTGTCACGTAACCTGCCAACCATTTCTAAAATATAGCAAAATGGCTGACTGTCTCTATTGGCTTTACCAATGCAGGCACAATTTTAAAAGCATCCGTGGTTGGCAAAGCCAAAAACAGCAGATGGAGCAAGAGAAAAACAAGGGAAACATCCTTTACAACGAAACTTTTACCACGCAGTGCTGTTACAACGCAAGTATTACAACGAAAACCTTTACAACGCATTACACTGGGGGGCGCTCTAGGATAGGGAATAGTTTTAATTTACTATCCAACACCTTCCCTAGTGTCCACGGGGACTGGAGTTGGAATAGTAAATTAAACTTTTCACTATCCAGCACCCCCAAGTGTAATGCGTTGTAAAGGTTTGCGTTGTAATACTTGCGTTGTAACAGCATGCATGGTAAAAACATGCGTTGTAACGTCATACATCCGGAAAACAAAGGAAGGGGAGAGAAAGGCAGATGAGGGGAGAGAGAGAGACAATAAAAGAGACAAAGAGAGAGCAAACCACTGAGGCATAGTAGTGCACAGTGTCACTAGGCATTGACAAAAGGCGCCTGATGGGTAAGGAGAAAAACACTGTTGGGCAGAGAGCAAGGAGAAGAGCACAAGCACAAGCTACATCAAGAGTTAGCTAGAGAGAAAGGAGCAGGACATGTATTCCGATGGAGTGCTAAAACACGAACGATGATTCAAAGAAAATAAAATCAACAGAAAAACATGACTTGAAGCTGAACAGGGTAGCTGCTCTTTGAAAGAACTTCACAAAGAGCCCTCATTTGGCAGAGAGTGAAGGGCGGGGGCAATCATCTGTTGCCACAGACCAGAGAGGTGATCATTACCTAGGAACTCATTCCCCCTGCGACTGGACTCTGGCCGAATTGGAGTGCTCTATCGGAAGTTTTTGGAGTGCTACACCACCTGCCATGCACAGCAAGTGGTGCTGATAAGAGCCAGTGAAAGTTTTCAGGAGCGTTCTAGGTCGACCTGCACCTTGGGCCTTGTTGGGCAGCAGCACCATTGGGGTGGCACATGGCCCTTTCCTGGCGCTTCTATCCTCAGTTAAAATTCAGTGACACAATGGTGTGCACTATACTGCAGAAGTGGCCTACCAACGCAAGAGTGCTGAGTCCTGCAATATGGGCTCAATCTAACTTCACTTAAGTAGGACAAGATGTCATGAGAAGTGAGAGCTGTAGTCCGAAGAGCAGCAGCAGATTGGGTGGACTGAGTAAG
The DNA here is from genome assembly GCF_964261635.1 of Lissotriton helveticus. Taxonomy (NCBI): domain Eukaryota; kingdom Metazoa; phylum Chordata; class Amphibia; order Caudata; family Salamandridae; genus Lissotriton; species Lissotriton helveticus. The sequence continues at coordinate 1,745,414,068 of NC_136065.1, forward strand.
CAGCTTATTTGACTTCCAGAACCTGGAGCACACACATTGCACTATGCTGCATGAGGGGCCCTGCATATTGCCTCATTCTTGACTCATATGGATGTAAGTGCCCCCAGATGTAAGTACACAATAGGGAACATGAGATCTGGGTAAGGAAGGCCTAAATATTGACTATATAGTAATCAATTGTTGATTATGTACTACCAGAGATTGTTGTTTGATCCCACTGTGTGGGCTGCTGTTTGTCAGTGATTATGAGATCTCAAGCTGCTCACCTTGTTTCCGGTGATGCTGTCCCAGCAACACTGGACCGACCATTCCCACGAATGTGCAGATTAAGGAGCTCACACACACCCTTGCCACAAGATAATGGCCAACTTGTCCCCATTTATCTGATGTTACCCTGCAGGAGGCTGCCTCTCTATTGAACACTGTTGAAGACCCACTTGCTCTCCTGACAAACTAGGCATGATACTGGTGGTTATTGCAGAGACTCATACGGCCCTAGGGGTGAAGGTAGACACAATACCACTTTATTTAACTACTTTATACCAAATTCAATGCAAGTTCTGACATAATATCAAAAATGACCTCGCTCTAACAGAATTGTGCCCCTGCAAACATGACTTGTCAAGTCCAGAACCGTATTGAACGAGTGAGATTCATGGGCAGCAGATTGTATGATGCAGAAGGCTGCTGTTCACAAAATAACAATAATAATGTATGCATATCTGGGCTACCCGACAAGATTGGATTTTTTAAGGGGGACATCTTTGTAGATGGCAGAACTTATTCCTTTAGCCACTCTTAGTATTCAAATGAAGCGCGCTCTGGGTTGGATGAAATTGTGGGCTGAGCTTAAGAAAGTTGTTGAAGCAGTACATTGTATTCCGCGTTGTTCCAGACATGTTGGCTAGTAGGGTTGGTGTTGTTCTTTCTAGTTTAGGTAGAGGAGGGGACGTTTAGTTCAAACGTGATGGCAGTATGGTCATACCAGGTAAGGGAAGAAAGTCTTTAATGGTAATAAGTTGGTTATTTAAAAAAATGGCTTCTAGAGTGTGTAGGCTGGTGCAGGACTTGCGGAAAACCTAGGGCATTTATAGTTTCTAAGATAGATGTGGTGTCTTTACCCTCAGGAAGATCCTGGTGAAAATGTAAATCACCTAGTATAGTGTAGTCACTAGTGCAGGCCCGACGGCAAGGAGGGTATATATGGATTGGAGAAAGCAATTTCTTGTGCCTGAAGGGCCATGGATAAGTAGTTCACTGAAGGAGTGGTTGTTGCTAACTTCTAAGCAGTAAGAGAGTGCTATGCACTCTAGGTTGGACATAGGTCAAATGTAATCTTGAAGAAGTCTTTAAAGATAACCCCTAACCCACCGCCTCTTTTTTAGGGTTAGTCCACTCTAAAAATAGAATATCCTGTGGGGGGGTGTATTGATGAGGTATGGGCTGGATGATTAATTTGACAACTTTTTTGTACCAAAAACAATGTCTAGCTGATTTCCCTCTATGAGTTCAGCCAGTTCTTGAGCATGTTTCACTACTGATCGGGCAATGACAAGCATGCAGAGAACTTTTGAAGGTGCCTCGTTGACACCACTTTTAGTATGGGGGACCTAGGGGATTTAAGGTGGCTTCATGAGGGGATGAAGTCCTAGACACAACTGCCTTGTGTCAGCACAGATACAGCCTTTTATAAAGAGTTAAGCGATCGAAGTTCATTACCTGAAACGGGATTCTGTTTATCCTCTCTGGGTTGGAACCAGGAGGGTTTCCGATGCTCGGAGTGATCCGGGCATGGATGCCCTCCGACGGGTTTGCCTTAAGTGCACCTTTGGCGCCCCAGCAGCGTGCTCAGTGGACGTGCCATGCTGCAATTGAAATAGCCCTCGACTGAGAGGGCATGGCTACCGAAACCAATCTAAAGTACCTACTTCCTACAAGGACAGAAAATGGACCTAAAAATGCCTACAGCATCCATGATACTCTGCTGAGCTGCGCAGCAGTGCCATACTGCATTTCAAATAGGTACAAAAGGGGGTGGTGATGAACGGAGCATCTGAACCAATCAAACACTCACACCCAGTCAACAGATCTGGGTTTAACCCATCACCGTTCTTTAGCCCACTCTGCCACCCCAGTTCAGACATGACCATATGCAAATCAGTCTGACCCTGTGCCTCATGGGAACAGTCCAGCCCGAACTGCCAAGCCAAGTCTTCCCTGAAGCGGAAGCAAGCAAGCAAGCCATTTCAAATAGCCATCAACTGAGGGGGGTGTGTTTACCGAAACAGGGCCAAAGTGCACAGATGCCTCAAAACAGGTGGGCAAATTAAATGTGGCAAACCTGGGGCCCAGCTAAACCGCTAACCCTACACAGGATCCCTTGTGAGAGGTAAGTACTGGGAATAGAAAATAATAAAATTAGAAGTGAGAATTCAAAATGAATAAAAGAGTAAAAACATAGGATGGACTGACCCTCTCCAATATGGCACCCAATGTCGGGAACCAGGGAACTCAAAATGGAGCCTAAAGTACCCACTTCATACAAGGAAAGAAAAATGTCTAGAGCGTTGATACTGTTATACTTGTGTACTTGTGCAGCTATTGAGCCAAAAGTACTTCTTCATTATTTTGGATCTCTATTTGTTCTGCCTGTGGGAAGGGTGGGGGGAGGGAGAGTTGGGGTTTGGTTTCTATGACTCTATTGTAACTGAGTTCCTCCCAATCCGCTACGGATTGAGGCGTGCTGCGACTTGCGAATTACGTAGGAGCACTTTTTATTGTAGACTATGTGTGGTGCAGTGATGTGGAGTGGAAAGGGAAAGAAAATATATAAATACCTGACTAGTTAGCCACTCTTTTATTCCCACCTCTGGTTGGCATGGTTAAAAATCAGGGGTTGTTTACTGAGAAGAAAACTGACCTTAATGAGTCTGGTTGTCTCAGTAATGTGTGTTTGTCAACATGTTTCGAGCTGTTCCCCTAGTAGATCTTCATCAGAACTCCACAGGCTTCAGCCCTGTGTGTACCACTCCTATTGAATCCTATAATAAGGACACAAACCATGCACACATAATGTTAACTGTATACATACGTTTCTAGTGATTAATCCGTATTTCTGTGAATGCTATAATATAGCATTGCATCATGGTCAAACCCCAGGGGTAGAGAGGCTTGTAGTCACCTTTTCGTCAAAGCCGCCTCTGGTACAGTAACCTACTTCTCTCCCTGGGGACTGCATTCTAGAAAATGTTTGTGCCGGGGCACAATACGTCTCTTAATATCCGCAGGCTATTGGAGTATAAAGGTTGAGGGGAGCCTGTGTGGCTCTTGACTTGGAAAAAACATTTCATCATCTTAATTGGGTGTATATGCGCACAGTATTGGATATATTTAGTTTAGGCATATACATGCGTTGTTGGATGCAGGTCCTCCATAACTGGCCGAATGGTAGCACTAAATCAGGACAGAGTGTGGCGGAGTCATACAGTATTGGTGGGGGAGCATGCCAGCTCAGCTCCCTGTCACCTCAATTGTTTGCTATGGCCATAGAGCCATTGGCTGCTCGACTTCACTGTTTAGGTGTATACTGGGGTGTACAACTGAGTGGTACTACACAAGTATTCTCCTTACGATATCCTGATTTACATCAATAAGTACATCGGATATCACTGTGTATTGTACGGACACTAGCTGCTTTTGCAGCTATTTCTTACCTTCATGTCAACAGGAAAAAATCCTGCCTATATCCCTTCAACCCAAGGTTTGTTCCACCAGAACAGCCTGCACTGTAATGCTGCCTTTCTTGGGAGACCTCAACATTTAGGTATCTGGGGATTTATATTTATCACACCTATTATTTATCAAACTGTTGAGGACCTTCATGATGATTATTTAAGCAAAGCAACAAGAACTCTTAAGTGAGGATTATCATTTTGGACTTCACTTACTTTGTCTGTGATGAGCCATGTGGCACTCATCTAAATGGTAATGCTTCCATGCTTTCTATATTAATTTGTCAGTTTCTCCCCTTAACACCATCAATACTTTTATAATAACCTAATTCGGATTGTGGGTGGGTTGGGGTGGGCTGGAGGTTGATGTTGAGCTGCTGCTATCTCAACATTACGTTTGAATTTCCATGGCAGAACTCACACATGTAGTCAGTCATTCACATGACTCTTGTGTATTACTAAAACTTCTAGCTACAAGCCTTGTAGAGCATTCAAAATGCCTCTTACATTTCAACTCTTTTAGTAATGTTTTACCCTTTTCTAATATCTATCAAGGTATCTATATAGGCTGTCATGTTTGTAATTTATGATGAAGTGTTGCATGCTCTTTCTCACAGACACTCAAATTAATCTAAAGCCAGGATTTCTATCCCATTTGGTTTACATGATCATGTAAGGTAGAAAATCAAGCTTTTGAAAAGCAGTTAGTTCCTGGAAACTAAACGTCCACACGTTACACTCATTTAAAGGATTGTCTGACTTCAGGGGAGAGACTTCATAGAAATCAAAGTTAATCTCAATAGTCACTAAGTGAAGATGAGTTTATGATGGGCTATGTAATCTGATCATGAAGTAGCATATCTTGAGTTATTTGCATTCAAAGTGATTCCAGCATCTAGTAGATTCTAAGTTATCTGACATCAGGCAGCGTGGTAAAACTGCTAACGGTGTGGATGCTCACTAGGGTGTCTAACAACTCCAAGTGGGGTGATCCTAAGAAAGGAGGATTCAGCCCCCAGTCAGTGGAAAGAAGGGAGCAACAAGGATAAAAAGGAGTTCTAACAGAGGCCATAAAAGGCTACTCAGATGGGGGATGTCCATGCCTTTGCCAAACCCAAGTGGGGAGGGTACATGTGAGAGAAACCTTTTGACCCAATGAAGGTTGGATTTTGCCTGGATTGACGCAAGGCAGGACATAAGAATGAAGACGTGAGCAGTCCCAAGGGATTGCTGGTGTAACACATGGGGTGGAAGTTTGCCCATGGCAAAGAAGGGATTGGAAGTGAGCCATCTTAATCTTAGTGTGTGAGGTGAAGTTTCATCCCATGGCAATGGTCAAATTTAAGTGGGTAAGGAATACCGGCTGAAGAAGGTAGCTGTGAGTGATGCCATTCCAGTGGAGCATCTCTTGGGAAATGATCTAGAAACATCTGCTTGGGTATAGGTGAAAAGGAAGACGCTTGTGGAAATGTTCAGGTTCCCACAGCCAAGAGGAAGGGCAAAAGGCATGGAAGCCAGCCTCAAAACTACCCAGAGGGAGGATTTGGAGCAGAGAGGGGAAGAAACACCTACCCTGAGAGATGTACCAGAACTCCTGTATTGTATGGGACAGGTGAATTCTCCAGGGAGAAATTCTGTCAATCATAGAGAATATGCCCAACCCATGGTGGCCTTCTGCACCAGGGTGAAATACAAGTGCAGAAGAATACCAATGGAAAGCATATGAACTATTTGTAGGAAGATGCCCAAGGCAGTGAGGCTAGGGGCCCAAAGCTCGGCGCAACCATACGATTGTGCTCCCCCAGCTGTACAGGGCCTATCTCTAAAACTCAGCCCATGATATCCTATTGGCTTGGCATTTGAGGCAGATCAAAACCTAGAACAGGTTGGTAAACTTTATTTTCTGGACCTAGATATATGAAGAGGTGAAGAAGTTCTTTTGATTGTGCACCACCTGTAAATCCAGTGTCAGGACAGGAGGGTAACCCAAGGCTCCCTTAATTTCACTACCTGTGGTTGTGAACTCTTTTGAGAGGGTAGGGATTGACACTAAAAGTGCTCCTAGGAGTAGGTTTATTTTGGTGGTGGTGGACCATGCCTCCGGGTACCCAGAAGCCATACCTCTGAGAATGATAACGATGCCGGTGGTTACCAGGGCCTTGCTTACTGTCTTTACTAGAGGTGAGTTTCCCAAAGAGAAAGTCTCATATAGGGGGGCATACTTTGTGTGTAAATACTTGAAGGCTATGTGGGATGAGTGTGGGGTGACTTGCATGCTCACCACACCTTATCAACTCAAAACCAGTGGTCTTGTGCAGGGATTCAACCAGACTTTAAAAGGTATGATTATGGGATTGCCAGACAAACTCTGTAAAAAGTGGGATGCCCTACTCCCATGCCTTTTATTTATCTACTGCGAGACACCTCAAAAGGGGGGGGGGGATTCAGACCTTTTGAATTTCTGAATGGGCACCATATCAGAGGTCTCTTAAGTCGTGTACAAGAAACACCTCATAGAAATCAAACGGAACATTGTTGACTATGTGCTCAGCCTGTGTTGTCACACAACTCAGTAAATGAAGACCGCTATTAAGAACTTGAAGGCCAGCCAGGAGCATATCAAGCACAGATATGACCATAAATAAATCGTGGTAGAATACCTGCCAGGTCAGACAATGTGAGTTGTGGAGCCTGTGGCTTGCAGGTCCTACAGGTTATATGGATGTCACCTTACATGATAGTGGAGAAGGTGGGTGAAGTCACCTACTTAATGGCCCAACAGGATAATCCATGTCAACCGTCTGAAGTTCCACTTTGACAGGATGGATATGATCATGGTCACTGATGGAGGGGAGGAAGAGAAGAATGAACCTCTTCCTGACCACCTATCCCACAATTCCAAGTATGTTTCAGTGGAGGAAGCACTGATGTACCCTACACTAACAGGGCAGTAGTTGAGAGACTGTCACCAATTGCTGAGTAAGTTTTCTGGAGTGTTCTTATTGATACCCCATGGGCGAGGCTTCTTTGCCTCGCCCATGGGGCCATATATGGTGCTGGGTCAGAAGGCATCAGGTCCCTCCTTGTTCCCTATCACCCCAATAGAGCCCTTCGGTCTTCCACAAAAAATCTTCTTCAAATGCCCAGATTTGCCAAAGCTAGATGGGGAGGCAAAGCTTTTTCCACCATTGTGCCTAAGCTTTGGAACTCCCTCCCTCTTGATCAGGTGGGACAGTCTTCTTTGGCACTTTTTCACAAGGACTTAAAAACCTGGCTTTTTCGAGAGGCTTACTGTTAAGCCATGGGCTTGGCGACTCTGAGACCTGTCATCTGATATTTGCATTGTCTGGCGCCTTGACGCCCTTGGGCTAAGTTTCGCATTATAAATTCCCTTTATTATATATTATTATATATATTATATATATATATATTATATATATTATACCTGAACTGACCCAGTGGTTTAGTCATGACATTGGCACAGGTTGCAGCTTTCCTGTCAAAAACAAAATATAAAGGCTTAAAGACAAAGTAAGTATCAACAGCAAGGAAGAGGTTTCCAAAATGTTGTCCCTAGGGGTGATTGAGTTCTCTAGTAGCCCCATGCCAGCCCACTGGTGATGGTGCCAAGGTTGACCTGAAAGGGAGAACCCCAGAAGTAAGGTTCTGCATGCACTACAGAGGACTGAATGCCGTCACCAAGACTGACGCACACCCCATTTCCAGAGCTGATGAGATCATCAACTGGTTAGGGACTGCTAAGTATCTCAGTACATTTGATGTAACTTCTGGATCCTGGCAGATTGCCCTGACGGAGGGAGCCAAGGAAAGATCATTATTCTAAAACTCCTGCGGGCCACTTTCAATTGAAATGAACACCCTTTGGATTTACGATCCCCCTGGCTACCTTCCAGGGGTTGGTGAACAAGGTACTGTCTGGGCTGAAGGCTTTTAGTGCAACATATTTAGATGATAATGTTGTCTTTAGCATCACCTGTTGGGAACACCTGACCAACCTGAAGGAAGTGCTTCAAGAGCTGCAATGGGCAGGACTGACTATCAAGTCCAGCAAGTGCTAGAAAGTGTGGATGATCATGACTTGGTAACCTCCCAAACCCCAGTCTCAGATTAGAGGTCTTCAAGGTCTGACAGGTTACTACAGATTTGTTAAAGTGTATGGCACTATTGCAGCCCCCTGACAGACATAACCTCCAGGAAACAGCCAAAGAAAGCTGTGTGGATGAAGGGGTGTCAGAAGGCATTTGACATCGTAAAGAATGCACTGTGTTCAGCACCAGTACTCAAGGCACTTGATTTCAGCAAGGAGTGTGTGGTCCAAAGAAATGCCTCAGGGAACTGTATTGGAGCAGTGTTATCACAGCTGAATGATGACGGTCAGGATGAACCAGTTGCCTCTATCAGCAGATAACAACTACCCACAGAAGAGCACTGAAGTGCAAAAGAGAGAGGAGTATTTGCTGTGGTTTGCTCACTGAAGAAAGTGAGACCCTACTTGCTGGAGACTCACTTCAGGGTTCAAGCTGACCATAGGCCTCTCAGATGGCGAGTGCAGACAATCCCAAGCTGTTGAGGTGGTCCAGAGCTTGCTCAGACAAAGGCATTTGGTGTTGGGAGAGGTTGACCTTCCCATGACAGGATGGCCTGGGAGTTGTGCCAGCTGTGATATGTAGCTCACAGCTGGATGCATCTCTTCTGTCCTTCAAGCCAGCAGGTTCCAATCCCAGTGGAAGATGAGCTGCCCTGGAACCAGTTTTGAGTGACCACAGCGGATAGGTTGCTCACATCCCTGGCCACATCTCTAGGGTAGATATAGGACCTTCGCACAGGTGAAGAAGGTTTCTGCCATGTTAGATTTGGGAAGAGACATGCAGTGTGGGATGTTTGCTACCAAGGAAACAAGACCTGATGCAAAAGTGGTTATAGTTGGCCTGGAGAAAATTCTTGCTAGGGGGGAGGGAGGGTTGGGGTTTGGTTCTATGACACTATTGTAACAGTATTCTTGTTTTCTGGTGTTGTTCGTTTGTCGAAAATCAATAAAAACATTAAAAAAACAGTCTAAAGCATCCGTGATGCTGTGCTAAGCTGTGTGGACCCGCTATGCTGTGTTTGGAATAGCCCTCAACTGAGGGGGATGTGGCTACCGAAACCAGCACTGGAGCGTAAAGATACTACTGGACCTGTGCAAGACAAAAGGACTGCACCTGCTATTGAGGCCTGTGAGGAAAACTTTAAACTAGACCAATTTTCACTTATACCCAAGACAAAGAAGTGAACTCAAAGGATCAGTTGTCAGAGCTCCTGTTGCGCTAGAGGAATACAAAAGCTGCAAGAAGCCTTCTTTCATGGGAGCGCCTAGCAGGCCAGTTTCAATTGAACCTGGCCTGGACCCTGCTGGTGACTTCTGCTGGACTGAATCCCAACCCTCAAATACTGTTCCTGAGGTCCTGGAACCCTTGGCTGCTGCTGGCGTCAGAGTGCACTCCTCTTGCCTAAACCTAAACACCTGGGGCTTAGAAACATTTTGCTGGAAGAACCATTGTGACAACAAGGCCAGTCTGCCAGCTATATGCCAAGGTTGTATTGCCCATGAGCCTGAATTTGCTGCAGTTCCAGATACATCCTTTGCTCAACATCGGAATACATTGAGGGTGCTTCAACTCCATTCCGCAGCTCCCTGGAGGCTGCAGTCAACGAGTACCCGATAGATACTAAAGACCTCCAGGGTGTGAAAACTCAAACTTCTCCTGCCTAAACCAGCAGTTTCACTGAGGCTCCATCCCAATGTCAGAGCAGTCAACATTGAGCCCCTTCTCACAACACCAACCCACTTTCTGCTTTCACTGAATGTAGTTGGCAATGAGGAGGTAACTTTTATGAGTGGGACTACCTCGACGTGTGTATTTGATCCATGCACCATTATGATCACCTTGTCCCAGTCTAGCACAGCCAGTTGCCATGGATGGCGCTTTTCACTTTTTGACACTATTTTCTTATTTAAAAAATGTCTTTGGTTTTGAAAGAGCAAATATAACAACAAAAGGTATTACATTCAAAGTGATCCCCACCACACCCCATCTATCACAGAGGAGCTTAAACCTCTACAAATACAGCCTACAGCACGGAGGAAAAGCCATATTAATCACACCAGTTGCCCAAAGCCTTGGTAAAGTTATGAGGACAACCCCTGGCTATGTAAATTTGCTCCACTTGTTTGGCACACCAGTCCGTACCAGATCTCCAGAATGGCAAACTACGAGTCTTGGACATTTTCCAGTTCTTTTTAATGTCTCTCTTAGCCACCAATGTCTCCAAAACTACAAGGTGTCAGTCACCACTTAAGCCTGTGGGGTCCTCTAAAAGCCCCAAAGGGACTAGTTTCGGGGTGATGGTCTTACCTAGGACCCTGGAGAGCATGTGGCCTATCCGAGACCAATAGTGACTGATCTGCGGTCTGCTCCACACCATGTGGAAGAAGTAAGCCTTGAGGGCAGAACACCTAGGGCAGGTACGGTCTAGTAAAAGTACAGCATGCCAGAGTCAACAGGGAGTCATGTATGTGAGGTGTAGATAATGTAGCTGCACAAGACTGAGCCACATGCAAATGGGGAGTTCTCTGGGACTCATACAAGCCATCTGCCACTCCATACCATCCAACTCTCCAACCCAGCCCTCCCATCCCTATCGGAGTAGGTCTAGCACCTCGGGCGTTGTTGACTGGACAACGATACAGTTAGGAGCTCCCTCCTTTATCCAAACTGCCCATCACCAATCGAGCCTCTATGGGCTATATACCGGCATCTTCAGCAGGTCAGCCAAGTATCGCCCAAGTGCGTGCAGAAGCTGAATGTATCTGTGAAACTGCTTGTGAGAAATTTGGAAGAGGGTCTTCATGTTTGCAAAGTAACGCATATGGCCACCTGCCCAGACGTCACCCAATAGCATGATTCCAATCATGTCCCAGCACTGAAAACCCGCTAGCTGTGCCGTATGATCTAGCCAGGACCCTTTCCATAGTAGGGTTTTCTGAGTCAGCTTCCTGTCCCAACTAATAAATCTATTGGCAACTGGTTAAATGAGAAAAACTGTTTTGATGAGTTCAGGCATATGAAGGGGAATGGGCCTATCATACAAATAGCGCATCACCCAATCTAGACCCAGACAGTGCAGTTCAAGTTGTTATGTCAGATAATTGTCATAAATGACTAGGAACTGGGTTGACCAATAGTACAGTCCAGTATCAACTTCTCCCAGCCCCCCATCACAGACTGAACAGTCACATTTGCCAAGAGCAATGTGCAAGAGCGTCCTTTCCAAAGTAAAGAACGAAGGTGGGGTATTACCTTGGTGCACCAAGTATTGGAGATATGGAGTGGAAAGTTCTTCAGGGTGTAAAGTAATCATGGAAGTATTATCATGTTGATATATGCAACACGGCCCACGACGTTGAAGGGGATGGTGGACCAAGTGGTCAGGTGAGTCGTGGATGTCCGAAGGAGCAGTGCCATATTAAGAGAATGAGTACGCTTCGGAAGGGTGGATATGTGGACCCTGAGGTATTTAAAACTGAGCCAGCAGCTTGGCATGTCTTGTTGCCAGCACAGCGTCACTCTACATACAGGAACAAGGAGAGATTTAGTCCGGTTCACCCAGAGGCTTCACCAAACAGGTGCAAGGTTTTAAACATGTGGGGACCAGACATATGTGGTTAGTTAAAAAATAATAGGACATCATCAGCGTACAGGGCAATTCTGTCCTCCAGTGTGTCACTCCATTTCCAGCACCATAGCTGGGCATCACAGTGCACAAGGCGGGCTAGAGGTTCAATAGCCCAAGTGAAGAAGGGAGAAAGGGGGCACCCTTGCCTGGTATCAGGCCAGATTGGAAATTCCCAGGATAACACCCAGTTAACCAGGACTCTCTCCCCCATGCCACAGACATTTGCTGAAGCCACATGCACTCAATGAATGCTTTGTCTTGTGCTTTGGTAGGGCATGAAGCAGTAGTGATCGGGGTGAATCAAGACAGTAAGGACCAGTTGTAATTTATTTGCCAAGATCATGGTGCATATTTTAACATCTGCATTTATCAGGGAAATTTGGCAGTAGGAAGCACTCCCCAGGACAGGCGTTCTGATTTCCGAAGGACCAAAATGGTGGCCAGGTCGAGACCGGTTAGAAGGAGCCTTTGTCGCTGGCCTCTTCATAGAGCCACAGCAAGTGAGGACTAACAATGTCATGGAATTTAGAATAGCACTCAAGAGGAAAAACAGGGAATGGGGTCTTCCCAGATTTCAAATCACTGATGGCAGTAAGGACTTCATCCTCCGTGATGGGGGAATCCAATGCCACACTTTGAATAGCAGTGAGGCTGGAAAGGGGAATATCAGATAGGAGGGCCGTGTGATCTCACAACGAGGTCACAACCATTGGGCATAGAGGTCCATGCAGTAGTCTGCAAACACATTTGTAATGGCCTTCGAGAAGGTCACTAGGTTCTCAGCTTCATCCTCAATCGAGGGGACAAGTCGAGAGGCACCATCACAGGTAACTATCCTGTAAAGAGGGGTGCGATTCTTATCCCCATGCTCGTAAATGGGAAACGTCCTTCAGTTTTGATTTGACTTTTTGTAAAGTGCAATTATCACTGGCGAAAGACAGAAAGGAGAGACAGGTAGGCATGTAATATATCTCAGTTATATAAGTGAGGAGCAAAATGCGTAGGTGGACCCAAAGATCCAGGCCTTCAAGGCTTTCCTGAAATGAGTTTCTGATTCCATTAACCCTCAGTTGTATTGGCATGAGGTTCCATGCTCTGGTTCCTAGAACTGCCAAAGATTTACCTCCTTTGGCTTTACACCAGAAAGAAGGTGGTTTTAGAAGGTTAGCTGAGGAGGATTTAAGTGTCCTAGCAGTAGTGTAAGTAGTAAATCTACCCGCTAGATACTTAGGTCCTGAGTTTCTAAAAGCTCTAAGAGTGATTAACAGGACCTGAAATGGGATTCTTTGAGGAATAGGCAACCAATGGAGGGTTTTATGGGCTGTCGAGACAGATTACCTGAGGGGCGGCTTCAGACCAAAGCTGGAATCCAGCTGTGCATTTGCATTGCTCGCAAAAGAACAAACGCATTTTTAGTACGCATAAGTTCAGCACGCAAGTCATTATAATGACTTGCCTTACGGGGGCTCATTGATGGAATTGTGTTGGATTTAAAGTCCAACACCTTCCCTACTGTTGCACATACTGGAGTTGGAATAGTAAATTAACCAATTTCAAAATCCAGCGCCCCCCTAAAGCCAATCGTTATAACAACTTGCATGCTGAATGAATGCGTACTAAAGATGCATTTGTTCTAATAACGCTGCTGTGAATGCACAGTTTGATTCCGGTTTGCGGAATACCGTCACACATTCTTGTAAACACTTGGAGAGAAGCCCACCAGCACTGCAGAGCATCGTCGAAGGCCAACTGTCGTAGTAATGCCCTGTCAGCTTAGGAATTCAGTGGTGTTAACCGCCGCTGTGGTCTCCAAGGAGAGTATACAAAATTTGAGTTCAGGCAACTGCCAATGGTGATCCCCTATCTGCATGCTGGAGGGAGGTCTTGGCCACCTCAGAGATTGTGACTTTGCTCACCACCCACGGGGTACTCGCACTCTAGACTCTCATTGTATTGGCAACAAAGTAAGACTGAAGCTCTCAACCTCCAGGTGGTCAAGAACCCGATCATTAGTAAGGAATCTAGCTTTGAGCTGCAACATAGTGCAGCGGTGGAGAGTTTTGAAACTCCCAAGCGGAGCAAGGTAGGGGAATGATCTGATATTCCTCACGGTAATACTTGCACAGGTGGCAGAACATCAATGGCAGGGAAAAAGATGTGGTCTATGCATGATTTGGTTTTTGTGGAAGCAGAGAGGTGGGTGTATGCCCATTCCCGGGGGGGGCATTACCTCCAGATGTTATATAGGCCCAAGGCGCTTATGCATGAGTCCAGCATCCTAGATAACCCAAGGCTCTCACATGTGAGGGGGCAGGAAATGTCAATCATGGGATCGGGACTGCATCAAAGTTTCCTCTCGATCAGCAGTGTTGCGTGGGCCAATGATGCAACCACCATTGTGGGATCTTGAAAGGTTTGTCTATGTAGTTGTGGGGGAACGTAAATATTTAAGACCTTATATGATTTCCAACAAGTGTACCAACCACCCCGAATCTATGACAGAATATCGAGGGTCAGAATATCGACAGACAAAATATCGACGCTGGAATATCGAAGGCAAGTATATCGACACCCTATCTACAACATGGTAAGTACAAAAATATCGAAACTAAAATATCGATGTTGAAAATATCGTAATTAAAAATATCGTTTTTTTGTAAAAAAAAAAAGTTAAAATAAGTTAATAATACTTATATATAATTTAAACTTATTTAAAAATATGTTATAATGTTTAAAATGATTAAATAATACATATTTAATATTAAACATTTAATTAAAATTAAACATACAATATTTAATATATACTTAATTAATAATAATATATAAATATGTTTTAATTATTTAAAAAATATTAACAAATACTATAAATTACAAATACATCAACACTCATAAAATAATAACATAAATAATAATAAATAATTATATTTAATAAATAAGAACAATTAAATATACTTTCAATATTATAAAAATAATTAAATACAACATTATGTAACATATTAAATACATAAATAAATATAAATAATATTGGATAGCGTAAGGGTAAAAATTACTATTCAAACTCCAGAGGGTGCAACATTAGGGAAAGCGTTGGATAGCGTAGGAGTAAAAATTACTATTCCAACTCCAGAGGGTGCTACAGTAGGGAAAACGTTGGATAGCGTAGGGGGAAAAATTACTATTCCCACTCCAGAGAGTGCAACAGTAGGGAAAGCGTTGGATAGCGTAGGGAGAACAATTACTATTCCCACTCCAATGAGTGCAACATTAGGGAAAAGGGTGGATAGCGTAAGGGTAAAAATTACTATTCCAACTCCAAAGGGTGCAACAGTAGGGAAAGAGTTGGATAGCGTAGGGGGGAAAATTACTATTCCCATACCACAGAGTGCAACAGTAGGGAAAGCGTTGGATAGTGGGTGGGTAAAATTTACTATTCCCACTCCAGTGAGTGCAACAGTAGGGAAATCATTGGATAGCATACGGGTAAAAATTACTATTCCAACTCCAGAGGGTGCAACAGTAGGGAAATCATTGGATAGCGTAGGGGTAAAATTACTATTCCAACTCCAAAGAGTGCAACAGTAGGGAAAGAGTTGGATAGCGTAGAATTTTATTTTAAAATACTTATAATTTATGTTTATATTTGAAATAATGTATAATTATTTTTTTTTATACATAAACATCAATAAAAAACTATTAATAATTAATAAAACCAATAACATTAGAAGAAATATTTGACAATAAATTAACAACAAACACCAATAAATAATAATTATTAAATATTACTCACCAAATAATAAATATAAAAAATAAACTATTTATCATAGAAATATTATTTATATAAATATTATATATTTTTTACATTTAAATCAGAATTAAAAAACATCAAAGAAACAATATACACATGTTAAAAAAATTAAAAAAATGTTTACCAATTAATTGATGAATTTTTCTACTGATTAAAATATAATTACAAATTACAAATATTATTTGCCAATTAAATGCATTAATTATGTATTAAAATAATTATTTGCCAATTAATAATTAATTAATACATTAATTATCCATAACAAAAAAATTATAAATAATTAAATATTTACAATTAAATTACTTCCCACCCAATACCCCTATAATCCCACAACACGCTCCAGTACTAAAACATAACATTTAATTTAAATTAACATTAATTACCAATTAAATAATTATTTATCAATTAAAAATATTAATTGCCAATTAATAAGTAATTACAAAATAAATTATACAAAAAAAAATATTTAATTACAATTAAATTACTCCCCACCCTATTCCCCTATAAACCCACAACCCGCTCCGGTACTAAAACATTACATTTAATAAAATTTAACATTAATTACCAATTAAATAATTAATTTACCAATTAAATAATTAATTTATCAATTTAAAAAAATAATTGCCAATTAATAATTAAATAAAAATGTATTTAAACATAAAAAATCATTATTTAATTACAATTAAATTACTTCCCACCCTATTCCCCTATAAACCCACAACCCGCTCCGGTACTAAAACATATAATTTACTTAAAAATACATTTATTAATATATAAAAATAATACACATATAATATAAATTAATTTAAATATTTAACTGAAACATATAACACATACATAATAAAAAACATAGAATTAATACAAATATCGATATTAATGACATCGAAATTAGTTACATCGATATATATGGTATCGATATTACTTACTTCGATATTACTTACATCGATATAAATAAATTCGATATTACTTACCTTAGGGTCGATATTCTGTCCTACGATATTCTTGACATCGATATTCTGTACCTTCGAAATTTCAAACACGATATTTTGGTAGGTCGAAATTTAAAAATCGATATTTTGACTGTGTACCAACCACCCCACATACCGACCTTGATAATCATGAAGAATCTGACCCTCCACAAGAGGGAAGCATTTGTGGAGTAAAATCACCATCCCACTGGAGCCATGTCTAAAGCTAGAATGATATACTCAGTCATACCCAAACCTATGATGAAATGGAACATTGGGTTCCCAGGAGGTGTGTTTCTTGTAGTAGTACCGTGCTGAACTGGTAGGCATTGGAGGGACTTGGGGACTGCAGTGCGCTTGATAAGGTCTAGGAGGCCAATTACGTTCCACGAAAGAAGGCTAATGGGGGCCATGAGGTGAGCGTGAAGTGTTACGTGCTAGTTGGTTGAGGAACTTCACATCCTGTGGTGAGGAGCAAGAGACCATTTTGAAAGCAATGACAACAAAGGCAGAAAATAAAAATGATAAAAGATACAAATTGAACAACCCACGAACCCCCCACCCCCAAATACAACCACCCTCCACTCCATACTTCCACCCCAGAAGCATCTGTAGCCCAACACCTAACAAAACATAAGGCACATGATGGGGTATTTAAGGTGCATTTCCTCCTGAGTCAGGATGTAGCCATCAGGGTCAGGATAAAAGTCAAGGTATGCACTGGGTCCAAGGCAGCAATGGAGCAGAGAGAACTAAATGTGGGGATTGAGAGATCATCCCCATTACCCGATGGAGCTGCTGTCATCAGAAGTATCTCCTGGAGTGGCCCTCAGGACTCCACCTAACTCCAGTAATGCAGGGAGCCGATCGTCAGCAGTCTGAGAGTGGACCTGCTGCATGTCAGAAGAGTGTACGGAGCGCCTCCACCGTCCACACCTTCCCCTGGGCCTAGGTTTTGCACAGTGCTGGGAGTGTGCAGGAGTCTGAATATACAGTTTATGACTCAGACCTGCTGCACCGCTGGAGGCTCACGATGCCGCAACAACTCCTGCTTGTTGGCCCACTCCCAAGCCTCCTTTGGGGTATCTAAGAAATGGGAATGGTAGTCATGGATGACCTTCAGTCAATCCAGGACGATAACATGTATGGGATGAACACTGCCCAGAACTTCTGCTTAACCGCATCAAAGGATTTATGTTATTTCTGCGTGGTCTTAGTGTAGTCCTTAAAAATCATAATGTGGGTGGATTGAAAATGAAGCTTACCAGTGTTCCAGTTGCAGGATAGTGTCTCAGTCCTGGTAGTTAAAGATTTAAATAATGATTGGGTGCCATGGTGGCCCAGGGAGCAGGGTTGATGGGGGGCGTTCTGCACCAATGCTCGATGTTCCCGCTCAACAATGAACCGAAGGCAACCGGGTCCCTTCGGGGACCCAGTATTTGATCCAGATTTCAATAAATGCCTCCTGGTGGAGGGTTTTGTAATTGCCATCTGGAGCAGTTTTTGGCATCCTCCACCCTAAAATCGAGGATGCAGACAGTGGACTGGAGCAAATTGACTTAAGGTACAAAGTACAATGTCTGACCCCACCACAGAAATGTTGGACTCTTGAGCCTCCCAGTAAGTCTTGATGGCCTGCAGGATTTGAGTTACATATGTATTCAGAGGGGCACCGAAACCACGGGGCTTGGCCCCGAGATGTTTGGCAAGTTCACCATGGCCCGTAGTGTATCTTTCAATCTTGGATTGGGTCCCTGTGCTTGAGTTGTAACCCTGTCTTTTCCCATGGCTACCATCTGTAGTCCAGTACGAATGCTACTGCCATAAGCGGGGTATCAATGAGGATTAGGTACCTGCAACAGGACAAGGGAGTTGCATCCTGGTGGGCAGAGTCAGGTGCACGGTCATGTCCACCAACTTTCTGGCAGGCCTTCCAGAATAAGAAAAAGGGAAGCACCCTCCCCACAAACACAAGATCCCAGCCCTCTAGCCCCCCAAAGCTTAAGGTCAAGGGGGCAGCACATGCCACATCTCCATAAGGGCAATCCCAGGTCCGTAGTGCCCCAGTCCGTGGCCAGGAACGGCGGCCATGGGCCAGGCTCCCCAGATGTCACAAGAGCATCTCAAGGGAGGGGTTTCTACCAGGGCCGCTCTGCTCAGCTGTACTCAGTTGCACCAGCCTCAATATCTGGGGCAGTTCGGGTCCTCACTGTATATTAGTCAACCCTCCAGCCCCTCAGAGGCAGTCACTAGTATGGGGGGCCTGGGGAAAGCATCCCTCAAGGGGGGTACACCTCAAGGTTGTTGCGTCCCTGGCACACCTCAGGGTCACTGCATCTCTCGGAGCCCAGGAGCACCAAATGCGACATCTGGGGCAATACATATCTCCACTTAATAGCAGCCACTGCTGTCTGTTTTCCGACCACCCCCAGGCAGTCACTAATATGGGTATTCTGTAAGAAGGCCCAGCGGTCAGGGATTAAAGGTTGCAGGTCACACAGAGCATTTGTGCAGCAAGCAGGGGGGTGGTCAGCTCTTCCTGGTCCCGGGCTGCGTTGATCGCTCCTGCTGAGCAGGCCGGGGCATGGTCAGCTCTCCCCAGTCCTTCGGGTCGGAGGGCAGTTGCCACAGAAATCCCAGAAGCCCTCTCACCTCCAGCCCTCCGCAGGGGGCAGTATGCTGTCAAGGTATGGGTCCTCTAGCTGCTCATTCAGTCCTCTGTTGGGCGGTGTTACAGGGCTGCCACCGGGGGAATGGACAACCTCAAACATGTGAAAAAAAGGGGCTCAAGATGGAGGAGGTCGGGGGACGTATTCCAAATGCATGCTCATCTTGGCTGCTTCAGCCAAACCCCCCTTTTCGACACTATTTTTATTTCAAACTTTTAATATATCTGGCTCCCCTTATCCAGGTTTTGTAGTTTTAGTGTAATTTTGTTCATTAAAATATTTTTTGTTTTCACAGATTGTAGCAGCATTTTTATTGTGTTGTGCTTTTGAGCTCCTAACTGTTTTGATACTTTTGAATGCAAGGGACGTAGCTCAGGTTTCTACTTCTGAACCCAACAATAATAGTGAAAATATTGCTTATGGCGGACTACCATCATCCCAGCAAATAATGTACTTTCTCACAATGTCTTCTATAGTAATGGCTTTAACTATCTGTATCGGTTATTCTAAAAAGCATTAGAACAACTAGTTCAAGTTAACTATGGACAATTAATCTGTCAGTTCTGAAACAGCCTTCTCCTAAGAGCTGTGGCCTACAATGATGTGGTCAAAAGATAGCTATTTCCCTAAAGGTGAATTTTCACTTTGGGGTAGTACAATTGCACACAGTTGAGCAATAGTTTCGAGAATTCCGTGACTGGTGTAATAAATCATTCTATCCTGAGCAAAAGCTCTGCTGGTACAAAGAGTCAGCTTGCAAGAGTAAACCACATGATTGAAATGTTCTAAAATGACATTGACAGTAACAAATGTCCTTGTTACTCACAATGTCGATATTGGGATTCCTTGTGAATTGCATGGAAAATGAAAATTACAGCCCATTCCTTACGATTTACAAAGAAATACATCAATGCTTATTTGCCTGCTTGGGCAGTCACAAAGCATTGAAAGGTTAATAGCTGCCCTTGTCAGTCAGTAGCCATTCGCACAGTGGAAGCTGTCTCTGATGGACACCATCTACTGTGCAAATGACAACGACCCATGGTCTTTCCTTTTCACATTGCGCCAGATGTTTTGGCATGGCAGCCCCTGACCTTTAAGCTAGAAGTCCAGGCAATCCACATTTTAATAATTTCTGGTATTTCACACAACCACCAGGAAAAGGGGAATTAAATTATAAAACCACTATTTCATAATAGGCTAAGAGTGAGAATTCAAATATGGGAGCAGCTAATTTAAATATTACCTCCTACAGCAACAGATTATTGATATCATGTTTAAATGGCCGAGAACAATAAAGCCAAATCAAAGATACCACTTAGACTAATTAATGGTGCTCACCTGCAATTTTCTAAAAGGAAACAAATGTTGAATAATATTGATGCAGTCATGGTTCAATGTGTATTCCATTCCATCTAGATCACTTGGTCAGAGCTGCAGCTCCCCTATGCTGAGGTGCTAATTTGTTCTGGACTTGCCGCAGACTGCCTAATTGCGGGTAACCTTCTGTTGGAAGCCAGAGTCTCTGTTCCGCACCATTGTCACTAAATGCGAGACCCGGGACTCCTCACTCAACATTAGGCCAAGTAAGGACACCGTTTGAGATAGCCCTGCTCACCCCCTTAGTAGCTTGGCACGAGCAGCCACGCCTATAACCAAGGCACGAATGTACAGTATGTGCAACCACGCCCACAGCAACCTACTGGTGACACCACAAATGGACTCCACACGAGTTTGATAAAACAAGTATAAACTTTATATAAAAAGATATAATATAATATTGGTTCTGGCTGGCTGGTAGGTTCAAATCCCAACCACCGCTTTCAAAATGCTATGCTGATCGCAATGCTAGAATCACACGTTACAATGGACCAAAAATAATGCACTGCGTAACGATACAATCCTGTGGTGCAAAGGATAAATAATACAATGCGTAATGGTTCGCCCCGGTACCTTGCAAAGGGAGAAATTATGCAATGCATACCGCTACGGCCATGTACTGGGCAATGAAGGGATAATGCAATGCATCACACCCCAATCACGTACTTGGCAAGGAAGAAATATTGCAATGCGCACCGATACAATCATGTACTGTGCAATTAAGCAATAATGCAATGCGTAACGACCATCATGTACTTTGCAATGTAGAGATAATGCAATGCAGGCTGCTACAATCCTGTACTTTGCAAGGGAGAAATAATGCAATGCAGAGCGCTACAATCTTGTACTTTGTTATGCAGAAATAATATCAGGTGTCATAACACAGTCCGGCAGTTTTACTAACAGCAATATTGACAATGTGTATTGCAACAATCAGCCTCTTCAATAACAGTTGCCCTCCACACGTATCAACGATGACGTAAAGTACAGCTTCTTACTCTGGCCCCAGTACTGCCACTCCTCAGGTCAGTACGGGCCCCAATCTGAGCTGAAGCAAAGGCTCACTTTGCCAGAAGGGCTGAGAGGCCGAGAGAGTGTCCCTCCGAGCCCACACCATGCCTAGGTAGTGATCCACGCTACCTGGGTGCGTGACTCCACTCTCCTCTCCTCCTTCAGCGAACTGCGGCCTGGCAGCTCAGATCCTCCGGGGCGGCCAGTCCGGGCTGCGACTGTTAGGAAGGTCTCAGGCAGACGCGGGGCCGACATACCCCATGCCTCTGAGATTACTTTCCTTCGGGTGCACGTTCACCACAGCACCCTCCTGGTCTCCTCGGGCATGAAGCCACACACACAACACTGATGGGTCTTCACGTCGACTCCGAGTGCATGTTCACCGGGCACTCCTTCCTGCGGTGTTAGTTGGCACCAAGAGACGCGCACCGCGCTGCAGAGACTCCCTTTCTTCCGGTGCATACAATGATCAGCCGATCACCTCCATAGTCCCAGGTTGCACCAAAGCACGAAACTGCTTCACTGAAACTTACACCAACTGCGGTGCCCCGATATCCAGGCGCTCTTCACTAGCGCCTTCTGCTGCACCACGACTCGCTCACCCTGTCTGAGGCTCACTTCTCCGGTTTACTCGATGACCAGGGGCTCTTCACCAGCACCTCTGGTGCACCCCGACATCCACCATGCACGCCCAACACTCACTCCACTTCCAATGCACACGTTGACCAGGCGCTCCTCACCAATGCCTCCTGTGCACCATGACACGCACCCTGCGCGTCTGAGACTCCCTTCTACTCCGATGCACACGCCGACCAGAAGCACTTCACCAGCACCTGCGGTGCACCACAACACGGACTCTGCACGTCGGAGTCTCACTTCACCTCCGATGCACAAGTTGAACAGGCGCTCTTCACCAATGCCTCCTGAGTACTATGACACGCACCCTGCACGTCCGAGACTCACAACACCTTCGATGCACACGTTAAACAGGCGCTCCTCACCAATGCCTCCTGTGCACAACGACACACACCCTGAGCGTCCGAGACTCCCTTCATCTCCGATGCACACGCTGACCAGACGCTCTTCACCAGCGCCTGCAGCGACCACGAGACGCACTCTGCATGTCCATGTCTCAATTCACCTCCGATGCACACATTGAACAGGTGCTTTTCACCAACGCCTCCTGTGCACCACAACACGTACCCGGCGCATCCGAGACTCACTTCACCTTCGATGCACACAGTGAACAGGCGCTTTTCACCAACGCCTACAGTGCACCGCAACACGCATCCAGCACGTTCGAGACTAACTTCACCTTCGATGCACACGTTGAACTGGCGCTCTTCACCAATGCCTCCTGCGCACCACGACACGCACCCAGCGCGTCCGAGTCTCACTTCTCCTCCGTGTGTCCAAGATCACAGGGCACACCTTGTGAGGGGCTCAAGCTGCCACAACACCCTCTCACTGCATAGCTTGAAAATTCTCCAGAAACTTTTATGTTCCTGTGTTTCCAAACAGGGAGCCGGCTCACCTCGGGCCCTTTGGGTAACAAGAGACAGCACAAAGCACAGTCTTCTTCAAGCAGGGGGACCAGCGCTCAAAGTACAGTCCCAACAGCCTCTTCCTTGGTTAAAACAGCAAACTGCAGAGCCGTCCGAAATCAAGAAGCAAGGGTTGGTCATTCCCAGTTGTTGCTTCCTTAGCAGACATTCCTCTGGACCCCGAATTGGGTCTAAGCCTTTTCAGTCTCAATCCATTTCTATTTCATGATTTCCCATTCAGGGGTCTCAGCTCTCATAGTTATACCCCTAAATCTGTTTGAAGTTTGTTGTGCTCAGGGGTCCCTGACTCCTGCCTAAATCAGTTCTGGGTGTCTCCCTCCCAGTGTCACCGTTCTCCCTTTGATGCTGGAGGTCTGGATCCTTAATCACTCAGCAGGAGATGGGTCAACTGTTGTATAGCAGCAACCCAGGACCCTTCACCTCCCAGGGCTTCTCCTTGTCTACTCTCCAGATGCAGGTCAGCCCGGTGCCATCTCAACCCCTCCCTGGGTCAAGAGCTCCCCCAGCTCCTCTCACCTCTTAGATCCAGACAGTCAATCCACATTCAGCAGAGACATACAGAAATCATTAAAGCACAAAACTCAGCCCCTTTCTAAAAGAGCGGTTTCTGAACACACAGTGACAAAACCACTTTCATAGAAAGATGTGTTATGACACTGTGAGCTCATATATACTAAACTTCACCTCTTCATTTTAAACTTATCAGAAACTAGGCTAACAAAACACAATACCCAGCCTCCCCCATTCTGTCCTATGGGCAGGATAGTCTTTCACCAGTGAAAAACGGAATGGAGTGTTTTTCAAGTGGCAAAATATCGAATTTTAAATATTGACCTACATTAATATCGAGTTTTTAATATCACGGGGACAAAATATCGAAGTCAATTTATTGTTAATTAATTATTAATTGGTGATTAATTATTAATTGGTAATAATATTTATTAATTAGTTAATTTATAATTATATTCATTTATTAATATTAATTGTGTTTTTTTGTATGTGTAGTGTGTTGTTTGTTAGAGGGGGAATAGCGTGGGATGTAATTTAAAGGGATTTAAGTAAATATTAATTTTATTTAATTGGTATTTATTGATATTTTTTGTAAATTGAATATTAATGTTATTTTTATATACAAAATTATGTAGTTGATAAGTATGTTAATTTAACCCCTACGCTATCCATCGCTTTCCCTACTGTTGCACTCTCTGAAGTGGGAATAGTAAATTTTACCCCTACGCTATCCAACGCTTTGCCTACTGTTGCACACTCTGGAGTGGGAATAGTAATTTTTACCCCTTTGCTATCCAATGCTTTCCCTACTGTTGCACTCACTGGAGTGGCAATAGTATTTGATACCCCTACGCTATCCAATGGTTTCCCTACTGTTGCAATATGTGGAGTAAGTATATATATAATTTATATGTAGATGTTTAATTAATTTTTAAATTATATGTATTAGTTATTATTTTGTAAATATTTGTTAATGTTTATATGTATATTTTTTTTAATTATATGTATTTTCTACTTATTTTTACATTATTAAAACATGTTAAAAAAACAATATTTTTAACTTTGATATTTTTGACAACGATATTTTTTTTCTCTATTTTTGTACTTACCTTTATGTAGATAGAAATTCGATATTTTTGATATCAATATTTCTGTGTCGATATTTTTGTAGGTCGATTTTCTGTCTGTCGATATTCTGTCAGACATTCAGCACATGCTTGAGTATATGTCCTGCCTTTTACTTACACTACATCCTGCCCTGGGGTTACCCGAGACCTACCCCAGGGGTGCCAACTGTGTATGCAAAAGGGAAAGTAAGGCCTGACAAGTGGTTGCACTTGTCAGGACAACATGCTTACTTAGCAAACTGCGTGGAGGCCCTACACTGCAGGCCTGAGTTCCCTTCTCCACGCACCATTGCATTACTAGCCCTGGTACACACAGTGCACATCACTAGGTTTTTTACTAGTAAGGCAAGCATACCAATAATGGCCAACCAATCACCATTACACTTTACACAGGGAAAACTGCACTGATCAACAGTGGCAAAGTAACCAAAGCATCTAAATTGGCAACTCTATGGCAGGAAAACGGTCTAGGGGGAAAGCAAAAAGTTTAGAGAACTTTTGCCAAAAAGGCCAAGTCCTACACCTTCCATCAATTTTTGCTCTGTATTTAGCTTCTAATGTTGTTTTACTGGTATTTTCAGTGCCGCCACTGCAGTTTTTCCTGCTCCTTTCCCTCCAGACAACCCCTCTAACCTCCCCGTGCTATTTATGAAGGCCGCAGTGCGGATCCGCCACTGGTGCTCTGAAGGCATGCCAAAGGCAAACCGTATGCGTCCATCCACACCAGGACAATGCCCAGCACCAAGAATCCTGGTCCTTTCACAACCCATAGATGCACCGCCACCGAGCTCCAAGCCCTGGATGTAGTACTCCGCAACAACTGCTTTTGCACCTCGCTGCTCTACACGGTCACACCTTTTTCCTACCTGCACTGTCTCTTCTCTGGCAACACCAAAGCTCCAGCATCGAGCATGCCAGACAACCACCACCATGCCTACAATGCCCACTCATGACCATCTCCATTGCCTCCTGCTCAACACATGATCCCTCTGCAAGCATACCCCCAATATAAATTTCTTTTAGATCTAGAGGAGGGGGAAAGGACAAAAGATACACTATAGAAGAACCTCTGAATTGACCTATCTAGTTTCAACATTGGTATGATTCAAGATAAACATTTTTCTACAAGGACACAGCAGAATTAATTCAATACATACAAAGAACCATGGTTAAGGCTTTATTTATCATTCATTTCTCTTAGTTTGTCATTTATTTCAAAAAGCCATTTTTTTTTGGTTATTTTTCAAGAGATTTTTTTTAACATATACAAAAACAAAAATGCACATGTATCATACCTATAGAATAGAAAAGAATAGTTAAGCAATTAATACAGACACAAAATTTCAAATAGCAAATCCACCACCTAAATAGTCCATGATAAAAATAAAGTTAAAAGAAGGCAACTTTATTCATTCATCCATATCAGTCTCACCAGTCATACTGACCATACATACTATTTCTAACATACTACGCACAAAGGATCTAGAAAGAGAGGCAACCAACCTAGTTACACAAAGAAACCCCTAAAGGGGGATATATTTTAGATGTTTTACATAGATATCAACCCCAGATTTTTCGTTTCCTATCTTTCTTTTTGGGAATCCTTTTCAGTTGGATTTTCGGTTGTCTGTGAGTGGCCAACGTACGTTTCGGTGCAAGAGATAAAATTATGCCACCTTCATCAGGGCCAATAAATATACAATATACTTGAAGGTAGGGGTGTCTTCACATCTACTTATGCTGTAAAAGCATCGCTGATACAGGTTATGTAATAAGTTCACGATTTTTTTAGGAAAATTCAACAGTATAAGGGTCCAGGCCAGAACAAATGGGGGTCTTTATCTGCTTTCTCTAAAGCTGCAATATCTAGTCCCGTATCACAGTGTAGGGACAGAAAACTCATCTCTTTTCTCCTTTTCTCTGTTCTAATAAGAAGATTCTTTAGAAATTGGTCTGTCTCTGAGAGAGAAAGGTACAGTCAAATGATATAATTGAAGTGTATTTCTATCTTTTAGTAGCTGTAATTTCCACCCAAAGCGAGTGATCACTCATGTGGGGGATTTGCTCTGTCCTTCGCTGGCGTCATCTATAATGCAGCTGGCTGGCTTCTTCTATAGTGTACCCTCTGCAAGCATGCCCTGAGATCTGGGACATCATCCTGTCCTTCAACCCCAAAGTTAACTACCTCACAGAGACCTGGCTCAACCCTGCATCCGCATCAGACATTGCCTCAGCCACACCCGACAGCTACAAGATTGTACACCAAGACCACATAAACAGGCACGGAGGTGGAACAGACATCATTCACAAGTAGACCCTCCACTGCACCACCACCACAGATGACAACACCCCAATCATGGAACATCTCAATTTCCAACTCCAAACCAACAGCAAAACCACCATTAAAGGCACCCCCGCCTACAGACTTCCAGGACCGCGCCCCAGTTTCTTCAATACCATTCACAATTTTGTCGCTCCCCTCACCATCGACTCCTGACACAGCATCTTCCAGAGCGACCTCAATTTTAACCTCAATGACCACAACGACACAACACCGCCATCCTCCTCAAAAGCATGAGTAATGCTGGCCTCACCCAACTGGTCATCAACCCCACCCACATCACAGGCCCCTGGTTCCTGGCCAGCAAAAGAGTCAAGTTTAGCCATGGCACCAAGCACACTTAGACTGACCAAGCCATCATTCACTTGATCATTGCAGGACCCCCCCAATCTATCTAGCACCTCATACCGAAGCTGGAAAAAGCCCCCAACGCCTCCCGCCCTCTCACCACAACCAACCTAGAACAGGCAGTCTAGTACTTCTCCACGTGGATCACACACTGAGCCAACATAATTGCCCACAGCAAGCCCACCAAACCCAAGAGGTCCTCCAAGAAAGTCAGCTGGTACACTACGAAGCTAAGAACCATGAGGTACACCTGCAAATGACTTGAAAGGAAATGGCGCACCAGCATGGAGCCCACACACCGAACAACATTCAAAACAGCTCTCAACCTAAACCACAAACTCCTGAAAAAGACAAAATGGAAGAACCCTGCTTGTCCAAAACACCTCAGCCAGGCTCATTTTGGACATCCCTCGGCAAGCTCACATTTCCGACCACCTGAAAGACCTCCATTGGCTCCCTGTCAACAAGAAAATAACGTTCCGTCTCCTCACCCACGCACACAAAGCCCTCTACGACCTAGGACTCGAATGCCTCAACACGCGTCTATCCTTCTACACCCCCTCCCGCCAACTACGATCGTCCAATCAAGTCCTCGCCGCAATCCCGCGCAACCACAGATCCTCCATGGGGGGAAGATCCTTCTCCTACTTAGCGGCTAAAACATGGAATTCTCTCCCCACCCACCTCCTCCTCACTCAGAACCACCTCTCTTTCAGAAAGCAACTAAAAACCTGGATATTCGATAAGTAAATTCACCTCCCTCCCACAAGCGCCTTGAGACCCCCTGGGTGAGTAGTGCGCTATACAAATTGTTGAACTTGAACTTGAACTTGACCATATAAAAGCAAGCTCCAACCACAGCCCTGCAACCACTAAAAATGTCATCACCCCTTCACAGGAACTCTGCAACTCCGTGGCGGACTTCTTTTATGACAAGATATCCACCATCGACAAAAACTTTGAACCTCAACCCACTGACATCCTCAACCACTTTGCCCCCAGGAGCAAGGAACTCAACACCTGCTCACCGCATGGGAGCAGCTCACCATTCAAGAGTCCACAGCCACCATGAACTCTGTTCACTCAGGAGCATCCATGGACACTTGCCCCCACCACATCTTCAACCACGAAAGCAAGACGATCAGCATTGAGGTCACCACCATCCTTAACACATCCATCACAATGGCCAACTTCCCTGAAGAATGGAAACCTGCAGGAGTCAAGACCCTACTTAAGTAACCATCGCCGACCACAACAAACACAAAAACTACTGCCCTTTTCCAGCAAAGTACTCTTGAAAGCCACCAACCACCAACTCACAGAACACCTGGAGAGCAACAATCTGCTGGACACCACTTTTGGAATTTGGCCCTATCGGCAGGGTCATCCCCAAACTTTTTGCCTCCTATTTTTCCGACCCTGTTTTTGTTGGCTATAGGATTCTGGGAACTTTACCACTGCTGATCAGTGCTAAAGTTCATATGCTCTCTGTATAAATTGTTATATGATTGGCATATTTGATTTACTGGTTAGGCCCTGGTAAAGTGCATGGTGTGCGCCAGAGCCTGTAAATCAAATGCTACTAGTGGGCTTGCAGAACTGGGAAGCCCAACTGACTTCCCAGTCAAGCTCTCTCATTTTAAACTCATTGTCTAACATCATCTTCCTTTGCTCCATGGCTATTCTTTTGTCTTCCCTCTCACTTTCCATCCTAAATTTCTCCAACTCAAACTTCCTTGCTTCCCGCCTGTCCTCCAGCTCCTCTGGGGACAGATTGTTGCTGCCTGATTTAGAGGGTGCCGCCCTCCCAAAAGAACATCCATCCTTGGAATAGGCTCCTCCCAAAAGAACATCCATCCTTGGAATAGGCTCCTCTGCCTCCATACCAAGATCTCAAGAGAGCTCATTAGCTTGTCTGGCTGCTACCCAGGCCCTCAGCATCTTTTGTTACTCCTCTTTTCTGGTGAGTCCCCTGATTTCGATTTGAAGATTTTGCAGATTTCCTTCAATTCCTTCACATTGTAGGTTTCTAACCTCTCCTACTCAAAGGCCACTTGCAAGGCTACAGCAGATGATACAATTGATTCAGGCATGATGAAGTAGCAAGTTCAAACTGGCAAGATAAAAAATAGGCCAAAAAGAAAAAAACACAGTATGTGGTGGTCTGCGCTATGGTAGCAGTGCACACCAATCACTGTAAGTCAAGTGCAAACATAAGTCCTATCCTCACCGCTGACAACTAAAGTTAGAAATTAGATTTTTGATAGGCTAGGGCATACACTAAAGCCAGGCAGAAACCACCACTCTAGTCAGGATAAGGGAATTACACTCCTAAAATAACCCCTGCTCACACCCTTGGTAGCTGGGCAAGAGCAGTCAGGCTTATCTTAGAGGCAGTGTGTAAAGCATTTGCACATACCCAACAGGAATACAGTGTAAGCACTACAAAAGGACACCACATCAGTTTAGAAAAATATCCAATATTTTTATATACTTAAGACAAGACCAAAAACGATACAAATCTACAATACAGAACTTAAAAATCTTCGGTTATCACAATATGCTTAAAAAATTGTTCCTTGATGTCGATAGCTCCGCCTGGGGCTATCACAGCGTCGTGAGCAAACAAATCCAAACAGTTCTGGCTGACCATGGCATCGGTGGCCAGCTGCGGTGTCGGGAAGACCCGTAAACAGTACCGTTTAGAAATGTAGGGCATGGGTGACCTTTCATTGAGCATCCAAAAGCACTGCGTCCGAAAGGCGTTGGTTTCGGATGTAGGTGTAGGTATCTGCGGGCCCCTCAAAGTCACACGCATTGCAGATCGATCTCCATTCTGTTGAAGTCAGGAAGGCTGGTGTCAGCAGGCATCGGGTGCTGCGGTGGCAAGTGCAAAACTAACAGTTGATGGACAGAATGCAGAACAATGTCATACATTCACCCCAGTACAGAGATCTGGACCAAAATCCATTGTTTTGTTGCACTCCACACCACCCCAGTTCAGACATGGCCATATGCAAATCAGCCTTGACCCTGTGCCTTTTGGAAACAGTCCAGCCCGAACTCGCAAGCCATGTCTTCCCTGGACCGGAATCAAGCATCCTAGGACCGGTTTCTGGCTATCATCCGTCATCAGCCAGGATAGCTTGACTTCAGTGGTGTGGAGGGCGCGGGACTCACGTCTGAGCATACCCTCCCCCTCGGGGTGACAAATGCAAAAATAACAGTTGATGTTTTGCCATTGTGCAACATTCCGTTCATCAATTGTTGTTTTTGCATTTGTCACCCTGAGTGGGACGGGTATGCTCAGACGTGAGTCCCGTGCTCTCCCTGCCACTGGAATCAAGCTATCCTGGCTGATGACGGCTGATAGCCAGAAACCAGTCCTAGGATGCTTGATTCCGGTCCAGGAAAGACATGGCTTGGCAGTTCGGGCTGGACTGTTCCCATGAGGCACAGGGTCAAGACTGATTTGCATATGGCCATGTCTGAACTGGGGTGGTGTGGTGAGCAAAATAACGATGGATTAAACCTAGATCTGTTACTGGGGGTGAATTTTTGCCATTGTGCAACATTCCGTCCATCAATTGTTGTTTTTGTGGTGGCAAGTGCTGCAGTGCGGTGTGTGGTGCCCTCAGGTCGCGGTGCGAGAAGCCGCTCGTTGGCGGCATCAGATGGCATCGTCGGTGAGACCAGGGTCGCAGTGCCAAGTGAATGTGGTGCTCATCGCGGTGCTGGCAGGTCATGGTGCAAGCAGCGTCGTCATCATTGTTGAGGCAGTGTCGTCGGCTGAAGAACTGGTGTCGATGGCGACGGTGTCGGTAGGCCATGGCTGGAGTGCGGGATGAGGATGGTGCGTCGTGTAACTTTACGAGCAGTGACCTCAAACCATGGTGCAAGCATCGGCATTGATTTCGGCGTGGTGTGGCGTCATCTGGGATACCAAGGTGTCTTCGTGACTCATGAAGCGAGTCCGTGTGGAGTGTGGTGCCCACAGGTCGCAGTGCGAACAGCAGCTCGGTGGTGGCGTAAGCAGGCGTAGCCGGTGAGACCAGAGTCACGGTGCGGCGTTGCTGTGGTGCCTTCAGGACACAGAGTCGGCAGGGGCGGTGTAGATGCTATCGGGTTGCTTTTCTTCTGTTGCAGCACAAAACACACAGTCCCCAGTGCAGAGGGCAGATGATCTTGAAGTCTTTGCTGTTCCTGAGACTTCTTGTATAGGGGGCAAGCTCTACCTCCAGCCCTTGGAGAAACTCACAAAGTAGATTGAAGAAAGTTCAATCCTGTCCTTTCACTGCCCAAAACAAAAGCAGCTACTGCGGGGCAAAACAGCAACACACACAGCAAAGGAGTAGTTCCTCCTCACAGCTTCTCGGGCTCTTCTTCTTGGAAGTCTTATTGGTCCAAAAGAGTTCTAAAGTTCAGGGGTCTGGGCCCCACTATTTTTATCCCAACATCCTTTGATCTCTTAGGCAGAGAGTGTCTGTGCCCAGCCATAACCAGTTCTACCTTCTCTGGTGTGACTTCCTGGCAGGAGGTGGAGACGGCATTGTCAAAGGCAGACCAGGCCCTTTGAGGTGCAAGGAAATCTCCTCTCCCTTCCCCAATTGCAGCCAGGTCTATTCATCCCTTTCCTGACCCACCTAGACTATCTAAAGCCACTCCTGATCCCCAGCCTTCTGTCATCCAAAAGAGGCACAAGGAATGACTGAGCAAGAAGATACCTACTTTCTAAGAATGTAAAAATCACCTTCACTAAAAGATGCATCATTAGATTCTGAGTTCAGGCATACTAAACTTTAGTTCCCTACTTAATTCCCCAGGCTAGTTATGTTTATATGATGCTATAGACAAACTCCCTATTTTGTCCTATGGGGAACAGGTAGCCTTGCAATAGTGAAAAATGAAAATGGTTGTAATTCACTATCAGGACATGCCACACACACCAAGGCACGTCCTACCTTTCACATACACTGCACCCTGCCCACAGGGGTACCTTGGGCCTACCTTAGAGGTGCCTAACATGTAAGAAAAGGGAAGGTTAGGGACTGGCAAGTGTGTGTACTAGCCAAGTCGACATGGCAGTTACAAATTGTGCATAGACTCTGCAATGGCAGGTACCTTTTCAGGGCTACTCACGTGAGTGGCACAATCAGTGCTGCAGGCCCACTAGTAGCATTTGATTTACAGGCCCTGGCACACTCTGCGCACTTTACTAGGGACTAACAGGTAAATCAAATATCCAATCATTGAAACACCAATCCATAACACATTTTACACAGAGAGCATATGCAGTTTAGCACTGAGTAGCAGTGGTAAAGTGCCCAGAGTCCTAAAACCAACAAAAACAGGTCAGGAAAAATAGGAGGAAGAAACAAAAAGTTGGGGATAACCCTGCAAAAAAGGGCCATTTCCAACAGAAGTCTTCAAGATTGGTTCAAATTAACCTTAGTCACATCCTTTTGGATGTCTCAACTAGTATTATCACTGGTCCCAAAGCTCTCCTGAATCACTGGCATACAAGTAAAATTATTCTTCAAGTGAACTGCAGACTCCTGTGTCTCCTTGTGCTACTTAGCATTCTCAGGCTCAGAAAACAAGCTTCAGGATGCATGTTCCACATGCCTATCTGTAAAATCGGTTTAAATGGGTAAGCTAGCATAGAAATAAGATAATTATCAATGTGGTCTATTTCTATATGAAAAAGGGCTCACTGTAAGGGGCAAGATGGCGGCTGCGTGAGCGTTGTGGAAAGCCGGTCTTCCTGCCACGGTGACATTACCCATTCGAATAAGAACAGGCATGCTGTTAATCCTGGCTATTTTGCTTTTCAACTTACCCATAACTATTTCAGATGCTTTTTCGGGTAAAAGCTTGGCTGCAGGAGGAAAGCTGATGAGGCTGCTGATGGAGGTTGGAGCTCTGACGGCTCGAGCATTGAGGACTTTTCCCTCAGCGGCAACCTGTGTCAAATTGGAGGTGCTCCGAAGGTCCAGAGAATCTCACCGATACTTATTAACCATGAAATGATTGCCAGTGTTCAAAGCGATGGAGGTTGAGTGATACACTGTAGCTGCTAAGAAAGGGCTGACTGGTTTGGGACACTGCATTATGCCGGCGAAAGTGAAATCTACGGTGGAAGACATCGGTGCTGCCGGAGGAATCAAAGGGATACCCTTGACTCAGCGTGCGGCTACTGACGGGAAATGTCAGAATCCAAGCCTGAACCTGAGTGACACTCAACATGTAGATCTGAACAAGAGCAGGTTTATCAATGAGAAACACACAGGGGAACAGCGCTCCAGCGAGAACGTTACCAGACCCAAACAGCAAACCGTACCGGGGATGTTCGCTGGACGGGGAACTATAAACACCCTGGGAAAAAAAAACTAAGGTAAAGGCAAATTTTCAAATATAAATACAGCTCTAGAAAATCAGCACAGACGGTACAGATGGGAGGGGTGCTAAATAATATCTCTCATAACACAGGAGAGACTTCCCCAGAGAATGAAGAGTTTGATAAATCTGTTGCTAGGCCTGATGTTTTACCTGGTAAGAATCCCGAAAGCATTACGCAGGGCATAGATGAGGAGACATCGAGAGCTGAGAGTACTGCTCAACAAGGAGATATTACAGATATCATGCAAGCTACAGGCAAAATCTCCCAGACATAAGCCCTAAAGTAAAAACAAGGAGCTATTATCCAAGTAGATGGCAAATATTTAGCGACACCGGGTTGCGAAAGGTTTTACTCTTTGACAGACAAATCTGATTTGTTTAGTAACAGCGAGAAGGATGGAACAGAAGATGATCTTACTGGGGGGATAGTAGCAGTCCCCCATGAAATTTTACACACAAAAACACTTACCTTGTTTGGACCAAGAAGAGGAGTATAAGAAGGTTGGACAAAGACAAGGCCTTTACCTTTGGATTATAGCCAATCAAGCCAGTTGAAATGGGACTATTCTGCTACCCACACTGGGCTTTGTTTAGAGCCCAAACAGAAGTTCCAGAGAGCTCAATAGAGACTAAAGATACTACATAGCCCCACATTCCTCATCCATTCATGGAGTTAATATACTCAACGCTGAAGCAAATGCAGACTGAGGCACTCCCTGAACATATTAGGGCCCATCTGGCTACCAAAAAACTACAAGGAGCTGTGCGCAAAGTAAATAAAGCTTGTGCGGAAATTTCACAACGCACCACGGCGTTGGAAGAACAAATTGTACTACTTGAGGCCAGCGTAGAAATTTCTGACCAACAAACTTTGTCTAATGAAAGCAGAATGACTTTGGAGGACTTTGAAAATAGACAGCGGCGGAACAATCTCCGACTACTAGGGATCACAGAAAAAGCAGAGGGTGACGATATCTGTGGCTTGATACTGAGGGTATATACGGAGGCCTTTCCCGAACTGGATCATTGGAACTTGGAATCCAAGATTCAGAGTGTGCATCACTTTCCTCTGATGCTTAAAAAGAGGCCAGGGCAAGATGAAAAACCAAGAGCCATCCTTATATTTTTTGTAACATTCTTTTCCGACAGTACATATTTGAAAAGGCCAGGCACAATGCAAGGAGGTTGGCAGAAGGGCACTCCTTCTTCGTCCGGCCCGACTTCAGCCACACAACGGTGGAAAGGAGATGGAGATTTTGTCTGCTAATGACACAATTTCAGAAACTGGGTTGTGAAGTATTTTTATTGAATCCTGCTAGACTTAAGGTTACTTGCAAGGGTACAACTAGTGTATTCTCGTCAGAGATTCAAGCCCAGGAGATCCTGCAGGAACTCTCCAAGAAATAAGTTATGGGGGAAGGGTTGAAAATGTTAACAAATAATTATTTGTTTTGCTTTTCTTTCTTTTTCTGTTTTTTTGGTGTTTGTTTTGTTTTGTCTTTTCTTTGCACTTCTGGTCTTTTGGCAGGAAGCGGCTAGGGGCACAACAACACGCAGGAGGCATCACAAGGGTCTTTGGACCTTTTTTGCCTTTTTGAAGGGGATTGGGAGGGTGGTGGTAGGAACCAAGGGGATAAAGGGAGGGTTTTGTGCACTGGGATTAGCACTTGTTATATGAGTTGGGTATCTCTGCTCAGTATATGGTTCAGTGTTGGATGACCCTGCATTATTTGAATGGCTGAATATCGAGCTTGTTGGTTGGCCTCTCCCTCTGATTTTTTGAAGAGATATGAATATTAACATGACCTGTGAGGTTTCCATCCACAATGGAGGGACGTACCAAGGTCGGAAACCCAAAGTTTTTAAATCACTGTCACAATTTAGATCTTTGCATTTTGCATGGGCTATTAGCTGTATGGGCAGAACAAAAGGGGAATGATCCTGGCATCACATACTTCTCTGCACCACATCAAGTGAATGCAAGATTAGATCACTTTTTTGGGTCACAGGAGCTTTTGCAAGGTTGCAATATAAGCAAATATCCCAAAGGTATATCTGATCACAATCCTCTGGTGATAGAAGGTTTAGGCTAGAATCATCACAGACACAATGGACATTTAATAGGGCTCTATTAAGCGAAGAAGAGTATATACAGCACTTTGAAGAATGGATTCCTAGGTTCATTGGAGAGAATTTAGGGAGCACTAATATAAGGATAGTTTGGGATACATTAAAAACAGGGGTCAGAGGAGAAACATCTAAGTATGACCGGGAGGCATAAATGAAGGATAAAAGCATGTTACAAACCTTGTATGAAGATTTGGGTAAGGTAGAAGCCGAATTAATAGAGGTATAGTCTGAAGGGGCAGAACCGAAAACAGCCCAATCAAAGATTATCATTGCTACATCTGCCATTACTGAGATATCTATCAAGAAATCGGCTGAAAAGTATATGGCGTGGCGGAGCAGGGTCTATGAGAACAGTGAGAAGGTGGGTCATTTACTTGCTGTACGTACTAGGGAAAACATAGTACAAGCTCGGATCAGTGAAATTAGAGATCATAGCATAGGGATGGTAAGTGAGCCTGATGCCATCCTCACTGCATTTCAAAAATGTTATCAACGATTATATACTGAGGATATTCGGGATGGGGATCAAGAAATTGAAGATTATCTAAGGGGGCACATTTTCGATCAGGTATCTCCTGAGGAGAGAAATAGTTTAGATGCGCCATTTACAATGGATGAATTAAAAGCAGCATTAGATTCAATACCATTAGGTAAAGCTGTGGGAAATGATTTAATACCAGAGGGATTGTATATGAAGTTTATGACACAGATTATGGCACTCATGTTGGAGGTATTCTGTAGAGCACAATCAGATATGTTGGCCCCTGATTCCTGGAAAAATGTTAATATTATAGTCTTCCCTAAAATCGGTAAATCCACAAAGGAATTGGGATCGTACCGACCAATTACGTTGGTTAATAGTGATGTAAAAAAAATTCTAACATTTTGGCAAATAGGCTAGCCGTAATATCAAGAAGCTAATATCCCCTTTTCAACATGGGTTTGACCCGGAAAGGGGCACGAGGGAACACATTTGGCGTATAATCCCGCTATTTGATAATACAAAAATTTCAGGAGACCCTATGGCTGCAATACTACTTGATGCTGAAAAACTTCAATAGGGTCTCCTGGCCATTTTTGTGGGCAATTATGGAAAGGAAATGTTTGGGAAAGGGTTTTATTGGAGATATCAGATGTATGTATCAGGAACCCGTGGCTAGAATTACTATGATGTGCTTCACATCTGATCTAATTAAAATTACTCAAAGTACGCGGCAAGGGTGCCCCTGTTCCCCGCTACTATTTGCACTTTATATAGATCCTTTAATTAAAAAAATTGTGGAGAATGACAAGATACAGGCCATCCACTTAATTGGAGGAGATTCTAACACATGAGGATGCCCTAGCTATAATTGCAGCTAATCCATTAGAGGCTATTAATGAGGTAGAAAGGGAAGCAAGAGATTTTGGTAAAATTACAGGGTATTATCTTAATGAGAATAGGATGATGATTGTCAACAATTCTAGAATAGACTTGGAGGATATACGGGTAGTGGAAAATGCTTGATATCTGGTGGATGAGATCTGTGTCAACATCGACGAAATTGTGCAAATCAACCTGGAGCTTCTATTACAAAAGTCTAAAATAGATTTTAACAGAATGAATGGCCTGTAATTTACAGTCCTAGGGAGGTGTAATGTTGTTAAAATGCTATTCCTGCCCAAAATGTTATACTTTTAAAGAGTTATTCTATATAGATAGACACATTTCAGAGGCATTTCATTCCTCCCCCTGCCACCCAATCGGCGAATCAGATGGCAGTGGACTTAGACAAAGCCATTGTAAAGGCTCTTGACATAATAGCCCCTAAGCGCCCAACTAAATGCCCTACAAAAAGCAGCCCCTGGTTCACCCCGGAACTTAAGAGATTAAAAGTAGCTACTAGGGCTCTAGAAAGGCGTTGGAGAAAAACCAAAAACTTAGACGACAAAGCCAAATACAAAACCTCACACCACGAATATATGGCGAATATAGCAACAGCAAAAAAAACCTATCCTGCTGATAAAATAAATCAAGCAGGGAGCTGCCAAAAAACACTATATAAAATAGTGAAAGACTTCACGAATCCCCTACCCTGCCAAGCTACCACACCTGAATCCCAGGAATGGGCAAACCAACTATCCGTATATTTTAAGGACAAAATAAATAATATATATATGACCTTTCCTAATTCGACCCCCAATACAGATGCTTCACACGCTCTGTCCTCTTCACATATGGAGAACCTGTCACTCACCACGCAGCTACTAGAATTCAATCCCTTCACTATAGACATGGTAATAAGTAATCTAGGAAAGATCAAATCAGGATCCCCAAATGACTCAGCATCATCACAAATTCTAGCCAAAATTGGACCAGCTATAGCGACTGAACTCACCACAATTTTCAACATCTCCCTTGCACAAAGTACATTCCCAAGCAGCTGGAAGGAAGCAACGATTAGGCCCATTATCAAAAAAATCAATGCTGACCACACAGTTCCTTCAAATTATCGCCCAATAGCCCTCCTCCCTCTGTTTGGTAAAATGATGGAGGCAACTATAAACTCCCAACTAATGAAACATCTAGAAGACAATAAGATACTGGACGCCACCCAATCAGGCTTTAGAGCCCACCATAGTACGGAAACAGCTCTACTCGAAATAGTAGATAATATCCGCCTTGCCATTGATTAGAAGAAATCAGCAATCCTGATTCTCCTGGATCTTTCTGCAGCTTTCGACACCATCTCCCACACAGTACTAATAGAGCGGCTGGTGGGGGTTGGTGTCGGGGGCAAGGCGCTGGGCTGGCTACAAAGCTACCTGGCAGACAGGAAATCCAGAGTAAAAACTGGTCCTTTCCTGTCCGGTACTACAGATAACAACATCGGCGTCCCCCAGGGCTCAATCTTGAGCCCAACGTTATTCAACGTTTATATGTCCCCCCTAGCCAAGATAATCAGGGATCATGGCTTCCAAACTGTCTCATACGCTGACGATACACAGATCCTGGTCACCATGGGCCCCGACCCAGGCGATACTAAAATCAGATTTCGGTCCTGCATGGTGGCCATCAAAAATTGGATGACTGAGAACTTTCTAATGCTTAATGCAGAAAAGTCCGAAATAATGCTGTTCGGAAAGGCACACCAATTATGGGAACAGGACTGGTGGCCCATTGAACTTGGTCAATGCCCCCCCCCTAAAGGTACAGTCCGAAACCTAGGAATTACAATGGATGACCAACTCACAATGCAACCACACATTAATAAAGTGGTACACACCTGTATAGGCCTAATGAGAAGCCTCAGAAAAATATTCAAATGGCTTCCTTTAACTAGCAGAAGACCACTAATCCAAGGCTTAATAACTAGCCGGCTGGATTACGGCAATGCATTGTTTGCTGATATAAATGCTTCTAACATAGCCAAACTACAGACCATTCAGAACAGCGCGGCCAGGCTCGCACTGGACCTTCCACCAAGAACCCCGTCTGCCCCCTGTTTGAATCAACTACACTGGTTACCAGTTAACAGACGCATAAAGTTCAAGGTCTGCTGCCTAGTCCACAAATCTTTAAACGGACAAGGACCAGCATATATCAGAGATAAACTGCACCGATACAGCCCAACGAGAAATCTTCGCTCCTCCAACCAGCTACTGTTAAAGACGCCTAGAGTCCGCACAGTGAGGAACGGTAATAGATGCTTCTCAAAAATTGGTCCTTCCATCTGGAATTTACTTCCCCTAGATCTGAGAGCAGAACCCAATTTGACTATCTTCCGTAAGAACTTAAAAACTCTGCTCTTCAAACCTTAGTCAACCACCTTCCATACCTACCGGTTCTGCTTTATCCATCTGTCAGCGCTATGAGACCTAATGGGTGAGCTATGCGCGATACAAAAACAAATACAAATACAAAATACAAATACAAATTCCAGTCGAAATAAACAAGGTCTGGTTCTCTGCATTCAATCAAATAATCTCGACATTTTTGGGGGCCAGGAAACGACCCCTCAGGGCACTAAGATTTATGACTCTACCCAGAGATCCGGGGGCTGGTCTGTACCGAATATCCAGGTTTACTACTGGGCAGCAGCTTTACAACAAATGCTGATTTATTGTGAAAAGAGTTGGTAATGACAGAGGAAGCCTCCAATACTTCTATATATAGGATAGTATTAGAGGTGGAGGCCAATGGCTGTCTTGTGTATCATATAGATTTCGCTTATTTTAAAAGAGTGACATTTTAAATTTTGCTAGGAGCATTTAAGGTTTGGACGGCAGCTAGGAAGAAATTTAAAATAAATAGGAACACAGATATACCCCCTTGGCTGATAATGATCTATTGCCTGAAATTTTCCAAGATGGATATATGAAAATATGTATTGACAAGGGCGCAAGGAATATTGGTGATCTTATGGAGGATAATAAAACACACTCCTTTGGTACAATAAAGAAGAAATTTGGGATAGGAAATAACCATTTTTTCAAATATTTATAAGTGAGGGATTGTTTATCCAAGAAGGCAAATAGCTGTCATGGAGTTCCCTTACTGGATGTGGCATTAGGGGTTCCATCACTAATATCTAAATTTTGTAAATTAATTAACAATATAATGGGGGATGATTTTACGAAACATACCAATCGCTGGCAGGATTTGTTGCAGGCAGTGGTAGGGGAATGAGAAGATTCTTTACTGTTAAGTCAGACTGCATTTTTCTTGGCAAATCTACAAGTACAATGTTTTAAAACCTGGCTTAATTTGTACATCACCCCAGCACAGATATTTAAATGGGGAGGCTCTACAGATATACATTGTTCTCGATGGGGATGTCTTTCCGCTGATAGTGTGCACATGTTTGCAACTTGTCCGCGATTATTATCTTTGGTTACAGAGGTGGGTAACTATATTAAGCTTATACTGGGGTTTGAGGTAGATCTCACCCTGCAAGTAATTGTGTTGGGGGTAAGCAACCAAGTAATGACTGAACCAAAACGGGTTCTGCTTTTCGCAGCTATGATGGTGTTCAGGCCATGCCTGGCTAGTGTTTGCTTAGATAAGAAACCTTTTTCAGTACACTGTTGGCTGGTGACATTGCTAGCTACTTACCGTTAGGAAAAAGCGGTATACAAACGAAGAGGTCAAAAATCCAAAAAAAGAGGGCTTGAAATTTGGTTACTGATAACTAATTGGACTAATGAGACAATGATTTTATTTTATTTATTTCACCTGATCTATTGACATAAGATTCATTTTTTTTTTTAAATAATTTTTATTGCGGAACTGATACACGGCCATTCAGCCAAAACCCGGGGGTCGGGCGGCAATTTAGACACAACGTATACATGTAGGCCCATCAAGGCCCGACGCGGATAGTTTTTGCCCTGTGGTCAGTCGCGCTTTTACTTCATTTATAAATAAGAAAAAACCTAAGATGTAACAACCCATGAAATCAAAACAGCCTCCCTCCCCCCCTCCCCAATGCAGCATGGCCCATCCAACAAGGCAAGGGCAAGACGACACAGATATAGGATCAAGCGTTCGTGATATGAGCAGTATGTGTTGTCTGTGCATCAAGCCCCCACCCTCCCCCGCCATTAGTGCAGCAGCAGTTCAACTGTACGTGTAGGAGGAAACTACCTGGAGTGTGAAGGAGTATATGGTTAGTCTATCGCATTACAAGGACGTAGGAAGTTCTGCAGCATCACTGTCCGTGTCGCTAGGGGAATCGTGATCCCGCAGGGCTTGCACCAGTGTCTCCCATGACTGCGCAGCTTCCAGCGCCTTTTCATTCTGTTGCCGCCTCGCCAGCTGATAACGCAAGGTGCTCTCTCCCTCTGCCCATTTAAGGAACTCAGTGCGCCACTTAGTACCCGTCGGACCAACTCGTGCCTTCCAGCGCCGCGTTATTTCCCGTTTTGCCAGCATAAGTCTCATATCTATAAACTTGCTGGTTACCCGTGTCTTAGGGGTATGTGGGAACCAGTGCAGAAGCGCCACTGCAATGTCAAGCTGGAGGGTACGCCCCGTTACCTCTTTAAGGGTGTCCCCTACCGTCGTCCAGTAAGAGGACAAGGCAGAACAAGACCACAACATGTGGGCCAGGTCCGCTCCGATCGTCCGACATCTAGGGCAAGCTGCGGTGTCTGAGGCAAAGTATTTCCGAATTTTCTCCGGGGTAAGATATGCACGGTGCAAAATATAAAAGTGAACCAATTGGAACCTGGCGTTCCGCGAACTCTTCCAGGCCCGACGCAACAGCTGGGCCCATGTGGACTCTGGGATGGGTTTCCCTATGTCCGTCTCCCATTTATCCTTAAGCGCCTCCAATGGAGTCATCTGCTCCTCGGTCATCCTAGAATATAAGCACGTTACGGCTTTAACCGTCCCGGCTGCCATCATCACATATTGGCATGTCAAGGACAACGGTGGTTCCTCCAACCCGGACTGTCAATGCGATTGCAGCGCTTTCGTGACCGCCGCGTGTAGCAGGAAGTCCCCCCTGGAGATGCCGAAGCGATCCAATAGGGTCTGGAAGGGTAGGAGCATTCCATCCTCATACAGGTCCCCCATGACCTGAATACCTGCCTCCTCCCAGGCGCGTAACTGGGACCAGTCGCCGCCGTGGGGGAGCGCGGTAAGCATTCCCAGTGGGATCTCGGGGGCGTATGGGTGGACTATTCCCAGCCTGCGTTACACACGATTCCAACACAGTCTAATGGTGCGTTCCTCCTGCGAGAGGTCCCTCACCGCCAGCCTCTGCCGCAACGCAATATAGGAGAGGACGTGCCGGGGGACACCCAGTCCTCTCCTTCCCTCCGGTCCTCGGAACTCCCTCGCCACCTCCTGAGTGTAAACCTGTAGCTGGGCAGCTAAGTAATACGTCTCAAAATCTGGGACCGCCAGCCCCCCCTCCGCCTTTGGCCTCATAAGGGTCTGAAGCGCCACCCTGCGGCGGCCCGACCCCCAAAGGAACGTGATCACGAGTGATTTCAAGTGCCTGAATTCAGCCGGCGGAATCCATATCGGTAACGTTCTGAAGTAATAAAGGAGTCGGGGGAGCGCCACCATCTTGAGCAGCGCAATTCGTCCCGCCACCGACAGCGCAGGGTAGCCCAGAAGGACATGCTGCCCTTCAATGCCCGGATGCAACGATATATGTTGCCCTCTAGGACATCGGCGGAGGAGTGGTAAACATGGACTCCCAAGTTTTTAAAGCAGCTGGGCGCCCTTCGAATCTCCCTAGTTGGGTTAGGCCGGGGTTCTCCGTTGCGCACCGGAAACAAGCAAGTTTTCAACCAGTTCACCCGTAGGCCCGACAACGCCCCGAAAGACGTAAGTACTGCGCCGGCGGCGGCCAGTGCCTCCCCAGCATCTTCCAAAAATAACAATAGGTCATCCGCATAGAGGGAAATGAACTGCTGCCCCATCACGGTACGCAGCCCTCCGTAGTGGGCACCGGTGCGAAACGATATCGCCAGGGGCTCCACTGCCAGTGCGAACAGCAAAGGAGATAGTGAACAACCCTGTCTCGTGCCGCGCTCTACCGAGTGTTGCCGGGAGATCAACGGGCCCGATTTCACTCTCGCTACCGCCGAGGCATAAAGCACCGCGGTCCAGCGCAAGAAACCTTCCCCCAATCCGAACGCACCTAGCACCCTATGAAGGTAGTCCCATTCTAGGCTATCAAAAGCCTTCTCTAGGTCTATCGAGAGAATCATGGTTTGGGAGGCCTCATCATGGCTATCCTCAAGCAGGCGAAGCAAACGGCGGATGTTCATGGTGGTGTTACGCTTGGGGATAAACCCCGCCTGGTCGTCGTGTACCAAGGAGCCCATGTGCCCCAACAACCTCGACGCCAGGATGCTGCTCAGTATTTTATAATCTACTGTGAGCATCGATAGCGGCCTATAGGACACCGGGTCAGTAGTCTCTCTGCCTGGTTTGGGCAGAGGTACCACTAGGGCTTCCCGCATCGATCCCGGGAGGTATCCCAGGTGCATCGCCTCTTTGTAGATCAGCAGCAAGCGCGGGGCGAGGAGGTCCATGTAGGTGGTATAAAACTCAACCGGTATTCCGCCAAGGCCTGGGGTTTTGTTGCGCGCCATCCGCTTGATGGCGCTGCGGATCTCCCCCAGCTCCACCTCCCTCCCCAATGCCTTGGCATTTTCGGGCTCCAGGACAGGGATAGGCAATTCCTGCAGGAAAGTGCCAATGAGGTCAACATCCACGTCCGCTCTGCTTCGGTACAGTACCTCATAGTAGTCCGTGAAGCAGTCCATGATCTCCGGCTGGGTGTAGACCTCCACTCCCGCCACGTTGTGCATGGCCACCGTGGGAGAGGAACGCCTCGT
The DNA here is from genome assembly GCF_964261635.1 of Lissotriton helveticus. Taxonomy (NCBI): domain Eukaryota; kingdom Metazoa; phylum Chordata; class Amphibia; order Caudata; family Salamandridae; genus Lissotriton; species Lissotriton helveticus. The sequence goes on from NC_136065.1 coordinate 1,745,458,129, forward strand.
GGGATTAGCCAGCCAGGCCAAGAGCGCCCCCGATTTATCACCCTCCGCTAGCGATCTGGTGAGGAAGGCCTTGTAATCAAAGCTACGCAGCCTTTTAACCTCCACTGCTACCGCCTCTCTCGCGGCCGCCATCTGCTCCCCGAGTTCCAGTCTGCCGGGGCGCCTTAGCTCCAAATCTCGGAGGGTCCGGTCTGCCTTTCCCAAGTCTTCTAATAGGACCCGGCGCACCCCCACCTTCGTAGCTATGCAGTAGCCCCTTACAACCACCTTGAAGGCATCCCATTCAGTGGCCCTAGCATCAGTCGAACCCTCGTTGTCCCCGAAGTAAGTTGTAATCCTGTCCTCCAGTCCAGTCCGAAATACCTGATCCTCTAGCAGCTCGGGCCTCAATCTCCACATAGGGACACGTGGCGCGCCCGGGAGCCACCTAAGGTCGACCAGCAGAGGGTTGTGGTCGGAGATAGTCCTCGTCAAGTACTCGGATCTCACAGCTGCGGACATCACGTCCGCCGACCCCAACAGAGCGTCCAGTCGCACATGCAACTCGTGCAGTCCAGAGTAATGAGAATAGTCCCAGGTATGTGGGTGTTGGGCGCGCCATATGTCTGTCAGTCCCCATTTAGCCTGCCAGTCCAGTCTACCCTTAGCCACTCGATATGTAGGCGAAGTCCCCAGGGGGGGATGAGATCTATCGAGATCCACATCCACCACCGAATTGAAGTCGCCCCCAATCAAGAGCGGTCCCGTCATGTAGTGGGCCAGCGATCCCGAGAGCGCCGCAAAGAAGGCTGGTTGGTCCGCATTGGGCGCATAGACACTGCAAATGTTCAGCTCTCTCCCCCCCAATTTACCCGCAATAGCAACAAATCTCCCCTCTGGGTCAATCGTGTGTTTCGTCACCTGCAGTGGAACCCCAGCACGCACCCAAATCAGCGCTCCCCTAGCATAAGCAGAGTATGTGGTGTAATATAACTGCCCCCCCCCCATCTACGCTGCAGGGCTAAACCCTCTGCTTTCATGAGGTGCGTCTCCTGTAGCAGCGCAATCTGAACACCCCTGCGCCTCAGGTAAGCATGCACTTTGTGGCGTCTGGTCATAGTGTGCAGCCCGCGCACATTCCAAGTAATGCATTTCAGGTTGGAAAATTCAGCCATTATCCCACTGCTTTCCTGTCTGTCCCCCCCCCGTTTCCCCCAATCCAGAGAAAATGCAATAATCGCACTGCACCGATGGCGTCCCTCCCCTGCAACCAAAACAATGAAACCCCCAACCATGATATCCCCCCTCCCCCCCAGAATAGGACCCAGAGATTGCCCCTCAGTTCCCATCCAAACCGTGTTTCAAAACCAGAAAACTAACCTGACGGTAGCCACCGCAGGTATGCCTTAGGGGCAAAGGAAGGGGCTGAGCACCAACGGGAGGGCCCTCCCGCACTTAGGCCACCTAGTGGCGATCGAGCCATAGTGTACTGGTACAGACCCTGGGCTTAACCCCAACCCATGTAACAATCAAATATTCAGCAGTCTCAGCAGGGGTTGCGTCAGCCCATGCCACGCTGTTCTCCTAGCGCCGCCAGGAACGACTTACCACAAGCTCACCCCTGGCCATCAAGCTGTTCTTCCGCTGTGTTTGGGGTGACCACCGGGAGGGTCACGCTATCAGCCTGGGAGTCCTCCGTGTCCGAGTGTTCTCCACCACCTCCTGGCTCCGGTTCCTCGGACAATGGTTCTCCCTGGGAACCCGAGATGTTGGACAGCATCTCGAGCACTCCACGCCGTTCCGCCGTAGTCACCACAGTGGAAGGGCGGCCAAAACCACCCCGACGGTTGCGGACCCTCTTAGATCTCCGTTTAAGTCCAACCTCTGAAGTAGTTTGGAAAGAAGAAGCAGGGCCTTCCTTGCCAGCCCTGTAGAGCTCCATCCAGCTACACACCTCGTCAGGGGTGTCGAAGAATTTGGTCCTGCCATCCAGGATGATGCAGAGCCTCGCCGGGAAGAGCAAGGAATATTGGAGACCCTCGTTGCGGAGTTCACGTTTGATTGCCAGGAAGGAGGTCCGCTGGCGCTGAGTCTCATAGGTGTAGTCCGGGAAAATGTTGAGCTTGCTGTTGTCCACCTGGTATGGCCCATTTTTCCTGGCGTTGTTGAGGAGCAGGTCCCTATCGCGAAAATGCAGCAATCTCGTCACCACTGGGCGCGGTGGTATTCCCTGCTGAGGCGGCCTGGCCGGAACTCTGTGCGCCCGCTCCAGAGTGTAAAAGGAGGAAAGCCCCTCGGGCGCCACCTCTGTCTTGAGCCAGTTTTCTAGATAGGATACCATGTCGCCATCCTCGACTTTTTCTGGCAGGCCCACCACACGGATGTTGTTCCTTCTGTTGCGCCCCTCTGCCTCCTCAGCCCTCCTCTCCAGAGTATCTATTCTCGTCAGCGCATCTTTTATGACGACTGCCAATGTCTTTTGCGCCGGTTCCAGTGTTCCAACCGAGTCTTCCACTTCTTTGACCCTGTCCGAGAGCTTGCCATGGTCAGCCCATAGCAATCCCACCTGGGCAATGTTCCGCTGGAGTGCTGACCTCGTGTCCGTTATGGCCGCCAAGATATTGTCCAATTGCCGCTGCAGACTCGGGTCAGTCGGTACCTCCGGGTCCATCTGGTCACCCTTGTCCGGTAGGTCGGTGTCGGAGGCGAACTGCGTATTTCCCTTGGCGCCCTTCGGCTTGCCCATGACTGTCCCAAGCACCAGCCACGAAAAGTCTGGTATCCCAAGGAATGGCCGTACCCAACACCTGGGTGGCTCCCCGCCGGTCCACGATCCCGGTCCAGCCCCGGCTATAGGTTCCAGTCAGCGCATACTCCTCGGCCAAAGGCGACACAGCCGGGCCCCGGCCCAGGCCAAGCAATCAGCGGGCAGCCTGGTCGGATCACGTCAATCAGGACAAGGGACACCTCGGCAATCGACCCCCCGTTACGCCACGGTCAAGGTCACCTTCATGACCACGTGGTTTGGGGCTCTCTGCGTGCGTGGACGTCTTCGCCCCAATCAGCCTTGCAAAAGTCGGGGCCTCGTCGAGAATAAAGACAGCCGTAGATGATGGAAGACGGGCCCGTCATTGAACTCTCTGCACCGCTAATTACCACTTGCATCTCTAGCCGCCACCGCCGCCATCTTAGGTCTCAGGCCTTCTCCTCCGCCCTGTCGGTTCGCGCGCTCCTGGTGGCCAGCTCGAGCCTACAGCGCGTTCACTCCCTGGCCCCACAGTGCCGGTCCGTTCTGGAGGTCCCCAACGGGCACAGAGTAGTAGGCAGCAGAATCTCCGTTCCGGTGAGGGCGCAGGAGGGTTTCCCCGGCACCGCCATCCCGCAGTGCCCCGGGGGTACCCGCCGGGAGAGCACCGCAGTCAGCAAGGTCCGCTAAGCGTTGGAGGCCGCCGGCAATCCAGACGACCGGCTCTCGTTGCGCCTCGTCAGGAACAGGGGGCGGCGAGCAGGAACTCTCCGGTTCCGCGATCCACGAGGGCCGCTGGGTACCTTAAGATCTTCGGGCCGGGGCGGGCGCCATGATGAAGTCTGCGCCGCTCGCTCCTCGACCGCTCGGCCAGGCCTCCGCTCTGCGCCTCTCGCAACGCTGCAGCACTTCGGTCGCGGGTCACTTCGTAGCGCCCCCGCACCGACCCCCGGAGTAGGATCGGGGGAGACCCTGGAGCCGGTATGACAGGATGAATGCGGCTCGATCGCGGAGCCGAGCGCTCAGGCGACCTCCGCCATCGGCGCCTTAACCACCTGACATAAGATTAATTGAGATTAATTGAGATACTAAAGAGAGATTGAAATGAGATTCTACTAGGTACCAAACACCAAAGTGTAGGGCACTTTAAGGTTTAACCCAAAATTAAAAAATGTTTTGTTTTGAAGGGAGGAGGGGGAGGGGTGTGTAGGGTAGGGGGTGGCGGGGTGGTTTAGTTTAGTATGAGGGGAGGTTGTAAAAACAAAAACCTGACCTCTTGTACATACGTATTGAAATGTATATTGTTTAAGTGTATGTATTGCAAATATAATATGGGTGTTGGATGTCTGAGATAAATTAATTAAAAAAAAGAAAAAGGGCTCAATAAATTTGTGATAGTGGTATTTCATATTTTTGGGCCGCAGAATGTTGAACTTCAGGGACAATGCAAAAAAAGTTCATTCAAAAGGTTGGTGGTTACGAATCCTTTCAGATAAGAAGGGCATCTTGTTAGCTTTCACTTTTGCTTTATGTAATAGCAATATAGAGTGGACGACATCCATACCAAAGATGGAGTAGCGTCTTCTTCATTTCCTTACAGCTCTCGTTTAATTTTTTTTAGCTCACCTATGAAGCCAGGATTATTTCTGCTCTGTGTGGGCACAGATTGTTCTTCTCAGAGTTGCAGGCTTTCATCTAGGGAAGTGAGGAGTTGAAATGAGGAAGCAGAATGTTAGGCTTGTAAACTATGGTTGGTGTGTCTTGTTGGGCCCCTAGAATTCCAAATTCTGTGGTTACTTAGTGTGGGATGAAAACATTGGAGCTGCACCTGCTGGTCGATGGCATTTGCAATGCAATCGGTCTCGCCTTTGGGACCTTATTAACCTGGGTGCTGAAACGTCTACTGTTCTTTAACATGGTGGAAAGTAGGTTCAAAACGGCGTGACACACCAGGTATGGGAACATATACAGAGAAATAGTGCTTTCAGCCTGTTTTTCATATATAATCAGGGCCTTTGGTGGTCATAAGACTAAAAATACAAGATTTGAAAAAAAATATTATTGTCTACGGGTGCTCGTGGAAGACAATTTCTATGGACTGGAATCTAGAGAATGCTAAATTGATTCTGGTTTTTAACGAACCTCTGCTGGTCGTTTTGTCTCAAGAAAGTTAAATAGAGGCAGTTGCCACAAATTTTGTTAAAAGAAAGTCCCTCAGCAGAAAGCAATTCTGGTATTTTACTTACCTCTACTGGTCGTTTTTAGGTCGAGCCTAGACGAAAGCAAAGCGAAAGCTTTGCTGTCTAGGTCTCGACAACTTATGTGATCACTTTCGGGGGAATGTGGACAGCAGACTGTCACGAGCGTCTCCTGCCGGAGATTGTACCTCGTGAGCGCGCACGTCGCCGTGCCTCATATTCCCATTCGCAAACAAAGCCACACTCACGCATGCGCACATACACACACTGCATACACACACACGCACCCCCCCTTAAACAGACACCCGCGCACACAGACAGACAGACGCACGCACAGACAAACTCAAACAGACACACGCGCGTACACCCCACCCCCATTCACCCCTCCTCTCCCTCAACACACTCACCTGTTCTGGCGGTGCTCGGCGGCGGTTCTGCCTCTCGGGCGGCGGTAGCGTTTTGCGGGGCTCTCTCAGCACATGAGAGCCCTGCCTTCCCCATGCGCCCGGCAGCTCTTCACCCGGTCCCCCATCTCGGGACCGGGACTCAATCAGGAGCCTTCGTGGCTCCTCGGGTAGTCGTTTGTCTCTCTCGCCGCGATGGGGCGGGACTTCCGGTTGGGGCCGCGATGGGATTGGCCGGCTGCCCAACCGCTTCCGGGTCGTCGCAGGCAGTGCGGCGGCCCGGCGGGGACTTCAACAAACTCCTGGGCTGCAGTGGTGAGTTAAAGGCACACGAGGGGTGGGCTCCCTCCCTAATTTAAATATGCCGCGAGGACTTACCAATATTGACCGACCTATAACTTGGCTGCTAAGGCACATGATGAGCTTCCATTGACTTTCCATTGAAATCAATGGAAAGTCCATGACGAGTTACCCTTGTCATTAGCGCTGAAGTGGTTAAAAATAGCCACTTGTGGTAACTTGGCATAATGGGTTTTATCGACAGGTGGCACCGTTCCTTAACCTCCTTGCGCATTTCATAGGCAGGCTATCTTATACTGTGTGCAGTACACAGTGCTTTCTGTCTCAATCCGGGACCTTGTAGCACTATAAACACCCGTCACTATTCCCTAGCAGCGCACCGACCAGGATTCACTTTCGGCAGAAGCCTTTTTATTCCAGTGGTCGTAGTGCACCCGGTCCTAATGCAGTCCAGGAAAACTGACCATCTGCCTCGGTTTTGTTTGTCAAGTTGTCAGTGCGGCTGCACTGGACCCCTAATGCCCCTGGGTACTGGTGCCACTGCCCCTGCTGCACTATTGATTTCTACCCCCTGTGGGACCAGCGATCCGTCTCCCGCCCAGTGCAAGGCTGGACACTACCTGGGTCCTCCGTGCCCACCTGAAGTTGCCGTGCCCCGCCCTCTCCACACTGCAGCGAGTGCCTTGAGCCCTCTCTGTGCCCTGAAGGCGCCCTCTAGCCCATTAGTGAGCGGCAGCGCTCCACGCCTTCACTCGGTGCCGGCTAGAGCTGCTGTCCGTCTCACCTCAGAGTAGAAATGAGGTCTGTCTTCATTTCCTGCTTGCTCTGGATACGAGACGACATCTCCGGCACGCGGGCTCATGGCCGCCTCCAAGCGACAGCCAGGGGTAAGGTGCAGCCCGCGGGGTCACCGCAGGGCCTGGGCCCACTTCCTGCTGACCCGAAATAACCTCCTGTGCCGAGGAAGCACAAGCCTGGACGACGGCCATGCTGCTGTTTGACCGGGCGTGTCGGCTCGGTGAGGCCGCGGGCGCTCGCCAGGCAGTGTAAGCGAGCTCTGCGGTGCCCGCACCCTTCTCTTCCACGGGGGCACTGCTGAGGGTGCCAACTGGGGTTACCCTTCACTGTCATGCGTCTTGCCGGTTTAGTTTGTTTATTGTGCTATCTTTATAGTGCCGATCTGCTACTGGTGTAGTGTCTAAGCGCTAGAGATGGTCTTCATTTGAAGTACTATTATGAGATCTGAAAGTGCGACTTTTGGCGTGGCATGAGTGTATTGTGTGCACGTGTTAGTAACATGCATAGTATTTGACGGCATTGTATACATTGGTTTTGGCACAGCATGAGTGTATTGTGTTTATGTTGGTGGTATTGTGTGCACATGTGTTAGTGGCATGCCTTGTTTAGAATACATTTACTTTACTACCAATTCTTAATTTGTTCTCCTCCTCACACACCCCCACACACTCACACACACACACACACACTTACTCTCCTATCACACATATAACACACTCCTTTCACTTATACATACAGCACACACACACTCCTATCACTTACACACAAACGCACACTCACAGTCCACACACACACACACACGCATACACTCCTATCATTTAGACATACAGCATTCACACAAAATAACCCACCGATTATGTTTTGGGAAACTGAAGGCAGTGCATTAAGCTGCAAGTGTGGCTTGGAAAAAAGATGACTGCTTGTCGTTTGGAGGTACTAGGCCTTGTGAGCGAAAACCTTTAGTAACACCAATACAGACTTTGCTAAAAATGTAATGCAACCCATTGTCATATACAATGCCAACAACTCAAACTTTAATGCTGCGAGACCTATTGCATTGCAAATGCTTGTTTATTAAGATAGTCAAATAGAGGTAGTTGAACGGAAAACAAAGTCCCTAAGCGGAAGCAGACAAGTCCGAGGGCTTATCTCCAGAGCCCACAATGTACATACACATACAAGTATATACTGATATATACGTATATACTAAAGTATATACAAGAGGTCTCGAATGCTCGACCTAAACAGTGTGTGCAGGTTTTATTTCACATCTGCCTCACAGTTTCCAGGCAAACCCGGGAATCTCACTTTACTCCCTCGTTTGTGCGTGGAGCGATTTGAAGCCGGGAAGGCAGCGGGGTCAAAGGGATTCTGCATTATTTATGGACACCCCCCTTCCTTACCATTCACATGAAGTGTATCAGGGGTGTTTGCCTGCTGGGGCGGTCTGCTGTGGAATGGGGAAGCCCGAAGAGCAGAGTCCTCTGACACCAGTCAGCCCCAGAGCCTAACGACATCTCAGCCCCCCACCTGCAAAGTACATGGTGCCCCCACCAAGTCAATAGCTCTCATGTCAGGTGACCGTGCACAGTGCCAGAGGGGGACTCCTGGAGTTCAGGGGTGCGGAGACCGTCACTTCACAGGTTAGCCAACTTATAATAACGCCCTAATCTTTTCCCCAGATAACTTTCAGCAGTTCATACCTGCCGAGCCATAGCGGGGAAGGCATACATAATTAACTTAACATGCAGAGTGTGGCACACTAAGCATAATGGGTCAAGGCGGCGTTTATCGTACCTCATGACCTCCTACCCAGCGGTGTCTGGTCCAGCAGCTGCCATAAACATCAGCCCAAACACTGGAAACTCGTAGTGAGGGCCAGAGTTTACTTTACATACATTCGAATAAGAACGCAATCACAACCACAAGTGTGTATGTGAGAAAACACATTATCATAAAGGAAACCATAAGTGCAGCAGATGTTTCATTTTTGAAGTTGACTTACATTTTGGTGCAAACCTGCTTATCTGTATGTAAGAGAAAAGATAACGTGGAAAGCCTCATTTCAAGAGATTGAAAAAGCAATAGACTTGGAAAATCAGGGTTCGCAAAAGCAATAATTCAGTGAGACAATTATATGACATACTTGAGAGATACTGTTAGAGTCTTCAGGGGAGGTGATAATCAAAAAATATTTATTCTTCCTTTGGTAATGTGTCTAATCACAAATAGTGTGATGCATGCCACGTCCCTATTATGAACCCATTTATGAGTCCACGAACTAGTACTGTTTAATACAAATAAATAAATAACTCATAAATTCACTTCAACACAGTTAAAGTACATTCATGGTTGTGAATTAAACCACAAAAACCCACAGAAAATGGCATATTTATTTTCAGCCACGCAATCCATAACTCGCAGAACAGTCATACAAGGTTGTATACCAATTGCAATGCTTATTACCTCACAATACTTTAACCAATAAGTATCAGCACATAAAAGCAAAAGTAATTAAGTAACAACATATAATCAAGCCAATAAATGATATTATCTTCCTAGCTCTGTCTTTTATAGCGTTCGGAATCGGATAATATATGTAATCTCATATGGCAGATTATATAAAATAATGCATTTGTTTTTTTCCTGGCATTTCTGTGTTTTTGATCACATACTATAATAAATGTCAATGAAAGTGTGCCATAACCTTGTCCTGCGACCAGGCTCACTTATTCGTCTTCAGATGTCTTCACTCTCCCCCCGCCCTCCTTTGTCTATGCAGAGCCAGTGATGGCTGCAGGGGGTGACCTTCAGCCCCTCACCCTTGCTATATTAAAAGCAAGTTCATTACGTTCACCCGGAATTCAAGGATGCTCGTAAAGGAGAGCAAAGCATGTTCAGAATGGACCCTGCTGTGTTTTCTGTCCTAATCTATCTGTATCAAATCAAGGCAGTATTGAAAAATTATTTCCTTCCAAGAAGCACTAACGACATACATTAATACATATCTTTCAATGATATCACTAGCATTTGACTGCAGTGACCACTCCTGCCTTTTGTCAAACTACGGTTTACCATCTCTCCATGGTCATGCAACAAGCACATAAAGTGTGGGAGGGGTAAACCGGTGTCGGGTAACTGATGACTCTCTATGTTCACCCCCAAAACACTTACGTGGCAGCTCACAGCTAAAGAAAGGCGCATTTGTTAAGCGCTAACTGCTCACCATTACGGGTCTCAAGGCGCTGGGGGCCGTCAGTGGAAAGCTATTGCCCAGAGTCACATGGTGCTGAGCTGAGCTGCCGCCGGAGCCAGGGATCGAACCATAAACTATGTGCTCGGAAGGAAGTTGCCCTGGCAACTGCACCACACCTCTCCAGCTATATTTTGCTTCTATCAAAATGTGGGTGAAATGTATTTTTCAAGTATTAGTTCAGCATTAGGCAAATGCAAATTAACGTTACACTATCCTGTGCTTCTCTTCATTCCCTGAAATCACAGATGAACTTAATTTCTTCCCAAAAGCTCATCAGTTTTCACTGGCATGGCGCCTGCTCCGTGCATTTGGTATTAATGGAATTCTGCATAAAAACACGAGGGCCAATAAAAGTAAATCATACGATAATACCAGTTTGCTGTCCACAAACCTTTGGATATATTCGCTTCCCTGCCACCTCAGATTTAGAGAGAAGGGTCACCTAATTAAATTGCCTACTTTTATTAGGATAATATTAATGTTATATTTTTATAGCTACCATAACTAGTATTCCTGAGCCTTTTACAGCTTGGTTTCACACACTTTAATTGTCCCCTGATTAGCATTTGTCCTCTTTAAACTCCCTCAGAAGGTGAAGGAATTTGCTAACTTTGCCTGTGTTAGAGCTCCTGATCTTCAAATGCTGCAGCCCTGAGCTGAATGGTCAACCCACGTGATTTTAGTTATCATGCATTCTTTAGTCCCAGCTCCATCTGTCAATGCCCCTGTCTATGGTTGTGAAACAATGGCACACCTTTAAAAGCGAGGGGGGCTGAGATTGTCAGCCCATTGAATAGTAAAATCCAGTCAGGTTTTCAGGACACTCCCATTGAATATGTAAGACAAAATGTACATACTGGACATCAATGGAGTTTTGGGATATTTTGTGGTCACTCACAAAACTTGAATGGATTTTACCTACTGGTATAAACGAGGTCCGCCTGGCTTCACATCACACTCCCAGAGCCAGACAGCCTTATCACCCACATAAGACCTGTATCTGGAACACAACAGTAGTTACATAAAATACGTTTATCCTTTTATCACTGGCCTAGCTAGCCTTATGGAAAACTAACTCTGTGGTATTTCCGGTTTCAAATAAACCTGCGTTCCTGCAATTGCATCCACTTTAAAGGTGCCCGTTTGTCATTATGCTATAATCAGAGTCTTTCTTTTTCAAGGAAATATATTTCCATGTTTGTTTCTTTTTTTTTTTGTTTGAAAGATTTATTTGGATGATGACAAAATACAAAGGACCAGCAATACAATTAAGTATATATATCAAAACATACTAAAAGGAAAAACAAAAATGGCTGGCATATAGACAGATGAAAGCTGTTTAAGTACTTTTTGAGGAGTAAGGAAAATGAAGGGGAGAGATGGAAGGAATGGGAAGGGTAGGGAAAGGTAAATCTTACACAATGATAGGATAAGAAATGCATATTACCTTAGGAACGTGAATAAACTCCTAATAAAAGTAATTGATAAGAATAAAAAGGTAAGCATGTGTATAAAATGAAGAACAGAGAATATAAACATTCAAGGAGGTTTGACATTTTCAGAATTTAAACAAGAGTTATTTGCTAACACTAGATTGTCTAAATGAGAAGTAAGAGGCAACCAAAAGAGATCTCTATTAACCTTTGCTTGCAGGAAGAGGTGAATGCAACATCAAGGCAATGGAAATGGCATAGACTATTCCACCAGTGTGGTACAGAGAGTTTTTAAAGAGATTTCCAATTGAGAGAGACATGTTGGAAAGCTAAGGCCACCATAAGGTCAAAAAGACCATGTTCATGTGAAGAAAGATCCAAGGAGTCGGAGGGACTTCCAGAGAAAAGAAGAGGGAGGGAAACATACTAGAGAAATAGGTCCAGATTTTGTCCCAAAAGTTGGAAACTGAAGGGCAAAAGAAAAGGAGATGTAGAAGATCAGCATTAGGAGAGTTACAGGTCCAACAGTTGCAGCCAGTGGAGTGGGAGAAGCAAGCTATAGAGATAGGTGTAAGATAGAGTCTATGGCAAAGGAAAAATATAGATTGGGTGAGAGAAGCAGATCAAGAAATTTTAAGAGAACAAGATCAAAATGTATTCCAGAAGTTAATGGTCCATTCACACCCCAGGTCAGATTCCTAAGAAAGTTCCAATTAGGATTTAGAGCGTTTTGGATTAGGAGCTGAGAAATATTTACATATGAGAGAGGCTTTGGGTAGAGAGAGAAGAAACTTCAGAAGAGAACTGTCAGCAACAGGGATAGGAGAAGAGGGAAGAGAGCAATAGATATCAAGAATGACCGACATTAGAATAGCACATTTCTGCAGAAAGGACCGGGGACAGTGGAATAAAACTTGAAATTGGGGAAAGGAGCAAGGAGATAAACGATCTAAAACATTTTAACCCAGATTATACCCTTTAATCTTCAAGCCTTTCAAAAAATGGTTCTATTATTGATAAAAATAAGAGAATTATGCCATATTGGAGATTCTAAAAAGGATTCTCTAGAGATGGAATGAGACTGCACCAGAGGTTTCAAAAGAGAGCATGTATGTTTAAACAAAGGAAGAGAGGTGAGAGTAGTTTTGGCAGAACAAGTCATAACTTCCTTTAGAGAGAAAGGCAACAGTGAGATTTGTTTAATGGAAAGCCCAAGTGGGGTGAAAGGGGAAGATTCAGAAAGAAGCCATTTGGAAGCTTGATGAAGAGAAAAAGACTTATGGTATAAGCGGAAGTCGGGGAAATTCACACCCCCATTAAGTTTTGACTTGCGAAGTAAAGATAAGAAGATTCTCGATTTCTTGTTTTTCAAAAAAAACTTAGTAAGGCAAGAATCTATATGTTTAAAATAAGAGATAGAGATGTGAAAAGGGAGCATGGAGAGAGTATATATTAGAATGGGGTTTATCATCATTTTGATTGAGTCTAACCGGCCCCACCAAGAAACAAAAAGGGGATTCCAGGAAGAAAAGAGTTTGTCCATTCGAGAGAGGACTGCGGTCATATTTAATTTAATAGTGGAGACTATGGAATTGGAGAACCATATACCTAGATATTTGAGCTTTGAACTATTTCTTGCAAAGCCAGTAGAAGTAAAAGAGTGAGGGAGACAACATTTAGTAAGGGGAAGGATTTCAGTTTTATTGGAATTGATTTTATAGCCAGGAACAAGGGAGAAAGATGCAAACTCTTGAAATAAAGGAGGAATAGAGATTTTGGGAGCAGAAATAAGGAGAATATCATCCGCATATGCAGAAAGTTTTAAATGCTGATCTCCATAAGAGAATCCAGAGATTAAATCACTGTTACGAATTGATGAAAGGAAGGGCTCGAGAGCTAAAATAAAGAGTAGAGGGGAAAGGGGGCAGCCTTGGCGAACGCCACGTTGGAGAAGAAAGTAGTAGGAGACGCTGCCATTAACTAATACCGATGCTCTGGGAGCAGAGTATAGCAAAGAGACAAGCAAGTGATTTTTGCAAATAGTTTATAATCAACATTAACTAGGGAGATCGGGCGGTAGTTTTTACAATACATGGGGTCTCGACCTTCTTTATGTATAAGGCAGATTGTGGCTTCCTGAAAAGTACCTTCTGTCTTACCTGCAAGAGAGAAGGAACAAAAAAGGTTTAAGAGTTTAGGGATTAATAAATTAGAAAAGTGTAAATAAATTCAACAGAAAAACCATCCAGAGCAGGAGTTTTCCCTTTCGTTAAGGAATTTAGGGCACAGGATAATTTGTTAAGAGATATGTCAGTTTGAGAGTTGGACGGAGTAGGGATTTTAGTAAGATAAGATTGGATAAGAGAACTGGAAGGAGGAGCTTCTGGGGTGTAAATAGATTTTTATAAAAAAGTTTAAACTCATTGAGAATGTCTTGGTCTTTGTGAATGAGAGAGCCGTCGGAAGAGTAGATAGACTTACTCAGAGTGCAATCCTTATGTGTTTTGAGGTAGTTCGCTAAAAGTTTACCTATTTTATTTCGATAACCATAATATCTGGCACTACTGGGAAAAAGTATTGAAGATGCATTGTCAATTGAGGATTTATTAACTGCTAATTTAGCACGTATCATGGCTGGAAGTACAGAAGAATCTGTCGAGGAAGTATAGAATTTGTGTTCTAGAGCTTTGATATGTGCCAGTGTGGTTTTATGTTGTTAAAGGAAACGTTTCTTTTTCTTTGAAACAAAATCTATTGTTAGCCTCTCTCAGTAGCCTTAAAGGAATCCCACAGAATATAGGGGGAGGAAGAGGGGTCATTATTGAGTTAAAAAAATACAGAAGCAAAGTTATTAAAAGAGGAAGAAAAAAGAGGGTCAAGGAGAAGATAATTATTAAAGCGCCAACGGGAGGACCTGGGGCGAGGAGGGAGCAAATCAAGGTCAGTCACAATTGGGGCATGATCAGAGATAACGATAGGTTAAATAGAGGAGGACAACACATTTTGAGACACATACTGACAAAGAAAAATGTAGTCTAGGTGGGAAAAGGAGTTATGAGGAGGAGAGAAGAAAGAAAAGTCATGAGTATCAGGGTGAGAAAGTCTCCAAGAATCTACAAGGTGTGTTTGAGAAATAGGATTGAGGAAGTGTTTATGAGTTTTGTGCGGAATGAAGCGAACCTGAGATTGACAGTCAAGAAAGGTGTCAACAATTTGGTTGAAATCGCCTCCTAATATAAAGAGATCATCCTTAAACTGAATATATTTCTGTGTAATCAGGAGCCAAAAGGAACAGTCAGGAAGAGTAGGACCATAAATATTAAAAACAGTTAAAGAAGTATTATTAGTTAACAACTTAGCTAACAGCAATCTACCTTCCGTGTCCATTTCTTGCGAAATAACCTTACAATTTAATTTCTAATGGCACAAAATTATAACACATGTTTTAGGTCTCGCCTACGCAGTGCGCATGCGAAGGCTAGGCAAAAGACCTTTAGCAATCGCTTAGGCTTTTCAGCCAAAAATGTGCACCCGTTCCATTGCCTTCAATGGCAACGCGTGCACGTTTGGCGATTCCCTTGCGGGAGCGAGCTTGACATCATATGTTTGTAATTAACTTACAAACACATGGTGCTCCTGGCTCGCTCCCGCAAGGGAGTCGCCAATCACCATCCCGTGCAAGGAGGGGGATAGGAGAAGGCGTGACACGAGGCAGGCTTGTGAAAGAGGTGTACACCCCACAACATTTCGAGACCTCCTTTACGCTGCTATACGCTTGTTGTCTTTGGTCTGAGAGTATGTTTAAATTGTGCATGAGCCCTGGGGGGCGGAGCTAGCCGCGTTGGGAAATGGCTGCACGGTAGGCGAGCTCTCCCGATCAAGCAACTATCCTTCACATATGCTGTGTGTATAATCATCAGATGACGGCGGAGGGGACATCAGCGGAATAGCTGGAAGTGGGTGCTACACGCTGAGCTGTTTATTGTGGACCTCTGCCTCGCCGGACCACGGATACTCCAGGCACCGGGCAACGGCCTGTGGACCGACCTGGTGTGCATGGCAGCGTAATTGCTACGCGAGCTCGAGGCTTCGGGCGTGCGAGGCGGGCCTAGAGAAACACCGAACTGGCGGAGCCTGGACGGCAATGGGCGCTTTATGAACCAAAGTGGGAGTGAGCCTGCTGAGTCCCGCTAGCTCATATCCTCCGCCCTACCGCTTTTAGACCGTGCCACGAGACCATCAGAGGCGGCGGCCTCGAACTATACTGCAGCTACGGAGTTTGGGCGGTGAAGCGGCCGTTTGTGACTGCGCATCCACAGACCGCGTACGAGGTGAGCGAGGGGAAGGGTGCCATCGTAGAGAGCCCCGATCGACTCTACCTGCTGTCCCGGCGCTGCCCACGGCTGTGGAGGGGGCGCGGGGTTGGTGCTACGGCGGGCTCCAAGGCCTCTCCTTTGTAGTAATGCAGCCATTGGTGGGTGCCCGCGCTGCGCTGCAGTGCCGCCGGTTCATTCCCTGGCTAGGCAGATGACCTGGCGCCTACGCTGTGGGACTGCTGATGCTGGGTTAGGTGCCACTATACGCTGAGTTGAACTCTGTATACCCTCCAGAGCGGGATTGATGATAAAACTGCTGCTCCCGGGAGGCCTCCAATATATTATGTGGCTGGGCGCTGCTCTCCTCCCTGCGTGAATCCTTTTATGCGAACTGATCCCCTATCCTGCTGCACCCAGCCCGAACTGCCGAGAGCCGTGTAGGCTTAGTTCTGCACTGCTGCTGGTGCTGTGCTTCAGTCATCACCAGAGCGATCTGACTTGGAGCATACACAAGGTTACCCAGCTGCACTTGTGGCGCAAGTTGCGGCGCTCCACCATTGACCTCCTCTGGTACCAGCAATGGGGAAGCCAGATAAGAACCAATCGAAGTTGCAATTTGACCAGCTATGAAAAACCCCTGATATGTCTACCGCTCCACCAGACTGCAGCCGGGCGACCGCGCCAGCATCTGGCCGGCAGTGGATGTGCAGGCGATGTTTACAACAATACAATCCACTCTCTCAAACATCGATGGAAAGATAGACTCACTTGCTTATCATGTAGACCGCATGTCGGAGAGGCTGGATAAGCACACGGAACGTATAGATATGGCAGAGTGCCGAATCTCAGACGCTGAGGACGCTAACCATCAACTCGAGCTGAAGCACAAAAAAGTGGATAAAGCCCTGCAAACCATTCTGGCTAAAACAGAGGATTTGGAAGCCAGGTCACAACGTTGTAATCTATGCATTATGGGAATTGCCGAAACAACGCAAACTGGGAACATGGAAAAATATGTTGAGACACTGCTATCCACGGTACTCGGAAGAGATACCTTCTCCACGTTTTTTATAGTGGAGCGTGCACATCGTTCTCTTGCGCCAATGCCTGCACTTGGGACAAGACCTCGACCCATAATCGCTAAAATACTAAATTATAGAGACAGGGACGCAGTGCTCCGCAAAGCCCGGGAACTGGGTGCTCTCACACATGACAGGATGAATATATCTATCTATCCAGATTTTACATCCCAAGTGCAGGAGGCCAGGAAACGATTCCTTGACGTAAAAAAGAAGCTAAAGGATAATAACATTCCCTATGCCATTCTATACCTGGCTCGCTTAAAGATCACGATTAATGGGAAAGGCACGATCTGTAATACCCCACAAGAGGCGCACAAATTCCTGCAGCTACATCACCCGAACGCTCTACGTCAGAAATCTAAACGTGGACACCCTGCTGAACAAGACCCCCCATCTGATGCTGAATAGTGACTTAACTTCTGAGGATACGACACGATACTGTGGGGTCCTGGATGCACTCTATCAGGGACCTATTTACCTTATCCTGTACCCTCGTAGCTCAGTACTCATACTCTGCAACTGTAAGTAAGAATGTATATGCAGATGATGCACTCTCTGTTTCCATACCCATGATTCTGCTCCGGACACATCTTTATGGGCATTGTAAATAACTTGGTTATGACACACCCATGTTTTATTATATGTATCCACAGCTTACCGTGGTACAGGCTTGATCCCCCAGCAATCCACCCGCTGGGGTTATTCACGGGCAGCTATCGCCCCCCTGTGTGTACCACACTGTTCGATCCCTACTGGTTGAATATCCAGTAGCGGGAAAATTTAAAGGAAGCGGGGGTTTCATTTTTGGTTAACGTATCCAAGGGTATGGGCTTTGTCATAATTGGGATGGTGAAGTGGGTGGGGGGTGGGCTGGGTAGTTCTGTTGAGTTGTTAACGGTCACTGATATACTGAGTTTGAATGTCCGTATCTACGCACAAATATCCACAGTGCATATGACATGTGTGAGTCCTGCTGAGCATGTGCTGACATGCATAGCCGAGGGCTATCTAGCCATAGTTATCATTACAGATGCACATTCACATGGCAACTGCTAGACCCCTGAAACTCATGACATGGAACATCCGCGGCCTCAATAGTCCCCAAAAAATTAGACAGGTCTTCGCATATTTAGACAGACATTCAATTGACATAGCGCTCCTACAGGAGACTCACCTGCTCCCCTGTAAAGCAGGGAAACTAGGCTACAGATGGGCTGAACACGTGGTATCTGCAACGTACTCATCATATGCGCTGGGGGTGATGACCATTGTGCGCAGAGGCACTCGGTTCACTTTAGATCAGACACACACTGATCCGCAAGGCAGATATGTTATTATCACGGATGTACTCAAGGGCACTAGAATGGGTATTGTGAATGTCTACGGGCCGAACACGGACGACCCAGATTTTTTCATGACCCTCTTTGCCAAAATACGAGACTTACCACTACTGGAACTGATATGGGGAGGCGACCTGAATGTAGCACTAGATCCTCAACTAGATAGATCTCTCAGCACCACTGAACACCACAGGCGCGCAGCTTCGGTCATTCTTAATGGCATGACGGAGTTCAGATTGCATGATGTTTGGCGCACATGACATCCCACTGCGCAAGAGAGTACTCACTCATACACAGTACATAACAGCTGGTCTAGGCTAGATTATTGGCTTCTGACTGATCACACAACCACATGGGCTACGCAAATTGTACATCTTCCCAAAACAATTTCGGATCATAAGCCTGTCACTATGTCCCTGCACATTCCCACATATACACCCCCCCTTTGTATGGCGCTTCAATGCCACTGCGCTATTAGACCCCCTCTATAAGGAAGCAATACACACCGCGATAGAATACTTTTTTGCAAACAATACCCATTCGGTGGACAGCGCGGGTGTATTGTGGGAAGCCTTTAAGGCAACGCTGAGAGGTGTTTGTATCAGTACGAACGCCGGTATTTTAAAAGATATACGAACACAGTTAAAAAACTGCGAGGATACACTTATATACACATACTGGAAGCTGAATATGATACCACCCACAGTGCCACTACATTGGGTAACCTGTGTGATGAAGTGAATTGCTATAACAACCTAGCAGATGATGAGATAAAATATATATCCCAATGACACACAGCGCGTAAACTAGGCGAGGGAGGTCGACCGGGATGCACACTGGCACAGAAAATACGCACTGAACACAAACAGCACACTGTAACGCAAATAGAGGATGGTACCGGGCAAATGCGTTCAGGGGATATTAGAACCATTTGTGGACACATACGGTGCTTTTTATAAAACGCACCATACAGCCACTGACCCCGAGATCCTGCAGTACATAGAAGACATAGCACTAGTGTGGCTCTCAGACTCCCATCGTGAATACCAAGCTCAGCCAATAACGGAGGAAGAAGCGCAGTTAGCTATAAAAGCATTACCAAATGGTAAATCACCAGGCCCTGATGGGTTCACCGAGGAATTTTATAAAGCATATTCGGAACTGCTAGTACCACATCTCCTTGAAATGTATGATGAGGCCTACAACAACAAGATCCTACCTCAGACACTACGTGAGGCAATTATAGTAGCGCTTCCAAAACCCGACAAATGCCCTACGAAAGCGGACTCCTATAGATCGCTATCGTTAATAAATACAGATGTAAAAATAATAGCAAAAATAATAGCCACGAGACTACAGCCACTTATGTCCACGATCATTCTTCCTGATCAGACGGGTTTTACTCCAGAAAGATCCACCACACATAACCTGAGAACAATATTTGCCCTTCTGCACCAGCTAAATCCGGACTTGCGGGAAGTGGCGGTTCTCTTGGATGCCGCCAAAGCCTTCGATTCTATTGAATGGGCCTATATGTTCACGATTCTACGGCGAATCGGATTACCTCACATGCTTGTGAATTGGATTACCCTCTTATACACAAAACCCACCGCTTGCATCAAAGTCAACCGGTATATATCAGAAAGCATGCCTATACAGCGCGGCACCAGACAGGGCTGCCTGCTGTCTCCTCTATTGTTCTCGATTGTGTTAGAGCCGCTTGCCTGTAAAATACGGCAGAACTATGCCCACAATGCACTACAATTTCGTTTACGACCTATTAGCATATCATTATATGCTGACGATATGGTCTTTTATCTGCGAGACCCTGAGGATAACTTGTCACCAGTATTACGTGAATATATGAAGTTTGGGCGATACTCGGGCTGCAAATTAATTGGAGTAAATCTGCTGTGATACCACTGACAGGGAACACGAAAGCCCCACATATGGATTTCCCCCTTGTCTGGCAGGAAGATCCCATTAAGTATCTGGGGATCTGGGTACATAGGGATTCTGAATTGGTGCTTAGACAAAATTATGGAATTGCCATTGACCGTATAGAAACGCAGATAAATAGATGGATTACGCTCCCTTTATCATTAGCTGATCGTATATCACTCATAAAAATGGTATTGTTGCCTAAACAGCTGTACCTATTTATTAATATACTGATAACACCCCCGAATGTCATATTTACCAGAATCCGCACAAATCTTATTAACCTGATATGGGCTGGTAAACAAGCCCGAGTGAGTCATCAAACATTATCCCTCCCATATAGTGCGGGCGGTGTCGCGGTACCTGATGTATATTTATATTATCTATGTGCGCAGGCGCACTACACATATTACTGGTACCACCCGGTACGATATCTGCCACATCTTGCAGTGGAAGATGGTGACGCATGCCCCATACCATTGACTACCATACTTCTACACAAACGGCCCCATCTAACCATGCAGGAGATAAATACGGTACGAACTACCTCCCAGGCGTGGCAGCGAATTAGCCAATTAGTGGACAAAACACCAATATACGCCCCGAATTTCCCACTAGCTAGCCACCCCGGGCTATCTGTAACGCAAGAAAAAAATAACATGTCATTACTAGAACAAGTCGGTACAACCCACCTAGGCAACCTCTATCCTAGTGGCACCCTCATAACTCCGGATGATCTGACATAAATAAGTAATCAATCGCTGCTCTTTCGGTTCTTGTATCATAGACTGAAAGCTGCCGTCAGGGTATTGTATCCCTCCTTCCCCACCGAGCCCCCTATTTTACATCCACTTCAAACCCTAATAACTTCAACTACTCACCTGCATATTATTTCACGATTGTACAAGTCAGTGCAAATAGACATCGGAACTGACACCGAGAAAGCTCGTGACAGATGGAATAGATTGTTAGACGCCCCCCTCAAAGAAGAAGATTGGATAGCTTGCTGCACACTGATTACATTGCTCACACCCAATGGCAAATTCCGCTTAATTCATTATAAATTTATACACCAAATGTACCATAGTCCGGCTAAATTATGTAAATATGGTCTGAGAGACAACGCATGTTGTAAAAGATGTGGGATGGATCAGGAAGACTTTGCACATCTAGCATGGTGTTGTGAGAAGGTGAAGGCGTATTGGGAAAAGGTGACTCACCACTTGGGTTTGATTGTATCCTGCACGTTATCCTACACGCCACAACTGTGTTTAGTAGGCCTACATGTACCTTTGCGGTCTGTGAAGAAAAAACTAGTGGCGATAATGGTATTACTTGCCAAGCGGAGGGTGGCAATGTGCTGGGATAGTAGGAGGGCTCCTGCAATGAAAGATTGGATTCTGGATGCAATATACTGCAGACAACTTTTTAATGTACGCGGAAGAACTGCCCACTGCTTCCCAACCTATGGATATTTGGGAACCATTCAATGCTTATTTGCGTGAACATCCTGATCTGCTTAAGACGAATAGCTAATTCTATTATTTGATTGTTTGGTACGCTACTGCTCTATTTTATTACTGCTTAGCCATGTGATATCGGATATTGTGATGTGTTGGATCTCTCAGTTTGATGTACATCATATGATTGTTACATATGTGACCACTGTTATGATTTCTTTATTGGCAAAATCAATAAAAAAAAATAAAAAAATAAAAAATTGTGCATGAGCCCTGGTGTTGCCTTAGGTTTACTGTGATGTCCCTGGTGCAGTTTTGCGGTGCTGTGCATGACTGGTGTCTGTGCTGTGGTGCTGTAGGTAGCTCATTGTCTGTGGTAACAATGATATGTTTGTCAGCAGTGTCAGAGCCAGCTGAGGTTGTTGTGAAAGGTGCACGTGGGGGCGTGCATAGCATACTTTATTTTTCCATCCCCTTATGTAGGCCCCACAGGTATTTGAAGGCCGAGACAGTGCGGTGTGTGGTGTTCTCTCCCAGGCAATCGGTGGGTATTTTTAGAATCACCAACCACCCACCCCCTGGGGCCTAAAAGTGCGTCCGAAGGCCACTCGCCTCCTGTTACCAGCAGTTGTTGGGAGACGGTGTATCTTTCTCCCAGGCCCCACCCGTTGGCCCACCCCCTCTCCAATAGACCCGCGCCCCTCTGGGGGGGAGAGGGGGCAGAATACCTGCCTCAGTTGGTTTGGATAATGCGCGTGTCACCCTTCAGCCCAGAGATCGTCTTCATTACAATCTGGGGATTAGCTGGCAGGACGGGGAGCATGTGTGTCCTCTCGTTACAGGACAGGGCAGCAGGTGGGCGCAGGGAGGAGGGCGGGAGGCACTGTGTCCCAGGCCCTCGTCCCAGGGCGCATTCCAGAACTGAGCACCGCCGCCCCGGCCGGAGTGGGTCAGGGGCCAGGGGGCGGGGCCATGCCTCGTGCGGTCTCTCAGCAACAGCCACTGTTGATTTACAGCGCGTGCCCCAGAATTACACCTTGGGCTAGTTTTGAGGCCTCAACCCCCTGCCCGGTGGGTTATAATAACAAAATGATTTAGGAGCTAAGGCACGGATGCTATTATTACCCAGCACAGTATTGCTTGTTAGCATTCTTGAATTATTACCAAACACAGTATTGCTTGAAAGGGTGGCCTAGTGCGTGCGGCCGAGATTCGAACCCAGGGACTTGCAGGAGGACACCGAATGACGCATGCAGCAGGTGCACTAACCCTTCAAGTCTGCACGCACTTCTTGACCGGAGGCACTGAACTCCCACTGGTTGGACTCCCCACCTGCAGAGAATGTGCCAACAGACCTCCGATTCTTAAATATCTGACATTATTCATAGGATTTGGCCTGAACAGGGGCTCCATGAAGTATTGCGCCCACCTCCGCGTGGCAGTGGATAGAGTGGCCTACGTTACGCCCCTGTCACTTGCACTAATGCAAGCAAGGAAATGGCCCCTTAGTCTATGCTATTGTAGTTGTATACAGGAATATTCAGGGTACAATGGCCCACTCAGGTCTCCGGCCCCTGTGCCACTGCACCTGCTGTACCAATGATAGCTACACCCGTGACCGCAAGATGCCTCCACCACTGGCCTATTCAGATGTATTTATTTTTGAGGATAAATGAAGGACTCAGTTTGCTTCTACTTGGGCAGGGGTGTGCTTTAAATGAGTTGCACCAGTGTGAAGCGTTTTAAACTTGAAAATATGCCTGACACAAATGCAGTGTCCTGCATGACACCTCATGCAGCAGCCCCTCCCTAGGGCACTACCTACACCCACCCCACACCCATCCATCCATTCATTAGTCAGGTGCCCTGTTAATAACAAGCATTTCCATAGCCAATAGGTCTCGCCTTTGGGACCTTATAAGTGTTTAGTTATCCAACACGATATCCTTGGTGCAACAACATCAGGTGTTGCATAGCTAAACACTTATAAGGTCCCAAAGGCGAGACCTATTGGCTATGCCAATGCTTGTTCTTATTGTTAGTAGGGGAGAATACAACTGAACCCACCCAACCTCTTTTCAATTTTAAAGCCTCAATTTCTGTAAGGTGGGTCTTTTGTAGAAGAACCAAATCAGGGTTATAGGAAGCAAGAGGGAAAGTATTCTCTGCCTTTTAATTGGGTTATTACATCCTTTCACATTCCAGGACATAACTCTGAATTTAAAACCATAAAAAATACATAGAGAACAAAATATGCAATAGTAAAAGAGTGGAGTAAAAGAGAAGTGGGAAACCAGTAAAAAGAAGGAAAATGCACATCTAATAGGGAAAGAGGGAAGAAAGGGAGGAAGGAAAGAAAGATTAAAAGCAAGAGAAGACAGTACATGTCAAACAACGACTGCAGTACGAACCTTACAGGGAACAAGGAAGGGATGAGAAGCGGCAAGGGACAATGAAGATAGCACACCCAACAAAGGTCGACACAGCACACCAGAACCTCAATATTATAATGTAGAGATAATCAGGAGTGGGGAATGAAATATGGAGGAAAGTAGAATGATTTGAAAAAATAATATAGAGAAACGAGACATAACAACGAGGATGAATAACATAAAGCATACAACAAGTAACTATGATAATGGAAATTAAAGATCTTGCAATTAATATCAGAGGATAAGTAGGAACAATATTCTTCAGAGTAATGGGGCAAAGAGACGGGTGAGGAGATAACGGACAAAGAGAACAGTCCATCTAACAGGGTAACATACTGTAACAGTACACTAACTATCAAATAGGAACAGAAATATGAGGTAAAGTATTAGTGAACCTATAGAAAGAAACAATGAATTAAAAATAACAGTCAAGATCCAGAGGAATGATGAGCAGTCTCCATGGAAGAAGCAGAGTGAGATTGAATAAATCTTCGGAGATCAGCTGGGTCTTTAAATGTGGTAGTCTTGTTGAGGAAAGTGACTTTAAATAAACATGGATGGAACAAGCCATATGTTGCACCCAAAGAGCGAGTATCAATTTGAATTGCTAACCATCCGATCCTGAAGAAAAGCCGCAGAGCCGCTCCACCGGCGAAATGAAGACCGACGTGCTGCGGAGCCGCAACGCTAGGCGGCCATCTTAGGTCGAGGTGCGTGCGACTCCTCGAGTACATCTGTTTCTAAAGGCCACAATTATGTGCACTGTGAGTTGCCTATGTAGTATATTATGAGCTACGATGAGTAGAGATACAGGCACAGCGAAAATGTTTAGGATGCCACCATGAAGCCTTTTTGATGGAGGACGAAAGGCATTTCTTGTTTTACATAAATCTGTTTCGATCAATGTGTGCAGTGTCTAGTTACATGTTATGAGATTCAGAGAACATTTCTTTATACAAAGTGTGTTCTCAAAATGACTTATAGGGTAGCCCAAAACACTTCTGTACATATTTCAGGCTACTTTAATTAGGCCCAGTCCCACATGGCGTTTCCCCCCATCCGTTTCTGTCAGCTACAATTGAGGCATTGATTCTGCCTTACAACCTTGGGCGCAGGACCTCACGCAAGTGACATGACAGAAGTGATCTTCATCAGAAGGAAAGTAGCTAAACAAGACCAAGGAAAACTTAGAATTAACTTAATCTAACATGAAGGTGTATTATTAGTTATTGAACATTTTAAATAGCACTTTTCTTCCAACCTGTATTTGTGTGAGTGCAAGAATGTTATGAGAAGAAAAGAAATCGTATTCCACCTTCTGACAGTATACACAACATACCCACGAAAAATAATGCAAGTGCTATGCCGTGATGAGACCAGACTGGGATGCGAGCAGAGAGGCCACTCTAGGGGACATGGACTTACATAAATTGGGGGTAACTATCTCAGTGAAACTGTTTAATAGCTACTACATCACTGTTTCTGAATTGCTTTTATTAGCGTACACAAGAATATAATCACATAGAAAAGGGAAGACCTAGTACTATTTTGCTTGCATCTGAAAATAGGTGACGTAGCAATTAACAGGCAAGTTACCTGGGGCAGGATTCTCTGTGCTACAGAATACTTTCATACGTAATATCCAAACCAAGAACACGTTTGGAATTCAAATATGAAATTAAAAAATAACACGAATGCTAGCTTCAAAAATAATGGAGCACGAGGGAAAGGCAAACTAGACAGAAGACTGGAAAAAAAGCAACACTGACTCTTGCAGTAGACAGAAGGAGGATTTTGCAGCTTCCATTGACAATATCTAACCAATTAAAGGAGATTTGGGGTGCAGTAAACCTTCCTTAAAATAACCAGAAAACTGGCAAAAGAGCCCAAAGGGGCTCATTACGAGTGCCCTGTTAATCTCGGCACTGCTGTAACATGACATGAGTAAGAAATCCCATCAGGATTACAAGACCTGCAGGAACGCGGCACATCCCGAGCATTTTCACATAAACACTCCACTTGCGAAAAGCAGACAAAGTATCTTGGTTAGTGGTTCTTAAGCTGTGGTCCATGAACCTCTGGGGATCCGTGATACCAACTTAGGGGGTCCGCGACTGTGTTACAAAATTAAATAATATTAAAATGAGTATGTACACATAAAAAAGCAAAACTTAAACTGTGAACAGTTTTGTTATATTTGTGGGTTAAACAAACTGTTTAATATTTGAGCATTTGTTTGGTGTATAATTGTTCTTGTATGTTTGTGTATTGTCAGGAGGTTGAAATCATATAAGTTGCTTAGGCCAAGGGATCCCAGCTTCCAGTAATGTCTCAGTACAGTCCCTGCATTCCAAGTGAATCCCTGGCCAAAAATGTAGTAAAACATCAAATCGATGCTGCTAGAAATGTGGTTTCAGGTTGGCTAAGGTATACACCCAATCCAGGCAAAACCCATGGCTCTAGTCAGGGTAAGCTAAATACACAACTGAGATAACCTGTACTCACCGTCTGGTAGCTTGGCACAGAGGGGGCAGGTATATCAAAAGAGGCAACGTGTAAAGTATTTGTGCAAAACACACACAGTAACATAATGAATTCACCACAAAAAGACTCCACACAGGTTTATAAAAATAGTTTTCTGTATTATAACCAAAAGGAGACCAAAACGATAAAAATACAATATATGCTTTTCAAGATATGCATGTTTAAAGAGTGTAAGCAATCACAGTGCCCAACAGGTTTAAATACAGCACTTGTGTTCAATAGGTTTTCTCCAGTGACCCCAACCGGTTTGCTCTGTCACAATATCAAGGTAGAGGCTTCCTAAGGATCTGGCCCTAGGCATGTTGTCAAAGAAATTCCCAATGGGGTAAAAGTGCAGCAAGCCCCCGTTCGATCTCCTAAAATTGTGCTGCAAAGGTAGTCCCAGTTGCCTATTAGAGGGAGCGCGAGGAGTGGCAGGGACCTCTTGGGTCCGATGAAACACAGTACCTGCTCTAGGGACTTTGAAATGAGCAAGGCGGGGCACCGGTTTTGGGGCTATCAAAGCGATGTTCTCAGTTCCGGGCCACAATGAGTTAGATGTACTTGCAGCACTGCGTCCTCGTCAATGGAAGCAGGACACAGCAGTGCTCGACAATGGCACAGCGGCTTCCTTCGGTGCTGCGCTGTTGTCCAGGGAAGCCAGGCGCACACCCAGGCTCCAAGTGGAGCACAAAGCTGCCTGATCTTTCTCCCGACCAAATGCTCGCTAGACCACAGCACAAGCGGGCAATGACATACAGTCTGCTTGGGTCCAAGTGGGGCTGCCGGACACATGATCATCAGGTGAAGCAGGAAACACACAGGGTTCAAACAGATAGATAGGTGTCTGCTCTCTCTCCCAGCCAACTGCTTGTTGGACCACAGCACGAGTGGGTGATCAGGCACAGTCTGCTTGGTTTTAAATGTAGCTGCTGGACTCACAATGGCAGAGTCCCACGGCAGCAAGGGGAAAAGCAAAGGGCCATATGTATCAAACTCCCCTTTTGCGATTCCCAATTAGCAATTTTTCACAAATCGCAAATTGAGAATCGCAAAACGGTATGTAATTAAAAAATCACAAAAAACTGTGATTCAGTAAAAATCACTATTTTCATTGCGACATTTCAAATAGCAGTTCCTTATACCAAAAAATCGCAATTTTGCGAAATTGACAAGTTTGAGAATCGGAAACTCAGGTGCAGCTTCATGACATCACAACCAGGAAGTGTGACTACCCATGCTGCACTTGAGTTTCTGAAGCACAGTGAGAGAGTAGGAGTGGAGGTGAGGGAACTGTGCAGTGCAACAAACAATGGCAGACACTGGAGACATGGCCAGCCAGGACAAACAGCAGCCGGGAGAAACACAGCGAAAAACAAAACAAACGTTTTCTGAAACTGAGCTGGAGGTCCTGATCAAGGAAATGGTTGTAAGCCACGAGCACCTCTTCGGAAAGAAGTCCCTGCGGTTGCCGGAGACACGCATGAGGAGGATTTTGGCTGATATCCAGCGCAAAGTAAACGCAGTTGGCATCACCCACTGAAGCGTGGAAGATCTTAGGAAGCGCTGGTACGATATGCCCCAACGCTCCAAGGAGAAAGTCGCTGCCAGATTGGAGCAGGCCAGGAAGACTGGTTGTAATTATAATTATAATTATATAATTATAATCCACATTTGTATAGCGCACAATCACCCGTTAGGGTCTCTAGGCGCTGGGGGCCGTCGGGAAGATTAAGCAAGCTATTGCCCAGAGTCACATGGTGCTGGGCTAACCTGCCGCCGGAGCCGAGGATCGAACCCTGATCCTCAGATTCCAGCGTCAGTCGCCCTGGCCGCGGCGCCACACCTCTCCCTGGGACCTCTACTGCCACTGACTCCACACCACTAGAGGAAATGGTTGAGGGGACCCTACTTCCAGAGTGTGTAATGGGTGTGGCAGACCTGGACAGCTCCGACACCCCGGTACCAAGACA
The DNA here is from genome assembly GCF_964261635.1 of Lissotriton helveticus. Classification (NCBI taxonomy): domain Eukaryota; kingdom Metazoa; phylum Chordata; class Amphibia; order Caudata; family Salamandridae; genus Lissotriton; species Lissotriton helveticus. The sequence continues at coordinate 1,745,486,310 of NC_136065.1, forward strand.
AGGTAAGAAGCATGCCATCACACCCCTGATACCCCCCTACTACCCCCAAACACCCAGGAGAGACCCAGGGGCAGAACAAAACTAAAAGTCCAGTGCAGGTACACAAGCACATACAGGAATGCATTATGGGAGATTTAGTCACATGCACATTACAGTGGTGCATTTATACCCAGCCAGTCCCTAACAGTATGTGCGCATCAGGAAAGGCAAAATACAGACTGACAGGACCCATGAAACTCCAAACAGTGAAATTTAATGCATGACAAGTGCAAGTCAGGACAGAAAATTAATGTGTGCATTTACGTCCACAGCCATCAGAGACACAGGGAACAGTCAGTGGAGGAGAGGATGAATCCCCTAACGCAGAAGCAACAGGGCAAGAGGAGGAAACAGAGGAAGAGGGCAGCCCAGTAATCCCTCCAAAACGCAGCAGGCGGAATGTAGTGCCATCACTGCCCCCACTGGAGGATGAAGGCCAGGACACCGATGGCGAGGTCCAACCAGTCCTGGGACAGCCAGAGACACAACACCAGGCTCAAGCATGTGCTGACCCGATCCCACCAATTCCATCCAGGCGCAGGGCACATGCATTCACCAGTGTAGCAGTCCCAGGAGAGGACACAGTCTTCGGCGGGCTGGAGGGGCACATGTTGGAAGTACAGTGCCTGCAGACGAAAAACATCAAATCATTACAGAGGCAAATCAGGGTTGGCTACATGGGCATGACTGGTGCCCTGGAGGCACTCTGTGCGGAATTAAAAGCGGATCGTGCTGCTAGGTGCAGGGAGATGCAGAGCCTAAACCTCTACACCCGGGCGGTCAACCGCCTTTCCCCAGCAACCAATGTGCTGTCAAGGCACAGCATCTGTATGCAGCGTGAGGTGGCACACAACAGCCAGGACATGGCAAGGGCCCTGGTACAGGTGACATCTGCTGTGGATGAGCTGCGGGCAGCTCGCACTACTGGACCAGGAGTCCTCACTCCAACAGACAAGGACGCCCAATCTGGCAGGAGCAGCATCACCCCCCCACCCGGATAGGCGCCATCCTGAACTTCACAGTAGGGCTTCTGGGACAGGTGAGGAGGGCACTGTGCACCCCCTGCCAGGTGCTACGGGCCGACTGCACCGCATTTGAGGTGCACAAACCTGGACAAGGAGATGGGTGCATCAACCCAGTATACATGGACACTTGCTCCTGATTTTTCAATCGCACTGTGATCCTAACATGTGCTGGCAATTTGACGATACACTGTGTACTACACAGGCTGTGTGCCGTCATTAATCCTAAAGTAAAGGAAATAAAACACAGTCTCATAACTGATATTTAGTATTCTGTCATATTTTATTACCTAGAAATAGTTCTGTGTAATCTCATCTTACCTCTGGCTCCAGTAGCTGCACCAATTACACCGGCTGGCATGCGTTCTGCCCCTCCTCATCTGATGAATCCGATTCACTGAGCTCCACTGGTGTGCCTTTCCTGGTTGCGATGTTGTGTAGCATGGCACATGCTACCACTATCTTGCAACAGGTCTGGGGGCTGTATTGTAGTGCCCCTCCACTCTTGTGTAGGCATCTGAATCTGCTCTTGAGTATCCCGAAGGTCTGCTCAATGGTGCGCGCTATTCACCTTTTGAATCAGGAGCGTGGCCACATTCATTAAAATGGTTCTGGGTGGACCTCTACCTCCTGTTTTAACCTCACATTTGCACATTCCACATCTACACTCACTAGGCCCCTTGCATGCACTGCACCCTACAGCAAAGGAAAAAAGATCTCTGCCAAAATGCCCCAACACGGGTGCTGTTCAGGCAAGGCAGCGCCGACCCGATAAGGAGCAGACCCAATGATGAAGCAAGACACTCCGCTGATCGGGTGTGTGAGGGTCCCTTTCCGAAAGGAGGAAATCTCCTCTTTCCTCTAGTGAGTACTTTACATCGACCGCCAGTGTTCATTAGGAACTGCATACCACTCTGTTTTTGCATCATACTTGGGTCTGTATGCTGGACCTAGTTAAATATAGCCCTTAGTCCCCCCTTTTTGTACAATAGGGGTAATAATGCACAGATTTCTACAGCTAGAAAAAACAGTCCTGGCAAAAATCTGGTACTATCCCCACAAAAGATGGTCATTTCTTACAATTATGGAATTCAAATGACAAATAGAGAGGCAGACCACCAACTATACAAGAAATCTCTACTAGAAATGTACAGCACAAGTGTTTCATACATTTCATCCAACTATCATTTAGACGACATTTCAGTTGTTGAGGAGAAATGGTGCCCAGATTTCAAATAATAATGCTGTATTAAGCCAAACGAAAACGAATGCAATTATTTCTTTGAGGAATTCAGATCAATTCTAGCAAAAGTGAAAGAGGGAGTGAAGGCTTAACACACATATCTAAGGTTCCTAAAGCCCAGACTCATATATTTGTAGACAGAACTGGACAATAATTCTCATATACACACTAAGCAGTATACATAGAATAGTGCAGCAGGTGCAGTGGAACCTTGGCACAGGGGCTTAGGTGGCTCACTGCATTCCAATTGAAGCTGTCTGATTTTTTACTTCCGAACCACAGAGTGGCATTTAATGATCCTTGTTTGCTTTAGGGCCAATGACTCTTTTAGTTTAACCATGCATCATGCGATGAAGAGCAAACAAGAATTGTAAAACATAATTATTACTTGCCTTCCAATAACACTTTTGTTATTTCTAAACAACATAAATAACAGATGATACTCTTGTCAAATGCTATGGTACTGATTTTACTTACCTCAAAAGGATGGATATTCCTTTCTGGGATCCAAAAGAATGATCATAAGGTAATCACATTTGTCATTTAACTGAGTGAACAACCCTGCTGGCATGATTCAAAGAAATATAGATATAGACCGGGGAGGGATGGTTTGATCATAACTGATCGTTCCGGGGAGGGATGGTTTCATCATAATTGCTCGTTAGAGCATCGGAAATTGTTGGTGGCATTGAAACAAGACCCAGTGGATAAGTCTGTCGTGCCAGCTCTAAGGAAAAGCCTATAAAGTAGCCCTACAGGAAAGAAGATGAGAGATTAGATGCGAGGCTTTGAATGACCTAATATCTATTGATGTTCTTAAAAACAGCTCCAAATTTTGGGCAGTGGTCAATACAACTTTTTTTCAAGATTCTTGCAATAGCCAATTAGATTGGGGTATCCAAGAACAAGTTTGGTGTTCCCAATTTAAGTCAGTGTATGAAGGAGCAGACCCGGAAGGGGTGGTTAATTCCTTACCCGTGCATGACGCTTATACTCTATCGGTCACTGAGTCAGAAGTGGCAGAGGCCATTAGCCAGATGACATGTAACAAGGCTCCCAGACCAGATGGCGTCCCAGCTGACCTTTTTAAATCTGATGTCAAGACATGGTCTAAGGTTCTGTGTAATGTTATTAATAAGGTTTGCAAATCAGGATTGCCGGGTACCTGGTTTGAATCAGTAATAGTACCTATTTTTAAAAAGTGAAATAGAGAGGACCCAGTTGTTACCGGCCCATTTCCCTTATTGATTCTGCTGTTAAGGTGCTTGGTCGGGTGGTTTTAAGTAAGCTCACTGGGTGGCTGGCAGAAACTAATACCCTCTCAGGCCTACAATTTGGTTTTAGGAAAGGGCGGGGCACAATCTATCAAAGCCTCAACCTACAACTTTTAATTGGAAAGTACACAATCGCCAAAAAGGGCACCCTATATTTAGATTTTATGGACCTTTCCTCTGCCTTTGACCGAGTAAACAGGTACAAACTATGGGTGATGCTTCTTAATTTGGGCGTAGATAAAAAATTTGTGTACTTCCTCTCTGACCTGCACAGGGACCGATCAGCTACCGTGAGATACGACCGTAGGGGTAATTGTACAGGGAAGATTCTTATTGTCAATGGTGTTAGGCAGGGGTGCATTTTGGCCCCCCTGCTCTTTACCCTATACATTAATGATTTAAGTTTAGTTTTATCCGAAGCGTGCAAGGATATACCGAGGGTAGGCAAACGATTAATCCTGCTGTACGCGGACGATGCCGCCCTTTTAGCACGTACTGCGGTAGGGCTGCAAAGCCTTTTAAATTCTATTTCTGTTTTTATGAAATCCATAGACCTTAGTGTCAACTTCTTGAAATCACACGTCATGGTGGTTGGCACCAAAGTGAAAGGGGTAAAGACCTTGCATTGCGAAGGGAATGTGCTGTCTAGGGTATCTACTTTTCCATACCTAGGCGTTATCTTTGACGACGAAGGCACATGTTCACCCCAAATATTAGCGAAACGAAATTTATTGGCAAGATCCACTTCAGCTGTTTTGGGTTTTGCCCGTAAACTGGGAGTTAAACCGATTCAAGCGCTGTTAAAGATATATGATGCAAAATGTATTTCCCTTGCAATGTATGGGGCAGACCTTTGGGGTTTTAAGAATGCAAAGGCTATTCAAGTGGTGGAGGATACGTTTTTGAAAAGTATTTTATCTGTCCCTCAATTCACATCTGGCTACATTGTCCACTAGGAGTGTGGAGTCGGTTTTGTGGAGGATCGAATAGCTATTGCCCCACTTTTAAAATGGATCTCTATTTGGCTACACCCTGACCTAGAACTGAATCAGGAAATCCTTAGAGATTGTTTATCACATGATTTTGGGTGCCGTATCCCCTGGCTGAGTTATGTTTATAAGTTATCTATCAAACTGGGACGATCAGAACTGTTTAACTCGCCTGGGAAGCTGGTGAAAGGGGACATTAAGTGGGTCAAGGAATCTTATAAGTTAGTGGCCTGCATGGCCAGAGAGGATAGAGAGCTGGTTAAACCGACTGTAAGGGCTCATCAATTGTTAAAAACATCTTGTGCTATTGAACCATACATGAAAATTGTAAATAACTCTAATCATCGGTTTTTTTATTACTCAGATTCAGGTTTAATCAATTTCATTTCCTCCTTGGTGGATCTCCGGGGTGGAAAAGGGAGGAATATTTAGGGATTTTCTCTTGTGATGGCTTCTCCACTAAAGACACAATGCACTTTATCTTTTTTGTGAGCACTTTCTTCATATCCGTAAGCGTTTTAATATCCCTCTTTTAAAAGACAAAGGTTTTACTCAAGTTAAACCAGCTCTCCATTATTTGCAGCTACTCTCGAATGTATGGGAGATTTTTAATATCGCTAACTTCCTCACCGTGGCTGTAAGATTAAAGAAAAAAATCAGATGGGACTAGTTAAATGTGATGATTTAGCCGAAATTAATTGATGTGGAGGATGTTTTTTTGAATACTTACCTGGTTTTAAAAGGATGTTTTTAAACAAAATGATAATAGGTACTGTAAGCATTTTTAGCCTGTATATTTTTGCTGTGTTTCTATGGCTTATTGTTAATAATTTTTGTCTTGACATAAATTGTTTAGTATACTTTTATGGTTTTATTATGAACCGAATAAAGTATTTTGACTGACTGACTGCATCATGCGATGGAGAGCAAACAAGAAATGATAAAAATAATTATTACTTGCCTTCCAATAGCACTTTTGTTATTTCTAAACAACATAAATAACAGATGATACTCTTGCCAAATGTTATGGTACTGATTTTACTTACCTCAAAAGGATGAATATTCCTTTCTGGGATCCAAAAGAATGATCATAAGGTAATCACATTTGTCATTTAACTAAGTGAACAACCCTGCTGGCATGATTCAAAGAAAATAATAGATAAAGAGTGAGATACTCAACAAGGTTAAACATTATTAGAGTCCTAGGGACCAATCAGGGGCAATAAGTCAGAAATTTACAACACATGGTATAAATCCCAGCGCTGAGATGCCCAAGGGTAGTCACACGCTCTAAAAATCCCATAAACATAAACATAAACATAAACAAATGTCCAACTTTTTATTGTAATTGTCTCTTAAATGTTTAGTTTTTCATAACTGCTCATATCTACAACATTTACACAGGCGCAATTTCCATTTGGTTGCAAACTAAACATATCAATCAGGTAATGACAAAAACAACACCATCAACAGCTGACCACAAGTTCAGCACATCAAATCCTAAGTTTTCTTAAGCTTTGAGAGTCTTGTGGAGCCACTTCCAGAGCTTGCCGCAGTTAAGCTCTACTGGAAACCAGAAACATAATACTTATACGAAGGAGAAGGTGTACCAAAAACAGAGTAAATGTCCTTCAAACATGTCTGAAAAGTATCCTTTTATTGTTGTTGACAGTAAAACATGGGTGTCAGCCAACGCGTTTCATTCCACTGGGGGAATTTCAACAGGGCTCTTTCAATAATATGTAGTGTAATATATCCGTCCTCAAAGTCAAATTATATCCAAGATAGAAATAGATATATCACAACGAGGTGTAGTATGTCAGGGCCCTATGTTAAAATTGTATCCAGTGTCGCGGTAAGGAATAATGATGCAAGAATCTGGCACTTGGGTAGCAATGGTATATAAGTTGAATATGTAGTTTACACAGAAAAAGGCTCCAAACTGCCAGTAGCAAATTATAGACCAGTATCCTTGATACGATACATCCTCTACCTGTGATCACTTCTTCACGCCATTCCTGACTATCAATAACAATAAAAGGATACTTTTTGGACACGTTTGAAGGATGTTTACTCCGTTTTTGGTGCACCTTCCCTTTCATATAAGGATAAACATATAAATCAATCAGTGTTTATAAAGGGCGCTACTCACCCATTAGGGTCTCAAGGCGCTGGGGGGAAAGAGGGTTGCAGCTTCGTTGGGGTCATTCGAAGAGCCAGGTCTTGCGTTCTTTCATGAATTGGTCTAGTGTTCTCCAGAGGTGGAGGGCGGGCTTGTTCCATCTCTTGGCTGCAAGGTGGCAGAAGGACTTTCCACCCACCGTGTTCCTGTAGAAGCGTGGGACGGTGGCTAGGGAGAGGTCGGCTGATCGTAGGTTTCTCTTGGGTACGTGGAAGGAGAGGAGTTTGCTGAGGTATTGAGGTCTGATGTTGTGGAGGGCCTTGTATACATGCATGAGCAGCTTGAAGTTATCCTTCTTTTAACAAGGAGGCAGTAAAAGTCACGGAGGTGTTGGGTGATGTGGTTGTGCTTTGGGATATCGAGGATTAGTCTGGCTGCACCATTCTGGATGGTCTGGAGTTTGCAGAGGAGTTTCTTATAGATTCTGGCCTAGATTTTTTACATAGTATGCGAAGGGTTTTGAAAATGCGGAGGAGACGGCAGTGATCTGGTGAGTCCAGTATGATGCCGAGGTTGCGGGCATGGTTTGTCAGAGTGGGTGGGTTTCCGAGTGAAAAAGGTGAATAGCGTGCACCACTGTTATAAGGTTACAGGGAAATGCACTGTTGAGGTCAACATGTTTCTTGCCATTAAATCCAGTAGAAGGCAATTCTTCAGGACCGATGTAGGATCTATCTACACTTTTTGGTGGTGGTCCTTAATTACAAAAGTAAGTGACCACGCATACAGCACCCTAAAAAGTGGTACCTTTAGATCTAGAACATCAACCTGTAAAGGAAAAAAGTCATAGAGATTTACTAAGACATTGCGAACAACCTCTACAATGATACATTGTTCAGTTAATAAAAAAGCATTTAAAATTGCGTAAATGGCATGCATCACACTCTGGTGTTTGTGACCATGCACTTGGCGAATGAAAACTAGCTAAACCACCCGGTGTCGTCCCATGGTGAGGGGGTGGAGCCAAGGATGAGGTCTTCTGTTTTCTCTGAGTTGAGTGTCAGGCAGCTGTTCTTCATCCAGATTGCAACGGCTTCCATCCCTTCATCCCTTCTTGGAAGTTACATACTGAATGTCATGAAATACTGAATTAGCACATCTAGCTTTTTATTTTAGTTTCTTCATAAGGAGAATATTTTTTCCAGAGTTAAACCCCTTACCTAACCCATTGATTGTTTTATTGTGTTTTCCTCTACTCAATCTCACAGTAGAATCTCTTACAACAGAATGTTTTCAAGCGTTTACTGGAAGCACTGTATTTGTGACTTTCAACATTTCATCACACTGACCGAATTTTCATGTTGCCAAATTCCATTTGTGAGGATGAAATTGTACCAGACTGGTTTCCTGAACCAGGATTCTGTTTTGGTTCTCCACATGACACAGTATTTCCACCACAATTATAAGTATATTTGAATAAAAATCATAAAGCACATTTATATATTCATAGTGTGTATTTTTGAGTGTATCTCTGCTTGGTGAAAAGAGTTCTGGAACTCACTAAGAACAAATACTCCTGGAAGTTTTCAAGTGGTTGATGGATTACAATAGGGGTGGTAGTAACTGGTGTAATGTTCTCGAGCAGAATTACTCGCTATTAATGACAAATAACTCATAATTATGCATAATTATGTGAGAAGCGAAATCTGGCATTTAGAGCTATTTGCACCCTCATGTCCAAACTGGGCCTGAGGATGCATTGGGTGCCAATAAAATGGCACTAAATGCTACAGGACACGAACAGCAGTAGCCAGCAGCCACTCACTCTCTCTTAGCTCATTGTTCCTGTGCTCCTATGGTAGGATTTTTATTCCAAATTACATTCAATTATGTTGATATGAAAAACAATGCAATCATTGATGAAAATAAAATCAGGTCCTTATTCACAAACGTGATTCTATGGTAGGATTTTTATTCCAAATTACATTCAATTATGTTGATATGAAAAACAATGCAATCATTGATGAAAATAAAATCACGTCCTTATTCACAGAATTGAACTTTGTGAACTCCACATCAACCTCCACTCGCACATTAGTAGTCACGCAGGCCCTGAGACCATAGCCCGGGATTGCTGATTGATAGGTCACAGGAGGGAGAGTGTGTAGGTGGCAAGCAAACACTCAGGTAGGAAACTCTTGATAAATCCCAAGGATAGGCGCATCCACTATACAATGATCAACGGGGATTGCTGCAATAGAGCACACATGGCCAGAGGGGTATGCGCGCTCCTAAAACACCAATCAAAGTCAGATGCCACATGAGTTGGGAACACATAGACAATCAGGACCTGGCATAGGCAGCGATCACGCCCTAACCAAGCCATACATCTGGACAGGTTATCCACTAGCCACATTGGGTCCACAAGAGGTCAAGACCCACCTGTGGTAGCCATTCAACAATTAATTTATGATACCAAAGGCAGCAACCAACATTCCTCACCATATATGGGACACCGGAAACAATTATAACCCATCATGTTTTATATAAAAGAAGGACGGAGACTGATTGTCAATTGAGACAGTCCTCAGAATTTGTGCCTGGACCTGTTCTCTCAGCCGTATTGTTTAACTAAACAAACTGTTCCTTTTTGCCAAACGCCTCTTGTCTTCTGTTTTTAAAAGGATTTCGAACTCAAGTAACATTTTGGTGAGCCAGATAGGAGGGATTGGGACCTCATACCAACTGCAGTCGAAGTAAGGAGATCCCACCCGGACAAATTCATGATTGTGCAACAAGAAAGGTGAGCAGACAATGCAATGGATTGAAAGTTCTGCTGAATCTCCAGGACGAAGGTCCATCCTGAAGCAGCGGTCCCAGAGGGCATGAACATTTGGCATATGGTAAACTAGGGAGAGGCTTCAAAAGACAACCTAAGCACTTGTCCCACTGAACTGACAGGGTCTGGCATAATACCTATTGAATCAGTCATAAGGCAGCCTTGGAGCCGTTCTCACAGAGGTCACCTTTTTTTTAGATCTAAGTATGCTAGTTTAACTCTCAGGATGTTGATTTTTGCAATATAACTATCCTGATTGGGTGGAGTTGATATTTAACTTGCATAGTTTTTTAGTTCAATGATTTCTCAGTGCTTAGAGGTATCTGGGAGGCAGATTTTCCATAAGGTGCCTCAGTGTGGCAACGTAAGCCCTTTGGCTGCGCCACGCTGCAGCACTTTCAGAGCACAGGAATGCAACATATTTACAATGCTAAGTTGCATTCCTGTGCTCTCCCCTGCACTGGCGCACAAACAGCTGCCATGCACCGGCACAGGCACCCTTGCACCATGATGCAAGGATGCCTGTGTCATGGGGAGATTGTTTTTGTGCAGGAAGGGGCAATCACTGCACGCATTTTCCTCTTTCAACGGGTGCTGTAGAATGCAGCACGCATTGAAAGATGAAAAAAATTAGAAGAAATTAAAACATTTCTCCTCATTTCGCTTCGCTACGCCACCCCTAGGGTGGCGTAGCATACTGACGCATTTCCAGGTTCACGAATCCTTGTAAATCTAGGAATGTGTTTGGTTCCATGGGTGTTGTGTGGGAAAACCCACAGCAACACCCATGATGCAAGGATGCCTGTGTCATGGGGAGATTGTTTTTGTGCAGGAAGGGGCACCTTCCTGCATGAAAACAATCACTGCATGAATTTTCCTCTTTCAACATTCAACGGGTGCAGCAGAATGCAGCACGCATTGAAAGACATAAAAATGAGAAGAAATGAGAACATTTCTCTCGTTGCGCCTCGCTACACCACCCATAGGGTGGCGTAGCATACTGACGCATTTCCAGGTTTACCCATCCTCGTAAATCTAGGAATGTGTTTGGTTCCATGGGTGTTGTGTGGGAACACCCACAGCAACACCCACGGAACGCCCGTTTCACCCAAAGTGCTGCATGTAAAGAGGCCGTATTTACAGGGACAGGGAAAGCCATGCAGGTTGGCTTTTCCAGGTCTTGTAAATATGGGGCAGTGTAATGCGCTGCCATTGCATCACAAAATGTGACGTACTGGCAGCGCAAGGGGCTTGTTAATCTGCCCCTTGGTGTTTAACAGGGTGAAATTCGGATATAGGGAAAAATTGTAGCCAGGAAACTGGTATAACTTTTGTGTAGCAAAGAAGGGCTGGTGATTCCTGAGTAATCACGATATGGTTACTATGATTACCATCTTCGTCTAGGGGTGGATATTGCCAGACTGTCCAGCTCACTTAGAAAGGTGTTACACGCAAGCCTTCTCTTTTTAGAGGATAACGTGCTGAGAACATACTATTGACAAAGTAATTTTTTCTGTCAACCATTATTGAGCTGTATCATGTGCGTAATGATGTTGGATTGAGTGTTGATTACAAATTGCATTGTGTGAAAAGAATCGTGCAAATATTATTCTAACACCTCACATATTTGCCCTATGTTTTAATGCTACATATGCATTTGTTAACTTGTTTTTATCGAAATGTACAGTCAAACCGTTTGATGCACAATTTGATAAAGCGCTGTACTCCTAACATGTAATTTGTAAGAGTGCACAACATACTTTTGCTCCTATGATAAAACAAACAAAACTATAAAACGTAATGTGAGTTGTATTTATCCAAATTACTAAACTTGCCATGGATTCCCAATTAATGCATATGGCAGATAGGTTCCCCAAACAGATAAAAAGAATTACTGTTTTGCCAAAAGTGGCATTTACAGACAAAGGCACACATATTTCCCTGGCCTAAGGAGGGAACATTTGACACAAATCAGGACCTAGCATAGGCATACTAAAACAGATATAAAGACTAAATATGTAGGACAAAAGAAAGACAAAAGAGAGTCAACATAAGAATTATAGGCCATCGTTGAAGAAGCTAATATCGATAACCAACAATAGTAGGAGCCGACGAACCCCCACCAAAAAAAGGTCTCTTAGGTCTAAAACAGAGAAAGCCAAAAGCAAGCAAACTCAATTGCCTCCAGTGCAGCCCAAGTAGCTAGGGAAGGTCCGTAAAAGCTTGACTCCCCGTCAACCACGCTCAACATGTAACACCTCAAAGGTGAGTAAAACACAAACTCTCACTGGTTCAGGTGAGCATACATGAATTTTAAGAAAGTTTGTGGTGGTTGTCGATAGTGACACAGTGAGCGAGAGAGAGAACGATAGCTCCAGTTCCCTAGAAACTGATGATGAGGGTGGGGCTACAGGACTTGCCCAGCTAGCCAAGGAGAAAACAGAGAGTGAATTTAAAGGTGAAGCCAGGCCAACAAAAGCAGCGCTTAGCTCAGAGCAAAAGTGACAGGCGGGACAGCACGAGAAAGAGAGGCGTGAGCTGATGTTCAAGAGAGAAAGGGCATGCAACAAAGAGTTAGAACAAGAGTACAGGACAGCATGCTTTTCACATGAGGGAAGTGGGGCCAGAAACAGGGCACAGTGCTGGGAAGAGTAAGAAGTAGATGAAAGGCTACTAGCAGGGCTCAGAACCACACCATCCAGTCGACAAAGTAGAGGGCCTGACCAATAAATAAAGGACCGAGGCAGCCCAGTACTCACCGACTTGAGACATAGGAAAAACAAAATGGCACCTGTGCATACACATAAGGGAAGCAGCAACTAGGATTTGCACTGTTTTGCACAGGTGCACAACGGAGATAAATGAACCCCGAGGCACATAATAGCCAAAAAGGAAAGCAAGACGTTTGTGTACCCATTTTCCGACCTATTAGCAGATTGGACTGAGGAGAGGGACCAATATGACAGGTCTTGGCTGAGGGAAGGATTGTTTGAGCCATAGTACATGGCAGTAGTGGAGGATTGCATCAGGCATGAAGGAGGAAACCTCAGTTGGAATATCCTCTACATGCATCAATGCCTTGCAAGATGAGAGCGCTATGTTGAGGAGAGTCATAGAGTCATCTAGAATGAGAATGTGCCCCTTACTGCAGAAGGGCGCAGTGGGGATTGTATACGTGCCATGGGCCTAGATGAACAAAGATGGTTTGGGAACAAAGTTGCTGTCATTGCTGGATAGGGGCAGGGAAATGGATTACATGCTTCAAGAAAAACACTGCAGGTATCAGCGTAGCAATAGGTGACATTATGATCCTGCTAAGCTGTCTAATTGGGGAGCAAACAAATGTGGTGTACACGCAATCTTGCATTCAAGCAATCACGCTAACAAATACCCAGCATGATGGGCCACAATTAATGCGCACAGGCACCAGATATGGACCGACCTCAGAGAAATACTCTCTGGCTGCGCACAAGTAGGAGGGCTAATGGCAGAGATCATGAAGCCAGAGGAAAGCATAAACAATTTCCTAAATAGAATGATGGAAAGATGAGGACAGGACAGCTGTGGGCCAACATGGGCCCACAAGTCACATTTTTCTATAATATTTAAGAAAGGATTACCCTCGGAGATACAGAGCGGGCTGAATAGCTCAGTTGGTTGATGTTGGACTTGGCACTTTTTGCAGGGTCATCCCTGAACTTTTTGCCTTCCTCCAAGCCTTTTTTCTGACATGGTGTTGGTTGTTCTAGGACTCTGGGCACTTTAGCACTGCTGTCCACTGTAAAGTGCGTGTGCTCTCTGTGGTAAACATCATAAGATTGGTCTACACCTGATTGGCATATTTAATTTACCTGTCAGTCCCTTGTAAAGTGGTATCTATGATCCCCGGGGCCGTTAAATTAAATTCTTCTGCAGTGTTGATTTCGCAACCCACCAAAGTAGCCCTTCAAACCTGTCTCAGGCCTCTGCCATTGCAGGGACTGTGCGACGCAGTGTCACTGCCGCTGTGACAGGACACCTAAAGTGTGCGCGATGTCTGTGACCCCCCTTTTACTGCATGTCAGTAACCTCTAAGGTAGGCCCTAGCTAGCCCTATGAGCAGGGTGATTGTAGGCAAAGGTAGGACAAGTACCTTAAGTGTGTGACATGTCCTGGTAGTGACAAACAGCCATTTTGATTACTCAATGCTGTGAGGCTGCACTCTCATAGGAATGCATTGGGGATTCCCTGATAAGTGTTTTAGTGGTTATTCCTGATATGAGAGGGGCAGCGTGGTCAAGTTTGGTATGTTTGGAATAGTGATAATAAATGCTGCGCAATTGTGTGCGCAGATTTATTATCACTATTTTAGAAATGCCACTTTTAGAGGTTGGCATTTCTGTGTGCTATGTGTCTGCCTGCCTGATGTGGATTGCATGTCGGGCTCTGGAGTGACAGGGGATGGTGAGGTGTGTGTGGCTGCAGGGAGGACAGGATGAGTCAGCACTATGCTAAATGGGAGATCTGCATTTGGAGCAGTGGGACGAGTAGTCCCCTGACCCTGAATAGGTCTGTGCCTGCCTAGGTGAATGCTGGCTCCACCCCCCTGTGCAGTGTCTGATGACCAAGCCCCCACCTGGCAAAGAGATAGAGGAGCTCTGTTAACAAAGTGCTCCAAAGCCCCCCAGAACCAGTTGAGGCTGATTCCCTCAAGCCCTGTGCCAAGGGCAGAACAAAGGAAGATGCTGTATAAGTACTGGGGCTGTGACCTCATGTTGGTGTTGTGCTTACCTGTGACTTGGGGGACCTGCTTCTGCTGGGCTTCGGGAGGAACCGCCACTAAGAAGAGCCCTGTGAGCTGGTCTGCCTGGGCCCAGCCTTGTGCCCCTGAAACTTTTCCTAGACGTCTTGTGAGCGCTGTGTCCTTGTTGCAGGACAGGAGGAGTGGAAAAGGGCCATCGCACCACGAGCGGTGACCTGGAAGGCAGGCAGGCTGCCTGACTGTGGGAGTAGCCAAGATCCGGAAGCTGACAGCCGGCCGGCCAGTTGGAGGAGAGGCGGTGCGACGACAAAATACGGCCAACAGTGTCTGCAGGAGAGCAGGGCCCCATGTGCTAGTGGGAGCCCCGCACGTCGTCAGAGGAAGACAGAGCCGCTCAGAAAGGACTGGAGAAGTGAGGAGAGGCCCCGGGAGCAGGGGCCCACCGAGGCACATGGTCGGTGGCTTCCTGCCGTGTCAGAGGAGTCAAAGAGAGACCTGGTGAGTGGGGCTTGAGTTTGCACAAAGTGGTGCCAGTGCTGCTTCCGCAGCTGCAGCGCAGGAGCGCAGGCAACTGCAACGTGGCAGCAATTTTTTGTAGGAGCCCCAGAGAGGAGGCTCCCCAGGCACAGTTAGTGCTAGTGCTGTCCATGTTCCCCAGCTGCACCGCCAGAGCGCAGGCAGCTGCAACGAAGCAATATTGCTTTTAGAGTCCCGGGGGGCTCAGGAGGAACGGCTGTGCCAAAGGTGATTCGCAGCTGCACCGCGAGAGCGCGGGCCGCTGCAACTGGGGCAGTCACTAAGAGGTGATAAGTGAGGGGTGAGATGCACCCCACGCACCCAGGGCGCTACATAGAATGCTTTTGCTCCTTTGGGCAGCTAGAGGGCCAGTGGAACATCCTACAGTAGAGCCCTGACATTTTTGGACATAGAACATTGGGCCCCAGAGGAAGACCAGTTGGCCTGGGGTCAGTGTTGGTAGGGCTCAAGGCCCTAATGAGATGCCTACAATGGTTATGCATAATGTGTTTATGCATATGGTTATGCATAATGTGGTTATGCCTAATGTGATGCAGACATAATGTGTTTAACCGTGGGCAGAGATCTGGCATATGGATTTCCTCTCGCGCTGCTGGAGAGGAGAGGTAGCCCACACGCATTGTGGGGATTCCCCCGCAATGCCCAGAGTTATGGCTGGAGCCCTCCCAGCATGTTGGTGCCAGCGTGGTTCAGGGGGGGCCTACCCCTTGGTTTTTATGCCAATTTAGTGGGAACCCACCCTGCATTATGCTTTTCTAGTGGGAGCCCATCCCGCATTCTTGTCTGCGTGGAAAAGGGCCGTCGCACCACGAGCGGTGACCTGGAAGGCAGGCAGGCTGCCTGACTGTGGGAGTAGCCAAGATCCGGAAGCTGACAGCCGGCCAGCCAGTTGGAGGAGAGGCGGTGCGACGGCACAATCCGGCCAACCGTGTCTGCAGGAGAGCCCCGCACGTCGTCAGAGGAGGACGGAGCGGCTCAGGAAGGACTGGAGAAGTGAGGAGAGGCCCCGGGAGCAGTGGCCCACCGAGGCACATGGTCGGTGGCTTCCTGCCATGTCAGAGGAGTCAAAGAGAGCCCTGGTGAGTGGGGCTTGAGTTTGCACAAAGTGGTGCCTGGGCTGCTTTCACAGCTGCAGCGCAGGAGCGCAGGCAGCTGCAACGTGGCAGCAATTTTTTGTAGGGGCTCCCCAGGCACAGTTAGTGCCAGTGCTGTCCATGTTCCCCAGCTGCACCGCCAGAGCGCAGGCAGCTGCAACAAAGTAATATTGCTTTTAGAGTCCTGGTGGGGGCTCAGGAGGAACGGCTGTGCCAAAGGTGATTCGCAGCTGCACCGCGAGAGCGCGGGCCGCTGCAATGGGGACAGTCCCTAAATGGTGATAAGTGAGGGGTGAGATGCACCCCACGCACCCAGGGCGCTACATACAATGCTTTTGCTCCTTTGGGCAGCTAGAGGGCCAGTGGAACATCCTACAGTAGAGTCCTGACATTTTTGGACATAGAACATTGGGCCCCAGAGGAAGGCCAGTTGGCCTGGGGTCAGTGTTGGTAGGGCTCAAGGCCCTAATGTGATGCCTAAATGGTTATGCATAATGTGTTTATGCATATGGTTATGCATAATGTGGTTATGCCTAATGTGATAGACATAATGTGTTTAACCGTGGGCAGAGAGCTCCGCTCCGCCCGAAGAGTGTGTGGAGTTTTGCCTACTCCGTGTTCCGCAGAGAACGCATAGTAGGCAAAACTCAGCAGCTCCGCAGCGGAGCGGAGTTGGCCCGCCGCCCACCTCCACCCCCTATTATTAATATAGCTTATAAGCATATTAAAAAGACTTACCTTTAAACCTGGGTGTCCCAGGGCTGCCCTTCTCGTCTTCTTCGGCATTAAAAATACTGATAATAAAACTGCATATGCACGCACGCCTGCGCATGCATATTTCTTACGAGCCTGCGCATGTGTAGTTGTATTATAAGTATTTTTGACGCCGAAGAAGCCAATAAGGGCAGCCCGGGGACGTCGCGGTTTAAAGGTAAGTCTTTTTAAAATACTTTAAAGTTATAATAATACTAGGGGGGTGGAGGCAGGCGTCGTAGTTTGTTGCCAACACCGTGGCGGACTGAGTTAAGGTCAGCTGTCTGTTGCACTATGTTGCTGCTTTTGTGGGCTTATGGAAACTTATTTTAAATTCTCTACTGCTGCTAAACTTTTAAACTCTGTTTTAATTGGGGACACTTACTTGTGTTTTGCTCTTCAGGCCAGTCTACAATTTGTATCACTCCCGCCCGTACCGCCGTGGCTGACGTGCCGATTGAGCGGTGGGGGTGGCTGTTGCTCTCTGACTCTCATGATCAGCATTTCCGGGTTTATTTGTCTTGATATACCCATGCCGTGGCGGACGCGCTCAGCGGGCACGCCGCTGGCGTGCCAAAGTCGCACCTAGAGCAAGCCCGTCCACGCCAGGATGTCGCCAGATGCCAGGCTTGCTGCCAGTTTTGCTAAAGACATAGTCCGGTACTCTGGGGTTGACCACCTTGAGATTACTAAGGTTGCCAACCTTGCAGCCACTAGGAGGGCCCTTTTTGTTGTCTATCCTGTGGCTATAACTCCTGGCCACTGTTGTACCCCATCAGCCCCTTACTGACCACAGATCTGCGATTAAACTTCTGAGCCTAAATTGTCGCTCATTAGTTAAACATCACTTGGATGTCTATGGCCACTTCACACTGATTCCCCAGATGTCCTTTTTTTGACCGAGACGTGGTTAACCGAGGACACAGTGGTTGAACCTGGCCTGGCTCTTCCCCGGGGATATAGCATCTTGACACTAAACAGAGGCTTTAGGGGGGTGGTATAGCGGTAATATTTAAGTCAGGCTACATGTGTTCCCTGGTAAAGGAGTCTGTGGAGGGGTGTGAATGTGGACTCTTCCAGATCTCGTTTCACGCCAATTATACTATGACCGGGCTGTTAATCTACCGCCCGCCAGGACCCTCTAAGGAGTTTAGAGCCGCTCTCGTCGAAGTTTCAAGTTCTCTAGCAATGAGAGCTTCTAATTTCAGTATCATTGGCGACCTGAATTTACATCTGGATAATACTCATGATGTAGAAATCACCAACTTTTTGGCTGATATGGCAGCTTGCCAGCTGTCCCAACGGGTCTAGGGATCGACATACTCTGCTGACCACTTATTAGACCCGGTCTTTTCTAACCTATCCTCCTCACGGACCATGCCCCATCCCCAGTATGCTGGGCTGATCAATTTCTAGTGTCTATGACACTAGCTGATGTCGAGCCGGTTAAGAGGGTACTCAAAAAACTCTCCTTTAGGTGTCCATGGCATACATTTGATATTACCCAATTTAATGAGCTCCTTTCTATCACCACGCCTAAGACGCCGCCTAACCCTGTGCTGGCTGATAGAGCTTTTTTGAACTTGATTGTTTATACTCTGGACTTCCTGGTTCCTGCCAGGTGGTCTAAGTGTCGTGGCACTAAGGCTAGTGCATGGTACAATGGCAGGTTGGCATCCCTGCGGAGAGGTTGTAAAAATTGGAACGTGCCTGAAGAAGAGACTACGATCCATTGCTAAAGAGATGCTACCAGTTAGCAATTAAGAAATATCATAATGCGATCCAATCTGAGAGGGCAGCCTACTACTCAGATGTGATCAGAAACAGTAGCAACCCATTTAAAAGTGTCTTCTCCATAGTAAAGGATCTTAAAACCTCGACAGATACTCTTACACCCTCTGTAATATCAGATGTTCAATGTGAGACCCTTGCTTCCTTTTTTGTGAAGAAGGTAGACACAATATATGGCTCCTTCCCTCAACAAGTGGTTCAGAAGCGTTTTAGGTCTGGATCATCTTGTAATCATACGTTGGGTGCCTTTCCACCTATTTCTCAAGAGGCTTTAGTAATGCTCTGCCTTAAGATTAAATCTGGCTCTCCTGCTGACCCCCTTAAGCCGGATCAATTTCTGAAATCATTGCCTGTGTTTCTATCATTTTTGAGCCATTTGATCAATCAGTCCCTGCTTGCATCAACGGTCCCTAATGCTTGGAAGCAAGCGAGGGTGATCCCCTATTGAAAAAAACCTGAGCTTGACACCACCAAACCAGAGAACTTCTGTCCCATCTCTCTCCTACCTTGGGTCTCCAAAATGTTGGAATCCTACATTAATTCCATACTTGCAGGTTATCTGGAGGAGAACAACCTATTGGACCCCTCCCAGAAAGGTTTTCGGCCGGGTCACAGTACAGAATCAGCTCTTCTGGCTGTGACTGAGCATTTGAGGGGGGCCCTAAATGAGGGTCGTACATCGGCACTGATTTTGTTACACCTCAGTGCCGCATTCAACACTGTCTCTCACCAGATCCTGCTGCAGAGGTTGGAGGAGGTGGGGATCAGGGACTCTGCTCTTGAGTGGTTTGCTTCCTTACTTGCTGATAGGACCTTTCAGGTTGCAGTGCCCCCTTTCGCATCTAAGATCCATACCATCAAATATGGGGTACCGCAGGGCTCAGCTTTGAGCCCTACGCTGTTTAACGTGTATGTGCAACCTCTAGAAGCAGTAGCAAAAAGCAGAGAGCTCATAGCAGTGTCCTATGCGGACGACACTCAGTTGGTGGTCGCTCTCTCAGATGACTCCGCTCAGGGCGCATGCAAGTTCTGGAGGGATTTAGAGATCATATCTGAGCGGATGACTGCCAACTGTCTTCAGTTAAATGCTAACAAGTCCGAGGTTCTGCTGGTTGGGAAAAACACTGAGGTGTGGAGTGAGCATTGGTAGCCTGCCAAGCTGGGCGGTGCACCTGCCCCCCAACAGTTGGTAAAAAATCTGGGGGTGTGGATGGATTCCGCCCTTAGCTTTCAGACACAAACAAAGAATGTAGCTGGATCATGTTTTGGTATCCTACGGGGGCTTAAACCTGTGCTGGGTTTCTTTGACCCGGCAATAAGGCATCTATTTTGTCTAGAATATACTATGCCAACTCACTCTATTTGGGAGTTAACAAAGCAGAAGTTACAAGATTGCAAAGGGTTCAGAAGATTGCTGCTAGAGCTTTGCTAGGTTTGCCCAGGTCATGCCCCACTTCCAGTGCTATTCGTCGGCTACATTGGCTGCCTGTAGCTAAACGCATTGAGTTTAAAACTCTCTTCTTGTCTTTTAAAATCCTAAATCTGTCCTCCTCAGATATCCTAGCTAATCTGCTCACACGCTACATACCCTCCCACCAACTTTGATCCACGGGCCAGCATTTGGCCGTTGTTCCACGGGTGAAGAGGGTTTGTGCTGGTGGTCGCTCCTTTGGGGTGTTGGCAGCCAGACTTTGGAATGCGCTTCCCATTGCTATTTGAAGTATGTATAACTACCTGGCCATTCGTAAGGCAATCAAAACGTACCTCTTTCCTTCCTCGTAAATTGTTGTTTGTTGTCTTTTGTTTTTGCTGTTTTCTGTTCAGCGCTGGGACGCCCTTTTGCTAGAGCAGCTGTGCGCTATATAAAACCGCATAGCATAGCATAGCTCTGCGTAGCCCTACTACGCAGACTTCGCCCACCCTTATTTATGTTGCTAATGCTAATGCTGAGTTCATTATTTTACCAGTAGTTACAGGTTGTGTTATTAATTGTTAATTGTGATAGTTCTGACAGTGGCCCAATTGGCCCTGTCATGTACATAATCCCCTGTGAATATTGCCCATTGCCAGTTGGCACTGTGTATATGTGTGATTATGATTCTAATGTGTTTTGGATAATACAACAGCTATCTATACTACTATAATAAAGGAGAAACTTTCAGGCTTTGAGGCGGGTAAACTCCGGAACCACTGCGCCAATCTACACACCCGATACACCGTAGAAATCGTCAGGGTAAGTTTAAAAATAAACCTTATTTAAAAAATGTATTAAAAAAAAAAGTAGTGCCCCCAAAATAGCGCCGGCCGCTACGTGCGTGCTCACGTCGAGGAGCGGCGTCAGAGCGGCGTCAGAGGAGCGGTGGACATGGCGCGGGGGAGGAGCGGTCACATGAGGAGCAGCGGACAGGCCAGCGGCGGTGCGACCAGCGGAGAGGCGGACATGGCGCGGGGGAGGAGCGGCGACGGACAGGCGGTGAGGAGCAGAGCGGCGAGGAGCTGTCAACTCAGGAGCGGTGGCAGGCGGGTGTCGAGCCAGGCAGGGGACGGGGAAGGCGGGGGATGGGGACTAACACCTCCATTGACTCAGGCCAGGCGAGGGTCGGGCTAGGCGGCAGACGGGGGACGGGGCGGGCGGGGGCACGGGCTGCTGGGCAATGTCAGGGCAGGCGGGGGTAGGGGGAAGCCTGAAAGCTCCCGGACAAGGTCGGGACAGGCTGCTAGTATTTCATATAACCTTGTGTGGAGTTTCTTTTGTGGTGTGCCTAGTGTGTTGCTGCTGTGTGTGTGTGTGTGTTGTGCAAACGCTTTACACATTGCCTCTGGGATAAGCCTGACTGCTCGAGCGAAGCTACCAAGTGGGTGAGCAGGGGTTATCGTCAGTGTGTGACTCCCTTGCCCTGACTAGAGTGGTGGTTTCTGCCTGGCTTAGGCGCATGCCCTAGCATACGAGAAATCCCATTTCTAACAATTTAGATACCAGAGCCTGGCAGGAAATACTCATATACTGCACTACCATAAGAAAAAGCAAGAAAAGGATAGAGTGAAGCAGGAGCAGACCCATAGAGACACAGCAAAATTAGTGCAGCACAAGTTGAAATAGACTGTGCTCAAATGATCAATGATGGCCACAGCTATACAGATGGCACCAGTCATAATGGGGGCAGTGCCACAAAACTTTAGAAGATTCCAGACAGGTAGTCCAGGAACATGAATAGGTTATTGTATTAGAGGTTGTGGAGGCTGGCCGAAACAAGGCATTAGGGAGTGCTTCTATTCAGTGGTTAATTTGTGAAAAAATTAGTGCTGGGGCTCTTGTCACCCATCATTGCTACTATTGGTGCTGTCTATAACAGAACTAACCAAAACCCTACATGTGGAGAGAGGATGTAGCAAAAGGGCCACAGCTGCCGACTTTGGAGCTGGGGAAGCAGGTTTGACTCGGTGTAGGCCCAGCATCCAGTGATTCTGGGCAAATGACAATCTCTCCGGGCCTTCAAAAAATGAAATATGAGTGTTGCCTTAACTGGTGCTCATGAAAAGTGTGCCTTTTGGTAGAGTTAGCGCTATAGGCACCTGTGTTGACCATTAAGTTAAGCACTGCTTCTATTGCCGAAGGCGGGATCCCCTGGTAGAGGTATGCCAAACAAAGGTATAACATGAGCAGCAAAAGCAGCAGAGTTTAGAGAATACGGGACAGCCACCACAAAATCCCATAGACCAGAATATGGTTGACGTCCCTCCTCAGTACCAAGCAAAGGGTAATCAGAACATATCAGAACTCAGTCGCAAGGAGGTCCGCCGTTCCCCACACAACCGCAGCAGGGATAAAGTAATTGGGTGAGCATGTGACAGCAGCAACCCCAGATAGGGAACCCAGTACAACAGGGACCAGGGTCACAACCACGGCAAGGAGGGGCGATAGTGTTGCGAGGTAGCACCATTATGCAACTACGGAGTCTAAATTCACAGTGAAATAGACCCCTCAGTAAATGACGACAGGTGATACTAATACCAGCGACTGACCCACAGTAGTTCACCTCTGATGGTAAAGACAACCAGCATCCCCCTAACCCCTTTCCCTAATAATGGTATCAGATCAGAAAGGACTAACAGACAGCATTGGGGGTGTAAAACGTTTTACTTGCATCTAGGAATTCTGTCTGCAGGGGGCTGAGCTGATAGGGCCTCCGCACTAATGACATAGTCATCCTAGTGGAGTGCAGAATAATCAGGTTGCCTTAGGTGCCTACGGAAAAGCGACCCCAATCTCCTGCTGAGCCCCTAGGGCGGGGTTCACTGGCCGCACCCCAGGTGTAGGGCAGTCTGACGAGAAAGTGGGACAGCATCTAGAAAACTGTTTAAAAAGCAGACACCTAGGTCCTCCAGCCAAAGTCTAATGGGACGCTTTCCAATTACCAAGCTGTGAGGATCCCATATTCGGTCATAATGTCCAGGCTTTAAATTTCCTTCATGTTGTGTAGCCCCAGTAGCGCCCCCAAATGTGCTATGAAGCAATGGAAGCCTCTTTTCAGTTATCAACAAAGCCATCCTCACAGACGGGAACAATGCTCTTCTTGTGCCTGGGATGATAAGACCCTAAAACATAACAGCCCTCACATGCAAAAGTCAATAAGCTAAGAGGCCTCAGTGTAGGGTGAGTAGATGTCCTGGATTTGCCCGGACTGTCCCATTTTTTCGTTATCTGTCTTGGCAGATTTCAATAAATTTAGCTCTTGCCCCCGGTTTTTGGAAAGGCTCCATTAAACTAATTTTAATGAGTTTCGGTGCAGGAATAGATGTCAGTCTTGTCAGAAATTAGGTTAATTGGCACCTATGACCATCTGTGTAATAGCTGTATTTAATTTATGTCCCTTAGGGCCTCTGTGTCTGTGTTTGCCCTGTTAGTGAGCACTGTCTTTTAAGTAATTCTACACCCTTCTGTGATGTGAAATCGCAGCCCTAGTTCTATTTTTGTGAAATGTTCCAGTTTTTGGCTTTAAAAATCTCATCACCCTAACTCAACGTGATGACAAGTTCAAGACTTTAGTTGGGGGCAAACTCAACCTTTTCACTTTTCCCGAGATCAATAAGATGAGCAACGATTTCGTTAGGCAATCAATTACTGTATCCAATCCGGGCAGCTCAAGAGACTCCAGACAAAGACTAGAGACAGTCCGCCCACCAGAAATGCTGATAGAAAGAGGGGTATGGTATGGTCTGAGGGAGAGTGGGGTGCCAGGGATGGAGGTTAAAGAGCCTTTACCCTTGCTCTAGACGGAACGTGGGGCACCGGGTTCACATTTTCCAGGCTTGATCAATTCCAAGCACAGTCCACTTACGTTGCTCCAACCTTGCAGGCACAACCCAGGAAAACAGTTGGCCCTGACTTCCAACCCACCAGGTGGGTTGGGGGGAGGGGGCCACAGAGCTGCCTTTGATCCTCTCTGCGGGGTAAGGGAAACAATGAATTGCATGACTTAAGAAAATGGCCGAACTAAAAAAGAAAATGAAAACGCCAAGAATCAGCCCAAAAAGATAATTCCAGATAAAAAAGGCGAGGTAAGCTCAGCCAAAGCCAGGTATCAGATACCACATGAGAGGGCCACGTTGCACACCATGTGCCGGGAACAAGGAGATGCACAAACATAAAAACGTGTTCCCTGGGCATGTGGCAAGCACCAGTAACACCAAATGGCAATATGCGCCCTCTGCCCACAATTCCGTTGACATGTAGTAAACAAACAAGGACTGAAAAACACAACTCACAGTAAGCTCAACTGGGGGTAATATCAAACAGGTAGCCCCAGCAGGAAAAAAGACTTGGAAGGGGTCGCACAGCAACCGCGTTCTTATGCACACATCAGGTGAGGTGTTTTTGGAAAAACTAGTGATGCCCAAAGAACCCCTTCTAAAGCCACAATCCTATCCCTTTCTGAACTTTTGAGACTACTCCACAAAATACCTAATACTGATCTGACCACCTAGAGCCAAAAATGTCAGAAAAGGTCTGAAAACACTCTAGAAGGATGGGGGGTGCTCAACGGCTTATACACTTAAGATCTGTCTCTGTTAATACTGTTTTATAGTAATCACCCCTAATCACTGAAAGACATGTCCAACAGGGATCATCTTCCAAAACCTCTTCAGAATGCAACTGATAGGTTGATAAGACACACCACAAGGGAAAAATACAGGTTCTCCAAAACTGTTGAGAACTAAGCATGTGTAACTAAGCTGAATTAACAGTCAACAAAGCTCTTATTCAAAACAGGTAGCCACTAGGACAACAACGTGCACCAATGTTGACTTGTCTTCTGCCCCAACGACCCAAGGAAAAAAGAACATTACTGAACTTGCACAAATGGAAGGAGGAAAAAAACATGGGCTCTCTGTGGGGGTTCTGCTCAACACCATAACCCTCAAAGAGGAGTGGAAAAGTATGTGAATGTGTCATTCCAAAGTGCAGTCAAGCCCTTCAATGGCTATATCACCCTAGCACTAAAAACAGCAAAGTTTCATAAACTGGTCAGAAGGAACAAAAGCCACCGGAGGAGCACAGACGACTCCCAGGAGACCTCTACCTAGAACTGTAGTGTCACGCTAAAAGGTATGTATATTTATATGGTTATGTACGCTCTATCTACTATGGATAGTCGCACATTTGAGTACTTTTGAGGAACTGCAGAGTCAAAAAAAGTTCACTAAAAGGGAACTAGAGCACCTGCATGGGGATCTCTCATACATTTTCTAAAATTATACCAAACAGAACAGCAGCATCCCACATGCACTGCACTGCATCCTTTTACATAACACATGGTACCAGCACATGATCACGGTCAGCTACCAAGCATCAGCCAGGTCATGTTATGTTTTTTCTTTCATTCCACTTGTGGTAGGCACCGACTGGCTTTACTTGTCCCAAGAAGCATCTTCCAAGCAAGACACCTTATTCACCTTTAACTATGTAGAATAAGGGCCAAGACCCAACCCAACAAGTTAGAACCAAACAGGGTAGTTCTAAACATAACCTGATATGATACCATCACAACAGCTCCATACATCCTAACGGAACTCACTGATATCTAAACCGAGCTGGTCAGGATGCATAGGAAATGCCACATAGGGGAAGATATCATAGGACCCAAGATATTTGGAGGTGGCTCGCCCCCCAACTCAGTGCACAAACATGTCTGCTTCAGCATCCATATGCAGATCATTGTCTGCATCACTGATGTCATTTGAGATGTCATTAGTGATGTCATCAGTAATGCCACTGACCATGTCATGAGTGATGTAATATGTGACATCATCAGAAGTGCATTGCGGGCGCGCAAGTTATAGTTAGCTCAACTAATTATAAAAGGCGAATTCCTCTGGTTTTATATGAGTCAAATGTTCAACTAACTATAACGTCCCTGAAACCTATGGTTTTTTCAGTGAATTTCAAAGGCTTTTTAAATGTTAATTTCATATTTTAATGTTTCTAAAACCTATATTTTCTTCAAATATTTTAAAAAATATGTTGGAACTCTATTATACTTCTTTTTTTTAACTGCAAAAATTATGTAATGTTTTATATCTTCCCCAAAAAATATGTGTATATTTTTTGGGGGAAGAAAACTGCACTCCCATACCGGTAGCGTACCAAGCTCCATCACCCACGAATCCTATCCGCCGTATTGTACCAAGCCACGCATTATGTCATGTATGTATGGGGTCGCGCCCGCTGTGCTTTGCGTATGCGTTGAGTACATGCTGCCCGGCCCTGTGTTACATCACAGACGTATAGTATTGCGCCGGGTACGCCATTCACATTTTTTTTGTCTCACAAGTATATCTAAATAACTTTAAACAGTATATGAGAGTAGCAATAATATAAAATATTGTAAACATTTCTATACTTCTGTTATAAACTTTTATAATGATAAATATGTTTTGTCAATATTGCGTCGGGTGCGGCCTGCTTGTGCGCTCGGTGCGCGATTGCCATGTAACCTTAAAAAAAATCATTTGATTAGTACATAACATTTTCCTTTGCAGCTGTTGGACAACCCCACCCATTTTACTCATTCTCTCCACAGCGTTTGATAACAGACACCTCTTCTGCTTAGAAAGCTTTCTTGAAAAGTGTTTTCCTGTATACACATATCTTCTACTACACACAACAGGCAGCGATCATCTAGATCAATATTCATGCTCTGTACATTAGCCTTCCATGTGTGATTGCCATGCATCTCAAACGTTCCATTAAAAAATAAATATGTGATACACAATGCCCCTGGTGTGTATGGGCCTGATTCACAGAACTAACTTAAGAAGAAATCCTAAACTTACTACCATTTTGGTATTCACAGAAGGCACTTACTCATTTTGGTATTCACAGAAGGCACTTACTCCTTTCGGTATTCACAGAAGTTAGGAGTCCTAACTTTAGGACTCCTAAATGCCTTCTGTGAATACCGGAAGTCTTAAAGTTAGGATTTTTCTCAGTTTAGGAGTCTTAAATTTAGGAGTCCTAACTTTACTACTTTACTACTTTAGCGGTAGGAAACTGACGCGAAAGCGGCTATAATGGGCTTGATAATATGCCCTTGTGAATTCCCATAAAGCCCAGGTTCACACCAGAACCTGGGCTTCTACGGGAATTCACAAGGGCATATTATCAACCCCTTATCGCCGATTTAGCTGCAGTTTCCTGCCGCTAAAGCGGCGATAATGTTATTGCTGTTCCTTGATAATATGGCCCATAATCTCTGGCATCATGTGTTTCATTTTAAAGACTTGCTGAACCACACTCTTTCTCGCGATTCCAGTGTCCTAGACAAACAGGTAACAGGAGGGTAAACACTAAGGGCTGGGTGCAGTAGGCCGATGCTCTGTCTCCTCCTCCCTTTTCTTTTTACTCTCCCTCCCCTTCTCCCTTCCACCCGCTACCCCTCCCTTCCATTCTCACTAATGTCCTTTCATTAGGACTTCCTTTCTTTACCTCTTCTGTGGTAAATAAATAATTAAATACCGGTTCTATTTTTCGGAATAATCAATAAACAGGTAGCTCAATAAATAAGAGTCAGGATTCGAGGTATCTTGAGTTTTGCAGGTTTAATAAAGCATAAGGGACAGGAACAGGACCACCTGCACGGGAATAGGATGGCAGCTGCCGGGGGCAGGGTCTGGAAAAGGGATAGCTTTAATAACAGTGCACAACATATATATACTAAAACAATTACATTGCATTCAATACAGTAGGCGTAGCAGTAGGCGGAGTTTGTAGCAGTCGCGAAAGATAAGGCATAAAGTGGGTGTAAAGTGGGTGTAACAAGAGGTGTGTACAGGGCGTATACATAGACATGTGATGCAAACGTAACAGAATATGTCATAAACGGGCGGAAACATGGAGGGGGCTACCTGAGCAGCTGGGACCTCTAACCTAGTGGTGCGCGTAAACTGGCAATGACGTGTTACCAGGGAGAACTGGGGGCTATGACTTCTGCACTAGAAGAGGAGACGAAAGTCTGGAGGGTCAGAGCGACATGTACCTAGGCATATCTAGTATCTGGTGTTTATAGTACATGTTGATAGAATCCAAAAGTTATCAGGGTAAAGGCTAACAGACACTAAGACTGGTGCATGCATTATTCTAAATGTATTGCATGTGCGAGGAATATTCTATGAATATGAATACAGTATTTCTCTTACATGGAGACATAAAGGCTAGACCATGACGGAAACTATTGATGCGATTCAGTAGCTTAGGAATTCAGAGAAGGAGGGCTGGACTGATAACTAGAAACATAACATACTCTTGGCAGACTGGGAGGCAGAGCCAGGCCTAGCCGGGCACTGCGAGGCATGAAAGTAAGTGAAGGGTCAGGGATACAGGTGGGGGCTGTATCGCTCCTCGGAGAGTTCAGGAAACAGGAGCTGAATCTGAGTCCGGGCCCTTTTGAGGCCTAGAAACGGGGACAATTCAATGAATTAACGTGCACACTGTAAAACGTGGCAACGTAGCTTTACATAGGCCTGATATTCGTTATATTTACGAAAACTGGAAACTGGCATACTAGAGATGGACACAACTGTAATTGCGTCTTTAATCGATCAGAGGGGAATACATGCATATCGATCATGCACATATAACATAAGATGGGGAACACGTAGGCACATATGACATGGCAAAATTTACTTTTCCACATTCCCTCCTTGTGCCCTACGTTTCCATCAGGAAACATCAATATTCATGATACCATCTATCATTTCATACAGTATCATTTGTTCGTCTCGAATTGTCTTGGAACGGGACTTAGGACTAGGAATACAAGAGGTAGCACAAATGCCGCAAATCGCAGGGCCACATTGTATACAGAGGCAGCAACTGAATAGGATCATTACTGCAATACCTAGAAATGACAATACTTTCCATCCCCAGGCAGATATGATACTCCAGAGCCAACCGGACCATGTCCAGGTGCCTGGATTCTGGGGTAACTGATGGGCAATTTTATGAAGTCTGGTTATAGCTGAATAAACAGACGGCGCGTTATTAGGAATGAAAATGCAGCAACTAGATCCGATGACTCTACATGCTCCTCCTCTATCGGCCAGTATGACGTCAAGAACGAGACGATTTTGGAGCACGACAAATCTCATAGCAGATTGCTCTTCGGTTAAATTACCTAGAGCAGAAGTAGTCTCATTCACTACTGCTTCAAGGGTTCTGGTTAACCTACGTATTAACTTACTATTCTGGACAGGGCCTATAAAAAAGAAGAAACCTTTATTAAAATCTTGATACTGTTCTAGAGTAGTTTCAGTTTGATCGACAATTGGGGACTCAATCTCCCTTCTATGTCTGATGTGTACTAGATGTGTGTTTCTATGATAATCAGATGGGGCTAGAAAAACTGGTGGCAGTAGGAAGGCAATGTAACATGTTCCATCCCAATCGAGGGGCAGACGAACATATGCGGTCTGACCACAAACAAAATAAGAATGACGTGATGCTTTGAAAATAGATTTCCCACTGTCACTATACTTGACAGTAGTAGTACAATCACTATGTCCTACATGTGCGGAACCATTCTTTCTGACACATAATTCGCCTTTGACTGGTAGTACTGAAATAGCAGGTAAGTCTGGAGTAGTATCGGATTGAACATTCAGGACCATAAAATTCGAGGAATAATTACCTAAATCATATACTTCATTTTCTAGATCTAACCCTGTTCTATGGGTGAGACCTTGCTTGTCTGGGAAACATGTACTATTCAGAAGGGACATATCAGTTGAGGATGACGTTAACGTGGACCATGCTCCACATGAACCATTATGTGAAAACGGATAAGGAAAGAGTGGCAGAACTCCCTTCGGTGTCTGGAAAGGGGGGAGTCGACCACACACCCAACAATTAGTGGCATTGCTGGTCTGGTGTGAATAGTGTAACATTCTGATAAATGTATTATTTCGCATAGCAAGACGATAGGATAGCTCGTGAGGAGGCAGATCACTAAATGTGTGCTCTACTGTAGCATTAGAAAACATATTTACATGAGAAATTGGAAAACATAAATCTAATGCATAACTTGTGCAGGTAACCATTAAACTCAAAAATAGAAGAAAACTTAGAAC
Organism: Lissotriton helveticus; assembly: GCF_964261635.1. Classification (NCBI taxonomy): domain Eukaryota; kingdom Metazoa; phylum Chordata; class Amphibia; order Caudata; family Salamandridae; genus Lissotriton; species Lissotriton helveticus. The sequence continues at coordinate 1,745,516,379 of NC_136065.1, forward strand.
AATGATACATTTGATAGAGTTTTGACTAACTCTCTCACTATGGGGGTCTATCTCATACATGTCAGAAACCTGTCTAACCGTTTCACCCGAGGGGGACTTAGACAATTAAACTGGCTGACTTATTTTACTAGACCTGAGTTTCTTTTTATACTCCTGCTGCGGAGTTTCCTCTAACAGGGGAGGCTTGAGTTCAGTGTCAATTTTTAGGCAGTCTTTCGGAAAAAGGTAGTCCTTTGAAATGTTCTTGGCAAATGTTTTTATACGTAATCCATGGAATTTCTTGATATGGGACATATGTACCCAGCCTTTGCGGCCCTCCAACTTGGCCGCGGTCCTTGTGGTAAGTAAGACTAGGCGTGGCTCCCTCCAGCGGGGCTCCAGCGGACTTGAACGATCAAAGTTCCTGACCAATACGAGGTCGCCTGGAATGACCTCATGCGGTTTCACTTCATTATTGTCTGGAAATGCAGCGGCAACCTGTGAACGACAAGAGTGTAGGGCAGACATCAAGGAAGCTAGGTAATCTGTCAACATATTGCTGGAAACATCTGTAATACTGCGGGGTCTAGGTGTACCCCACATGTTTGGGGGGCGGCCGAATACGACCTCATAAGGGGACAGACCTGATCTGGAATGTGCGACCATTCTCATGTAGAATAAAGCAACTGGCAGGGCAACTAGCCAGTCTACACCTTTCTCTTTACATGTCTTAGCAATACGGATTTTCAGGGTTTGATTATGTCTCTCTACGAGACCGGCTGCTTCAGGATGGCGCACACAATGGAACTTCCACTGGTACCCTAACAGAAGGGAAACATGTTTCATTAACTCGGATGAGAATGGCTGGCCGTTATCAGAATACACGACCCTAGGGAGTCCATAACGGGGAAAAAATTCACGAACCAACTGCTTGGCAGTGGTCGCTGCTGTGTAATCTGGAACTGGATATGCTTCTGTCCACCTGGACAAAGCGCATACAACTACAAGGACATACTTGAAACCTCGGCATCGCTCCATCTGAATATAATCCATCTGGAGGACTTCAAAAGGGTGGTCAGGAGGTTGGAATCCACCTTGTTCCACCGGGACACTTTTACCTGGATTGAACTGGCAACATATCATACAGGTACGGACTTTCTGCTTGGCTGCAGCTCGTAAATGCTTGTTGAACCAAAGGTTCTGAATACTGTCTAACATGGCTTTTTCTCCTAGGTGTGCTGGACTATGTGCGGTATTAATAATGACTTGAACCATAGAGTCGGGGAGAAACCATGTGGCTTTTCCCTTCGTCACCCTTCCCTGATCTGTCTGGACCCCTCCTTGTTCGGACCATTTCTTGATTTCTTCAGGAGTAGCATGTAACTGTATGTCTATGACATCTTGTGTAGGGTCCTTAACTGTCATACAAGTAGTCTGTTCTGGAGTGGATGTCTGTGTCTTGTTAACTGGAATGTCTGGTGTCTGAGCTGTAAGCTTGGCTGTTCGATCTGCTAGATCGTTACCTTGGGAAATGATGTCAGTAACTTTCGTATGTGCCTTGCACTTCATGATAGCGATAGCTGTCGGTAAATGTATTGCATCTAACAGAGCTTGAATGAGGAGACCATGTTGAATCTTGGTTCCATGAGAAGTCATGAAACCTCTCTCCTGCCAGAGTACTCCGAAGTCGTGTACAACTCCGAATGCGTAACGTGAATCTGTATATATGTTTACTTTCAGGTTCTTGGCACGTATGCAGGCTTGGGTCAGAGCAACTAGCTCTGCTGCTTGAGCAGACAGGATGTCAATACGGTGTGTCTCTATAACTTCAGTTTCAGTAGTCACTGCATACGCGGCTACTAGTTCTCCTGTACTTGTTCTCATACATGAACCATCCACATAAAGTGTCAGGTCGGGATCTGGTAATGCAATATCTGTCAAATCTTGTCTTGGCTTTGTCATGGTGTTAACAACTTCCACACAGTCATGTGTGGCAGGATTGGAAGTAACTGACGGTAACAGTGTAGCGGGATTCAGAACGTTGCAGCGTCTGATTTCTATGTGTGGCTGGAACAGTGTCAGTTCATAACCTGTTACACGTGCAATAGTCAAGTGCTGGGTCTGTGTTCGGTTTAAAAGAACTTCCACGGAGTGTGGAACTTGTACTGTCAGGGAGTGTCCTAACACTATGGAATCACTTTGTCTGATAGCTAGAGCTGTGGCTGCAACTGACTTGAGGCACGCAGGCAGAGCCTGGGCTACTGGATCTAATGTGCTCGAAAAATAAGCACAAGGCTTGTATTGTCCTGCTTGATCTTGTGTGAGAACAGATAATGCTGTACCTTCACGTTCTGTGACAAAAAGTGTAAAAGGCTTACTGTAGTTCGGTGTAGCTAGAACAGGAGCTTGGCATAAAGCTTTCTTTAATTCATTAAAAGCAAGTGTATGTTCGGATGTCCAAGAGAGGACAGTCGATACGGCTGCCTCCTGTGTCGTTAACTGTATCAGTGGCTTGGCTAGATATGCATACTGAGGAATCCATTGTCTGCAATAGGAAGTGAGGCCGATAAAAGCTCGTACCTCCTTCTGGGTCTTGGGCTGAGGAAGACTCGCTATTAACTGGATACGGTCAGGTGTCAACTGCCTACCCCTCTTGGACAGTAAGTGTCCTAAGTAGACCACTTGCTGGACACAGAACTGGAGCTTCGAAGGGGACACCTTGTGCCCCATCTCGGCTAGGAAATACAGAACTGTAAGTGACGCACGCTCGCAGTCACGTTCAGAACGGGCTGTGATCAGTAGATCATCGACATACTGGAGCAGGGCAGTGTCAGTTGGCATGTGAATATTGTCTAGTTGTCTCTTAAGTGCTTGACTGTAAATACTAGGACTTTCTGTGAAACCTTGAGGAGCTCGTGTGAATTTATAGCTCCTTCCATTTAAACAGAATCCGAAAAGGTACTGGCTGTCTGGATGAATGGGGACACTGAAAAATGCGTTCTTGAGGTCTATAACTGTGAAGAACGTAGCTTCAGAATCAATGGCTGTCAATAGGGAAGAAATATCTGGAACTACTGGGTACTGGGGAATGATACATTTATTAAGTTCTCGAAGGTCAATCACTAATCGATATACTGGAGGTGCATTTGGATCAGTACGTTTCATGACTGGAATGATAGGAGAATTACATACATTGGAGTCAGTTTCTACAACCACTCCTTGAACAATGAGCTCGTCAATAATTTTGGATAAGGCTGCTACAGCCTCAGGTGGCAATTTGTACTGTCTGATTTGTGGCAGGACAACACCTTGTTTCAGAGTCACACGATGGGGTGTGATTTGCATACAACCAACATCAGTTGGACCTTGTGCCCATAGATGCTGGGGGACATTCAGTAATCTTGGATCAAAATCACGTAATACATAATGACCTTTATAGTCCCTTAAAAACAAACGAACTCCCTCTGGGGAGCAACAAATTACTGCACCTAATTCTTTTAATGTCTTGATGCCTAACACATTTTCTGGACATGACTTTGTAAGTAACAAATCAGTAGTTCGGGACAATGGACCTACTTCTAGAGAAACTGGTTTCGAAATCTCGTTAACAATTGGCTTTCCTGAAAATCCAAGGGAAACATTTCTTGAGCCTGAGAGCGGAGCCCCTGGAACCTCGTCATGACTGATAGTAGTCCTACTTGCCCCTGTATCAATCAGAAACTTTCTGTCTTTCCCTAATACTTGACTGTGAACATAGGGACCCTCTTGATCTACAGGTATCTCGATGAGAGGCAAGCCTACCTCCCTCTCTAGGCTGTTTCATGAATACTGCTGGTACTCTGGATACTCGGACTGTGCGTACTGGTACATCTGTTGTGTAACATGCTGTGTTGCAGCTATAGGCTGCGGTACTGTAACTGTCTGTTGTGCATTCTGTGGTGACTGAGAAGTCTGTGTAACTTGTTCTTGTCTAGGCGGACGTGGTCTTTCTTTAGTCTTACCAGTAGCTATGTTGTGTTTCAGAACTGCACACTCGTTTATAAAATGACCTGGCTGTTTACAATAATTGCAGGTCCCTTTAACGGGAACTGCAGTATGACTGGCTTGATTCGGACCCCTCTTCTGACTGTCTTGGGGAACAGATTGTGCAACTAATACTTTCATTTTCGTATCTTTCATACGTTTCCTTTCGTGTTCTTGCTCTTCTCTGATTCTATTCTGGTGATACTGGAGCATTTGAAGCATTTGTGACGGAGTATTAGCTTGCCAGGTACTTTCGACTTTCAAAACTCGATTTTTGACTTGTGGGCTTGAATTCTCGACTAGTTTAGTAACAAAAAGATGAGGGTATGACTCGCTACTTGTCTTCAGACCACTATTAATAATAAAACATTTCTCGAATCTAGAATAAAAATCACTAGTATCTTCGTCTGGTTTCTGTTTACAGGCTGAGATGGCATCCCAGTCTTCCTTTTTTGTGGCTAGTAATCTTGGCAAAACTTGTATCAATAACTCAGGTAATTCTTTACATTTATCTCCAAGACCGGTACCTGGTACACGTGCATTATCTTCAGCTTCTAGAGCTGTCCAATCTATCTTTTTCTCTCCCACCTCCCATTCTTTTTCCTTGAGTTTTTCATATATGCCCGCAGGCAACAGGACCTTTAACATTTTAATGATATCTGGATACGTGTATTCTCCCATACGGAGCATGTCTTTTAATTCACGGTGGAACCCTGCTGGATCTTTGTCGTGACAGGGAATTAACTTCTTCATCTCTAAGAGTTCCATCTTGGTAATCGGGGTGTAAACAAATACTCGTTCTAGATCGCCACCCGTTCCTCTAACTGGGTGGACTTCTCGTAACGGATGCTGTCTGTCTATATAGAATGGTTTACTGTCTGGAGGTGAGACATGAACAAAATGCGGATTCAGAAACGTTCGGTATTTGTGGCGCTGTTCTAGAATGACACTAATTAGATCGGTACCTAGACCTTTCCATCTATACTGTAGTAACTCGTTTAATACATCATGTAACGGACCTGGATCGGAATGTTGACCCTCATACAGAGTGATGAGGTGCTGGATCATATACATACCCACCAGTCGCTGCTCGGCTGGGGATAGTTTCAGAAACATTTGTGCCACTATTTCGTCTGGAAAAGTGGTAGAATCAGTAGTCCATCGGACTGCTGATCGGGCTAGTTCTTGTTCATGCATAGTACTAAGTTCACTATAACCTATTCGTGATTTCAGGATTTTATCGGTAGCTTGGAATACTTGTTCGAGGGAACACTGTTCTGGTACTGGAGAAGGAACAGTTTTCTTGTAGTCTAGACGTGAATGTCGGTCGGGAAGTCTAGTTCTACCTACATACGCTATTCTGGAAGGATTCTCGTCGTCTACCTCTTCAGTAGAAGAGTCATTTTCTTTCTCGGTTGCTTGTGTTGCTTCTCGTTTCTCGTGTAACTTTATTATTTCTTTACGGATTTTCTTGTACATACTCTCTATACTGTTCTGTGTCTTGTGTCTTCCCTCGGCTATATGATCACTCCACTTTGTCAGAATTTTCATTTCTTCTGGATCTTTTCCTGGATAATCTTGTTCTCTTATTAAACAGTTAATTAGAAACTTTAAAATCATGAGCTGAATTTCGACTTTTCTTTGGACCATGGTGTCGCCAATACTTTCTGGATCTCTTCCTGTACGGATGAAATGATATATTCTGTCTAGATAACTTTTCATATTCGGCAGGGTGTCCAAATACTCGGTCACCCTTCTTACCCGCAATGAATACAAGACCATATCATCATCGCCTGGGACTGGATCATAACGGCATTCTGTAAGGGCTCGCTTGATATCTGCAACTGACTGAAATTTGGGCGAGCGCTGTAACGCTCATTCATGTAACTCGAGTAACGTTAGACGTTTGTGTTGAGGCGGGGTACGAGGAGAACCTCCCCCCGCGGCTCCTAGACTGGAATCGTCGGTGTGTACTGTACGGGCTGGGAGAGTGACTGATGTAGCGGGTACTTGTACTGTAGGCTGGACCGGGGGTACCGTAACAGGTGCTGTAACGGGTGCCCCGGTGGCTAGAGGAACAGGAATTACATTATTTACAGGAGCTGGCGGAACAGAATTTGCATACTCTGGAACTATGTCGTCCAAATAGGACGAGAGAAAAATATCAGCTGCGGTCGGTTTATGACGTAGCTTGGTCGGAACTAATGGTGGCGGGAAATTACTGGATGCCTCCGGGGTTGCCTTTGGCAAACCCTCGGCAAGAAGAGGGTACATACCCTTAATAAGGGCATTCCTCTGTCTGTCTGACTGTTCGGTTTTAACTCGTTCACCTACTTCGATTAATTCTTTTTCTTGGGCTCTTTCTGAGGATTCTCTACTTAATTCTGCTTTTCTGATTTCTTTTTCGGTTCTTTTATGAGATTCCTTGCGCCATAACTCGATGGCATCTTTCTGTGACTGTCTGGCTTTCTTTTTCCATAATACTTCTTCTACTCGCATGATGCACTCGGCATCCCATGTGCCTGATACAGGCCATCTATATTTCTCTTCGAGATGTCTGGTATAATCAGACCATAAATCTAGATATATTATGGCACTCAAGCCATGCTTATGATACATAAAATGTCCTGGACTGTCCCTAGGCGGGACAGGGACTGCTTCCTCGAGCAGCCCTTTTCTAGTTTTTAACTGACGTAACTTAGAGAACAGAGGCATACTTTAGGCTGAATCTGAACACAATACAATACACGATAAACACAATAATAACTTGAAGAAACAAATCACTCATACCACGACATTGAATGCACATTGAAATAACATCTAAAATAACAGTTCGGACAGAATATTACCTGGAATGCTGAGAACAGAAACACATGAATTTCTCGAGAACAGAACTTACTAGAATTACTTAGATGCACTGCTGAAACAGTACGAAACATACCGGTCTCATAAAGAGACACGTCAGGACCCGCATCCACCTAGGTGGACACTTCGTGTTGGATTTGCGTACCCAAACCCACGGACCAGAGACAAATTAATTGACCCTGTCTAGATACTACCCCAGCAACGGTACTCACCGGGCAGCAAGAACGGAAGGCCTCGGACTGGACTGGACTACTACGACGACGGACGACGAACTTCGGACTTCAGTTACAGGTGGGCGTCCGGATACCTCGGACCTTGAACTCTCGGCTTGGGCTCTGGTCGGGACTCGCCGCGTTCCTCCACCGCCTCGTCTGGATGCTGGACCGCAACCTCCGTCTCCTCCGTGGACCTGAGGGATACTTGAAGCAGAAATATGTGCCGCTGCGCAGGATGGTTCCGTCACGGCTGCAGAGGATCAGGGGGCCTGCGTGGCTTCTCCGGCGCGTGGGGAAAGGGCAAGTCCCTATTCGGGCGCCATTATGTGGTAAATAAATAATTAAATACCGGTTCTATTTTTCGGAATAATCAATAAACAGGTAGCTCAATAAATAAGAGTCAGGATTCGAGGTATCTTGAGTTTTGCAGGTTTAATAAAGCATAAGGGACAGGAACAGGACCACCTGCACGGGAATAGGATGGCAGCTGCCGGGGGCAGGGTCTGGAAAAGGGATAGCTTTAATAACAGTGCACAGCATATATATACTAAAACAATTACATTGCATTCAATACAGTAGGCGTAGCAGTAGGCGGAGTTTGTAGCAGTCGCGAAAGATAAGGCATAAAGTGGGTGTAAAGTGGGTGTAACAAGAGGTGTGTACAGGGCGTATACATAGACATGTGATGCAAACGTAACAGAATATGTCATAAACGGGGCGGAAACATGGAGGGGGCTACCTGAGCAGCTGGGACCTCTAACCTAGTGGTGCGCGTAAACTGGCAATGACGTGTTACCAGGGAGAACTGGGGGCTATGACTTCTGCACTAGAAGAGGAGACGAAAGTCTGGAGGGTCAGAGCGACATGTACCTAGGCATATCTAGTATCTGGTGTTTATAGTACATGTTGATAGAATCCAAAAGTTATCAGGGTAAAGGCTAACAGACACTAAGACTGGTGCATGCATTATTCTAAATGTATTGCATGTGCGAGGAATATTCTATGAATATGAATACAGTATTTCTCTTACATGGAGACATAAAGGCTAGACCATGACGGAAACTATTGATGCGATTCAGTAGCTTAGGAATGCAGAGAAGGAGGGCTGGACTGATAACTAGAAACATAACATACTCTTGGCAGACTGGGAGGCAGAGCCAGGCCTAGCCGGGCACTGCGAGGCATGAAAGTAAGTGAAGGGTCAGGGATACAGGTGGGGGCTGTATCGCTCCTCGGAGAGTTCAGGAAACAGGAGCTGAATCTGAGTCCGGGCCCTTTTGAGGCCTAGAAACGGGGACAATTCAATGAATTAACGTGCACACTGTAAAACGTGGCAACGTAGCTTTACATAGGCCTGATATTCGTTATATTTACGAAAACTGGAAACTGGCATACTAGAGATTGACACAACTGTAATTGCGTCTTTAATCGATCAGAGGGGAATACATGCATATCGATCATGCACATATACCATAAGATGGGGAACACGTAGGCACATATGACATGTCAAAATTTACTTTTCCACACTTCCACATAGCACATATACTTATGTTTCATTTTTGTCTTGCAAGTTTCCTACGCTGCTTCCACTGGAGTCCAACCCACGTTTTTTTTATTATACTGTTTCTTCTATTAAAGTTACGTTTCTATGGGGAGGCGCTAGGGGGCGCATAGCGGAATGGCTGTGTGATCCACAGCTCTGCCGGGTGACCACCAACAAAATGGACTGCCCCCGCTTCTAACCCCGCCGTTTTGCCTACCACACCGATCATTGCACATGGGAAGACGCCGTGCATCCGCGGACGAAGGCTGGTCTGCCTACCCCCCGGGGAAACGGGAGTAATTTGCAGTGTCCTGTGGACGGGATCGACATGACCGGCAAGATGGTGGACTGCCGACTCGCTGCCCGGCTTGAAGTCACGGCGGCCGAGTTAACAACGGACGGCTTGAGGCTGCAATAAGGAACAGAGGTGGGTGAGTCACGATCGGCGGCACTGCGGACGGCCTTTACACACACGCCGAAGGTCAAGAGATAATCTAAATTGGCGGACTGATCCTGACCGCGCAATTAGCAAATGGCGGCGCCCACACAGACAGCGCTGATGCTTGCACGCTCGAACGCGGAGCAACTGTAAACACGCAACCAGATAGCACCGTGCCACCCTGCCCGCCCCCAATGCTGCGCTGAGGAGGCTCTGAATCGCGGCGGTTGATCCGAACTGCCCGTCACAGCGCCATTTACCACTGCAGTACACCAACGCGCAGGAGGCGCGAAAGTGCAGCGTAGAACGGCGAAACACCACTAGCAGCCGTCGAGCTTGTGACCACTGGCCCGGTGCGGAAGGTGAGGAGGAAGGAGAACAATCTTTATTAGAAATATTGTGCAGGTTTGGCTGCTTGGAGCAGCAGACCCCCCCCCCCCAACAGATACACGGGGTTGACTCTTGCCTCTCCTTTACTGGTGGGACAACTTGGGAGATACAGTGCTCCTCAAGGCAATACACAGGGACACCGTGATATTGCGGACACGCCTGCCCTTATCAACCGGACACGCCTGACATTTGTGCGTGCACAAAACCATCAGTGGCATCTTCTCCCTAGAGGACACCACGGCGGCAGCAGCGAGAACGACAAGGGCGTCGGGCCCCGCCTCAAAAGCAGCTACCCCCCAAGCAGTGGCAATGGGTAAGCCGGATAAACAACAGCCAAAGATTTCATTCGAAAACAAGAAAACCAACAAACACTCAGAAGACATGGCGGACACCGGTGGCGCAACCGATTCAACACCAAACAACAACATGGAAAAAATATTGCTGGCCATCCAGGCGAATTTACAAGACATTAACGGCAAATTAGATAACCTAACATGTAGAATGGATGGTATGGCTGCCAGACAAGAGAAGCACGGTGAGCGCCTGGACGAAGCCGAAACACGCATATCAGCCGTTGAAGACGAAGCGCGCATTTCGACCGCCAAATGTACTGGTATGGAACGCATCCTGGAGGTCATTAAGGCGAAGGAGGAGGAATTGGAAGCGCGCTCGAGACGCAATAATGTGCGCATTACAGGTTTACCAGAGACGACCAACACCGGGCGTATGGAGCTATACGTCGAAAACCTATGCAAAGATCTCTTTGGAGCAGAAGCGTTATCGCCAGTATTTATTGTGGAGCGGGCGCACAGATCGTTGGCGCCTCGACCGCCACCTGGAGCGACGCCGAGACCGATTGTGGCGAGGATACTCAATTATCGCGACAGGGACACCATCCTCCGGCTGGCACGTGAAAAAGGAAAAATCACTCACCAAGGTAACTCCCTGGAATTTTATCCGGACCATTCTGTTACGGTTCAGCAGGCTAGAAAAGAATTCACGTCCGTCAAGGCCAAACTCAGGGATCTCAACATCAGCTATTCCATGCTGTATCCAGCCAGACTCCGCATTACATGGAAAGATAAAGCGATTGTGCTACCCTCGCCCAAGGCGGCTCAGGAATTCGTTAAAAAAGTTCTGCGAGAAAATAGGTCCAATGAACAGGAGAGACAGCACCAGGACTCGGACTAAAGATACCGATGGGACCCACCAGATCTGGCGGTAAGACTTTTCCTGGTTGCGAACTGGATTTGTATGGTTCTGGGGATCACTGCTAACAGTAAACTATGGTTGCTTGTGGGTCTGTGGGTGTGACGTTCTACTTACCACGGCGAACATTGTGAGCCCAGGGAGGCGACCCGGATCACTCCCCTTAACCTTCAAAGAGATTGTAGATATGTGGCCGTGGGGGGATTAAAAGTAGATCATGCCACGCGTTCTGACACACATTATCCTGTTACTACAGGCCAACATCACTACTGCCGGGTGCGCCACTCTATTCACCATCGGCAGACTCCTCCTTGACCAGTACGACCTGGCGGTGTCCTCAGAGGCCCGTACTCACTCTGATTACTGGCGCACCCTAGTTGCGCCTTAGCCATGGGCTATGGACAGCGCAGATGCTTGACTGTAGAGGACTACAATACTATGCTGTATTGCCGCAAGAACAATTGATGCACACTTGTACACCCGTGAATGTATGTTACTTTATATTGAAAGTGCGCTGGGATATATGGGAGGGATGCACTGTTTTCTGTTGATGCTGCAGTACACCACAAATTTTCTGCTTGACACATACTGTGGTATATGTGTCTGTCCGGATGACCGCTGTTGAACTGAGCGTCGCTCTGTGCCGCTGATATTGCTGGTGGGAGGGGGGGTGGCGGATACACAGTCACGTAAACCTGCATTTATGACAGCGGTTGAAAGTGTTGCCCACACCCGATACACCGGGTGTAGAGTTGTGCTCCGAGCGGACCTCCACAAGGGTAATACCCAACTTAAGTTTAATAGTATGAGTTATGGTTTGTTTGATTCAGGTTTGAGGGATTTGAATTCACAGGGACTAAGGCTTCGGCATATTTGGGTTGCTGGAGTGGGTGGGAAGGGTGGGTTTGGGGGTTTTGGTTGTACAGAAAGACCACGAACATTGAAACTGGGCATGACGATGTATTCTCTCTGGCGGAGGACTGTTGACTCTGATGTATGTGCTCATGATGCAATGAGTTCAGAACTCACCTCTGATTGCTGTTTGCTTATGGATTGCTCACTAAGGCCTATTAGATGACTCAGGACACTGGACATACAGGTAGAACACACTTAAGCTTCCTCACTTGGAACATTAGGGGCTACGCCCAACCAAAGAAAATCAGGCAGATTTTTGCTTGTCTAAACAGATGGGGTATAGATATTGCACTACTGCAGGAAACTCATCTCGCACCCAACACGCACCCACAGCTGGGTTCACGGTGGGCAGAATCGTCTTATAGAGCCTCCTATTCCTCTTATTCTAGGGGTGTACTCATACTGGTCCGTAAAGGAGTAAATTTCACATCACATCACATTGTACAAGACCCCAATGGCAGATATGTGATAGTATTGGGCACATTACGTGGCCAACGCGTAACACTTCTTAATGTCTATGGTCCGAATACAGATACACCAGAGTTTTTCCGAGAGGTTTGGGGACACTTGCAATCACTCACAAACACGCATATAATATGTGGAGGGGATTGGAACGTAACCCTGTTGGATGGGCTGGATCGCTCCCCCAACTCGTCGGAACAGCATAGGCAAGCACGGACAATGTTAGGACATATGTTGAAAGATTTGTCATTAACTGATATTTGGAGAAATCGATATGCTAACGAGCCAGGGGCCACTCACATCTCAGTGATTCATAACAGCTGGTCCCGCCTGGACTACTGGTTAGGCACGAATGATATTGCTTTGTGGGCCAAGAGGGTACAGGTATTGCCACGCACATTATCAGACCACAACCCTGTCTTGCTACAGCTCATTCTACCACACTACACGCCACCCCCATTTCAGTGGAGGTTCAACTCACAAGCACTAGCCGATTCCGTCTACGCTGATACATTAACGAAGGCGATCAGGGAATATTTCCAAATCAATTCACCAGTCATTGAGGATCCAGGCCTGTTGTGGGAAGCCTTCAAAGCCACGACAAGGGGTGTATGCATCAGCACAACTATAGGGGTTTTGAAAGACATCAGACGTCAGATTAAACGCTGCGAGGCACGCATAAGGGACATAGAACTAGCTTTTGAAAACACGCAGGATGTCTCACTGTTAGCAGAACTGCGTGACCTACACACTGAACATCAAGATTTTGTGGCTGATGAAATCAAGTATCTAGACCGCAAACACATTGCTAAGACCTTTGGGGAAGGGGGTAGACCAGGGGCTACGCTAGCGAGGAAGATATGCGAAGGGAGGAGTCACTCGGCCATACTTCGAGTTAAATCATCAGACGGTCAGATACGGACACAATCTGCAGACATCCTACATAACTTTGTGGACTCATTCAGCACACTTTACAAATCACAACCTACGGCGTCGACAGATGAGATTTTCCATTACATGCAAGATATAGCAATAGGATGGCTATCGGACGAACAGAGGGAACATTTAGCGATGCCCATTACAGTGGAAGAGGTGACTGCAGTAATTAAATCGCTCCCTAACGGCAAGGCACCGGGTCCCGACGGGTACACTAATGAATTCTACAAACACTTTGCCGACATCCTCGCGCCCTACATGGTGGACATGTTTGGCACATCTTTCGAGAAATCCATACTTCCGCCTACACTCCGTGAAGCTTTAATCATTGCCCTCTTAAAACCATCCAAGGACCCGGACGAGTGTGACTCCTACAGGCCCCTATCGCTCATTAACGTGGACTCAAAAATACTCGCGAAATTACTTGCGGTTCGCTTATCCCCTCTGATGACACACCTTGTCCTTCCAGATCAGACTGGATTTATCCCCACTAGATCAACTTGCTCTGTCCCACTACCTCCAGCCCTCCGTTAAAGCCGTGGCGGTCATGCTTGACGCCGCCAAGGCGTTTGACTCCATTGAATGGAGTTATATGATTGCTATTTTAAACAGGATGGGCTTTCCCAAACGTTTTGTCCAATGGGTTTCCCTGCTTTACACCCAACCATGCGCCAGAGTCCGTATCAATGGGTACATCTCTGCACCCTTTAAAGTGGAACGTGGCACCAGACAAGGTTGCCCTCTTTCTCCCTTACTTTTCGCGTTAGCGCTAGAACCCCTGGCCTGCATAGTGCGGCAACAGTACAAACAATCTGCCCTACAGTTCGCGGCCAGACCACTGCACATATCTCTGTATGCAGATGATATGCTGCTATATGTACGCGATCCCGAAATTCATCTGAACAGTCTGCTCAGAGAATACATTAGATTTGGGGGTCACTCAGGACTGTCAATCAATTGGTCCAAATCCTTTATCATACCCTTAACGGATACTACCACTCCCATTGACATCGATTACCCGCTGGAATGGCAGAAGGATCCCATTCGCTACCTAGGGGTCATGTACCATAGGGATCCGGAGGAAGTCGTGCGATCTAACTATGGGGTTGTGATATCCAAGCTGGAGGACAAAGTCCAGCGCTGGATCCAATTGCCGCTGTCATTGGCGGATCGGATAGCAATAGTGAAAATGAATATCTTGCCCAAACTATTGTACCTCTTTAACAACATTCCCATCACACCCTCAGGGGAAATATTCCGCCGTATAAAATCGCTGGTACTGAAACTAATCTGGGCTGGCAAGCAAGCCCGTGTAGATCTCCAGACTTTAACACTCCCTTATGCATATGGTGGTTTTGGAGTACCGGATTTCCTCCTATATTACCTCTGTGCTCAAGCGCAGTATGCAGCTTATTGGTATCATGAGTTACCATATCTCACTCACACAGCCATAGAAGAGGGGGACGCGGATCCTATCCCCTTGACAGCGATCATATCACATGATAGGCCACCACTGCATGCGAAAGACATTAACACCATAGATACCACAGTGAGAGCCTGGCGTAAACTCGGCCAATTGGCCCACAAGCTCCCGTTATATGCACCAGCAATGCCCTTACATTACCATAACGCGCTATCAGTCACTAGCGAAAAGGTAGGCATGTCTCTCCTGCGGAGAGCTGGCATAGATAAGATGGGGGATCAGTTTCAGGAGAGTACGTTCTTAGACATCGAACACCTGACCTATATTCAGAACAAGACTCCCATGTTCCATTTCACGTATTATAGATTGATGCGCGCACTAAGAGAACACTATCCATCATTCCCTGCGGAACCAGATTGTTTAGCGCCACTACAGCTAATCATTACTACACAGGACTTATCACACTTGGTCTCGAGACTGTACGCAGCAGCACAGACCGAGATTGCACAATCCACTGTGAGGGCCAAGACGAGGTGGGACTTGGAGCTAGAGAATCCATTAACGGACGAGGACTGGCAACGGACCTGTGCATTGACACAAATACTCACACCTAATGGGAACCTGAGAATTATACACTACAAATTCATTCATCAGGCATACTACACCCCTACAAAACTGCTTAAATTCGGACTTCGAGATGAGGATAGATGCAAAAGATGTAACAGAGAAGGTGCAGACTTTACACATTTAGCTTGGTACTGCGCCAAGATATCAGAATACTGGTTGGACGTCACTGCCACGCTCACTATCATGCTAGAGGAGCAGGTGGAATGTACAATACAAACGTGCCTTCTTGGTATTGTCCCACAATTTCATGCGCTAAAACGTAAGTTCTGTGTTATATCCTTATTACTGGCTAAAAGACAGGTTGCACAGTGCTGGCATAGTCGAAAAGTACCCAAGAAAACCACATGGCTTCATGACATGTCCGTCTGTAGAGATAAGCTGATGACATACGAGGAAAACCTCCCTGCAAAATCTAGGCCCAAGAATTATTGGTGCTTTTTGACAGATTATATCAACTCACTAGAGGATGACACGGAAGAGTAACTATACAACTGTATTGTAAGGGGTGATAATGGATCATGTGCAGACTGGGCACATCTGTATAATCATTCTGTGGAGAGAGCCGAATCAATTACATCGGTCGCAGATTCCAATGTCGATGGTCTCAATGTCAGGTCTTTAAGTTACGTTCTGTCACTGTTCCTATCTATAAAATCACAAAATGTAAGACTCATGCCAGTGTGCTAGCCGCGAGACCTACGGAGGTCGGACAGGAACCGGTCTCAACTGTTCTGATTAGAATGATATTGTTATTGTTGTCATTTGTGTACTAACTGCTTATACTTTGCGAGCCGGCCCCCGGGTTGTAGGCTCATAGCTGTGTATAAATGAGCATTGTTAATAAAGGTCTTACAAATAAAACAAAAAAAAAAAAAGTTACGTTTCTATTTATTCGAGTTTTAATAAAGGTTACTTTTTTTCAAATAAATAACTGAGTGTATAGGTCTTCTTTTTCTGGCAACACTTGTCTATTATTTATTGTGAAAATCATCTTTTTATAAGAGATTTTAAGGATAAAGTTATCTAATATTACAGTGCACCTACCAACCATAACCTAACTGACTATTAGACAAACGAAGCCTGGGTATTTGTACAACTGCAAGAGTTCCATGAGTGTATCACTTTATACCACCATAGATACTGACCGTGTGATTACCGAACAAATAAGGCACTGCCTAGGACCACAGATGCTTCAGGGACTGCAGAGGCCCACCCTGCATATTTAAAGAAAGCCCCGGAGTGTGGCGATTCCCGGATTTCAGTTGTACTGGAACCCCCACAAACAATTAGTAAACAATAGCCAGAAAGGTGGCGCTCCCCTAGCCTGCAAAGCGTCTCTGTGCCTTTACGCGCCTAATTTACATGTGACATTAAGATCCCCAGTCCTACAGAGACCCCGCAATATAATAATTGGATTGGCCATGGAACATTACCCACCAGGGGCCTTATTTAAAAGAATGGGTGAGACCCCGCTTTTTTTCCCCTTCTTTTCTCTCCATTTTTACCATCCGCATCCCCTCTATTAAGGCGATACAAAGTTTTCCTCCTCTCGCTTCAAGTAGTCGAACAAGTATTTGCTATCACAGGGTGGAAGACATGCACCAGCCATCTAATAGCAAACACAAATGTCCCACGAATGCACACCCCGGGACAATGTATGCCCCCCCCTCACATTTCGCTCTGCCTAGGACCAAAATGCATTTGTTAGTATAAACGCATACTAACACTACTTACACACATGTAGTACAGCGACCAGAATGTAGTGAAGAAGCAGAGGAAGCGCAAAACATAAATCCTACCAGAAGGCGGGTGACACTTCAATAAGCCGACGACCCTGGCATGAGTAGAAACAGCTACATGAAGAAAATGGGGTTTCAGCACAACGCAAGCTATTTTGAAATATTGCTGAGTGGTACTTTCTTTTTACCTTCCCCGCTTGTCGCCAAATTTATGTAGTGAAGAGGCAGACAGCAGTGGATCCAATAAGTAGATTTATCACAAGAAAGCAAGACACCTGAAACAACCACCAACAGGAGCAGACAGCAAGGCAACAGTCTTCTCCAGTACCGTTTACAAACTCCGCAAGGTTCCCCTCATGACAGCCCTACATTCTAACATTACATACTTAGATTCTAGTAGCATTACATACTTACATTCTACTATGACTTACATTGGAATACTACACAGAGCACATGACTTTACAGCAATGAGCTCATGGTTTCATCCACGAGTCTTGGGCCCGGTAGGGGTAAGTATTTCGCTTCCCACTCCCAATATTGTATAAATGTAAACTAACACTTCTTCCAGTGGTATGCTACAGCGCCCACAGCACATCACTTTACTGTCATGAAAACTAAAGCGTAACCACAGTCTCCCTGAATCATCTTCTGTTAATGTGCATTAAAGGTGTTTGGAGGTAGCAGTGCTTGATGTTTAATCTCTACTGGTAATGATTCTGTTGAAGATTGGTCCAATGCTTGTTGATTCTGTTGGGACTATGAATGTTAATAAATCTCACGTTGAGCAGGTGCGCTCAACTGACGCTGTCACACACGTGCAATGCAGCCTATAAAAAGGCTCACCGGTTCCCTGAAGACGCTTCGCTTCTCAGCTTGCGCGTCGCTTCAGGAATTTCCAGGGTTCCGATCTCGGCACCCGGGCCCCGCCCTTCGTCTTGGACACTGCAGCTTCAGCCTACCTGATTCCTCGTGGGAGAGCCCAGCGGTCATCGGACTCCTCTCCAGTCATCGGACTCCTCTCCAGTCTCCAGCTGATCTCAGGAGCGGCTCTCGAGTACCGGCAGAGGCGAGTCTTCAGGCTTCCGTTTTCAGCATCGGAGCAACTTAACAGTCGGACTTGCTTCCTTCTTTCCGGCCTCAGGACTTGGGTTTCCGGTTGAATCGAAGGAGGACAGTAAGACTTTTCAATTGTTTTGGATTAAGAAACAATCCTTGGTAATATCAAACCGAATCTGGGTACAGTTTTTAATAGGACCTTGGCAAAGGCAAATCAAACTCTTTTCTTAGACTTTCTAGTTTTGTACAATTGCTTGTGAGAAACTTCTTGTGGCTCTAGTTTTTGGTATTCTATTTTGATATATTGCGGTGACTTGAACTGCAATAATTGACAGTTGAGAAGTAGTTTCTTGTGGGGCTTGTTTTCTTTCTTGTTTTCTTATTTTCACAGAACCCCTTTTAAAGGCCTCACATCAATAGGTGTAAGGTAAGAAAGGATTGCTGCATGCCAAGTATTGTTACAGTTCTACTAACCAGTTATTAGATTGGTAGGAAGTAATGCCCATGCATCTCATGTTCAGTAAACACTTATTTGGCATATTTATTTTTAAGGTGACTAAAGACTGCTAGACTGCAACCAAGTTTAGTGAACGTTTTAGATCTTGCACATGAAGTACAGGAATGGGCTTTTAAAACAGTAGGTATGTATGTATGTAGTTGTTAAGTATCTGATGTTGGGAAAGTTAGGAAGAATGTTCATTAATGATGGTTCTTTAACGCAGCTCAGCATCTGATTAAACTATACTGATCAGCGAAAGCCCAGAGTGCTTCAAAGAGGGAGACAGTCATCTCAAGAAGAGATCCTGTGTTTGTTTCTCTCTCTCACTTTCCGTCCCCCATTCCACTACCCCTTTCCGTCCCCACTTCCCCGTCCCTTTAGGGGTCAGCACTTGTGACAAGTGTTGAATTCCTTGTCACATTTGTTGGTTCCTGGAGGTGTTGGGATTAGTCATCACCAAGACGGAAAGAACCTGGACTCCTGAGGTGGCACGTCTGACATTTACAGCAATGAGCTCACAATTTAGGCTCACGGTTTAATCCCCGAGTCTTCACACCAGTAGTGGTAAGTAGTTCGCTCCCACTCCCTATATATTATAAACGCATGCTAACACTATTTACACACTTATACTACTGTGGCTAGTATCCTACAGCGCCCAGAGCCAATCACTTTACAGCAATCAGCTCAGTTTCATCCCTAAGTCTTCACACTGGTAGGTGTAACTACTTTGCTTCCTGCTTCCGGTATACTATCAACACACAGTAGCGGTCAGTAGTTCGCTTCCCCCTCCCTGTATGGTATAAACCCCTACTAACACCACTTGCACACGTATTCTACAAACACCAGAACACATCACTTTACAGCAATGACCTCACGGTTTAGACTCTCGGTTTCATACCCGAGTATAGCACCATATCATATCAGCACCATGCCACTCTGAGCAACACCGCACTTTTAGACCTATAACAGTGATAACTACCTACTGGCAACCGCCAATAGGTAATAAAGTACAAATTACAATGGTTCCTTGATTCTTTTAGCTTTTAAAACTTCTCTCTATGACTGTCTTTCTACTTTTCCATATAAACAGTTTTTTAAATATTCAAGTACACATCGAAGTCAGAAATGCAACGTATTCTATGAACACACTTTCTAGAACATTCTACAACACGTGGAGGATTAAAGTTCATAAATTATTTTTTCAAACATAACGATATTTTTTTGCAACATTTTCTCGAACATTTAACGGCACATGCAGGTTAAAAGTTCACAATTGTTTTAAGTTCGAACAGTGCCTTCCAAATGCAAGTTACAGGTGTGGTTGAGTTGAGCAAATTTTACCCTATAATATGTACTTCATGTGCAAACTGCTTTTTTTTAACCAATCACAAAGATACTTTTCCACAATACAAATGTGCACCCTACTTTTAAAAAACAATGTTTTTCATCTCCCAATCAGGTACCATTTTGTATGCGAAAAGAAACTAGTTTCCCATCTTTAAACATATCTCTTATTCTACAAAGGAACTGCATGAGCTACAGACATCTTTCCATACCTTCCAGCCATACCTTCAAAATGCTAGTGTGGATCGTAGGACATAGCTATGTTTTCTGGTGCAAGAGGTATGCAGAACAGAAAGGTATTGACTTAAGCCTAGATTCACAAAATGTGGACATTAAATGGTTTGGACAGAGAGGATTGAAGTGGCACCAACTGTTGCCTTTGGTTAAAACCTGTTAATATCTCCAACACCCTGACCTCATGATTGTGCACTGTGGTGGAAACAACCTAGGCACATTGACTGGGGTAGGTTTGGAAATGCTTATGAAGGACACCTTTGGACAATTGATGTTACTTTTGCCTCAAACTGTTTTTGTATATTCCAATATATGCCACAGACAGAAGTGGAAGTGGTCCAAAAATGTTGTCCTCAGATTGAAAAATCTTGCAAAAGAGTTAACAAAGCTGTGTCTGCATATCTCAGAGACCACAAAATGGGCTCCATCTACAACAACAACATACGTTTTGATATGGCGGATATATACAGAAGTGATGTAGTACACTTCACAGATCATGGAAACCGAGTTATCCTGAATAACTTGAAGCTGTGTATCCGCACTTATATGTAGCTCCAACTAATGAACACAAGGGCTCTTTTTAACTTCCAACTCAGGCCCGCTATTTTAGAGCCAGATAACGGCAACTCCCGGACCCTCTCCAAAATGTATTCTCCACACAGCTGTGGCACAGTGGCCAGACCATCTCACTTTGCAGCACAGACCTCTCGCTTTATCCCCGCTCTACTCACGCAGAAGGGTGAGTAGTTGGCACTTTACAAATACCAAATTGATTTACCTTCGTACTCCCTACACAACACCACCGAAGCACCATATACAAGGTGAACACGTGTGGCACAGCACCCCGAGCACATGACTTCACAGCATACCACACACACTTTAGGCTCACAGTTTCATCCCCGATTCCAGCAGCAGCTCAATTTAACAGCATGACACTCTAGGCAATACGATGTGAAGAAACAACAGGAGAGGAAGGGTTGGTGATTTGGTTGGTGATTTGGAATGGCACTGAAGCCACTCTCTTGAAGTTCCTTTGTTGGATCAACACGTGTAATACCCACCTCAAATTCACAAATAATTACCATCCCAACTCCATGGTCTTCTTAGATGTGACTATCACCAGAGTAGGTAATTATCTCAAAACCGAAAATTATCAAAAACCCACATCCAAAAATAATCTCCTTCATTTCAACAGTTTCCACCCCCGACCCCTTAGGGAAAATCTCCCATATGGGCAATTTTTACGCCTAAGGTGCAATTGTAGTGAGACTGAAGATTTCAGTAACCAGGCGGGACAACTATCAGAGAAACTCCAGGCACGTGGTTACCCTCAAAATATCCTGACGAAAAGCTGTAAACGGGCTAAAAATCAGCAACGTGAGGCCTTACTTGAGGACTATCCGAAGCCTGAAAACAATGAAATCCCTCTGACATGCGTCACAACTTATAACTGCCTTTCCAACACTGTTAGTAGATGCATAAACAGACACTGGTCGATCCTTACGAGCAACAACCATAAGTGGGATAAACCCCTCTTCTCCTACCGGAGAGCAAGAAGTCTGAGGGACTCTTTAGTCCACACACGGCCGACTAAACAAATGTTGCAACCTGCAAATACAGTACTCAATGCGTGGGGGCTCCCACCAGTTCTAGGCCACTACCCTTGTGGCGGGTGCAGTGTATGTCACCTGACATCTGCCACCAAAACCTTGGCTCTAGAACCAAATAAAACATGGCATTTAAGACAACACACTAATTGTAATTCCCAAAACGTAGTCTACCTCATAACTTGCCCCTGTGGACTACGTTATGTAGGAATGACTACAAGACGTATAAAACTCAGGATCACTGAACATCGTAGTAATGTCAGGTGTCTTAAAGATATGACAAAACTTACAACACACTACAAAGAAAAGAATCATAGCCCTAATGACATCAGATGGACTGTAGTGGAACAGGTAATGACTGCCACGATGACACAGGAATCCCTGTTTGAGAAGGAGCAACGATGGGTGTATCGCCTCTCGACACACCTACAGGGTCTTAATGATAATATCCCTTGGGGTAGTGTAAGGCATCGTTAACCCCCTTTTCATTTGAGATTGCCTGAGATAACTAGGTTATCATATATACAAAGCAGCATCCCTTTCATCTGTAAAATAAATGAGCTTTAAAAATTAGCGAGTGCCCCGTTTTTCGTTGCAATTCAGAATGCAGTGTTAGCTTTTGTTCTGATACTGTAGACTATGTAGTCGAGTACATTAACCAACTATCATAGTAACCAACTTGCACAGTAACCAACTTTTAATACGAAAGTCTGTCCAGTCAATAATGACTGATAAAGTTTTCATGATCGGGAACAGTTGACTACTTCCCCTTTAATTTCCTTGGTAAACAAACCAGCACGCCTGACGTCACCTAGGACGTTGTTGCTGATTCGGTGGAATTGTCACGTGTGCCAGGCACCACGATATCCTCCGGTCAGAACTTCGCTTCCTCTATTATTCAGGCGGTGGTAGAGCCTTGAAAAGGTTGAAATACGGGGAGTCTCCGGAATGCAGGTGAGCAACAAACAGATACTGTCGTAGTTAACTCTCACCCACTCTTTAGACCTAGACGGCTTGTGACACCGCCGTTCTTTTCTCTTCACCAGATTTTTCCGGTGTGAAGAAAACCCGCCCCACCGACCTATGAAGTGAAGTCAATTGCACTTTCACGTAATTACAAACAGCTTTTTGTTTTCCTTCCTCCGCGATATTCCCCCACGTCCCTTGTGCGAGTCGTGTGGTTTTAATTTGATGATTGTTTTTAGAATTGCACAATTCCTTGAAAAACCGAGTATGGTGATCGTGATATTTCATTAAATTACACTGTGTTGAAATAGTTATATAAACACAGTTGTAGACGCGTCTTTTTGACGCCCTCTAAAGTGGTTTGTTTGTGAGAGGGAAGAGGGAACTCCCTTCTGTAACCCGACCAAAATATACAAATTAACCCTATTTGAAATAATTTCATAAAAAAAGAGAATGATACTCTTGAAGAGCACATAATTTGGTGGTGTGTGACAAAATAATTTGTGGTGGATAAAGGAACCCATGCATTTTTTCATGTCCATGATTATATGTTTGGCCCTGTTTCTCTGTCTTTATTCCACAGATTACAACATCCTGGAAATACCAGGGTATTCCGGTAAACAACCGTGAGTCTTTTCTTTTTCCAGTACACTGAGGTTAGGGTACGCCTTAGCGTGCGTATACCGCCCAGTGTTATAGTTTGGTCCTGAAGAAAGCTCGGCTAAAGAGGCCGCTACGAGCAGAAACATGTCGACCATATGAACTAAAAAACAGGACCGTTTGACTCAAATTTATTGTCAAACCTGTCCGCCAAACCTTTTAACATTGTGCATGCTTCAACCTTTATTAAAACTGAGTATAGGTTGGAACACGCACCTTTTTTTTATTCTGACACTTTAAACTCACTATCACTTTTTGCACTGCTTTTATTCTAGTCACCAGCTCCACTGCAGTCGCAGGTGTAGCAGCACACCGGACATGCACTTGGCATACCCGGTGAACAACCCGATGATGAAGCATGTCACCCAATAGTTGGGTGAGTGAGGGTTTTATAAAAAATCACTGTGATTCTTTTTCTTTCCTTTTACACACCCACGTGCTTCTTCTACGTCTCATCCTGTTATGTTTGAGTCACTCCTTTGTTGTTTAACTGATATTTTGACTGGGGATTAGGAGTGTCCCTGAACCCTTCCTCTCCTGTTGTTTCTTCATACCTTCAGCAGCGCACAGCTGCGAGAGTTTAATTATCACTTTCTCAAGTGAAGTTGTGCACCACTCACACTCTGCACTAATGGAGGACCTGGGCCTATCGTACTCTAAGGAGGAAATAGACGCACTCATGTCCAATCCTTCCCTGTTCGCTGACCCACAGGTAGCTCAAACTATATCTCAAACTACCGAATGGGATAAGCTAACAGAACAAAAGAGGAATCGGATTCGGACGATATTACACGGAACGATTCTTAAGGAATATCTACTGAATAATGCTGCACCAAAGGGTTTACTTGTTACGAATGCCCCTAGGATCTTTCTGGAAGATGCCCAATTCCGTAAGGAATGGGCACAGATTGCCTGGCGTTGCACTCGTGACTGGGCCATACTAATTATGAAAACCTCCCTACGATTATCTGAAGCACTGGTAATAGAAATCCAGAAAACAGAAACTCATTTTCGTACAACCCTAACGGGATATAAAAAGAAATTAGATGAGTTAAACAAAGAGGTGACAGAATATAGAGACAACCTGGCACAATCTAAAACACAAAAACTCCAAAAAGACCTGAAACGTTGGTCTTATACCAAGGTGTATCCCTACTCTTCTGCGGAATATGTACCACCTAGCCGTAAGAATGAAGACCCTGACACATCTGGAGATAACGACTCCAATAGTAGTGGGTCCAGCAACGGAAGTCAAAACACTAGACAAAGGGGCAGAGGTAGAGCCAGAAGGGCCCATATACAACAACCTTGGTACCCTTTCCCACAGCATGGAGCGTACCCCATGCCTTTCCAACCACCTTTTCCACCAATGATGGGCTGGAACCCACCAAATATGGGTTTCCCTCAATACCCACAAAATATGCACCAACAGCCTTTTTTAGGGCAAGGTCGCGGGAACAGGGGAAAGAGAAGAGGGGCCAACCAGGTCCACTGGGTCCAGAACGAGACAGTGGGGGACAACACCCGCAGCAAGACAACAGAACCATGGGCGGGTCCAAGCAACCTGAGAGCTTGATTACCAATCTATCGACAGTACTCCTGAAACCGGATGAAATAGCTGTATTGGAAAAAGGGTTAGGATTTGTCCCAACAGCGAGATTAGATCGCTTTAAACTACACTGTGAATTGTCTGAGTTCTTCCGCAAATTACGTCTAAAAAACTTTTGGGAAAAACATAACGATGGAGACTCACAACGTGTACAGGATGACACGGGGTTACGAGTTAAATCGGATTTTGTTCCTCCTTCCCACATGACTCCACCAGAAATAATTGCCTTCGAGCAGGCAGTATTTAACGAGGTTGACCAATTACAAGAACCAGCACCCTTTAAAAATATGAAAGCCACCGAGTACCAGGCCATACAGTCTTTACAATCTAATACCAATATTGTAATCAAACCTGCGGACAAGGGGGGAGGTATAGTAATACTTGACGCAGTGGCCTATGATACAGAATGCAAACGGCTTTTGGACAACAGAACTAACTATCTACCTTTAGATACAGACCCTACAGATGCTCTGAGGGATGAAATCATCGAACTAGTGTCGGAAGCAGAACACAGGGATTGTATCTCGCAAAATGAGGCGAATTTTCTGACAAAATCCGATGGCAAAACGCCATATTTCTACATCCTACCCAAGACACACAAAAATAGGGTCCCTCCTCCCGGAAGACCCATTGTGTCTGGGATTGGCTCGCTGCTGGAGCCTTTATCCCAATACTGTGATTTCTTGCTAAAACCAATAATACAACAAACGGCTACTTATCTAAAAGACACGAAAAGTCTCTTTGCCATGCTCAAGGAAATCATCTTACCAGAGGGTCCCATTTTCTTAGTCTCTTTAGACATAGAGAGTCTTTACACCTGCATCCCACACGATGACACACTGACGGTCCTTACAGATGCGTTGAATGACTCAGAATGGAGTTACAAAACTCCACCCTCTTTTGTGGTGGATTGTGCAGTTCTTGTTCTGAAAAGAAATTTCTTCCAGTACCAAAATGATCTGTTCCTCCAAATAACGGGGACCTCGATGGGCAGTACCTGTGCCCCAAGCGTGGCCGGGCTGTATGTTCATAATTTTGAGAACAGACATATCCTCCATGCTTCTAATCCATTTCTGAGTCACATCACCTTCTGGCGTCGTTATATCGACGACGTGTTGGTGATTTGGAATGGCACTGAAGCCACTCTCTTGAAGTTCCTTTGTTGGATCAACACGTGTAATACCCACCTTAAATTCACAAATAATTACCATCCCAACACCATGGTCTTCTTAGATGTGACTATCACCAGAGTAGGTAATTATCTCAAAACCGAAAATTATCAAAAACCCACATCCAAAAATAATCTCCTTCATTTCAACAGTTTCCACCCCCGACCCCTTAGGGAAAATCTCCCATATGGGCAATTTTTACGCCTAAGGCGCAATTGTAGTGAGACTGAAGATTTCAGTAACCAGGCGGGACAACTATCAGAGAAACTCCAGGCACGTGGTTACCCTCAAAATATCCTGACGAAAAGCTGTAAACGGGCTAAAAATCAGCAACGTGAGGCCTTACTTGAGGACTATCCGAAGCCTGAAAACAATGAAATCCCTCTGACATGCGTCACAACTTATAACTGCCTTTCCAACACTGTTAGTAGATGCATAAACAGACACTGGTCGATCCTTACGAGCAACAACCATAAGTGGGATAAACCCCTCTTCTCCTACCGGAGAGCAAGAAGTCTGAGGGACTCTTTAGTCCACACACGGCCGACTAAACAAATGTTGCAACCTGCAAATACAGTACTCAATGCGTGGGGGCTCCCACCAGTTCTAGGCCACTACCCTTGTGGCGGGTGCAGTGTATGTCACCTGACATCTGCCACCAAAACCTTGGCTCTAGAACCAAATAAAACATGGCATTTAAGACAACACACTAATTGTAATTCCCAAAACGTAGTCTACCTCATAACTTGCCCCTGTGGACTACGTTATGTAGGAATGACTACAAGACATATAAAACTCAGGATCACTGAACATCGTAGTAATGTCAGGTGTCTTAAAGATATGACAAAACTTACAACACACTACAAAGAAAAGAATCATAGCCCTAATGACATCAGATGGACTGTAGTGGAACAGGTAATGACTGCCACGATGACACAGGAATCCCTGTTTGAGAAGGAGCAACGATGGGTGTATCGCCTCTCGACACACCTACAGGGTCTTAATGATAATATCCCTTGGGGTAGTGTAAGGCATCGTTAACCCCCTTTTCATTTGAGATTGCCTGAGATAACTAGGTTATCATATATACAAAGCAGCATCCCTTTCTTCTGTAAAATAAATGAGCTTTAAAAATTAGCGAGTGCCCCGTTTTTCGTTGCAATTCAGAATGCAGTGTTAGCTTTTGTTCTGATACTGTAGACTATGTAGTCGAGTACATTAACCAACTATCATAGTAACCAACTTGCACAGTAACCAACTGTTAATACGAAAGTCTGTCCAGTCAATAATGACTGATAAAGTTTTCATGATCGGGAACAGTTGACTACTTCCCCTTTAATTTCCTTGGTAAACAAACCAGCACGCCTGACGTCACCTAGGACGTTGTTGCTGATTCGGTGGAATTGTCACGTGTGCCAGGCACCACGATATCCTCCGGTCAGAACTTCGCTTCCTCTATTATTCAGGCGGTGGTAGAGCCTTGAAAAGGTTGAAATACGGGGAGTCTCCGGAATGCAGGTGAGCAACGAACAGATACTGTCGTAGTTAACTCTCACCCACTCTTTAGACCTAGACGGCTTGTGACACCGCCGTTCTTTTCTCTTCACCAGATTTTTCCGGTGTGAAGAAAACCCGCCCCACCGACCTATGAAGTGAAGTCAATTGCACTTTCACGTAATTACAAACAGCTTTTTGTTTTCCTTCCTCCGCGATATTCCCCCACGTCCCTTGTGCGAGTAGTGTGGTTTTAATTTGATGATTGTTTTTAGAATTGCACAATTCCTTGAAAAACCGAGTATGGTGATCGTGATATTTCATTAAATTACACTGTGTTGAAATAGTTATATAAACACAGTTGTAGACGCGTCTTTTTGACGCCCTCTATAGTGGTTTGTTTGTGAGAGGGAAGAGGGAACTCCCTTCTGTAACCCGACCAAAATATACAAATTAACCCTATTTGAAATAATTTCATAAAAAAAGAGAATGATACTCTTGAAGAGCACATAATTTGGTGGTGTGTGACAAAATAATTTGTGGTGGATAAAGGAACCCATGCATTTTTTCATGTCCATGATTATATGTTTGCCCCTGTTTCTGTCTTTATTCCACAGATTACAACATCCTGGAAATACCAGGGTATTCCGGTAAACAACCGTGAGTCTTTTCTTTTTCCAGTACACTGAGGTTAGGGTACGCCTTAGCGTGCGTATACCGCCCAGTGTTATAGTTTGGTCCTGAAGAAAGCTCGGCTAAAGAGGCCGCTACGAGCAGAAACATGTCGACCATATGAACTAAAAAACAGGACCGTTTGACTCAAATTTATTGTCAAACCTGTCCGCCAAACCTTTTAACATTGTGCATGCTTCAACCTTTATTAAAACTGAGTATAGGTTGGAACACGCCCCTTTTTTTTTTTATTCTGACACTTTAAACTCACTATCACTTTTTGCACTGCTTTTATTCTAGTCACCAGCTCCACTGCAGTCGCAGGTGTAGCAGCACACCGGGCATGCACTTGGCATACCCGGTGAACAACCCGATGATGAAGCATGTCACCCAATAGTTGGGTGAGTGAGGGTTTTATAAAAAATCACTGTGATTCTTTTTCTTTCCTTTTACACACCCACGTGCTTCTTCTACGTCTCATCCTGTTATGTTTGAGTCACTCCTTTGTTGTTTAACTGACTCTAGGCAATACCTCACTCAATTTCCATACCCAATACTTTCAGACCGGTAGGGGTCAGTAGTTCAGCGACTTTACCCCAAGTTCATCAGCATCTCAGTTTACGCCCCCAGCGCCATCACGCCCATAGGAGTGAGTAGTTTGCACTTCACAAATAGTGAATTGATTTGATACACGCAAATTTACCTTTGCACTCCCTTTATCACACCCCCTAAGCACGATACACAAGCTACAATGTTCGAAACAAAAGTTCATCCAAGTAGCTATAACTACATGCTGACACTACTTGCACAGATGTGGCACAGCGGACAGAGCACGTGACTTCACAGCATACGACACACAGTTTGGGCTCACGCTTTAATCCCCTACTCCGGCAGCAGCTCAGCTTAGCAGTATGAGACTCTAGACAATACCTCACATATTTTCCGTACCCAAGGACTTTCAGACCAGTACGGATCAGTCCTTCGTCCTAGTAGTTATAAACACATTCTGACGCTACTTCCACAACTGTAGTGCTGCGGCCACAGCACATGACTTCACAGCATAAGACACACAATTTGGGCTCACGCGTTAATCCCCGAGTCCCGCACCAGCTCACGTAACCCGTATCAGACTCTACGCAATACCTCATTTAATTTCTGTAGCCCACTACTTACACACCGGTAGGGTGTGTAAGTAGGGGGCTACTTCGCTTTGCACCCCCTCTATAGCACACTATAAACACCCCACAGAGGTTAGCGTGCTCCTACCCTCCTATTTCCCACTTTTTTGCCCTTTTTCCCCTTATTCGCTTTAACGGCATCACAAAATGGCAGCCAATACTTCCTAGTTTCAACTGCTCACAGCCAATCAGCAGCAAGCTTGTGCTCGTAACGCCTCAGCCAATCAGATGGCAGAATCCCCAAATATAGATATCTGTAAGTTTTGATATTTCTCAAAAACTACTGTGCGGATTTACACCAAATAAACAAAAGCATGCTTTGTAGACCAAGACCCTTCTCCCTGCCAAATTTGGGGTAATTTTGTTCACCCGTTCGACCTGTAGCCTTGTCTGAAGTTTCCCATGGAAATTAACATTGAAAAAACACTTTTTGGGAACCCCTTTTTTCTCAACCCCCCCTTGACGAAGCACCTCCAAATTTTCAACATAGGAGCTGATCTCAACAAAAAATTAGATTAGAAAATTTTGCGAAGATTCGTCAATCGGCGCCACAGTTATTGGGAATAGAATGTTGCCATTTTCCTATGGAAACTAGGTCTTCACTATAACTACCTACTGGCGACCGTAAGTAGGATATATATATATATATATATATATATATATTCACTGAAAAAACCATAGGTTATAGACCATATATAGTTAGGAATTAGCATTTACAAAAACTTATTTTACTCACACAAAACCATTGAAATTCCATATATAGTTAGTTGCACTAACTATATATCGCGCACCCGCAATCCACTGCTGATGATGTCACATGTTACATCATTCATGACATGGTCAGTGACATCACTGATGACATCACTGATGACATCTCAAATGACATCACTGATGACATCACTGATGACATCTCAATTGACATCACTGATCACAACACTGATGATATCATTCATGTGATAATACGATGCACGTCCTCACACTCTAATATTACCTTTGATACACCCAGTGTTAAACACAGACAACCATTCTTGAAGTCATTGACACACCAATACCAGTTACTACATATGCACACACTGATTCCTAGGTCTATACACACATCCACTCATTTACCCATAGAATTACTCATACATATAGTCACTCATCAATACAACACTATCATCTGCACTCAAACACCTATACAGACACTCACATTCTGCCACTCATCCATTGAGTTACTCACACATCTAGTCAGTCATGCAAAGATTCAATCACACTTCCATTTCCTCAACTATACAGTTATACACAAAACACCTTACTTATTAAAACATATACTAACATATACTTACTTTGGTATACAATTACTGATACAAGTACACAATGATCCATACAGCCACTCGCACAATTAGTGGCTCTTATGTATAGTCATTTATATATGCCAGCTACCTACACACACACTCAGTCTCCCATACAAATACTCGGGCAACCAATCAATAACACATATAGCCTGTCATATAGCTACTGATCAACACATGCAATAGCTTACACACCAGACATACTGTTGCCCACATTCAGACAGTTTAGTCACTAACCCATGCATTCAGTAAGACACATTTAATCACTCAATCATACAGTCAGTCACGCACCTACTGAATCTTTCATCCAGACACTTATATATCCTCTCATTCTTCAATATGTAAAACATATTTAAACTTTACAGAAACACACAGTCACTGGATGATGTCATCAGTGATGTCATCAGTGATGTCATTTGAGATGTCATCAGTGATGTCACTGACCATGTCATGAATGATGTAATATGTGACATCATCAGCAGTGGATTGCGGGTGCGCGATATATAGTTAGTGCAACTAACTATATATGGAATTTCAATGGTTTTGTGTGAGTAAAATAAGGTTTTGTAAATGCTAATTCCTAACTATATATGGTCTATAACCTATGGTTTTTTCAGTGAATTTTCAAGGTTTTGTAAATGCTAATTCCTAACTATATATGGTCTATAACCTATGGTTTTTTCAGTGAATTTCATTGGTTTTTTAAAAGCTAATATCTATAGCTGTAAAATGTATTCTTCTTTAAATCAAAAAATATATTTTATATGTTTATTAATAAAAAAAAATATTTTTTTTTTTTGTTTCGCTCCCGTTCCGCGAACCGGGTCGCTTCCCGTTAGCTCAAAATGGTGCCGCGACCCGGTCCGCGAACCGGTAAACGTTCCGTTTGCGCAACTGCCGCGTTAGAAAACAACATCGTGACGCGTCGCGTCAGCGTGACGTATCGCGTTGTCGCGTGAAACGTCATATGACGCACCGCGTTAGCGTACCCGGAAGTGAACCGGTTCGCGAACGAGGCGCGAAGCGCAGCTTCCCGGAAGCGATCCGGGACGCGGCGCAAAGCGCGTAACGTAAACACAATAGGTCATGTGACTTGTTAATAACACTTTTCATTGGTTCATTTCACTTTTGGTTTCCTAATGATGTAAGACTAGGTCATGTGACCTAAAAGTAACACTTTTCATTGGTTTAGAAGTATTGTTTTTCCCAAATGATGAAAACCCCTCCTTCTTTCCTCACTCTGACTTTCATCTTTGTGAGAGGAAGACCCTTTGTGATCACTGAGCAATGGCTTCATTAGTAGCTTCAGCTGGTGCACCCCCACCACCTCCACCACCTTAAAGGAAGAGAGGACCACCTGCTGAAGTTATCATTCAGCAAGAGGAGGAAGAAGAAGAAGAAGAGGAACAGCAGGAAGAGAGGCATTTTTTGCCTGAGGAGCCCAGGAGGTCTCATCTGAAAGAAAACTTTATTTGGCAATTTTTTAAATATCCTCGGGGCCAAAAAAAAGTCAATGCACGGTACGTAACTTGCCTGATCTGTAAGAAGGATTTGTCCAGAGGGACAGATAAGAAATACAGTTACGGGAATTATACTATGCATCGCCATATGGAGAGGTGGCATCCTATCAACTACAGTGCTGCACAGTTACGTGACCAGCAAGATAATCCCCCTTCTATGGCCAGAAGATCAGTTGTACAGGAAGTGACGGGACCAGAGGCGAGGGAGACGATCCCAAATATACAGATGAGGTTTGGGGAAGTGAAACAAGTGTGCGTGCGTTGTAACCAATTACTTTGCTACAGAGAAAGTAGCATCACTCTGATCAACAGAGCTATCGACAATCATGATTGTCCAAAACGCCCCAGAGAATAAATTCTTTTTTTTTGTTGCTCCTGTTGAGCCCTTTACAATGAATCATTTTCGTTTCCCCCCCCAAAAAACCCAAAAAAATATAAAACTGTTCAAAAAATACAAAAAAAGTAAAAAAAATTCAGAAAAATAATAAAAAAAATATAAAACAACAAAAACAATAAAAAAATAAGTTATCAGAACTACCTCCCCTTTATAAAAAAATTGGTAGAATATTTAGCAATCTGCCAACATCTATTTCTTTTGGTTCGCTTCCCGGTTCGCTCCCCGGTACGCGAACCGGGAGCGAACCCAAAAAAAATGTTTTTTAAAAAAAGAAGAGTAAGTATAAGGGAAGTAAACAGAGAGTAATGTTAAAAGAAAGACAGCTATAGGGACTAAACCAGAGATACTGTTTAATAGATTTATTTACCGAAGAAAAGATGGAAGAGGATATAATTGTGAAAAACAAAATAGATAAGGAAGTGAAAGAAAAAAAGGAGAGTAGAAGAATAACAAAGAAGAGTTTCTTAGAGAATGTGAGTGAATATTCAAAATAAGATTAAAACATGTGGAATAACAGAGAGAAAAAACAGAAAGCAGAAAAGAAGAAGTAACAGAAAAAGAATAATTGAAACAGCAAAGAAATCTAAATAACATAGGGGCATATTATCAACATAGGCAATAAAAGTTTTGAAGCTTTTATCGGCAGAAATGTGTCGCTAAAGCCGCTTTTGCAGCAGAAAACTGCCGCTAAAACCGCTTTTGCAGCAGTTTTCTGCCGATAAAAACAGCAATAATTTTATTGGCTGTGTTCATAATATGCCCCTTATTGTTCTTCAACTACACAGAGAAAGCATAATGAACAAGTAGTGAAAGAGTGATCAGTCAGAGAAACTAAGAGTAATAGAGACGGAGTGAGTGAACAAGAGTGAGGAACTATAAGAAGAGAGGGACTGAGAAAAGGAGTGGAAGTAGTAGAGTAAGTAAGTAATAGAGAAAGGAATGAGGGAAGTAGCAAAGGCAGGAAAGTGATGGTTAAAGAAATGAAGCAGTGGAACTAATAGTAGTTAAATGTGATAGAAATGTAACGAAAAGAGTACAAAACATTTACCTTATAATTGTCGTTAACTTAGTCACTTGTTATTTTTATACTTTCAATCTGTGAAAGAGAGAACAAACATTTGAAAAATATTAAAACATGTATTTAAAAATTAGAAAAGACAAGGGAAAAGATTCAAGGACAAACAATTTTTCAACAACTTTGACACTTACAGAAGCTTCTGCTTCTCCAGGCCCCCTACACAGTCCTAAAGATATACATTTAAAACTAACAGTATCTTGATGCAGATGAAGTGAGGCCTATCTTGGAACATGGTGCATCTTTTGCACTGCTGTTGTCTCACAAAAGTGACGCAATGGCAGCGCAAAAGAGGTGCACAATCATCATAAAACTGTTCCTAACATTTTAAATGATTGTTTCAGGATGCCAATAAGGTGTGTCCTATCCAGACGTTGGTTTCAGGTGAGGCCTACTCAGGGTTGCAGATGAAATTTAGGCTTGTTGAAGAGTATAGAGGAGATAATACATGTGCAGGCCTAATAACGAAGTGAGTCATGTCCACTGCACTCTTGAACAAATGTCAGACCTCCTCTGTCTCCTGGAACAGGCCTAAACCTCATCTACACAATGTGATGTGTAATGTTAGGAAACACAGGTAATATAATTGAAAAACGTGCAATTTTTTTTGCTCATTCCACAATCACATCACCTGTGTTTCCTTAGCTTAGGTATCTCATTGTGGAAATGTAGTCTATCATATGAAAGACTATGTAGAATGTGAGCACTGTATGCAACAACTTTGACACTTACAGAAGCCTGAGCTTCTCCATGTCTACTACACATTTCTAAATGTAGATCATAAGTACAAAAAGTATAGAATTAATTATACATGTTAAATGGTTTATTTTTGCTGTTCTCAGAATTTATCAAATTTCACTAAAAACAGTGACTTGAAGGTATTCATCACATAACAGCGGGGAAAAAAAACACAATCAAAATGATTGTGTTTAAAAAACCCATATAACATAACCAATCAGAAATCAGAACTCCTCAAAAGTAACTTACTTTCCATGACGTCGAAGGATGTCCTATGAACAGCTTACACTCGGTTGTGCTGTTTTTATTTTCAGCCCGCCACTTTCTGAAAGAAAAGCTCCATCGTTTTGAAAAATATGTTACATACAATAAATGACTTCTCGCTCTCTACCGCACGTTTCCACAAGGCCAAATCGTGTAAGAGCCATTTATAACTCTTGGAATTCTTCTAAGCAAATCCCGTCATTTTGTATTTCCGCAACTTTCAGAAAGAAAACGTTCAAGATCACTTTCACAATCCTGGACTAGTAATATCTTACCCTTCTTGCTCACTCATGTTCTACATTTCCTATGACACTGATACTGCTTACTATGAAGCAGACTTACACTACCTCTATGAGTACTACAATTATTTAATTCTCTACATCACTTTTAATCACAAAGCAATATAAAACAGTAGATAAAATTATATCAACCCCTAGAATCATTATACGCCAGTTACCTACCCTAAATTCTCTTTTCTGAAAACAGAAAGTAAGAATATTTTTAAATAAAAAGGCAACATTGTATCGTAGTCAAATGGCAATAACTTCCGAAACAGC
This sequence comes from Lissotriton helveticus, assembly GCF_964261635.1. NCBI lineage: Eukaryota > Metazoa > Chordata > Amphibia > Caudata > Salamandridae > Lissotriton > Lissotriton helveticus. The sequence goes on from NC_136065.1 coordinate 1,745,551,514, forward strand.
AAATTTTTTTACATTTTCAATAAGCTGTGTAATAAGCGGATCTGTCAAATGACCATCATGCCATATAATAGCTGCAGTTACAAATGTTCTTCCTAAAATCAACGACTGTGTAGCCACAACATTTGTAATTAAAGTTGAAGACTTACTTTCATCAGGTTTATATAGTTGGATTTTCAAAATGACATTATAATCAAAAATTTGGACCAATAATCTAGACAGCATTGCAGACTTACATTCCCTCTACTCCATGTTTTGATTGGCTGCTTGAATTATCTTATAAAAAGAAACAGTTTTTCTGAACTCATTCAAAGTGCAGTTATTTTTCCATGACGTCAAGTGTTCTGGTAAGAAGACCGTTTGCTTTGGGAAATACTCTGTTGTCCTTCAACTAATCTGTGCCCACCACTTTCTGTAAGAAAATCTTCTTTTTTTCGAGGAACTATTGTCTCTGTACTACACTTATCCTCAAGGCCAAATCGTGTAGGAGCCATTAGAACCTCTTGAAATTCCTCAGAGCACATCCTGAGATTCTTTCCCTAAAATTTTGGTTTTAAAAACACCAGGTAAGAATTTTTAAGGTCATACGGCAATTTTTTTTTGAAAGTTAAAACAGAATCGTTGCAGAATGACCAGCCGTTTCTAGACTTTAAATAAGCTGTGTAATGTCCTGATGTTATTGAAGGACCATCATGATATATAATTGCTGCAGTCACAAAAGTCCTTCCTGATATTGACAACTGCGAAGCTACAAATTTTTTAATTAAAGTTGTCAATTTTGTTCCATCAGGCCTACATCGTTGGAACATTAAAATGACATACTGGCCATATGTTCGTATAAATAATGTTGACATCATTTCAGATTTACATTGGCTACACTCCATGTTGTGATCAGCTGCTTGTACTAGCTTATTAAAGGACATTGATTTACTGTCTGGCAAAGTTAAATATATAAATCTTTCTGAGTCTACACTGGTAGTACTTGATACCCTACAGTTGTCGCAGTCATGCTGCCATTGATAAGAACGCCCAAACAGGTGATCTACATCTACACCTTCAGCATGCAATACATCAAGCATATACATTAAAAACTCCTGACAATCTTGCTGAATATTTTGAGAGAATTGTGTTTGACCTGAACATCTGTCTAACAGATTTCGAATTTCAGACACACTTTCTATTTTTGTTCTATCAGTGCTACATTTCTCTAACACAGAATTTAACAAACTGCAAAATCTGTGATCCGAATTGACCACAATCTCTTCTTTTACATTTCCTAGAGAAAACAAAACATTAACCACTACATTAGCATAGCAGTTTACACCAGAACTGTTTTCAAATTGAAAACCAACAACATCTTCAACAGAATCCTTTTTCTTTCTGCTTATAACATCAGGTTCATCGACTTTTCGTCTTTTTGCTACAACCTCCCTAGTATTGGTCACATTTCTTCGTTTCCGGCCTACCACACGTTTCTCAAACAAAGGATATTGAGGCAAATGTGGCGCATACTCTCTTCTTAACCTATTGTATTCCTTAACACAATCTAGATCCGCACAAATGTTTGTGACATCACACTCAATCAAGTACAATCCCGATAAAGTTCTAACTCGTGACAATGCCACATATGCCATACCCTCCTTGAACACAGAACTGCCAATATTCACCAATGCACTGTCTACACTTAAACCTTGTGATTTATGGATTGTCACCGCATATGCCAAGCAAACAGGAAACTGCTTACGGCGGACATATAAGTCTTTTACAAGCAAAAATCTAGCAGAACAACGACCAATTAGCTGTACTTCCTCAATGCCATGAAATTTAATTTTTAAAAATTCAATTCCATCTCTATTTCTGTATTTCACAAAATCAACAACATTACCCATTGATCCATTTACCAGACCTCTTTCAACATGTAAATTCCTTCTTAAAATTATACGGCAATTTAAGCACACATTCAGAGTCTTTTCAAAACCTGCAGTTTTAATATAGTCTTCTCTAATGAATCCAATTTTGTTTTCAAATTCTCAGACAAAATAATTGTTGATCCCATATGCTCTACTCTGTCAATAGCTTCCAGTTTCACAATCTCTTGGTTTTCTAAATGCAACATTTTGTTGTTGAAGATGGCACATTCTGCAAGAGTTGGCATCAAACATATTCCAGATTTCTTCTCAGTAATTTTCTGAAAAATATTCTCAGGCACAACGTCTTGTTCTGGATATAAATTTGACAGTAATCGTGCAAGTAAAGCTTGTTTCCCATGCTCGGTCACTTTTCCAATTCTAACATCTTGTAGAATATTCTTGTAAACTTCATCCTTCGCCTGACGCATATTTTCATGCAGTTCAGCATAATTGAAGTTTAACCATATATTGACGTTGCCAATGCTCCCTAGGCACTTCCTGGTATCTTCATGCGTGAGCATTTTGAACTCAGGTTGTCCTTTCACTGGTGTCAGCTGCAGAAGATCTCCGAAAACAATGATGTGTTTGCCACCAAATAACACATCATACTCTGTTTTAAGAACTTCTTGCATTCTCAAATGCACAAAGGCAAGCATGACATTGGAAACCATGCTTACTTCGTCAATGATAAGAAGTTTCATTTTCCTCAAGACTCTTGAAACTTCACAACAAGCATCTCCAGATAACTTGTGGTATTGTAATTTGTTATCATGCTCCACTGGCAGCATCAGTAGACGATGCAAAGTAATACCTTTAATGTTATGTGCTGCCAGTCCAGTTGGAGCGGTGACAACACAAGACAGCGATGACTCAGTCCTTTCCTTCAAATAACATGAAATTGCTTTAATGAGGAAACTCTTTCCAGTTCCCGCTTCTCCACTCACGTAAAGTCGGACAGGCTTAAACGACGTACATGAGCACTCTTTCTTCTCATGACTTAATCCATGATCAATTTGCTTGGTAACTTCGTCATATATTTTCCTCTGCTCAACGTTGAGTTGTCTTTCCAAGTCTTCCAAGTTAACCGCATCCTCCTGAGCATGTGCCATGGCTCTTTCCACTTCATTCATGGCAGTGGCAGCTTCATTTTCGATAACAGGTCCTCCTAGTGGATCCTGACTCAATGAAACAGAACTCTGACTGTCCTGAGAACTGTCTCTGGCAATCTCGGCTGCAATCGTTGCTTCCTGCTCGATTTCCGCATTCAACATTTCTACATATTTGGGAAAAGCAGGACATTCTATGGTCTCCTTGGCGGCAGTGAAAGAGTCTTCGTAACAGAGGAAATCTCCAAGCAGTTCCTCTTCTGCACGCCAAGGCTTGAAAAGTTGCAAAAGTGCTAAATAGAAAAACTCCTTTTTTTCAGGAGATTCGCCACTCAATTTTCGATGGTTTACCAAGTGGCATTTTCTTTGCTTGACCAGACATCCCTCACTTCCAATTACAGCATACACTCCTTTATCAATATCTTCTTTGATGTTCCTCTTGAATATGTAATTTTGTAGAACCTCATACAGACAAACATTCTCGAGGTGACTGCTTCGATTTGGATAATATGTATCCAACATGTTGGTCTTCAAAATGTCGGTACTGTTTGGCTCCTTTTCCGCCAAATACTCAATTTCCCGCACAGGTTTCAGAACTCGATTACGCGTTGCAGCAAGACCAAGACTCGCCCAAACGATACTCCTAGATTTGGCATAGAGACTTGCTGAAGACAACCGGTCAGAACATTCGTAAGCTCCGATTTCTCGATGCGACAACATCTTCAGACTGAAACTGTACAACTTCTTACTGAGGCTCTTTTCATGGGAAATGTCCTCCCACATATCCTTCAATTCTGTCTTTTCTTTTTTGGTGATGTAAGAGGTCACATACCGAGCCACAGCCATACAGTTATCAGCCACAAACTGTATATCCATGTTAGCATTCCACATGGACAAAATCACTGGGTTGTAGTCATTGATGTACTTGGACTCTTCGTTCCTCTTAAAATTGTATGTGTTTTTAGGTGATTTCTTCATCACATTATGTCGCAGCGAAGACATCAAACTGTTCACTCTTCCTTTAGAAATCACCGGTCGTGGAAAGGCGAAACGACATTTGGTGTAGAACTTGTCCTTGTTTCTGAATTTACGACGACAGTACTTTCCGCAACGATGGCTTTGGAAGCGTAGAACTTGTTCTCTTAGGCTTTTGTCCTCCTTTGCGTTTGGAACAGCACATGTAGAATACTGTTCTATGAAACTCATCACTAAGTCTTCCGGATCTGTTCCAAATTTAGGTGCATCCTTGATCCACAGCAGCATATGTATATGAGGAGCACCTCTTGCTTGGTACTCCTTTCTCCAGAAGAAATCCAACACCTCTCCAAGAGGTGGATTCTTCTTATTCATGATGAAAGACATCATAGCTTCAAATCTATGATTGAAGTACCTGCATACATTCACTGGATCCAAAGAGCACAGTTCTCCGGGTGTCTTGAATTCGATGTTTTCGATGTTTCCATTTGCCTCTCGTAGAAATTCAAGTAAGTCTTCCCAGCCATACTCGGCACAGCTCAGAGTGAGGAACCATGTGGGAGTTCCTAAGTTCCTCAGCATACATTTTAAATCACCATGACGACGGTACCAGTACTCATTAGTACCACGCTGACACGCCATGAGATTAATCAGGTGACAATCCAAAATACTGTCTTGGACATTGACTTTATCCATAAAGTCACTTGCCGAGATGTTTTGCATCTGTACACCACTTTTCAAGATGTGGTTCACTGCATATGACAGTCCAGACAGATCGCTTTCAAACAGGAGATGAAACAAATAGGGAATGCATTGTCGAAACCTAGCATCTTCTGCATACAATCGTAAAGTCCGGTATTCAGAAGCAGGAATTTGATGAGGTCGCTCATCATATCTTCCTCCTTGACCTGTTGGAAATAGCTGTGGGAAACACCGAGCTTCCAAACTTTCCTCCCAGACACTAATGGGACTCCCTTTGGCTTGTTTCATTTGAAACAACTCAATAGCATTCCCCATGACTTCCTTGGAATGCAAAGGATGAACACTATAATGTTCATATATTTCTTCACTTTTAGAGGGTTCTACTTTCTCAATTTGACCACCACACAAATCACTATCCTCTTCTTCACTTACTTCCTCTTCTGCAACATATACATTCTTATAGTACTTATTGCTTTTTTTCAAATACAATGTTGCCTTTTTGACTTTCCTAACATCCACTAAATCTTGCCATATTTTCTTATTCTTTGTCGGAACCCCATTAACTAAGATAACCAGAGGTTCCTCTTCCACTTTTTCTACTCCAATTGTGTTAATGTTTTTCTTCAAATCTAGAGGCAAATAAACAACTCTTCCCTTTAATCCTCTCTGTAAATCTGATGGAGGCAATTTCCCTGTCTTTGGCTCCATTCTTACAATAGCCTGAAAGGGATGGATACTTTGAATCAAAATAGATTCATAAGTATTTAAATCCTTCAATTCAGAAGGAATCTCAACCAATTCCAGATTATTATGAACCGCTCTAGCAGGCATCTGGTTTTGATTTAATTTATTACAACAATAAGTACACACACGTTGATCCGATCCCAAATCAAAACAATTTTCTACCATCAAGTATGTAGCGAAATCCTTCCATTCACTATTATTTTCCCTTTCACTTTTTGCATATAAATCCACTAACTTAGTCTGATTCTTATAATAAGTGCGTCGACAACACACACAAGTGAAATTAGGCCTCTCACTTGATTTCACCTGAAACGTGGCAATTTCCTTCTGAAAATTATCTGTACTGGAAACCTGTACACTATCTTCCACATTACCCTCTTCTTCTGGGTCAATTTCAACATTCTCCTCTTTACTTCCAAAGTAACAAAACTCAATTTCTTCACTCATATTCTTCACATCTATTTCAGAACCATGCAAAAGAGCAGCGCATAATTGTTTAAGCATAACTGCTGGACTCTTAGCATAATACAACATTCTAACTAATTTCCTCACTTTATTATGATGCACTGCTAGCATCCTGAAATGATGAAAAACACTCTGGCATACTCTCCTGGAAAGACAAGCCAGTGAATGACCATGCAAACCTGTCACTTCTCTCACTCTACAAGGATCTAATTCTTGCAACAACTTCATTTTCTGCTTCAAACTTTTCTTATTAAATGTCCGTACAAAATCACAAAGCAAATTGATGGAATCCTGTCGCACACTGCAAATACTACTACACTTCCAGGTGTACACAGGTCCCTTAGGACGTCTTCCTAAAACCTCATTACCTAACATCTCTTCTGCCTCTGTTGTCACAAGTTTTTCTTTTTCAACTGGACAACCATCTTTCACCTCATAAGCTCGACCGCTGGTGTCAACTGCATGCACCAAATCATTATCCTGGAAATAACTCTCCTCATTGAAAAATGCCTCACAACTTAAACTATGCATCCATTCTCCGGAAAAAACTTCACAAAAATTACTACGATTAACTATTCTCTTCCATCTACTATTTCTTTTGAAATCATAAATTGCCTTGTTTAGCTTCCTAATTCTATTGATTATCAAAATAAATAACTTTCGTTTAATTTCAAATGCTTGATCAATAACTTTCTCAACTTTTTTTTTCTCTTATAAAAAACCACTTTCTGTTGACCTTTCTTAATATTTTTTAACAAATTGCCAATTATCCTGTTGCGGAACATTCGTTTACGAATGTCCCTAAACTGTTGTTTCCTTCTACTATCATGCACAGAGTTATCTCTTGCTCTAGCAGTAACATTTTTGATTGGCCTTTCCTTTCCGTTTAAATTGCTTCTCTTTTTCTGGACAAAAACATTTTCTGTAGTACTACTTTTTTTTCTAGAAATGTTTCTTATGAATGTTTTCGTGGTCTTACCCGGTGCTTTCTTGGTGACTTGACGATTTTTTATTGTAGAGGACTGCTGCAGTAAATGATGGACCTGCTGTCTTTGACGTTTTGTAGCCTTTCTCATTCTATCCTTGGTTGGCATTCTCAAAATTTGAAATGATCTGCAGTTGAATCTGTGGTAAAATATAATAAAAAATGTTATTAACCACTATTACCAAACAGTAAATCAATAACAGTCATCAAAAATAGAATACAGAAATAGCAGAAAAGAAATGGAATTCTTCTTCATTTTACCTGTCCTGTTTTATATGTGAATCTGATCTAATTTTATGAGCATATTTTAATATTTTATTGAAGACACTACACATAACCTGTTTTTGAAGGTGTGTTTAATTTAAAATTAAACAGTTTACATTTTTACTTTTCATTTATTCTAAGTTTTAAAAATAAATGTTTATAGTTCCATAGGCTCAAGCAGGTCAGCTTCCCACCCTATGTCATACAATTCTGACAAATCGGCATCCTCATCATGTTCTTCATCATCCTCAGGATTTAAATCATCCAAGGGATCTACTTCCACTGACGTTTCAATTACAAGTTCAATGATGAGGTCGAGATCAACTGATTGCTGATTGTCACTCATGTTGATGTTGTCGTTATCTTTAAAGAAAGAGAACAACAATGAGATGTTGCAGAGTAAGAGACAAATCTCAGAGATTATAATACTAAATTTGTTTAACAAGAGTAACATTTTGCAGCTATTATTTAGCCATGTCCAGCGATGCTGAGGAGGTGAGGCCTATGTCCAAGTTTTCAGTGAACAAGACTCATCTCTTCTTAACCTTGGATAAGCCTCACCGACTCTGTGTCCCCTGCTCATACTTACATGTACAGGGGCAGATTTATGCTAAGTGGCGCATCCCCACGGATGCACCAGTTAATGTGCACCGCTGCTCTGCCACCCATAGTGTGCCGCATTTACAATGTGGAGCACCATTGAGCAAAAACAGCACAGATGCGTCACGCATCTGTGCCGCAAAAACAGCACATTGCAGGAATCACGTCATAAGCGCGACATGTCTACTGCAATGCACAGGAGGAAGCCTCACATTGCATGGTGCATCACTTTTTATGCCTGTTTCAAACAGGCGTAAGGATTTGATTCAGCAATGCTATAAAGCTGACTCAGTGAAATCTTCTAAATTTCACTGTGTTAGTTTTACAGGGCTTTCATGCAAAATTAATGCATACCTTGCAACAAAACACCTATATGAAAACTGACGCAGGTTTCATGTGGCACAGGACTTTACAGCATGACACATCTGCCTAGATGCATCAAGTTGTAAATATGTCGCCACATAGCAAATCTTTTGCACCGCCGCTGCGTCACAAAAGTGACGCACAGTGACGCAAAAGAGGCATACACCTATCATAAATCTGTCCCTAACATTTTAAATGATTGATTCAAGATTACGATAAAGTGTGGCCTATCCAGAGGTTTGTTTGAGGTGAGGACTACTCAGGGTTGCAGATGAGATTTACGCTTGTTGAAGAGTACAGAGGAGATAATATATGTGAAGGCCTACCAATAAAGTAAGTCATGTCCACTTCACTCTTGAACAAAGGCCAGACCTCTTCTGTGTCCGTGGACAGACCTAAACCTCATCTGCACAATGTCATTCGTAAACTTAGGAAACACAGGTGATGTAATTGAAAAATGTGGAGTTTCTTTTCCTCATTTCACAATCACATCACCTGTGTTTCCTTTGCTTGGGTATCTCATAGTGCAGATGGACTCTAGCATACCAAAGAGTACACATAAGCTGAGCAGTGTATACAACAATTTTGACGTTTACATAAGATTCAGCTTCTTATCTTGTTGGAGATGAAATGAGGCCTGTCTTGCAACATGGTGCATCTTTTCCATCACTGCTGCATCGGTTTCATGTGGCACGGGACTTTACAGCATGACACATCTGCCTAGATGCATCAAGTTGTAAATATGTCGCCACATAGCAAATCTTTTGCACCGCCGCTGCGTCACAAAAGTGACGCACAGTGGCGCAAAAGAGAAACACACCTATCATAAATCTGTCCCTAACATTTTAAATGATTGATTCAGGATGACGATAAGGTGTGGCCTATCCAGAGGTTTGTTTGAGGTGAGGCCTACTCAGGGTTGCAGATGAGATTTACACTTGTGAAGAGTACAGAGGAGATAATATATGTAAAGGCCTACCAATGAAGTAAGTCATGTCCACTTCACTCTTGAACAAAGGCCAGACCTCTTCTGTGTCCGTGGACAGACCTAAACCTCATCTGCACAATGTCATTCGTAAACTTAGGAAATACAGGTGATGTAATTGAAAAATGTGGAGTTTCTTTTCCTCATTTCACAATCACATCACCTGTGTTTCCTTTGCTTGGGTATCTCATAGTGCAGATGGACTCTAGCATACCAAAGAGTACACATAAGCTGAGCAGTGTATACAACAATTTTGACGTTTACATAGGATTCAGCTTCTTATCTTGTTAGAGATGAAATGAGGCCTGTCTTGCAACATGGTGCATCTTTTCCATCACTGCTGCATCGGTTTCATGTGGCACGGGACTTTACAACATGACACATCTGCCTAGATGCATCAATTTTTAAATATGTCGCCACATAGCAAATCTTTTGCACCGCCGCTGCGTCACAAAAGTGACGCACAGTGACGCAAAAGAGTCATACACCTATCATAAATCTGTCCCTAACATGTTAAATGATTGATTCAGGATGACATTAAGGTGTGGCCTATCCAGAGGTTTGTTTAAGGTAAGGCCTACTCAGGGTTGCAGATTAAATTTACGCTTGTTGAAGAGTATAGAGGATATAATACATGTGAAGACCTACCAATGAAGTAAGTCATGTCCACTTCACTCTTGAACAAAGGCCAGACCTCTGCTGTGTCCGTGGACAGACCTAAACCTCATCTGCACAATGTCATTCGTAAACTTAGGAAACACAGGTGATGTAATTGAAAAATGTGGAGTTTCTTTTCCTCATTGCACAATGACATCACCTGTGTTTCCTTTCCTTAGGTATGTCATAGTGCAGATGGACTCTAGCACATGAAAGAGTACACATAAGTTGAGCAGTGTATACAACAATTTTGACATTTACAGAAGATTCAGCTTCTTATCTTGTTGGAGATTAAATGAGGCCTGTCTTGCAACATGGTGCATCTTTTGCATCACTGCTGCATCGGTTTCATGTGGCACAGGACTTTACAGCATGACACATCTGCCTAGATGCATCAAGTTGTAAATATGTCACCACATAGCAAATCTTTTGCACCGCCGCTGCGTCACAAAATTGACGCACAGTGACGCAAAAGAGGCATACACCTATCATAAATCTGTCCCTAATATTTTAAATGATTGATTCAGGATGACGATAAAGTGTGCCCTATCCAGAGGTTTGTTTGAGGTGAGGCCTACTCAGGGTTGCAGATGAAATTTACGCTTTTTGAAGAGTACAGAGGAGATAATACATGTGAAGGCCTACCAATGAAGTAAGTCATGTCCACTTCACTCTTGAACAAAGGCCAGACCTTTTCTGTGTCCGTGGACAGACCTTAACCTCATCTGCACAATGTCATTCGTAAACTTAGGAAATACAGGTGATGTAATTGAAAAATGTGGAGTTTCTTTTCCTCATTTCACAATCACATCACCTGTGTTTCCTTTGCTTAGGTATCTCATAGTGCAGATGGAGTCTAGCATATCAAAGACTACGCAGAAGGTTACAACTGTATGGAACATGGCTATGTAAGTCAAAAAATCAAAATCTAAATTTGCCAAGCACACATGGGGGCGTATTTACAAGGACCTTGCACCACAGGGAAAGGTCTTAAATTAAAATGGGAAAAATAACATCAGAGAGACTCAAAGGCCTTATAAATATGCCCCAAGCAACCTATGAAGCTCTAGCATTACATATCAAGAAACCTAATTGATTTCAAAAATCGTTTTTAAACACATCATCTAAATAAATTATATACCTACATTCATCAGGAAGTGACTTAAAATGCCCTAAGACACATGAAAGCGTTTTTTTTTAAGCCCTTGCTCCATTTTTAGATCACTTTTAACATGGCTATGTAAGTCAAATAATCAAGATCTAAATTTGCCAAGCACAGATGGGGGCGTATTTACAAGGACCTTGCACCACAGGGAAAGGTCTTAAATTAAAATGGGAAAAATAACATCAGAGAGACTCAAAGGCCTTATAAATATGCCCCAAGCAACCTATGAACCTCTAGCATTACATATCAAGAAACCTAATTGATTTCAAAAAACGTTTTTAAACACAACTTGTAAATCAATTATATTCATACATTCATGGGGAAGTTACTTAAAATACCCTAAGACACATGAAACCATTTTTTTAAGCCCTTGCTCCATTTTTAGATCACTTTTAACATGGCTATGTAAGTCAAATAATCAAGATCTAAATTTGCCAAGCACACATGGGGGCGTATTTACAAGGACCTTGCACCACAGGGAAAGGTCTTAAATTAAAATGGGAAAAATAACATCAGAGAGACACAAAGGCCTTATAAATATGCCCCAAGCAACCTATGAAGCTCTAGCAGTACATATCAAGAAACCTAATTGATTTCAAAAATCGTTTTTAAACACATCAACTAAATCAATTAGATACCTACATTCAAGGGGAAATGACTTAAAATGGCCTAAGACACATGAAAGCGTTTTTTTTAAGGCCCTTGCAACATTTTTGGGTCACTTTTAACATGGCTATGTTAGTCAAAGAATTAAAATCTAAATTTGCCAAGCACAGATGGGGGCATATTTAGAAGGACCTTGCACCACAGGGAAAGGTCTTAAATTAAAATGGGAAAAATTACATCAAAGGAAGTCAAAAGCCTTGAAAATATGCCCCAAGCAACCTATGAAACTCTAGCAGTACATATCAAGAAACCTAATTGATTTTTAAAAACATTTTTAAACACATCTTGTAAAACAATTATATTCATACATTCATGGGGAAGTGAGTTAAAATACCCTAAGACACATGAAAGCATTTTTGTAAGACCCTTGCACTTTTTTTGCATCACTTTTAACATGGCTATGTAACACAAAGAAACAAAATCTATTTGTAAAACACTTGACACAAAGCAACATTTTAAATACACAACTTTCTTCATAATTTTCTCCCTAAACCATACTATTCTCTACCTAAATTAAATGAATCTTTTCTCACCTTAGCAAATACTTTATGAGTTTCAAAACGGTCTCAGAAACACACCAAATTGTCTTTAGCAGAGCAAAAGGTATGCACTCCAGAGTCTGCAGCTATAAAAAGCACAGAAATGCTGTAACTCATCACACATATCTCTCATGTCACCCAATCAAAACTCTTCCCTCACTTTTTTCAAATCAACACCCTTCCCCCCTCTGGCCTTTCTGCCTTTTTTGCATAGCAACCACCTCCTGAAAGACCTCTCATGTTTGCAAGTTCACACAACAATGTTTCAATTGAACTCTGAACTCTCAGTGCACCTGCGTATCCAGTGCAATCTTTCATTAAATGATTTTTTCTTGACCATTCAAATTACACCTTTCAAACAACACATCCATGCACCCTAACTTTCTGTTTTCAGCAATCAAAATCCACCAATCACTGCTACTGCTTCCTTAACACAGAAACTCCACAGTTTTTTTCATGTTAAACTCTTATTTTTTCAACTCCCATTTCATTGCTACACTTCATCTGACTGCAGCAGAACCTCCTCTCACCATGTTTTCTGTCTGGATTGTTGGACATAGTTACATCTACTGGGCTCAAAGGTATGCTGAGAACAGAAAGTTACCTAACCTCAATTTACAAGATGTGGAAATTAAGTGGTTTGGCCACAGAGGATTAAAATGTCACCAATTGATACCATTGGTGAAAACCTTTATGCATTTGCCTAAACCTGACCTGTTAATTGTGCACTGTGGAGGAAATGACTTGGGCACTTTGACTGGGGTAGGTCTGGAAATGCTTTTAAAGGACACCTTTGAGCAATTGATGGCACTTTTTCCTCAAACTGCCTTGGTATATTCAAATATATGCCAAAGACAGAAATGGAGGTGGTCGAACCAATTTTGTCCACAAATTGAGAAGTCGAGGAAGCATGTAAACAAATCTGTTTCAGCTTACATGAGAGACCATGGAATGGGCTCCATGTACAACAATAACTTGCGTTACTACATGCAAGATATCTACAGAGGAGATGGAGTTCACTTCTCAGATGAGGGCAACAGAGTTTTCATTTTGAATTTAAGACTGTGCATTGGTACCTACTTATAAGTACCTAAATGTACCATAAACCCAAAAGCTCTTCTCAGAGCTACCCTACATCTGATCACTCACAATTATTATTTTACTCTAACTTTTTTCACAAATTTTCAACAAAGTACGCTTCCCGGAGCGCTACCCGGTACGCGAACTGGAAGCTAACCGCGCAAATTTTTTAAAAAAAATGGTTTTTTTCCGCACATATGGGCCTCCTCAGCCACCCTCAGAAAACCTAGGGGGTCAAGATACGTCTACCGTGCCCCCTTCTACCCATTCTGAACATTATTTGCCCTCCATCTTGTATCTTAATTCGACCGAAACACAAAATGGTGGACTCCCGTAACGCTGCCGGTTCGCGTACCGGGGCGCTCACCGGGAAGCGCTCCATCAAAAAAGGTGGGAAAGTAATTTACAGAAGAAACCCTGGAGACACTTTCACCAAATATAGATTAGCTCATACTACATACCAATCCCTACCCTTTTCACAAATTTGGTTGGAATTCCATTTAGCCATTTAGCCTGTAGACCTCTCTAAATACCCTGAGGTAAATTACTTCACAAAACACATCTGAAGTGTTGGAATTGACAACCAATTAAAATGTTACTTTCATTTTCTATTTTTTTTTACCTGACATTTGATTGGTTATGTACCTGAATATATATAAAGGAAGAGAAGGAAACACAGCCATTTTGACTACTACTTCCTGGTGTACATTTCAATAGTATTTTCACTAATAACTTCAACTTCTTTTTAAAGGTAAGTTGTTATTTTAAAAACTGAAGTATATTGTGCACTTTAAGTTAATATGGTAAACTTTTTCTGATAGTTATATACTATCCCTCTGTAGTAGTTATAGATTTAGATAGACTTCTCTGTTATAGTTATGGATGGACTTAGGCTTCTCTTGTATAATTATGAATTTACTTACGTTAAATCACATACACTTTTTTATATTCCTACTTCCACTCTGATACTATACACTGCCCAAAGATAAATTCACTGTTAAAAACTGCCTATCTAAAATTAATCCCAACAGTGCCCTATCTCTACTAATATATATTTTTTTTATGCAAATTTCAGACAAAATGGAAGGCGAACAGAAAGTTTCATTTGAAATTGTCCTTGCAGAGACCAACCAAGAAATCATTGATCCAAATGACATTGAATTTATGGATGAAACTTGGGACCAAGAACTACTGCAATGTGTGCAATCAGTAGATGTCCTCCATGAAAATGAGGACATTTTACACACTCAAAAATTACAAGCTATGTTCAATGAAAATAACGACATTTCAGACAGTGAAATGTTAGACATTTTATTAAATTTTGAAACACAATGACAATAATAAATAATTGCTTAAAAAATAAAGAAATAAAAAAAAATCAACAAAACAAACAATCAATTAACATACAATATTTGAAAAGTCTATCATTCTTTTTTCCTTATAGTACGCTCCCCAGAGCGCTTCCCGGTGCGCGTACCGGGCGCTCCCCACGCAAAAAAAAAAAAAAAAAAAGTATTTTTTTTTGCCCCGCGGGGCCCTTTTAAATCCTCCACATCAAACCTAGGGGGTCAGGGAGGATCTACTATGCCCCCTTATGGTCATTTCCCCCTTTGTTTTTGCCTCCTCTTGTCTCTCGATCCTACCGAGAGACAAGATGGCGGCCGCTCCGGACTGTTTAGAATGTTGACAGACACCGGAGAGCCAATCAGCTTCGCTACGCGAAGTTCCGTTACGCGTCAAGTACGCGAACCGGAGCGCTACCCGGAACGCGCTTACAGATATATATCTTTTTTTGAACGTTAATTTCTCAAAATCCACAGGAGCACATATCTTGAGACCTAACAAAGGCACATCGGGCTACCAGTCCCTACAATTTTGCCAAGTTTCGTGCAAATCCATTCAGCCGTTCGGGCTAAAAGTGAGGCCAACCGCCCTATGGAAATTAACATGGGAAAAACACGTTTTGGGACCCCCCTTTTTTCTCAGCCCCCCCTTGAGAAAACCCCCCCAAATTTTCAGTGGCTGCTCAGAAACAAAATGTTCCATTTTCCTGAAAATTTCAGCCAATTCCGTCCACAAACGCCAAAGTTATTAGACATAGAATTTTCAAAAATCCCATAGAGAAAAAATCCTAGCTATATATACCTACTGGCGATCGCCAGTAGGTAATATATATATATATATATATATATATATATTAATGCATATATATATGTGTTATGTTAAATTTTCTTTTAAAGCGCTCGTACACTGGTTAGTTTCTTGGCGCTAACTTAGAAATTTTGCAGGAGCCTATATAATTAGCAGTCAATCAACTAGTTATAAGCTTGAGTGAATAACCAGGTTTTAAGAAGTCTGCGGATTGTGACAAATTCGGAGCAAGTTCTAATATCTAAGGGGAGTGTATTCCAAAAACTGGGGGCAAATACTACAAACCTGCAACCGCCTATTCGTTTCCGTTTATAAGCGGGAACTGTTAAAAAATTCTTATGGGCAGAGCATAGGCTCCGTGTAGGCAGCTATTTCTGGATAAGCCTAGATATGAATTTTGGGCTCGCATCATACAAGGCTTTAAAAACGAGACAGCCAACTTTGAACGCACATTTTTGCGGGATGGGGAGCCAATGTTGCTCCTTCATAGTAGGCGGGATGTGTTCCCATCTAGAGTGTTGGTAACTCTGCCTCGCAACCTGATTCTGAACCATCTGCAATCTTTTTATGAGATAGAGTGGAATGCCAAAGTAAAGAGAGTTGGCATAATCCAGATGGGATATTACCAAAGCTAGTACCACCTGGATTAAAGCTTCACGAGTGAGTAGTCTCCTAATCTTCCTCATGTTCCTCAATTGGAAGAAACAAGTAGAGGTCACAGCTCCTATCTGGGACCTCATAGTAAGATCACTATTAATGATCACTCCCATGCTTTTAGCTGAGGGAGAAGGATTAGGTGGAGATCCTAGTTCACTTGGCCAAAAATGTGCATTCCAAGGGTTCAAAGAACCACCTATCAGAACCACTTCTGTTTTATCAGGGTTCAATTTAAACTGGTTTTGGTTCATCCAGTCACGTATATGTAACATTGTTGCCTGAAATTCAGATATCGAATCAGATGAATTATCGATTGAGAACACCAGTTGCAGATTGTCCGCATAATTATACGTGCACAACCTCCTATCTTTCAAGGAGTGCAGCAAGGGAAGAATATAAAGATTAAACAGATGGGGGGGGACAGTGAGGAGCCCTGTGGCACTCCACATGTTGTTGCCATTTTGGGTGCAGAGAATTGTGAAAGCTGCACTGACTGAGTACGTTCCTCAAGAAATGACTTAACCCAATTGGATGCTATCCCCTGAATACCCGCCGTCCTGACACGGTCGATCAAAATACTATGATCAACCGTGTCAAAAGCTGCCCATAAATCCAGCAGCACCAAGGCATGGGGGGGCCCATGTCCGCCTTCTCTCGGAGCGTATCCAATACAGTAAGTATTACTGTCTCGGTTGAATGGGCTGGGCGAAACCGTGCCTGGTTAGAATCAAGGTAATCCGACTGCTCAATGAATGTACAGAGACTTTTGGCCACATAGGATTCCAATATTTTGGCCAAGTAAGGGAGCAGGGATGTAGGCCGATAATTGGCCAGGGTCCCAGGATCCGCGCCTGATTTTTTTAGCAAGGGGACAACTATTGCTTCCTTAAAAGCTTTCGGGACACAACCCTGTATTAATGAGTCATTAAGGAGAGCCAAAGCTGGTCCAGGTAAGATAGTAAAAATTTCTCTTAAAATGTGAGGCCAGCAACTATCTGTAGGAGATCCTGACTTTACTTTAGACAAATGGTCCAAAAAGGTCTGATTATCAATTGCTGGAAATTGCTCAAAAGAGCAAGAATTTTCCAACATAGAGGGCGAGCCCTGTAGCTCAGGACAACAGGGAATACTGGCTTTTATTTTCACAATTTTATCAATGAAAAATGAGTTGAGAGAGTTACAAAAAAACTTGGCTGGGAGTAGATTTTAATGTAACTCTATCCGGAATGGATAATTCATTCACAACGGCAAATATCTCTTTAGACTTTTTCGAAGAACTCATAATTTTTGAAGAAAAATAAGTAACCCTGGGCGTAGTGTGCGGAGTGGGGCTCCGCTGAGCTACGCGAAGTGGGCACACAACTACGCCCACCCGCGCACTCCGCGTAGCCCCACTCCACGCCGCCCGCCTCCCTCCCGCCCTCCCTAAATACATATATAAAAGTATAAAAAGCTTTTAAAAACACTTACCTTGTCTGCCGCGTCCCCGGGGCTCCCTCTCGCCATCCCGCGATTCGCGCCGCCACCGATTCGGATCCTAATGCGCATGCGCGGGTGGCCACGCATGCGCATTCCTCATGAGAAATGCGCATGCGCGGCCGCCCGCGCATGCGCATTAGGATCCGAAATGGCGGCGCGAATCGCGGGACGGCGAGAGGGAGCCCCGGGGACGCGGCAGACAAGGTAAGTGTTTTTAAAAGCTTTTTATACTTTTATTTATGTATTTGGGGAGGGCGGGAGGGAGGCGGGTGGCGGCCGGCTACGCACCGTCTGCGGAGCGCGCGTAGTGCCGCCTGGCTACGCCCGCTACGCAAAATGCGTAGGAGACGGCACTCCGTGCACTCCGTGCACGGAGCGTAGCTGGCCGCCCACCCTTAAAAATAAGCTGCTTTAGCTGAAAGAATTGCTTTTTTATACTCTTTCAATTGCATCAGGTATCTCTCTTTTTTGTCAAGGGAGTAATTAGTTCTCCATTTCCTTTCAGTTTGACGAAGTACTAGTTTTAGATCTAAGTCTGGAGAAAACAATTTTTGTGCCTCATGGCGTCTTGCTAGCCAAATAATTTTTAATGGGGCATATTCATTACTAGCCTCAGTAAGCCATGCTGTGAGGTTTCTCTCACTTGAATTAATTAATGTCTGATGAATGGGGACTGTATTTGGTAGAGTGGCATGGAATTTGGTGATGTTAATATTATTCCAATTTCTAGCAACAATTTGTTTTTTTTGGCTTGACGAGTTCACTCTAGTAATGTCATTGATAGTAAACTGGGTGAAAGAGTGGTCAGACCAGGTACAAGGAGAGACAGTCAGAGCAACTACTGTGATATTGGTTCTCCATACCTGGTCTAACATGTGTCCCTTATCATGTGTGGCTGTAGTTATTAGCTGACTAAGGTTTAGTCCGACCAAAAGATAAGTTAGTTCTTTCGCATGAGGTCCACCCTGTATATCATTGGCCCAATAATTAAAATTGCCA
This sequence comes from Lissotriton helveticus, assembly GCF_964261635.1. Classification (NCBI taxonomy): domain Eukaryota; kingdom Metazoa; phylum Chordata; class Amphibia; order Caudata; family Salamandridae; genus Lissotriton; species Lissotriton helveticus. The sequence goes on from NC_136065.1 coordinate 1,745,570,003, forward strand.
ATCAATAAAATGTTCGCATTGTTGGTGACTAGCTGAGCTAGCTGTTCAGCTATAGAGTAGGGAAATAGGGGCATGTTCTTAGGCAGTCTATATAATAGCACAGAAATTAAAGGGGTCGAGGCTGCCTCCAACTTGAAGACTAAACTATCGACCAAAGACAAATTGAGTGAGGTCAAAGTTGTAAATTTTAACTCTTGACGCACAATAGCCGCTACTCCCCCACCTGCTTTCCCTAACATACGATTTGCTTGTAGGATATAGTAATCATTGGGGAGAGCTGCTACGATGTCAGGAGCAGAATGCAGGGATAACCAAGTTTCCGTAAGGAACAAGATATCAGGTTGGCTTGAATCCAGGAAATTGAATATGTCTAATTGGTGTTTTACCAAAGATCGAGTATTGAGATAAGCAATATGAAGTTTAGAATGAGAATCTCTAATCTGTCTTGGGTGGGTGGTGATAGCGTGAGGGGAAGTGGTGATTTCTGGGAAAGACGTTCTAATTTCCATGATCCCCTGTTCGATTAGTCTCAAATTAGAATGAGGATTGAGAAGATAATTTCCTGAATCCAAAAGTTTCAGATCGTGTGATGAATAGATGACATTTTGAGCATAGTGGCCTGTCCCTGGTCCCGTTTGGGCACGGACAGGCGCAGACGGGATTGCCTTATATATATATATATATATATATATATATATGTATATATATATATATATATATATATATACATATATATATATATATATATATATATATACATATATATATTTACTGAAAAAACCATAGGTTTCACACCAGTTATAGTTAGGAATTAGCATTTAAAAAACCTATTAAATTCACTGAAAAAACCATAGGTTTTACACCAGTTATAGTTAGCTGGAAATTTTACTCACATAAAACCATTGAAATTCCCACGTTATAGTTAGTTGGACTCACTATAACTTGCGCGTGCAATGCACTGCTGATGACGTCACATATTACATCACTCATGAGATGGTCAGTGACATCACTGATGACATCACTGATGACACCATCCAGTGAATGTGTGTCTTTTTGTTTTTTTCAGTCAATTTCATAGGTTTTTTAATAGCAAATCTCTATAGGTATGAAAAGTAATAATTTTTATAACGAATTTTATATTGTGTAAATATGTTTTTTTTTTTTAAATTGTTTGCCCCGGGGCGCTCCCGGGGAGTGTACCGGTGAACGCACGGGTGAGCGCAATGTTACGGCGCGCCCCGGGGCGCGTACGGGGGAGCATCCCGAGAGCGCTATTCCCGCGAACAAAAACAACATCATGAAGTTTCGCGTAGTCGCGTCATGCGTCATATGACGCACTGCGTAAGCGCACCCGGAACCACGCGATCGCATACGATCGCGCAACGTCATGACGCGCTTACGCAACGCGCCCCGGGGCGCGCCCCAGGGCGCGTAGCGTAAGCGCGTCGGGTCATGTGATCTGAAAATAACACTTTTCATTGGTACAGATCAGTTTTGGTTTCCAAATGATGAAAGCTTGGATCATGTGACTTGAAAATAACACTTTTCATTGGTCCAAAAAACTTTTTTTTCCCAAATGATGAAAACCCCACCTTTTTTCCTCACTCTGACTTTCATCTTTGTGAGAGGAAGACCTGTTTCTGCTTGTTCAGTCATGGCATCTGTAGTAGCTGCAGCTAGTGGACCCCACCACCACCACAACCACCTAGGAAGGAAGGACCACCTGCACAGTTCCTTCCAAACCCAGAGGAAGAGGAAGAAGAAGAGGAAGAGGAGGTAGAGCCGAGGCAGTTCTTGCGTGAAGAGCCCCGGCAATCCCACCACATAGACCATTTTATATGGCAATTTTTTTCTTACCCTCGAGAGCAAAAAAAGGTCAATGCCCGGTACGTGACATGCCTCATTTGCAATGCAGTTCTGTCCCGAGGCACAGACAAAAAGTATAGTTTTGGAAACTATACTATGCACCGCAACATGCAGAGGTGGCATCCAATCAATTATAGCGTTGCTGAGGTGCGTCACCTCCAGGATAACCCACCAACTCTTGTGGCCAGTATATCGTCACAGGAAACTCTATCGGGACCAGAGACGAGGGAGACGGTCCCAAGTATTCAAAAGAATTTTGTGCACCTGAAGCTAGTGTGCATTTATTGTGGTGCACTAATTTCTTATGGGGAGAGGAGTATCATTTTAATTAATAGAGCATTTGAAAACCACAAGTGCTCAAAACACCCCAAGAAGTAATTTTTTTTTTTTGCTCCGGTTGAGCCCTTTCTAATGCCTGTTTTTCGTTGTTCCGCCCAAAAAAAACAAAAAAAATATAAAATTGTTAAAAAAATACAACAAAAAAAATAAAAAATCAGAAAAATAAAAAAAAATATAAAACAAAAACAATAAAAAAAAATTCTTTTCAGAACTACCTCCCATTTATAAAAAATTGCTAAAATGTTTAGCACTCTGGCAATCTCTTTTTTTTTTTGATTCACTTCCGGGTTCGCGTGCCGGTGCGCGTACCGGGCGCTCCCCCCGCGAAAATCGAATTTTTTTTTTTTTTTTTTTTTTACCCGAGGGACCCTTTTATGGCCCCCACATCAAACCTAGGGGGTCAGGGGGGTGTACCCTGCCCCCTTTTGGTCATTTCGCCCTTTGTTTTTTGCCACCTCTTGTGTCTCGATCCTACCGAGACACAAGATGGCGGCCGCTGCGAACTGTTTCGAATGTTTACAGACACCCGAGAGCCAATCAGCTTCCCGTGCGCAGGTCGCGTGGCGCGCCCGGAGCGCTCCCCGGTACGCGCACCGGGGCGCGCTTACAGATATATACATTTTATTGTACGTAAAATACTCAAAATCCTCTGGACCACATATCTTGAGACATAGCAAAGGCACATCGGGCTACCAGTCCCTACAATTTTGCCAAATTTGGTGAAAATCCATTCAGCCGTTCGAGCTAAAAGTGCGACAGACCGCCCTATGGAAATTAACATGGGGAAAACACGTTTTGGGACCCCCCTTTTATCTCGGCCCCCGATTGACGAATCCCCCCCACACTTTCAGGGAAGGAGCGGAGCGCCGCGAGGCAAAGTTGGTGAAAAATTCAGGCTGATTCCTCAACCGGCGCCAAAGTTATTCCAAATAGAATTTTGCGATTTCCCTATGGAAATCGATCCTAACTATAACTACCTACTGGCGACCGCCAGTAGGTAATATATATATATTCACTGAAAAAAACATAGGTTTCAAGGACTTTATTGTTAGAAATTAGCACTTTAAAAAACTTTGAAATTCACAGAAAAAAACATAGGTTTCGGGATGTTTTAGTTAGAAATTAGCATTTAAAGAAACATATAAATTCACTGAAAAACACCCACAGGTTTCAGAGATGTTATAGTTAGTTTGACATTTCCCTCGTACAAAACCAGAGAAATTCGGCCGTTATAGTTAGTTGAGCTAACTATAACTCGCGCCTCCGCAATGCACTGCTGTTGATGTCATATCTGCTTTGAAAAACGTTAGCACTGGGTGCAGTGCTGATTTACTCTAGGAGGAAATGTAAACTCTAAGCACAAACGAACATGATGCACATCATGATAACTGACATAGAAAAATATTTAGTTTTTATTAATCTTCTTTTTGTTTGTTTTAAAGATAGAAAAAATATATATAGATATATATATTTATAAATACTATTCATACATAATAAACTTCAATGCATGGGCAGATATACATACCAGATGATATTGTGCGTGTTAGAAACACATATTGATGCAAATTATGGTATAACCTGAGTAAAGCATATCTTCAACACAAATCAAATACGCAAATTTGTATGTCACATCTTACATCATTCATGACATAGTCAGTGACATCACTGATGACATCACGGATGACATCTCAAACGACATCACTGATGACATCATCCAGTGACTCTGTGTTTCTTTAAATTTAAATATGTTTTATATATATAAATTCCAAGGTGTATTGAAGAATGAGTGGGTGTATAAGTGCCTTAGTGGACAATTTAGTAGGTGCATGACCGACTGTATAAGTGAGTGATTAAACATGTCTTACTGAATGCAGGGTTAGTGACTAAACTGTGTGAATGTCCATATCAGTCTGTTAGTTGGTGTGTAAGCGGCTGAATAGGTTGGTGAGTAGCTACATGAGTGTCTATATGGGTTATTGATTGGTTGTCTGAGTATCTGTATGGGTGCCTGAGTGTCTGTGTGGGTGGGTGGGGGGTATGTGACTCTGTGCATAGATGTGTGAGTGGGTGATTCAATGGGTGTATGAGTTCAATACTGCATGTGTGAAGGGCTGTGTGAGTGGGTGAGTATGTGTATGGGTGTGCTGGTGACTGAATGGATGTCTCAGTGGTACATGTGTGAGTAACTACATATGTGAAGGCAGTATATGTGAGTGTTGGAATATATAAATGACTATTGTGAGAGTGAGGGATTGTGACAGTGGCTCTATAGAGGATTGTGTGCTTGTATTGGTGATTGTTTTAGAGAGTAAGTATGTGTTAGTATCTGTATGAATAAGTGAGGTGGTGTGTGTATAACTGTATAGGTGAGTAAATGGGAGTGTGGTTGATTCTTTGCATGACTGACTAGGTGTGTAAGTAACTCTATGGATGAGTGGTTGTGTGAGTGTCTGTATAGGTGTATGAGTGCATATGATAGTGTTGTATTGATGAGTGACTGCATGTATGAGTGACTGTATGGGTGAATGAGTGGATGTGTGGATGTGTGTGTATACCTAGGAATCCTGGGTTCACCCTGAGGTCAATACCATCATAAATCTATCTCTCCAGGCTGCCACTGTTCCTCTGTCAGTCAGTCAGTCAAAGTGCACTTTATTCGATTTTTGAAAAATCATAAAAGGCACATACAATACATATACATTAAAATCAACAATTCATTTATGTAAAAAATCATCAGTGCAGGTCATGATTAGGCTGTTGTACATCGTATTTGGCACGTAAAATTAAAAATCTGTTAAAACGATACCATGTTTACAATAGGGTGTTTAGTGGAACACGTTTGTTCCTAATTCTAAAAGCTACCGCTAGAAAACTGGCAACGCTAAATGTAATGTAAATATTGCCCAACATCTGGAGGTTCCTCTGAATTGGAAGCAGGCTAAATTGTTACCGCTATTAAAAAAGCCTTCCCTAAATCCCATCACACTGGCTAGCTACAGACCTATACCTCTTTTTCCACCCGTGGTGAAGGTGCGCGAGAAATTCGTTTTTGAACAGCTTTCCACCTGTTGAGGCATCGGGCGCCCTCCAACCAGCTCAATCAGGATTCAGGGCATCCTTTAGTACGGAGACGGCTTTAGCCGAAATGTTTTAGGCAATAAGGGAATGCTTGGATGCAGGCGGCAGAGCTGCTCTGATTTTATTGGACCGTTCTGCCGCCTTTGACAATGTACCCCACCACCAACTGCCTGCTCGTCTCTCAAGTATTGTTGTTTCTGGATGAGCCTGGGCCTGGGACTGGCTCAAATCCTTCCTAGAGGACAGAACCTAGCAGGTATGGCAGCCCCCGTTCTTTTCGGCCCCCAGAAAGGTGACTACGGGAGTACCGCAGGGCTCTACTCTGAGTCCCTTGCTTTTTAATATTTATGTTACTCCCCTGATCTATTTAGCAGAGGAGCTGGGAGCCAAGATCATTGCTTATGCTGATGATACCCAGTTCCTCTTCACCTAGAAGAAAAATGACCTGTCCCTGGACAAAGTGAAACAATTTTTTTCTGCTGTTTTTAAATGGCTTGCTTTGGCGCTACCGAAGTGCAACGAAGACAAGTCAGAGGTACTTCTGTATGGATCTTTTCTCCCGCTTTTTAGGGAGACTCTCAGGCCCAATGAATAACCCCGCCCAATTCCGTCAGCAACCCTGCTAAGAACTTGGGGGTCTGGCTCAGCAAAGACCTTAGGTTCTCTATGCAGATAATGAAACTTACGGGAGTGTGCTTTGGCACGCTGAAATCACTCAGAAAGTTTCTTCCTCTGTTGCCTTGGCCACCTAAGGAAATGGTGACCCGTGCTCTTATCCTGTCACGCATGGACTATGCCAATGCTTTGTACATTGGCCTGCCCGGCTACCATTTAGAAGACTGCTAATGATATAAAATGCGGCAGCTAGGGTTCTGCTTAGTATCCGAGGAAAATCAAGAATGAAGCAATACATAAGGGACCTCCATTGGCTTCCTGTGGCCCACCGTGACCGGTTTAAAGCTCTTACTTTGGCGTATGGAGCTCTATATGGATCGGGCCACTCTACCTTAGGAGACGCTTTGACTTCTATGTTCCTCGAAGACATCTGCGTTCTGCTCGCAGTGTCAGGCAGTCATCCCCCGCTTCCGCCTTACTCGCATGGGGGGCAGCTCCCTATCTTTTAAGGCGGCTGAAACCTGGAATTCCATTCCGCTGGCACTACGCAACATTCAAGACATCAAACTATTGAAGAAACATCTCAAAACCCTGATTTTTTATTAAGCCTTGGTTTGCTTAGCCTCCTCCGCTTCCAACAATAGCTTTCTGCGCCATAACACCCTTGAATATCCGTGCGCGCTACAAATGCAGTATAACATAACATAACAATCAGTGACTGGGTATGTAGTAACTGATATTGGTGTGTCTATGCTTTCGAAAATGTTAGTCTGTATTTTAGAGGGGGTGTATCAAAGGTTATATTAGGGTATGAGGAGGTGTATTAGATTATCACGTGGATGATGTCATCAGTGATGTAATTTGAGATGTCATCAGTGATGTCTTAGTGATGTCACTGACCATGTCATGAATGATATAAATGTGATGTCATCAGCAGTGCATTGCGGGGGCGTGAGTTATAGTTAGCTCAGCTAAGTATAACGGGCGAATTGCTCTGGTTTTGTACGAGTGAAATGTCCAACTAACTATAACGTCCGTGAAACCTGTGTTTTTTTTCTGCGAAATTGTATGATTTTTTAAAGGATCATTTCTAACTATAACGTTCCTGAAAACTATGGTTTTTACAGTGAATTTCAAAAATGTTTTCAAGTGATAATTTCTAAGTATAACGTCCCTGAAAACGATGGTTTTTGCAGTGACTTTCAAAGTTTTCTTAAATGCTAATTTCTAACTATAATGACCCTGGAACCCGTGGTAATTTCAGTGAATTGTAAAGGTTTTTTAAATGCTAATTCGAAACTATGCCTACAGAGGTAGGACATGTGTAGAATGACGAAGAAAGGCACAGAAAGAAGTAAGAGAAATGCAGAAAGAGGCAACAGAAGTCCAGAAAGATGAAGAAAAGTACAGAAGAAGCAAAAGATATGCAGAAAGAACCAACAGAGGTGCAGAAAGAGACCTTGTTCCAAAGTCATCCTGTGCCCCCAACTTTTTGCTGACTGCTACTGGTGGTAACTGACTCTGACTAACCAGGTCCAGACCCAGTGCTACACTGAAAGACACTTAGAATACAGTGAAAACACCTACATACACTAGGGTACACTATGGGTTGGGGTACCCCTGTGATTTGCATGTCCTCCCCTGCCCTAGTACATAATAGGGCAAGGGGGTTAAAACTACCTCTAACTCAGAGGTGCAGAAAGAGGCAACAGTAGTGCAGAAAGAAGCAACAGAAGTGCCGAAAGAGGCAAGAGAGATACGAAAAGAAGCAATTGAAGTGCAGAAAGAGGCAAGAGAGGTGCAGAAATAGGAAAGCGGCAAGAGAGGTACAGAAAGAGGAGAGGGAAAAGAAGAAAGAAACAAAATAGGTGCTCAAAGAGGCAAGAGGGATGCAGAAAGAGGCAAGAACAGTGCAGAAAGAACCAAGAGAAGTGTAGAAAGAAGCAACAGAGGTGCAGAAGGAGGCATGAAGAGGGCAGAAAGGGGGGGCGTGGCTTGGGCGCCGATGTAGGTGGAAGCGGGACTCTGGAGCTCCTCCGTAGCTGCCCTTCTCCGTCATATATCCTGACCCCCAAATTCGGACCCCTGACCTCCACTTTACATCGGAGGGCCTGGGGAGCATTGGGGGAGAGGCTGGAGGTGCTGGGTGCCCCGAGACCGCTGGAAACGACTTTTCTCCCCCGAGCAGAGCGGCTGGAGTGGTGGGCTCATAAAATGGAGGCCGGAGTCACTGTCCGTGCTGCCTGACGGAGGTGAGCTGCCGGCGGCGGAGGGCCCACGGAGGTGACAGGACTTGCCTGTGCTGGAGCGGAGCGTCCCACAAGCTGATTGAGGCGGGGAAGCGCTGACTGGCATTGCGGTTTTGGCGAGGCCCGGGAGCGGCAGATTAGCGAGCTTGCTGACCCGCATGATCGAGTCTGCCCCTGGACGACCGTTCAGAGACGTTGGAGAGCCTGCGGATTTCCCCTGAGAGGGAATCACCCTGCTGCTGAAGCGAGGGCACCGGCGACCCCTATCCCTGGGGGGGGGGGTGACGACCGTTGGCTGTGGCTGGTGACTGCTGGCCACCCAGGGGACCATCCTGAGAGGAGGACAGGAGGGCTGAGGTGCGCCTTCGCCAGGCGCCCGCGTTGTCCTGGTACGACACCAGTGGGCCGGCTATTAGTGCTCTGGCGGTGCCCGCTTTGACTGCTTGTTCTGGATCCCCTAGTGGTGCGAGGACCCGGGGCCCCAGCCTCCTCCTCATCCTGTGCTGTGACATCGGCAGGGTCCATTGTGGGCCTGCAGGGAGAGGACCCAGGAATGAAGAGGGCTGCTCCCTGAGGCGAAACGCGGTCCCTGCTGCCTGCAGGCCTTCCGCTTGTCTGCTGCCCACTGCAGCCGACCGCTTAGTGCTGGCCCTGGAGATCTACCTGAGGGCCCTCGCTGGAGAGTCTCCCCTGCGTTAACCTTGCCCCTGCACCCACGAACAGTAGAGTGGGGTCTTCCTGCCACGGGGGACAGGGGAGTGTGGGACCAGCGTTGGTGCCTCCAGGGGGGCCAAAAAGAAGGGCTTTGATGTGCTGAGACTGGATGACCCGGGTCATTCCATGGTGGGAGACGATGCGACGTCTGGCTCTGGGAGCTCAGCCCCGCCACGAAACCCCTCCTTGAGTGACATTATGCAGGCCATTGTGGCATCACGTGAGGCCCTGGAGAAGCGGATAGACACCATTGGGTCTGACCTATCCCTCTTGAAGGATGACCACAGGTAGCTGAAGGAGCAAGTAACAACTTCGGAAGCGAACATGAAGGACATTCCTGGCGAAGTGGCTACCCTGAAGGCCTCATTGGCGGAAGTGGCGCAGAAAGTTTGGGTACTGGAACTCCAGACGTAACAACCTCCGCATAGTAGGAGTCCCGGAGAGGGAGGAGGGCCAGAATGCGGTGTCCGTCTTGGAAACCTGGTTGCGGACGGAGGTGGCGCCGGAGGGGCTCTCCCCATTTTTTGCTCTGGAGCGCGCCCACAGAGTCCTGACGTGCCCGCCTAGAGCTGGAGGACCGCCGTGCCCGATGGTGGTGCGCCTTCTGCACTACCGGGATCGTGATCACATTCTTCAGGCGGCCAGGGGTCTACCGAACTTTCGCATTGGTAACAGCAAGGTCATGATTTTCCCGGACTTCACCAGGGACGTCCAACGACAACGGACATCCTTCCTAGCGGTCAAGCGAAAATTGAGAGCTATGCAACTGCCCTATGCTATGCTGTTCCCGGCCCAAATGAAGGTCATTGCTGGAGGGGACACAGACTTCTTCCTCACACCGCAAGTGGCTTGGGACTAGACAGAAGCCAGGGGGGAGGCTGGTGGAGACACCCCCCCTGCGACCACGCCTAGATGAAGCTCCACTGATTTGACACCGACGCGACGACCTGCCTCCCCGACTGGGTGGCAACAAGAAAGGAATAAGCGGTGCTGGCGGTGGCGGCCATCAGCCAGGGGGAGGTCAGCTCCTCCAGTAACGCTTCGGAGCGCTCGAAGAATGCTGATTTAAGTCCTGGCTCCAGCAGCGCTCATGGTCTTCCCGAGGCGGACCTACCGGTAGTAACCCCACAAACGGCGGATGGCATCTTTGGCTGACGTGGTTGTGAGGATATTGGACACGCTGATGTACGGTACTGGGACATGGGGAGGGTCCTGCCTGCTGGTGCGGGGAGGCGGGGGGCAGCTGCCTTCTGTTGACAATAACTGTGATATCGAGGGTGAGTTGTGGGTTGTTTCGGAATACTTGGCAGAGGGGGGGAAGCTCCGGATCTGAATAGGATTGGCGTTCCAAACAGCCTAGCCTGCTCTGGTTGATTTACGCTTAATTTACAGGGTTTGGATGGGGTTACCACGTTGGTTGTCTGTCCTGGGGAGTGGGAGTTGGGTAGGATTGTTTGGTTATGTTTGTGGGGGGTGGTGGGTGGGTTCTGGACGTGTCAGAGGATCCTATGAGGGAGCATGTGAACTGCGATGTGGGCTGCCATGGGACCCGACTTAGGCTACAAATGTCTCACGTGGAATGTGAGGGGGATGCATACCATGCATAGACGCGACAAGATTCACCCATATTTAGTTCGGCGGAGCATTCATATTGCCATCCTCCAGGAATCGCATCTCTTAGCACAGGAGGGGAAAGCATTGCAACGGAGATGGAGGGGGCAAGTCTACCACACTGATTACTCGGCCTACGCTAGGGGGGTGGTCATCTGGATAAGGGCTGGGGTACCCTTTCAATGCACGCAACAGCTTATTGACCCGGAGGGGAGGTATGCAGTGGTGAGGGGAAAACTAGATGGGAGGGACCTAACGTTGGGGTGTCTATATGCACCGAACGTGGAACAGCCTGCCTTCTTCTCCTCGTTGTCCCGCACACTGGCCCCGTTTTTAGTGGGACCACTGCTCCTTGGAGGGGACTTTAACTGTGTAACTGACACTGCATTGGACCGCTCACATCCCCCCTTACCAAATGCACCGGCAAGCAAACTGGCGCTTGCGCGTTCTGACTGGCAACGTTGATGGGGGCTGATTGACTCATGGAGAGCTTACCACCCATTAGACAGGGACTATTCCTTCTTTTCCTCCCTTCACGAACTTCACGTCCGTATAGGTGCCTTTGTGTGTTCCCCGGAAGTGCATGGAGAGGTGTGCCACAGTGAATACCTTACGCGCACGATCTCCGACCATAACCCACTGCTGGTGCAGCTACGATGGTCGCAGCGTCAACCACGCATTCCCACCTGGAAACTACGCCTGGAGGCGCTCGACGATCAGGTCTTCCAGACAGCGATAGCCTCGAGTATAGAGACGTATTTTCAGATCAATGCGGGGACCGCGGGGTCGGCAACGGTTGAATGGGACGCCTTCAAACAGTGGTACGGGGGTGATGCATTGCGACGGTGTCGGGGGTGCGGAAAACCTTACTGAGTGACATTCGCCGAGAGGACGAGAAGCTACGCTCGCTGGAGAGAGAACGACCTGAGCGGCCAGACATTCATGAGGCCCTACTTGAGGCGAGGGAATCAGCGGCGGCGACGGTGGAGCGTCTCAGGTGCTTCGACTACAAAGCCTACCTCACGCGTGCACATTCGGAGCGGGATAAAACGGGGGCGCTCTTGGCCTGGCTAGCCAATCCGGCTCGCCGAGGTTCGGTCATCCTTGACCTCAGAGATCACGCGGGAATGGCGCGGTTTGACCAACAGGGAATTAATGAGCTATTCTATGATTATTACATGGAACTATACCGTAGTCGGGTCCTTCCGTCGGAGGACGAGTTCCAGAGATTCCTGGAGGGTTTGGGTTTGCCGGAGCTGGACGAAGAGGACGCAAAACTTCTGGGGGATAAAATTGAGGTGAGGGAGGTGAGAGTCGCCATCAAGAGTATGGCACGGAATAAAACGCCAGGCTCCGATGGTCTCCCGACGGAATTCTATCACACCTACGTCGACCTCCTGGCGCCCCGACTAGCGTGGCTCTACAATGAGGCTAAACGGCTGGGCAGCTTACCGAAGACCACTGGCGAGGCGCTAATTTTCCCACTATTGAAACCTGGCAAGCAGCCTTGGGACAGATCGGCGTATCGCCCTCTGTCCATGCTTAACCTGGACTATAACATTTTGAGCAAAATCTTGGCTACTCGTCTACTTCCCCACATGTCCACACTGATTCACGTGGACCAATCTGGCTTTATCCCGACCCGCAACACCGCGCTTAATATACGACGGCTTCTCCACGTTCTGGAGGCTGACACCTACGATGTGGACAAGGCGGCGGTGTTTGCAATTGACATGGAGAAGGCCTTTGACAGCCTGGAATGGCCCTACCTTTTCCATGTTATGCGCGCAATGGGGCTGGGCAAGGATTTTGTGGATTGGACGGCACTATTATACCGGAACGCTACGGCGAGGGTCAGAACAGGAGGTGTAATATCTAATGCTTGCGCCATAGGAAGGGGCACTCGTCAGGGTTGCCCACTCTCACCCCTATTATTTGCCATAGCGATCGAACCTTTGGCGGCGCGAGCCCGATTGGGGCAGGCATATCAGGGGTTGGACATCTACGGGCAGGTGCACCATATCGCATTATACGCTGATGACCTCCTACTGTTTTTGGCGGTCTCTGCTGCCTCCTTGCGGGGGGCTAAATCCCTCCTTCAGTCACTGAGCACGGCGTCTGGCCTCAGAGTGAACTGGGCGAAGTCTTACCTTTTCCCCACTCGTGCGCGTAGAACATGCCCGCACTCTACGGAAGGAGTGACCTGGGAGGAGAGGAGTCTTCGCTACCTGGGGACTTCAATCTATCATAATAGCATAGACATTCTAGAGGGCAATATCGGTTCGGCGATCAGACTTACTAAAACGAATTTTGACTTCTGGAGTACGCTTCCACTGTCTCTGGCGGGGAGGGTGGCACTCCTTAAGATGGTAACTCTACTGAGATAGCTCTATTTTTTCCAAACTCTTCCAGTCTGGATCCCGGCGAGCTACTTTCGGCGACTACGGGGCATGATGATCGGTTTTTTGTGGGGTTCGGGTAGACGCAGAGTGGCACACACCACGCTTCTAAGACCTCGGGCTGAGGGGGGTCTCGCAGTGCCGGTTTACGAGCTGTACTACCTGGCGGCCCAGCTACAGTGGTTAACACAGTGGGTAGCGAGAGCCACGAGAGAAGAGGATGTATCCGGTGAACCGGCGGGGCCGGTTCGGGTAATATCCCGGATCGTTCTGGGCCTCCTGATGGGGGACCTCCATCTCACCCAGGAATTCTCGACGGTCCGGAAATGTTGGAATAGGTATCTGCGGAGGGGACATATTGCGGTTCCATACGCACCTGAAATCCCGCTCAAACTATGCAGGGCGCTCCCGCATGGGGGCACATGGCACCGTTTAGAAAACTGGGAGCATCTGGGCCTAGCGACCGTTGGGGATCTGTTTGATGATGGAGTGCTACTGCCTTTCGACCCCTTAAGGGATCGCTTTGATCTTCCGGGGGGAGACTTCCTCCTTCATGCGGCGCTGACAGCAGCGATCCGTAAACATTGGAGGACGGGTATGACGGAACCGCCACTATCCATGGGCTGTCAATACGTGGTAATGGCCGCGGGGACGGTTAAGGCTATTACGTGCCTCTATAAGCGCATGACTGTGGAAGCTTTGGCCCCGCTGCTAGCTCTGAAGGCGAAATTTGAGGCGGTTTTAACGACGGAGAACCCTGAGGCAGCGTGGTCTGGTATAGTAGAGCGGGCCTGGAAAGGGACGCGCAACGCGAGGTTTCAGCTGGTGCATTTTTACATCCTGCATAGAGCGTACCTGACCCCTGACAAACTACATAAGTACTTCCCGACACACTCGGCGGCCTGCCCGCGCTGCCCGGCAGAGATGGCCGATTTCCAACACATATTCTGGTCCTGCCCGGCACTGGGCTCCTTTTGGCAGGGGGTAGTGGAGAGTCTGCGGGAGGTCACTGAGAGGGATTTACAACCCACAATGGCACACTGCGTTTTACACTGGTTCCCACACACATCATAGAACAAAATCACTAGTAAGTTCCTGGACCTGGGTCTGCTTTTAGCGAAACGAGCCATAACATCCCAGTGGAAGGCGAGTAAGGGCCCCAAGGTGGAGAGGTGGCGGGCGGAGCTCAATAAATGGGCCCGCTGTGAGGGGGAGGTACGTCTGCAACTGGCACTTAGGGCAGGCACTGATACTGCTCTGGAGCAGGCCCGGGCCTGGGAGCGATTGGTTCTCGAACTCACGCTTTCGGCCTCTGACAGCGAAGGTTCCCCCGCACGTAGTCCTGCTCCTTAGGTACCTTAGCCTGGGTTTGTGATCATCCAGGTTCTTTCCTTTGGATTGCTCCACACCCCACGTGATGACTGCAGTCTCCTTTTGGTTACTCCTGATAGTCTGTCTGGGACCTGCACTGCCCGCGATGGATTCTGGCTTGCTCTTATGGAACTCTGACACGCCTGGGGGGGAGGGAGCAGGGGGGTGGAGTAGGGGGGTAGAGGGTAGAGGAGTAAGGGATGGGGGGCTTGGGTTGGGGAGTTGAGGGGGAGGGATGTTTGGTTTTGTTAGGAACTCAATAGGCCGGGAGCGGGAGAACCGGGCGAAAAGAAAAGTAGCCCTGAGTACTGCCTGAGGAACAGTTGTATTTGAGCCTTAATGCATCCGTCAGCTACTAGTGCTCTCCTGTCTGCCGCTCGACCTCCGGGGTGTGAGCTGAATGGCCATGTAAGACTTTTCTTTAGGAGCCTGTGTTACGCGAAGGAGGGTAGCTGGCTTGATCGACGAACTGGTTGTACGGTTGTATAAACTATGACTCTGCAATAAAAATATATTTTTAAAAAAAATGAAGAAGACAGAAAGAAGGAAGAGAAATGAAGAAAGAAACAACAGAGGTGCTGTAAGAGGCATGAAGGGTGCAGAAAGAGGCAAGAGAAATGCATAAATAAGAAACAGAGGTACAGAAAGAGGCAAGAGTGGTACAGTAAGAAGCAACATAGGTGCCAAAAGAGGCAAAAGAGGGGCAGAAAGATGCACGAGAGGTGCTGAAAAAAGCAACAGAGTTTTAGAAAGAACCAAGTGAAGTGCAAAAAGAGGCAAGTGAGGTGCAGAAAGAAGCAAGAGAGGTGCTGAAATAGGCAATTGAGATGCAGAAAGAAGCAACAGTGGTGCAGAAAGAGGTAATACAGGTGCAGAAAGAAGCAACAGAGGTGCAGAAAGAGGCAAGGGTACAGAAAGAGGAGAGGGAAGCAAAGAAGCAAAGAAAGAAGCTAAAGAGGTGCTCAAAGAGACAAGAGGGATGCAGAAAGAGGCAAGAACAGTGCAGAAAGAACCAAGAGAAGTGCAGAAAGAAGCAACAAAGGTGCTGAAAGAGGCATGAAGGGTGCAGAAAGAGGGAAGAGAAATGCAAAAGAAGCAACAGAGGTACAGAAAGAGGCAAGAGTGGTGCAGAAAGTAGCAAGAGCAGTGTAAAAAGAACCAGCAGAGGTACAGAAAGAGGCAAAAGGGATGCAGAAAGAGGCTAGGAAAGTGCAGAAAGAGGCAACAGAGGTACAGAAAGAGGCATGAGAGGTGCAGAAACAGGCAGAAAAGGAGCAGAGAGAGGGAACAGGGATGCCGAAAGGGGCCAGAGAGGTGCAGAAAGAGAAAAGAAGGGTGCAGAAAAAGGTAGGAGGGGTGCACAAATAGGCAAGAGAGGTAAAGAAAGTGGCAGGAGGGGTGCAGAAAGAAGGATGAGAAGTACAGAAAGAAGTAACTGAGGTGCTGAAAGAGGCGCTAAGGGTGCAGAAAGAGGAATTGAAGTACAGAAAGAGGGAACAGGGGTGCAGATAGAGGCATGAGAGGTGCAGAAAGAGAAAAGAAGGGTATAGAAAGAGGCAGGAGATCTGGAGAACAAAGCAACAGAAGTGCTGAATGAGGCAAGTGAGATGCAGAAAGGGGCAAGAGATCTGCAGAAAAAAGCAACAGAGGTGCAGAAAGAGGCACGTGAGGTACAGAAAGACTCAAGATAGGTGCAGAAAGAGGCAACAGAAGTACAGTAAGTAGCAACAGAGGTGCAGAAAGAGGCAAAATGGGTGCAGAAAGAGGCAAGAAAAGTGCAGAAAGAGGAAACAGAGGCACAGAAAAGGCAAGAGAGGTGCAGAAACAGGCAGAAAAGGTACAGAAAGAGGGAACAGGGATGCAGAAAGATGCCAGAGAGGTGCAGAAGGGGCAAGAGATATGCAGAAAAAAGCAACAGAGGTGCAGTAAGAGGCAAGTGAGGTGCAGAAAGAAGCAAGAGAGGTACAGAAAGATGCCATAGAAGTGTAGAAAGAAGCAACAGAGGTGCAGAAAGAAGCAAAAGGGGTGCAGAAAGAGGCAAGAAAAGTGCAGAAAGAGGAAACAGAGGCACAGGAAAGGCAAGAGAGGTGCAGAAACAGGCAGAAAAGGTACAGAAAGAGGGAACAGGGATGCAGAAAGATGCCAGAGAGGTGCAGAAGGGGCAAGAGATATGCAGAAAAAAGCAACAGAGGTGCAGTAAGAGGCAAGTGAGGTACAGAAAGAAGCAAGAGAGGTACAGAAAGATGCCATAGAAGTGTAGGAAGAAGCAACAGAGGTGCAGAAAGAAGCAAAAGGGTGAAGAAAGAGGCAAGAAAAGTAGTGAAAGGGGCAACAGAGGTACAGAAAGAGGCTAGAGAGGTGCAGAAAGAGGGAAGAAGGGTACAGAAAGAGGCAAGGGGGTACAGAAAGAAGCAAATGAGGTGCAGAAAGGGGGAAGAGAGGTGCAGAAAGTACAAGAGATTTTCAGAATTATGCAAGAGAAGTGCAGAAAAATTAAGAAACTTGCCGAGAGAAGCAACAGAAATGAAGAAAGAGGCAAGAGAGGCACAGAAGGAAGCAAGAGTGGCTTACACACCATTAGTACCAATTTAACAACCACATTTAGCAATAAGTAACAGGTGACCATTCTAGATTTGCAAAGGGCCTTCCAACACGCTGCATT
The DNA here is from genome assembly GCF_964261635.1 of Lissotriton helveticus. Taxonomy (NCBI): domain Eukaryota; kingdom Metazoa; phylum Chordata; class Amphibia; order Caudata; family Salamandridae; genus Lissotriton; species Lissotriton helveticus. Next base: position 1,745,586,907 of record NC_136065.1, read on the forward strand.
TTTGGTAACGTTTGAGCCGTTTCAGCTACAAACAAGGTTTTTGTTGTTCAAATCCGCAGATTAGGGAGATGATGAATTATGTGGATAATGCAGAAAATGTATAATTGTACGAAAGTCGGTGCAGCCATAATTCCAGTGGCCCTGTTCATGCCTCTGACTAGGTCCTCAAGTGCTCCTCAGTGATTCCTTCTTTTTTTGTCTCACTGAGTTCATAGTTGAGCTTCTATGGAAACAAGGAGGACTACACATGAGGTTACCAATCCACAACAGACTACTATACTACATATTACTCTCCATAACACATAATCACTATACACTAAATACCACATACTTTCTATACACATAATTTCACTGCACAAAATACCACATAATTCCACTACACAAAACGTACCTCTACTCCTCCCAAAAAAATTAGTAAAAGACTTTTCCATTTACAACACCAATAGCTTTAATTCTCACAAATGCGAACCCTATTACATTGAAAACTCTTCTTTAACTAGTAGTCGCGTTTGCAGAGTGGTGGAAAAAGGGTGATGGGCCTCCGACCAGCGCTCAGGAGTTCCACTGTGTAGGACTTACAGGAGGGCTTCTTTGCCCCCAAAGTTGCTCAGGAGTAAATAGGACTTCATCCCCATCCCATAGTCTGCCAAGATGCATGTTTGCAGAGTGGTAGAGACAGGGGAGCCTGGCTTCCGAAGACGTCTTAGTCTTAGCAATCCCACTGTGTGGGACTTACTGGAGGTAACAAGATGGGTAGTTGATCCCCAAGGACATCCTTGGGGGCCAACTACCCCTCCTCTTAACTCCAGTAAGTCCCTCACAGCAGGATTGCTAAGTTCTCATATCAGGCCACGTCCCCTTTGCCCACCACTCTTTAAACGCACTCCATGGCGTGCTCTTGGATAGGGATTGAACTCCCCTTTGCTGCTGGGGGTCCTTTAGGGTCCAACTAGCCTACCTCTTACCTCCAGTATGCCCCCATAGTGGGATTTCTGAGAGGTGGACTAAGGCCATGCCGCATTTCCCCATCACTCGGCAAACGCATTGGGGTATTAAGTCCCCTTCATTTTTGAGTGGTCCCTGGGGGCCAACTAGCCCACCAGGTACCTCCAGTAAGCGCCACACAACTGGATTGTTGAGAGAGGTCTGAGGCCACGCACCCTTTTTTACACCACTCTGCAAACATGGCTCCTGGTGCACTGCTGCTCAAAGGATAAAGTCCACTTGTGTCCTGAGGCCCTCAGGGCACAAGAGGACCTCATAGCCGCACCATGAGTGTGCCAAGAGGATGCGGGGGCATTCGGCTAATACGAGGATTGGAGGTTTCTCTTGGGTGCATGGAAGTTGACTCTGTCGAGGTATTTGGGTCCAATGTTGTGTAGGCATTTGTAGGCTTGGGTGAGGATTTTGAAGGTGACTCTTTTCTACATGGTGAGCCGGTAGAGGCTACGAAGGTGGGGGCTGATGTGTTCAGGCAGGGGTATGCCGAGGACGAGTCTGGTGGCGATGTTCTGTATCGTCTGGAGTTTTCAGAGTAGGAACTTGTTGATGCTGGCGTGGAGTGCATTTCCGTAGTCCAGTCTGCTTGTGATGAGTGTATGGGTGACAGTCTTCCTTGACTCGGGGGATTCATTTGAATGTCTTGAGGAGGATGCGGAGGGTGTTGAAGCAGCTGGAGGTGACAGTGTTGACCTGTCAGTTCATGGTGACAGAGGAGTAGAGTATGAGTCCAAGGTTTCTGTCTTGGTGCAAGGGAGTTAATGGGCTGCCGAGGGTGGTCGGTTATCAGGTGTTGTCCCATGCCGAGGGGGTGGTACCGAGTACGAGGACTTCCATCTTCTCAAAGTTGAGTTTTAGGCAGCTGTTGGTCATCCAGGTTGCTATGTCCTGCATTCTTTTTATGAAATGTAGTCTGGCGCTGGTGGGGTCTTCAGTGAGGGAGAGGATGAGCTGGGTGTCGTCAGCGTAGGATACAATGTTGAGACTGTGTTGTCGGATGATTGCAGCGAGGGGGGCCATGTAGATGTTGAAGAGTGTCTTGCTTAGTGATGGCCCCGCAGAGAGGAAGGGTGGCAGTCTGATTCTCTGGCTTCTTCCAGTGAGGATGGACCAGATCCAGTCTAGGGCTGTTCCTTGTATCCCGACGTCGTGTAGTCTGGCGAGGAGAGTATGGTGGGAGACGGTGTTGATGGCTGCTGAGAGGTTGAGTAGGATGAGGGCTGCGGAGGGGCCCTTGTCCAGGATGTTGCATATGTCGTCTGTGGGGGCGAGTAGGGCGGTTTCGGGTGCTGTGGTTGCTTCAGAATCCGGATTGTGACAGGTCGAGTATGGCGCTGTTCTCAATGAAATATGTCAGTTCCCTTTTGACGGTTTTCTCTGCAACCTTTGCCGCGAAGGGGAGAAGCGAGATGGGCCGGTAGTTCTTGATGTCAGTGGGGCCGGCTTTGGGTTTCTTGAGCAGGGTTCTGACTTCGGCGCATTTCCACACATCTGGGAAGGTACCTGTTTCGAAGGTGGTGTTGATGGTGATTTGTAGCTCGGGTGCCATAGCGGCGGCAGCCATGTGGTAGATGTGTGGTGGGCAGGGGTCGGTAGGGGCCCCTGAGTGGATGCTTTTCATGGTTGAGGCAGTGACTTCAGCCGTGATTGGGGTCCAGGTGGAGATGGTGGGCTGGCTGGTGTAACTAGGGGGTGGGTCGCTGAGGAATCTGATTGATGGTCAACAGAGTTGTTGTAGAGGTTTTTGATTTTGAGGTGGAAGTTCCGAACTTGTCGCAGAGGTCTTGGTATGGCGTGATGTCTGTGGATTGGCTGCGATGGTTGGTGAATTCTTGGATGACACTGAAGAGCTCTTGGAGTTGGTGGAGTTGGTGAGGATCTTGTTGTGGATAAAAATCCTCTTTGTGGTTCTGAAGTGGTTGTGGTAGTCCGTCAAGGCGTTCTAATAGGTGCTGTGGTTTTCGGGTGTCTTGGTATTTCTCCAGTTCTTCTCCAGGCATCTGCAGGTATGCCTGGTCTCTTGGAGATCAGAGGTGAACCAGGTGGCTTTCCTGGGTCATTGTTTGTCGGGGTTACGTAGCGGGTCGAGCTCGTCTGTGCAGGTGGAGATCCAGGTGTGGAGTTCCCTGGCTGCAACATTGGCGTCTGCTACCATGGTGCGGGTGAGTGGGCAGTTTAGTTGCTCCTCAGTGATCTTGCTGCAGTTCCTTTGTGGTGGGCATAGGGTAGGTTTGGGTGTCTTGGGCTTGTCGACTGTGAAGTGTACGCAGTAGTGGTCTGTCCAAGGAGGTTGTAAGGTGTGGCTGAAGTGTACGCTGTTTCCTGCAGCGACGATGGGGTCGAGGGTGTTTACCGCCCTGGGCTGGTGTGGTGACGAGTTGCTTGAGCCCGATGTTGACGAGGTTGTCCCAGAGGTTGGTGGAGTTGGGGTCACTGAGGTTGGCGAGATGGAGGTTCAGGTCTCCGATGAGTATGTATTTAATTGCGGTGATGGCGTGGTGTGCGATGAGGTCAGTGATGGTGGTGGCGAATGGCGCCCGGGGGCCGGGGAGTCTGTAGATGAGGGTTCCACGGAGTGTGGAGCCAGGGCTTGTCTTGATCAGGAAATGCAGGTGTTCATGGTGGAGAAGGTCTTGTTGTAGGTGGTGAGGGGGTGGTCTTGTGGGCGATGGCGAAGCCCCCTCCCAGGTGGTTGGGGCGGTCCTTCCTCTGAATTGTATATCCGTTGGGGATGGCGGTGTTGATGTCGGGGGCGGAGGTGGCGTTGGTGCAGGTCTCTGTGAAGAAAAAATGTCGGACGAGAGTGCATCTAGTAGGTTCCATATCTCCACAGCGTGTTTGTGCACAGAGCGCACATTGTGGAGGATGCAGGGGAGGGTGTTGTTGATATTGTCTTCGGTGGTTTTGGAGGCCGGGGTGGTGTTGAAGGTCTGGCGGCAGTGGACGCAGGTGAACTGGCAATGGGTCGTGTTTGGCGTGGCTTGAAGGCAGTCCCCGCTACTTCCTGTATTGAGTGCGCGGAGGGTGGCAGAGCTGTAGTGGTGGGGGGTTCGAGATGCAGGGTCCCTGGCACTGGCCCCGGACGGGCACAGATGGGCTTGCCTGATTGATCGATACAACACACATTTTATTGGTAAAAACAAGATATGTTGTGAAGAAAAGTCTAGAGCCAATAAAGTATTGCTTTTCAAACTGTATGGCTTTAACATTCCAAAACACTGCAATTGTAAGCTCAAAGTAAAAAAAGATGGGTTGTAGAAACTATTCTTTTTAACTTATATTTTATAGTAAATGCGATATTGTCTTACACAAAATCTACAATTAGTCGGGGAATAAAGTTGATTAAAGGATTACTCTGTAGAGTGCACAGTGTTTCAAAGTAAGACTATTTCGAAATGTATGTGCTTCAAATAATGTACACTAAATGTTTATAGATTTACTATAGTTATTGAAATGTAATCATTGAACTTGTATGCTAAAATAACCATAAGCGGATGAAATATTTTCTCCTACCCGCTAAGAGCCAAGTAAAACAATCTCAGTTAATTGTCCCCTGATTGGCTATTCAGGGTTGATTTGCCTCTTATTTTTCTTTTGCTCACCTCTGTTACCTTTTTTCTGGTTAGAGAGGCACCTCAAATTGAACAATACACAGAAAGGGCAGCTAGATAAGGCTGTGACAAATACATATAGGTCAGTCGTATTCAAACTTTTTTTTTTGCCATTCCCCTACAGTGGAAAGATAACCCACAGAGGTCCCCCTCAACATTTTTCACAATTTTTCTATTAAACTGGCAATTATTAAATATATTAGACTTATTTGATGATTGACAAAATGCTGGTGCTGACATACTGGGAATAATTCTTGGTACAAGGGAAACTATGGCAAAATGCAGGCACTTGAAAATTGGAAGTAATTCTTGGCATATGGGATGCAGCACCCAGGGCAAAATTCTGGTGCTGGCATGTTAGAATTGAAGGTCTCTGGTTGGCGCAAGTATTCACTTGTGACAAGCAGGGACCCTCTCCTCTAAGTCAGGGCGAAGGATGACCCCTTAGAATTACCCTTGCTCACCCTCTAGGTGCGTGGCGTGAGCAGCCAAGGCTATTCTTCAGGTGTTAGTTAGTTAAGCATTTGTAATAACACACACAGTAACAATGTACCAATCCCCCCACAAATGGACACCAGGCTGGAAGTATATGTAAAAATACGATCTCTTTTATGTAAAAATATATATATATCTCAGATCAGGCTTATTCACAAGTCCAATAACGTTTTTCTTTATGCGACAAGATGATAAAACAGGCAAGTGTTCTTTGTTGTACTTCAGAATGGTTTCTCTCAAATTCAATACCTCTCTTAGTCTCTTTGGTCCTTAATGCTGTGTTTCCCCAGGAAACTAGCTCTCTGAGGGCACTCTGGGGGTCTATTCACTCCTTCCCCTCTCCTTAGTACTGCCCAGGCGCTCCTTAACGCTTCTGGCCCGTTCCTGGCAGAGCGGCGGGCCCGACCTGCCAAAGCTCACGCTTCCCGCGTGGGGCTCGTTCGGCACCGACCTTGGAGCCTCCAAGTGGGAGGCAGAAGGGCCCCGAGCGGCGCGAGCCTCACTGGGAGGACGGCTCGTGCCGCAGCTTCTCAGCACACAGAGCGACGCTCAAGAAGCGGGCACTGCAGGCACACAGAGCGGTGGTCACAGTACCTTGTCGATGGCAGGCAGGAGCGGGGAAATAAGGTGTTGCGGGCCCCGAGCCCGATGACGAGACGTTTTCTTCCTCCAGGTCCCGGGGAAGCAGGGACGGCCCGCACTCTTTCAGTGCGCGGCGGGGGCACCTTTGGACTTTGTCACGGCGGCGCCTTTCAGGAGGCAGGTGCGGCCCGGCTCCGGCAGTACTGCACGTACTGGGAGCACTTCAGGGGGCGGCACAGCCTCTTCTCAGAACAAAAGGGCGAAGCGGGGAGGCCGGGTACGCTTGAGACGTACGGCAGCTACCCGAGGCGTCGATCACCCTCAGGCTAAGAATTCCGGCGGGAGGGGCGAGAGGGAGCACACAACGCGCTCCAGTAGCAGGCGGCAACAGGGAAGCAGGTGGCCCGGTCCACGGGGAAGAGAGCGACTCTAAGCAGAGCGAGGCTCTCACAGGACACGGGCTGCCAGGTTCCTGGGTGTCACGGCCCTAGGAGGAGGCGAAGGGGCACAAGGTCTCAGCTCCAGCAGGGAAGCACACGGCCAGATAAAAGCGAGCGCAGGCACCTTGAACCCACTAGTCCTGGGGTTCAGTTCAGGGGCTAGCTCAGTCAAGCCCTTGGAGAATGTTTCAAAGCACAAATCAGCAAAGTCTTTTTAAAGTCTTCTTCCTCTCCTTCCTCAGCAAGGCAAGCAGCAGGCCAGTCCTTCCAGCGTCTTCTTCTCCTTCTATTCAGGCAGAGGTTCTTTGTGGGAAACAGGATTCTGATTTACAAGGAGCAGGGCTCCTACTTTTATACAGAGTTTTCTTTGTTCTCACAGGCCAGGGGGGCCTTTGCATAACTGCTTTCAGTCTCTGAGCACTTGTTGGGTGTACTTCTGGCTTCAGCTTTCAGTGTGAGGGGCAGGTACATCAGACGCTCCACAGGGGGGTGGAGCCAGCATTGTGAGGACAGGGGCAGCCAGGAGTACCTTGTTGACAGTGCTTCGCCCTTCCTGGGCCAGGTGCAGGCTGAGTCATCAGTCGCTCCCCAGGGGGGCGGAGCCAGCATTGTGGTGGCAGAGCACAGCCTGATTAAGAGTCAAGGGGCACTCCTACCTCCCACTAAGGTGTAATCCTTGCATTCACCACCTGTCATCCCCCAGCCCTGTCACTCACACAACCCAGACAGTCAGATACACATCCAAGCAGAGGCGGGCTGAAATGGTTAGGCAAGCAAATGCTAACTTTCTAAAAGTAGCATTTGCAAACACAGGATATTAAAATAAACTTTACTAAAAGAAGTATTTTATTATTCTGAGTTCAGGCATACTAAACATTATTTTCTACCATGTTCCCTGAGCCTGCTGGGATTATAGAGTGTAATAATTCCAGCAGCCCATCTGGCCTAAAGGGAACAGGTAGCCTTACAATAGTGAAAAACGAATTTGGCAGTAATTCACTATTAGGACATGCCACACTCATCAGAGCATGTCCTACCTTACACTTACAATGCACCCTGCCCTTGGGCCTACCATAGGGGTGACTAATATGAAGTTAAGGGAAGGTTAAGGGGCTGGCAAGTGTGTGCACTTGCCCAGCCAGCATGACAGTACCAGACTGTACGCAGGTTCTGCAATGGCAGACCCTAGACACATCTTAAAAGGCTGCTTCTGTTGGTGGCGCAACCAGCGCTGCAGGCCCACTAGCAGTATTGGTATTTACAAGCCCTGGCACTCATGGTGCACTTTACTGGGGACTGACAGTAAATCCAATGAACCAATCATGGACATCAATCACATATACACTTTACAGTAGGGAGCCCTTGCACTGCGGCACGGGTTGGCCGTGGCGCAGTGCCCTGACTAGCGGACACCAGCAAAAACATCTGAGGCACATCAGCAAAAAGCGGAAGGGAAACTCACGCCAAGGTGCCAGGTCTAACACGGCACACTAGAGCAGTGGTCTTTAAACTTTTTTATGCTGCATCCCCCCCCCCACCAGTTAAGAAATAAAATGCATCGGGCCCCTCTCAGATTTTTCACAAGTATTCTATTATACTGGCAATGTTTAAATATGTCTCAGTTTATTTAAACATGAGGCATATTTAAACATTGGAGTTAAATTGTGTTAAATTTTTTCCCACCTAGCCATACTACGGTGGAGTGTGATCTACATCAACCCACTGAGTGGATATTCTCTGACCATAGTTTGGTAAGAGTGGAGCCCGTCATTTTTGTTTTTGTTCTCAACAATTCTGATGAATGCTGGGGACCCAACAGGGCCTTTAGGCAGAAACATGTTGACCTAATTGATAGCGGTGGGGGGACAATAATATCCCCATTACACTGATCACTTTGTTTTTAACTACCATATAGATTCCAGCACTATTACATGTAAGCTGACACCTTAAATAGCCCTTTAATTCACTACCTATTCCCATGGGCCCCCACTTTGTTTAGAAGTGCATCCCTGTCGTCAGGTGTATGCCCACCCTCTATGAAATTAGGTCTTTAGAGGGGGAGGACTGGTCACTGATAAAGCATGACAGCAGGAGGTGTGTGAGACCAGTCCTTCACTTTTTGTGAGATGCCTGCACTCACAGACTAAACTGCAAAAGCACTAGCGACACCTCACTGAGAGCAGCTTTATTGTGGTCCATAGTTTATGTTGGAGGCTGCCGACACCCAGCACGTCGTGCCTCTGGTTCCCTCATCCCAGATTTTTCTGGATTTTGTGGTTACACTTCATTTTGTTCCTTGGTGCCCCAAGGTTTAACATACGGACTGCCGGGGGTCTGGGGGCCCGGGGTTTCCTTTTGTAAAAGTCAGGACACTATGCCAGTCCCTGGGGTTTCCATGGCCCCAGACCCCTCGCACGAGCATAGACTGCCGGGGGTCTGGGGTTCCGGGGCTCCCCCCCGTAAAAATCAAGACACTTTGCTCGTTTCTGGGATTCCTACGGCCCCAGACCCCCCGCACGAGCATCGACTGCTGGGGGTCTTGGGTCTCGGGGTTTCAATTTGCAAAACTCAGGACATCCAGCCAGCCCCTGGGGCTTCCGCGGCCCTAGACTCCCCGCACGAGCACAGACTGCCGGGGGCCCCGGGCCCTGGAGACCGGATGGGACAATTGGGTGCCCATGAGAGGATTATCACATTTAATCCCGATTTTATCTCCCTTAAGGAAGTAGAGTCGGCAATCGAGAGATTGCTCCCAAACAAAGCTCCCGGTCTTGATAGGCTCCCAGGAGATCTTTTCCGTTCTCAACCTAAAATCTGGGCCCCATACCTGATGGTCTTGTTCAATGTGGTCCTACAAGGTTCCGCATTGCCTGAGACCTGGCTTGGAGCTGAGATTGTTCCAATTTTTAAAAAGGGTTGCCCGCTCGCCCCATCTAACTATAGACCAATCAGCTTAATTGACACTACCCAGAAGCTGATGGGGTGAATCCTACTCGATAGACTATTGGGTTGGATGGAGAATAGAATCAATGACCACCCTCCAAGCAGGATTCAGAACAGGGATCTCGACCTTGGACCAGATCTTCCGACTCCAGGTCCTATACTGGAAAACCGCAAGAGTAGAGGTTGGCAGCCTCTACCTTGTCTTTGTGGACCTGCGGGCCACATTTGATCTGGTTCCCAGGGAGAGGCTCTGGATGGTCTTGGAGGAGCTTGGTCTCCCTCCCTATCAGACTCCACACAGGGAATTATGCACAGGTGAGGTGTGGAAGGAGCGGGGAACTATCAGCTCGCTTCCCCGTTACCCGGGGTGTACGCCAGGGTTGTGTACTGGCCCCCACCCTCTTTAGCCTGTACGTCAATGGTCTGTAAGATGTACTTTCTGGCGTCAGGGACAACGATGCTCCTCGCCTGGCCACTGGTAGGGTGCCCGCTTTGATGTTCGCGGACGACACCCTGTTGTTATCGCGAACATCAACGGGCATCCAGCGGGTTTTGGACGGGTTGGTGTCCTTTTGTGCCTCACGGGGGCTGGAGGTCAACTTGGAGAAAACCAAGTTTATGATCTTCAATCCCCCGAGGCACACCCGCCCAAATGCCACACTGAATGGAACTCCCCTGGAGCGTGTCAAGACTTTTGTATACTTGGGGGTCACATTGACTGAGCATTTCACTTGGGATCACCAAATCTCAAAAACATCCCTGAGACTGGCTCAGATTATGGGAGGCATAGGTAGATTCCATAATGCTTCGACCTTTAAACCTGTCACCCCTGCACTTGAGATATAAAAAACACAGGTCAGGTCAGCAGCTTTGTATGCCGCAGAACTCTGGGGACACACGAAAGTACATGAGTTATTGAAAGTTGAACATGTCTTCATGCGTCACATGGTTGCCCTTCCACAAAGTACTCCCCTCATACCACTACGTCTAGACCTAGGCTTGGAACCTATCAACGAACTGGCAGCTGCACGACCTCTGCTGTATTGGAAAAGGCTTTAGTCTGTGCCGGAGCTTGCACCTTTTAGAACAGAGCTCACTGCAATCTGGGGACAGTTACAGCATAAGAACATACCCTGGCTGGCCCATGTTAAGGCTTTCTTCCATCAAATTGGTATGCCACAACTTTGGGATGCACCTGAAGACAGCTGTGTGAGGACGCAAAGGTCCCAAATAGTGGCGGCTGTAAGGTCATACAACCTCAAAACCCTACACTGCTCGACCTCCTTGGGCAGGCTGTCCACAGAGTTTTTATTGACGAAAGTTAGTCCCAGGACGGAGGTGTTTTTGGACCTGGTACAGCCTCCACTTGCAAGAAAACTATATACCCAACTGAGGCATGGCTCCATATTGATAGGGGCACGAACATCTAGATGGTCACACTCGATGGAGGCCAATTGCCCTGCTAGCAACTATTGGAGGGAAGACAATGTACATATCTTTTTTTTCTGCCCGGCATACAGTGGAATTCGGAAATGCTGGATCCTTCCACTGTGTAAAAATCTGGGTTTCAGACAATGTGCACAAGCTTCAAGAGTCTTAACCTATGATACTGCCCCTCCCATTGTTTTTGCTGTTTCACGTTTTTTATATGGCATGTGGTGGGGAAGAACTCTTTTCTTTAGTATGAAATAATGGCCCATAATTACTCGTACCTTTACTCTTTGATAACTCATTGTTTAATAACTTTTTAACTCAACTGTATTTATGGTTTATTATTGTGCTTTTATATATTTTATTGCACTTCTATGGTCTTTGACCGAAATAAAGTTATCAAATGAATGAACATACAATTTCATTTGAGTATACAACTTATCCTCTTTACTTTCCAAAGGCAGCAAATGGCAAGCAGTAATGATGGAGCTTACTTTTAAAAGTATTTTGTCAATAGTGTTATTTCTTTTGGCCTAGAATAATGGTGCAACATAAACTGTAATCACCAGGTTTAAAAAGGTATTTTGGACTCGTAAGACGTTATTGATATATTTGTCAAACAATTCTAATACACATTTTTTAGGCCACATCCTTAGTTACGTTGGTCTTACCTCTTCTAGATGGTTATCCTTATGCCAGTCCACATACCCTACCCTTACAACTGATCTGAACAAGATACTGGATCATATGGATTGTCTCCTTCTCTTTAAGATGGACAAATCTATTTAATGATCTTATTGTATTATGATTATATTACATTTCATAGGATGTTACCTTGTGGGTTCCCTGCTATGGTCAAATCTTTTGAATATTCGCTCCTTAACTGTGGTTAGAAATCAAATATTCAAAGTATGTAAGGCACAGATAGTGTCCGCAGCTGAAAGATGGATTTTAGATGCTTCAGTACTTCCCAAATAAGAAATAGTATATTATAAATAGAGCCAGTAGAGAAATTTAAATGGATCTGGTATAGTTTTAATAAACGTTATATAGTTTCACAGAAATGCTACTATTTTTTCTTTCTTTGGTTTATATTTTGCCTAATTCTGTAATGTTATGTGGCATGTGCTAATGATTCTAACTTAAGGATCTACTTATAAATAGAGTTTTCAGATTGATAGTGAGTTGCAGTTGTTGACGTTCCATAGTGAGGTTGCTCTTTCTTTTCCCTTGTATCTATCAGAGCTGGTGCTACTTTGATGTTGTCAAAGGGCCAATTCTAATTCTGAGTTAACTATCTTTTTTAAACTGTAATCAATATTATTAAACAAAAATAAATAGAGTGCACGTGTTGCAAATAGGCTTGGTTTGGTTAAAAGCATCCTTCATCCACTCAACAGAAGCGGTTTATTTGTTAGGGAACATTTGTCAGCTATACCTGATGTAGCATACTGGAACACTACATTTGATGATGTGTCGGGAAGACTCTCCTTTCACTGTCACAACACTGCTGTACTTTTGCAGAATTTCAGTGCGCAGAGCTTCAGAGATCAATGTCGACAGATTCACCGTTCCCAAATTACAGACCTTATTCTTTCTTTTCCTCCAGGAATAAAAGCCGGCACTGCTCTACCTGACCTGTGGCCTTTTGTCACATTGTACAGCTAGAGACTTAATAGACTGCGCTATTCCCCAGCACATGAGGAATTTACATCTATTTGCAGGCACATCAGACAAGGGCACTTATTTCGGGGTCATGACCCTGCCATTGAAACGCACTGATTTATAGGATCTCAAAATGGCAGGAACAATAGCGTCCTACTTGCTATTCTAAGGAGCACTGGTGGGACATGGCGCCATTTGCATACTGTTCCAGAAGACCTGATTGAGAGGTTAATGAGACATTTCAGATGTCACTGCTTGCATCAGAGGAACAAGGTGCAATGCAGGAACCCAAGGAAGGCGCCTAAGAGACCCTTATCCCGCGAGCCCAGGAATAGTTTGAAATAACATAATCGCTCTAGCAAACTTTTATCTGATTTAGGAACGACGTCGATTTATTGCTTGTTTCTCTCTGATGAGGATACCCTATCAGGAACTCCGTCTAAGCACCATCATCGCCCTCCTAGTGTCATTCTGGAAAGCACAACTGATGGATTCGATGAGATTACAAATTTAATATTCGGAAATGCCCGATTGCCGCTCTGTGTTTTATTTCAGTTTAACCACGATCAAGGCACAAATCCTAAAAAAAAAACCTAAGTTAGACTGTATGCAAGCAACATCACGGGTGTGACATCACAGCGCACGACGTCACAGTGCGTGACATCGCATGTGTCATCACAGGAAGTGACATCAGATATTAAGGCTTCACACATATGTTTAGCAAGTCTATCATGAATTCATTTGAGAGCATTACGAGACTTACCAAAGTTTATTGTGTGTCGAGGTTGTGGCAAAAAAGTGGCGCAACCCCAACACAAAATCTGGGTCTCAACTAATACATATATTTTTTTTAACTTTGTCACAAAGAAATTAGCAACAAGGATGAACATGGCAGTGGATATGTTCTGTTTAATTTGTTGGGGTTAAGGCACCTGCTTCAGGGATCTCTCTGTGTCCAGTAGATCTCAGGTAATAATAATAATGGGAAGATAACTCTGGAGGTTAATGCATTTGCTGGAAAGATCAGTGTTTTGTTTAGTCACAGGTTTGAATAAAAGTAGCATAGAGGGTTAATGTGCCACCTGCTAAGCATATCATATAAAGTGTAAATGACATATTTTTATTTTATGTAGATGGCAAGTGGGTTACTGTTTAGAACAGAGATAATTTTCTTATTTGCAGTTCATAAATTGTAATCCTTCTAACATAGCACAGTGAGCTATGAAGGATATGGGACTCCTATACCTTGTAACCCTCACTGTCTTATATGACACATCTTGTACGTTGATTTACACACTTATGTGATTTATTGTCAATGCATAATGTTTATGTGTGAAGGAAGCGCTCTGCCACCCTGCTTTGGGATGAGTAGCTCTATAAAAGACATGACATAGTGGTATTTTTTTGTGTAAATACCAGGACTGACTAACACATCTAAGATTTTTACAGTGCATACATATGTCTTACATAAAGGGACTGATCAAAGTCAAATACCTCTCTTAAGTACTTGTGAAGTGATATGATAGCAAGCTGTGGGCCTTTCTTTCCACTCCATTTCATTTGAGGCTAAGTGTGAGACACCAGTTCGGACTCTGCCAGGATAGAGAAACAAAAGGAGGCCTCATGGCCGCTTAACTTTCGCCTTTATATTTGGCCCAGCTGAAGGTGAAAATAACAAAGCCCCCTTCTTGTCTGCACGCTGCTGCTGGGAATAGAAAGCATACAGCATGCAGACAGGTTCTGCTGAAAGTGTTTCAGTAAATGAAAATTACACCGGACAAGTTCGCCATATTATACTGGGCCCAACTTCTTGGCATCTATCCTGTGAAAATAGTCTACCCACGTGTATCCCCGACTTGTGCACTGCTACATGTTAATGACAGGCCTGCACCGTTAAAACTCCAGAGGGGCATTTGGTTCAAGGTAGACAAAATGCACCCTTGTATACAAAATCTCCAACTTCGTGCTTTTCATACATACCTTGGAAACTAAGCGATATCGGCGAAATGAAAGAAAATGTATTACGGGCAAGTTTTATTGTGAAGTGTTCTTTAGTGGGGGTAAAAACGACACCTGGGTTTGGGGTATTGAATGAGGCAAACTTCGCAAACTAGATAAATGTCAATAATTGGGACTTAGGCTAATCTCTGCATAATATAAGGTTCACAGAGGCCTAAAGAATGAAATAGATAAAAACATTTCTTTGCATAAAAGGAGGGAGTAAATCGTTTGCAAATGTAAAGTACAAGATTTCATGAGGCTGAACTCATTTTTAGAGTTTATTTTCTAGCTTTCTTGCTGATTCCCTTTTTTGTCATTAAAGTTGCTTAACAGTGGCATGGATTGTTTCCACCATAAAACACACCTATCACTAATAAATTATATCAACATTCTACTTCCACAGATATTCAGATTAAATATCATTATCCTCGGAATTCGTCCATATCACACCAGTTCTAAGTGAGGTACGTTGGCTAGCAGCTGAACCAAAAATCAGATAAAAATTATGCAGCTTCGTTTATACTGCAATTCACCAAAATAAGCCAGCCTGGCTTGTGATGGAGCGTAAAAGTTTAAAGACGATTGTCTCTATCAATTCTCACTACTAAATTAGATTTATGATACTAAGTTTAATTAAATGTGCAACTTAGATGATGAAAAACGAGATCTTTTACTGCATTGTAAAATCATGCAGAAGTATTCTGAAAACCTAAAAATGTTAAAGACATAAATAAAGAGAGAGAAAACAGTTATTTGGTTATGCAATGTAAACATGCATTTACAAAATCAAACATGGTTAACTCGGAAAATGTGCTGCAAATTACCTAATGTGACAAATGAAAAGAATGCTTACATGATGAAACACTTGAAAACGATTGAAAAGTTTAGTTCAAAGATGCTCGACAGTACAAAAGTTGCAGTTTACTCTAGTAATACATGAAAATAAGAGTGAATAATAAAAGTGACGCATATTAATCTGTTTCAAAAATATAAATGTGTGAAATGTTCTTTAGTAGTACCTAATATTGACATGTAACTTCTGGAGAAAAGAATAATGATTGAATTTACTAAGAAAACTAAATTATTCATATTATTCATATAATTATTGATTATATTAATCATAACGTGGTAATGGTTTTACACATTTTTGTATAGGCCTAAAAAAGCTTTTTTTCTTCATTTAGAAAGCACAATCTAACTCAAGTAGTCATTTCAGATGGTATGAGAACTTTTCCAAGAGTTTATTTTCATGTTTATGGACAATATGTATCAATACAAATGCAAACCCAGAAAGCGCGTCTGGGAATAGACAATGAAAAAATGAACTTTCTTACTTACGAGGCGAGGATGGAAATTATAAAGTTGTTGAGATTGATGATATGGCAAAAGGATTACTTAATGCTTCTGGACTTCTTGGTGAGGTATTGATCATACCATGAGCAGCCCACTGTGGACAACCAATGGAAACCATAACGTACGATGGAACTGATACTTTGTGAGCAAAAACTGAGAACTTTCTTTAGGAAGTATAATTGCCCACATGGAGGAGGAATCGCTGCTGGTTATCTTTTTCAGTTTCCTTGAATGGCATACTGTCAGGGGCACCTCCTAACCAAGTGCTACAATGCCACCAGGGGAAAGATAATTCAGAACAGCAGGTCTCAGGAAGAACTGGGAGCCAAGTAACTCAAGAGAGAAATAGCCTACAGGACTCGGACCTGCCAGCAGTACCCTCATCACCTATTCTGGATCTACTACTAATGCTACAGAAAACTCTTCAGGGACTTTTAGAAGTATCATTGCTGAACAATGGTGTATTAAATGCCCAAAAGTTATCTCTAAAAAAGATAGAATATGAGTTGGCAGGAATCAAAGGACAAATGCCTCTCATGTTAAGACCAGTAGGGCCTCCACAAACCATTGATCAAAGTATAGGATGTGAACTGGAAGAGCCATTAGGGAATGTGTACATATCCAGGTGCCCAATGCTGGTAAAAAGGAGATGCGAACACGTAAGGGCCCGTGCTAAAGGTAGGGCAGGCAAAAAGCAGGACGCACAGGTACTGACAAAGGGAAATAGGAAGAAAAGGGAAGATGAAGGTAAGCTAATGCCTCGGCCCAGTCCTTTATACCTACTGGACCCTCGGCAACAGAAGATATAAGAAATGGGCCGAATATACAAACGGGGAACCAGAGTAGAAGGGACCCAAAAGAGAATGTACTAAAAAGCAATTCCGTAAAGCAGAGAACAATCCCATCGTTAAAAAGCCAAACGCAGAACCCCCAGAGGCATGTTAAACCGGAGTTAACCCCACAGCAACATGTGATAGTAGCAGGGCCCTCAGGGAGGGAAGAGAGCAGGAAGCCAAACCTAGTTTCCCCTGAGAAAGGAGGCGAGAGGGGGAATAATAAACGGGTTTACTTAGAACCAGTACACGCAGGCCAAAGGGGTAAGAAACCTAGGAAAATTAATCCCTTAAATAGGTCTCAAGTTCTGTCAGTCTTCTCCAAATGTATTAGTCTGAGTGGGATTGGAACAAAAGATTTGAGACAGGTGGGCTTTATAGAAAGAACAAATGGAAGGGAAGTTACAAAAGTACTACTATACTCGGACCTGGTAAAAATGGCAATCATAAAAGCAGCCAGTGAGATACTCCAAGGGGGAGTAAAGATGATCACAGAAAAAGATCCAAAGGGCGAATTACAACCTGGAGGGAATTTCTTAAAGTGCCATGCAGGTCTGGGGAGGAGACAGGTGAGGCTACGAAAGGATAACGCAGACGAGGATAGCCGACTGAATATAGTGATAAATAACACTGTAAAAGAGGACTTGTGGGGTAGCTGGAGTCAAGGGAGCTATCTAGGAGAGCCCTCGGAGAGATATTTGGATGGAATGGGGAAGCTGGTGGCCTAAGTGAGATAGAATAGGAGGGGGGTGCCGCATCGCCTAAGTCTCTTATCGTGGAATGCAAATGGGTTAGGCAATGAGTTTAAACAAGAACACATAAAGATCCAAGTAAATAAAGTAGCAATTGCCTGCCTACAAGAGACCTGGGCATGCGGCGAAACCCCCAGCTTCGAGGGCTACCATCAATTAAACCATCAATTATGACACTCATCTCAACAAAAATATTAAAAAATATAGTACTGTTAAAAGTAAAATGTAAATTGCTACTGGCTTGCAGGCTAAACTATCTGACCCTGGACAAGACATGTGCAATGATAATTGTGATAAATGTCTATATGCAGTGGGACAATACGGGTGAATATGCAATTGAGATGGGGAACTTCAAACAAGATATAGACGCCATATTAGAAATGTATGTCTCAGATATATGGTTAATTGTGGGGGACTTTAACCACAAGCTGTACCCAATGAAGGCGGACCGCTGGTATACAGAACTGTTGGATGCTTATGGAATTAACTATGCTAGATTCCCAGTTTGTGACCCCTCGAAACAGGATCTGGATCTGGTGAACTATCTAGGGGAAAAGGGCCTCTTTTGCTTAAATGGCAGGTTTACTACAGACTGCCCGGCAAAGAAGTCCTTTAAAAAGGCCTCACAAAATTCCCCAATAGACTATGTCTTTATGTTAGCTTGGAATTTCCCCTTAGTATGGGAATTTAAGGTACATCAAAGCGACATTAGTGACCACAACCAGCTCCAATTGATGATAAAAGGGGGAAAGTTGGATCGCAGAGAAAAGGCGATCTCACAAGAGATGGATTATCCAAAACGGGCGACAACAAGACTAACAGACGAGTACCAGGAAAAGTTAAAGTCATTCCAACTAAAGGTTGAATTAGTAAACCGTGAGAGGGAAAACGTGGAATGGTATGAGGAGAAAATTGCCCAAGTAGTCCAGTGCCTTAGGATAGAACTAAAAATGGATAAAAGAAAAGGGACAATAAACCGTGCTAGTCGCCTGAAATGGTTTTCAATGGATTGCCAAAATAAAAAGAGAGTGATAAGGACAGAAGGTAGAAAGCAAAGGAAAGAATTTAACCAAGAGAGACAAAACCATATCATGAAATTGAAAGCCGAGCTTAAAAAGATGGTCAATGACGCAAAAAGGGTATATAAAGAGAAATGCTGGGGGAAGCTGAACTCTTTTAATGAATCTTGCGCAAAATTTTTTTTTAAAGGTAAACTTAGACAAGACTAAAAATCTATGCTTTGGGAAAAAACGATTAGGTTTAATTGGTTTTTAGGTGATCTTAAATTAGAATCCGTTAACGAATACCTAGGGGTGTGGTTTGACAAAAAATTAAATTGGCATACACACCTAGAAGCCCAAAAACCGAAGGCACAAACATCAATCGCTGGCTTAAAAATGTTTAATCGTGACTATGGGGATAAGTCTCATCGACCTTTAATAAAAGCTTTCAGCGCAATGATACCATCGCAAGTACTCTATGGAGCAGAGATCCTTTATTTGAGCGGTAAGGGAGTCTGGGAACTAGAGGAAGGGAAATGTCTGAAAAACCTTCTATCCCTGCCCCCATCAGCAATGGTGCAAGCAATAGGAACAGAACTAAGAACAACAGCTTGGGGGGTACAATCCAAGTAGCAGTGATTAGATTTTGGAAACGCCTTGAAAATGAAAAAGGACATGGGAGAGGTGTGGCGCCGCGGCCAGGGCGACTGACGCTGGAATCTGGGGACCACGGTTCGATCCCCGGCTCCGGCGGCAGGTTAGCCCAGCACCATGTGACTCTGGGCAGTAGCTCGCTTAATCTTCCCGACGGCCCCCAGCGCCTAGAGACCCTTACGGGTGATTGTGCGCTTTACAAATGTGGACTTTACTTTACAAAAAGTTGCACAATGGTGTCGGAAAGAGATATAATTAAGTATTTTAAACTGGGCAAAAACGAGTAAGAAGAGATTGGTAGAGGCCTGCGAGAACATAAAAGTGGACATATGCCAAGATTCCCTAAAAGTAGAGTGCACAAAAAAAGAGCTAAAGTTTAATGGACAAGAAGCCACTAGAAGCGCGGATAGGGAATACCTTGGTAAGAAAATATCTGTAGAGTTCATGATGAACTCATGGGCAAAGGAAAACTGGTTTCCGTACCTGGATACCCTACCTAACCCGTGGTTTAGACAAGAGATCCTAAGGCTGCGCATTGGGATCAACCCATGGCTAATAAATAAAGAAATCAAAACCAAAATGCTGGATCCAAATGGGTGTTGCAAATGTAGGCTGGGTACAAAAGGGGATTCAGTGCACATTCTATTGGACTGTATAAACATCTTAGATTTGCGTAAAGTTTGGCTGCGCCCTATATTTGTAAAAAATGGTATAAGAACTCGGGTGCAAGCGATTGAGTTTATTACAGAATTGCCTAGTATCGACATTGCAATTGCCTTAGGAAAGTTCATAAAGGTAGTCAAGAATAATATTTAGAATTTTATAACAAATGAATTTAAATCTTCTCTTGGAGAATTGGTCGGTTTTATTAACCCATAAAGGGTAAGGATTTTACTAAAGAAGCGATTGCATGAGCATCCATTTCTAAATGTCATTTATCTAGGGGGAGATCACTTTAGAATTTGCGGTTGAATATTTTAACGTTGTATTCAGTCTGATCCAATATTAATTGTTTTGTATTTGTTTAAAGATTACGATCTAAATAAACATACTTTTGACTTTGACTTTGACTTGTTCCAATGCCGAACCCATTTGAACTGAACTTTCTGAACTGACTCAACCTGTCCTTTGTCGGCTGGTAAAGTAAGCAGGTACAATTTTATGGAGTAGAGTTATGCACTTATTCCTGTGACTCCTTATGCTTTAACTCTGCACATTTGGTTTGTATGACATAAATGCTGAACTTGATGTTTCCCCATGCGCTCGCTCTCTCTCTCTCTCTCTCTCTCTCTCTCTCTCTCGCTCTCTCTCTCTCCCTCGCTCTCTTATCCCGTAGGTGAGCTTCAAAATGTCAGTTTACTGAATTTGTATGACATTGTGTGACTAACTGTACTAAATGTTTTCTATAAACAAAGGCTTACTTGTGATTTGTGCTTCTTGACCATTCAAATTGAGGCTTAATAAATGATATACATGAGCAATTTTATTGTATTTGAGTCACTCTTGATGTGAATTAATGTCCATAGTAGCGTTGTTTATTGTCAGCATGAATTTGGCATCTTCTTATTCCAGGTCCTCATGAAGATTTGTCCCATGTTCTCTTAATATCCGAGTCCCTGTTAGCTCACATAAAAGTCATTGGTGGATCTATATTTTTTTAGTATTTTAATATGGCCCCAGAGAGAAAAACAGTTTGAGAAGTTTATGAAATGATGTAAGTTTATGAAAATAGTTTTTGCCTAGCTTCAGCTGGATCAGTTTCCTGGTAGCTTGTCGGATGGTTAGTTTGACTAATTTAACTAGGATATGAAGAGACATGATTTAAAGTGATTGGGTTTTTATAGTGTGAAGAGAATATTATGTTTATTGACAGGTGATTGAGTTTTGACATTGATGAAAAGATTAAAATGGACTTGAGATCGCAGAACATTGTTGTTTTGTAAAAGTTGTATGTTTATTTTGTGGTCTGTCATGACCTAAATGAGTACTGGTCCGTCGAGGCCTAAGATCCTGGGGTAAGCCTACGGGCAGTTTTAGTGTGATATACACTAAGTGTATTTGTCTGCTGTTTTGTGAGTATTGTGCATGAGGCATCATTGCCCATTCTAAGAAATGGGACCAAATGCATGACAAGTTGAAATTGTTGAGATTTATTCTGGAAGCACACCCGGAGAGATCTTAGGAGTTTTTACTTAATGAGAGTGAAATTGCGCTGGTCTAGGTTTTCACAGGAAGCAAATGACATTTTCTGAGTGAGTGAGTATCTATAATTCTTTTATTTGACTAAACAAAGTTGTTTTGTGAAGTTTGTTTTAAAAGGACGAGAGAAAAGACGACAAACAAACTATGAAGTCAGGGTCAGTTCAGTGGAATTTTAGACTGATGTCATAAAGTGGCGCGCTGGTATGGGTGGTTGATGTAAATTAGTGGACGAGAACGAACAGTGATTGGTGGTAGAAAACAATAACATGGAAGAGAATTTAGCAATTTTAAACCACAGATTGAGTTAGAGGAAAGGTATCATGACATACATTGTTGAAGGCTTTAGGGCAAAAAGATGAGCCAATACCAACAAGGGAAGGAGTTCCTGTGGCTCCAGAAGGTACACCATCTTTGCAGATGGGATTAGAGGCCGTTCTCAAAGACCTGAATCTTGAAATGTCCAAACCACTGAGGGTGTATCACAATATCTCGAAGTGTGAACAACAAGCCCTGCACACCCTGAGCATGGATACAAGTATCACTATCAAGCCTGCTGAAAAGGATGGGGCCCACATGCTCATAGACACGGTCTCCTAAAGGTCTGGATGCCTACGCCAACTGAATATGACTGCTTCCTACCGCAGAGGATCACTGATACCATCTCCATCATTACTAAGGAAACTAGAGACAACGGATGGACCACAGCCAAAGAAGCTGAATTCCTGTGCACCAGAGAACCAGTGACTTCATACTTTTACATTCTACCGAAAATACACAAGCCACAGAGACCACCTCGAGGGAGACCGATCATCTCGGGCATTAGCTCGGCACTTGTGCCTCTGTCACAGTTCATCGACTTCTTCCTACGACCTTTGGTTTGCAGTATGCCAAAATATCTGCAGGACACAACATATGTTCTCCATCTTCTGCGAGGGATCAAATTTAATCCAGACACAGATTATCTTGTGTCGTTTGACGTGGAATCGTTGTATACATGCATCACCCAGGACCAGACCTTAACAACAGTAGAACATCTTTTGACCATGCACCCACCGGACACCATTGTACCAGTTTCTTTTATAATGAGGTGCACCACGATGGACATGAAAGAAAACTATTTTCGATTTGAGACCCAGCTCTACCTACAGGTTTCTGGTACCTCTATTGGCAGCACCTTTGCCCCCAGCTTGGCAAACCTTTAAATGCATGTCTGCGAAGAGGGTGTCGCCCTGGCTAACAGAAATCCATACCTCCGTACATTATACTGTGGAAGATGTATATCCTTGTGATTTGGCGAGCAGATGACGTCACTATCAACACCTTCCACGAGTAGCTCAACACCCAGAACGACCATCTCAGGTTCACGTGTGAATACAGCAAGGAAAAACTGGCTTTCTTGGAACTATCCATCTATCCATCAGGGGGTGCCCTCGGGACTGAACTCTACCAGAAATCCTTTGGCCTGGAATGCCCTGCTCCAGTATGAGAGCCACCACCCCAAATATCTACATGAAAACTTGCCCTTTGGCCAGTTATTAAGGTTGAGGCGGAATTGCTCCAGTGCAGACAAATACAGAGAACATGCCTGAATACTGAAGAGAAATTTATTAGACAGGCATTACCCGACTGCCCTAATCAAGAAATCGGCTAAACCTGCCCTCAATAATAACCGATGGGCTCTGCTTGATTATTCATCCACTAAACAACCACAGACGAGACTGGTGTGCATCAATACTTTCAGCTCTCTCTCCAACACTGTGAGGAAAATCATCCCGCGCAATTGGAACATCCTGAATAAAGAACAACTGTCCCTTGACAGACATCTATTCCCCTTCAAAAGAGGCCGCAGCCTGAGAGCCAGTTTAGTCCACACGAGACCCCCACCTATAACCACACCCAGACCAAATACCCTCTGGCATCTTCCATATGTCCAAGGCCACTTTCCATGTGGCTCTTGCACAGCCTGCCCTCAGGCCAAGGTCACTAAATCTGTGGATATTGGGACATCTAGAGTGTGGGTTCTACAACACCATACTAATTGTAATAGTGAGCTCATCTTCTATCTGATTACCTGCCTATGTGGTCTCAGATATGTAGGGATGACTACTAAGAAGGTACACACATGTATACTCGAACACAAGAGCACGATTAGGTGTGCCAAACAAATGAACAAACTCCTGAAACACTTCTTTGACATGTGCCACCAGGCAGATACTTTACACTGGATAGTTCTAGACAAACCAAATTTCAGTGCAAAGACACCAGGCCTCACGACGAGACTTCCCAGACTTGAGCAGAGATGGGTGTTCAGTTTGGGCACTTCCAGTGCGGGACTGAATGACAACATCCCTTGGTTGGCACTCTCTTGAGCTCTGCAGTAGACTGACAATTCATTGCATCCCTTGGACGCACTAGGCTGAGCATGGCATCACACATTGCCACCCACTTATCTCTTACCATCCAATGTGAATATTCTGGCTTGATTTCCCTTCCCCACCATGTGCCCGAGGCACTAGATCGAGCCTGCATCGCTACTTGCCACACACTGGATGTCCTATACCAATTAGTATTCCATAACCCATGGTGTACCAATAGGGTTGGCATCCCCCTTCCTTATTTGTGCTCCATCTTTGGGCCCCCTTTCGGCATCCTATCATTGGAATGTCTCTCAGCCGGTTCAGTTACCTTTACAACCGGCCTTACTGGCTTCCCCGTGTTTAGTCATGTGAACATCCCTTTTTTAACTTCCTTTTAATCTCCTTTTACTCACCCGGACCCCCTCCGGCCTTGTGTCCATATCCAATCTTTTTACTAACTCACTATCACTCTGTTACTGTGGTCAGGCATGGCTCACTGCCTGTCAGACTACAATTTCCATAATGCCGACACTTCCGGTGGAAGCACATCTACCCAGATGTGTTCTCTTCCTTCCCTGCACCTTCCATGGGAGAGGTGGCTACCTAGCACTACTTATAGGCGTGCTGTACTCACTGCTACAGTCCCTGTTCCTAGGACGTGTGCCCAGGACTCCACGTGACCTTCGAGCGGCTTTCACCCTTGGATAGCACCCCACACGACCTACTGGTCCACCCCAACACCAATACCCAAGGATCCCCCTGGGTATGATGAACCTTGCATGTCAAGAGCTTCTTGCATGTCGGCTGCAGTTACCACAAATCAATCATATTGGCCCTTGTGCCACATACCCCCCTGCTCGGCCTCCATCGGAGACGCCATCCATGGGCTCCATGCGCTAGTTAGCAGCGATTCCGATCTGGGATCCCCTACCGCATGTTCTAGTGCGGCTGGCTTAAGTCTTAGTAGTCGAGGCCCCCAATGAGGGTAGGCCGAGCCGTATACATGCCATACTCCCGGGTCAGGCTTCTGTCCACCACAGCTTTTTCAGTTACATCAGCGAGGGCGTACATTTCTGCATAGCGCCACAACCACTCACTATTGCCCTTTTGTTAGCACTCCGCTGGACGTAGCTTTGACCGGCATGGCCCCCTCCCAGCAGCGTTTGCCCTGAAACAACCGGGTGCTGTCGTCATTGAGCCAAGCTCCATATTCTTCCATAACCCTCTCTTCTTTAAGACTCTGTACCACATTGCTCAGCAAGAAAGATATATCAATCAATTAATCAATCATACCATTTGTATAGCGCCTACTCACCCGGAAGGGTCTCAAGGCGCTTTGGGGAGGGGTCCGCTACTGCTCGAACAGCCAGGTCTTGAGTTGTTTCCTGAAGGCGAGATGGTCCTGTGTCAGCCAGAGGTGGATGGGGAGGGAGTTCCATGTCTTGGCTGCCAGGTAGGAGAAGGATCTTCCTCCGGCGGTGGCTCTTCGGATGCGTGGTACGGCGGCGAGGGCGAGGCTTGTAGAATGTAGCTGACGGGTGGGCGTGTAGAAGGTCAGGGGGTCGTTGAGGTACTTGGGGCCCAAGTCGTGGAGAGACTTGTGTGCGTGGGTAAGGAGCCTGAACGTGATCCTTTTGCTGACGGGGAGCCAGTGCAGGTCCCTCAGGTGGCCGGAGATGTGGCTGCGTCGGGGGATGTCCAGGATGAGTCCGGCGGAGGCGTTTTGTATGCGCTGGAGTATTTTCTGTAGTTTGGCTGTGGTTCCCACGTAGAGGGTGTTCCCGTAGTCCAGTCGGCTGGTGACGAGGGCCTGGGTGACCGTCTACCTGGTCTCGGTCGGGATCCATCGGAAGATCTTTCGGAGCATACGCAGGGTGTTGAAGCACGATGAGGAGACGCCGTTGACTTGTCTGGTCATCGAGAGGGAAGCGTCCAAGATGAAGACCAGGTTGCGTGTGTGGTCGGTTGGCTTGGGAGCGGTGCCCAGGGCGGGGGGCCACCAGGAATCGTCCCAGGCGGAGGGCGATGGTCCCAGGATGAGGACTTCCGTCTTGTCTGAGTTCAGTTTCAGGCGGCTGTTCTTCATCCATTCGGCGCGTTTTTCATCCCTTTGTGCAGGCTCATTCTGGCGGTGACGGGGTCTCTGGTGAGGGAGAGGATCAGTTGGGTGTCGTCGGCGTAGGAGATGATGTTGAGGTTGTGCTGGCGTGCGATGGATGCAAGTGGTCTCATGTAGACGTTGAAGAGGGTGGGGCTGAGTGATGATCCTTGTGGTACGCCGCAGATGACTTCGGTGGCCTCGGATCGGAACGGGGGGAGGCGGACTGTCTGTGTTCTTCCGGCGAGGAACGAGATGATCCACTCCAGTGCCTTCTCTTGGATCCCGATGTTGTTGAGGCGTTGGACTAGAGTGCGGTGGCAGACGGTGTCGAACGCTGCAGAGAGGTCCAGGAGGATGAGGGCCGCTGTTTCCCCGTTGTCGAGCAGGGTTCTGATGTCGTCGGTGGCTGCGATGAGGGCGGTCTCGGTGCTGTGGTTGGCTCGGAAACCGGACTGCGAGGGGTCGAGGGATCCGTTCGTCTCGAGGAAGGCTGCAAGCTGACTGTTGACGTTCTTCTCGATGACTTTGGCGGGAAAAGGGAGGAGCGAGATGGGGCGGAAGTTCTTGAAGTCGGTGGGGTCCGCTGTTGGTTTCTTCAGCAGGGCGTTGAGCTCGGCATGCTTCCAGCTCTCCGGGAAGGTGGCGGTGTTGAAGGAGGTGTTGATGACGTCCCGGAGTTGGAGTGCGATGATGGAGTCGGCCTTGTTGAAGATGTGGTGGGGGCAGGGGTTGGTTGGAGATCCGGAGTGGATGGTGTTCATCGTGCGGGCTGTGTCTTCGGTGGTCACCGTGGTCCAGGTGCGGAGTGTGGAGGTGGGGGGCGTTGGTTTAACGGTTGGGTGCGTGGGTGGGGCGTCAAAGCTGTTGTGGATGTCGGCGATCTTGCGGTGGAAGAACGAGGCGAGAGAGTCGCAGAGATCCTGTGAAGGAGTGATGTCATTGTTGCCGGTGCTGGGGTTGGAGAACTCCTTGACGATGCTGAAGAGCTCCTTGCTGTCGTGGGCGTTGTTGTCCAGTCGTTCTTTCAGTGATTTCAGTGATTTCAGTGATTTCTTCTTGGTTGTGCGGATGAGCTGTTCCCCTAAAAGGACAATGTGATAAAGGGATTAAAGGAGGGAGTCCTTCTTGTCGGAACTAGAGTCCTCACACACCCAGCAAGATAGGTGTCATGCTTCATCATATGGACTTGCTCCTCATCGGGTCGGCGCTGCAATACCCAATGGTCACCCATGAAGGGGCACTTTAGCAGAGATCTTTTGTTCCTGCTGTTAGGTGCATGGGTGTGAGGGCCCTACAGAACAGTGCAGATGTGGTGCAGGTGAGTGACTTTAAAAAAGGTTAGATATTCCACATCAACTCTTTGTTCGGCTGGTAATCCACCTTCTTAAAAACAAACTGAGTGGCTGCTTTCTGGCTGTAAGGTCCAGTGGAGCTCATCTAGTGTGGTCGTTATGTTTCATGCAATGTGGTCAATACTGATCCATTGCATTTCATCAGGACCTTGTGTTACAATACTATCTACACATGGTGGTGGTGGGCAGTGAGGCTCCTACCTACCATACTTCTTGGAAGCGAGCGCGAAGTCCCGCCAATCCTAGTGGTAACTTACTTAAGGGACAAAACTCACTCCATTCGGTATAGTTGAGTTTTTGACACCAAGTTCGTGGTCTCCTGTCTTCATTGAGACGTGTGCCAGTACACCTCCCGCGTGTGCAGCCGCAAAAAAACGCATTGTCATGATTTTGAGATGGGCTATACCCCGTCATCTCGATCAGTATAGATGACTGAGCTATACGTACCACCTGTCTCCTGCACTAAAGCCAACACCTTTTCTTTTAGGTTGGATCCACGCATGTACCTTTTGGCTAGTAAGCCAGGACAGATGTAGTGAATTCCTTAACCGAATATGGTGAGTCACGCATCCCTTACTCATTTACATGTGAACTAAGTGGTTACATATTGTCCAGTATTTTGACTATTGAGCAGATATACTGTGCTTGTACTTAACCATGTCTATCATGCACTGTTTCCACCGTACTTGCTTTTTTGTAAATTGCGCATGCTGTTTTTGTCTCACCACAGTTCATACTGTGAGCATACTGAACAACAGGACCACTGGTTCAGTATAACACACTGTTGATATTGCGCATTATTTTTCACATGTGCATGTACTTCACTTTGTTGCAGTAGCTGTATGTTTGACCCTGATGAAGGCCATGACACTTTGACAGGTCCCTAGGTCGAAACATGTTGGTCAGACGTGGGTCCCAGGCACTCCACACCACTTGGAGTCAAGCTAGCCAGGCTGAAGAGAGGTGTTACCTCGAAACCGGTCCGGTCCTCGGATGCTTGATTCCGTTCTGGGAAGGACATGGCTTTTGTAGTTCGGACTGGACTGTTCCCATGGGGCAACAGGGTCAGAGCTGATTTGCATATCGCCATTGTCTAACCCAGGGTGGTGTGGAGTGCAAAAAAACGATGGATTTGGGCCCAGATCTTTTGACTGGGGGAGTGTGTGACATTGATCCACATTCAGTCCATCACTTGTTGTTTTTGCTATCATGCACTGTTTCCACCGTACTTGCTTTTTTGTAAATTGCGCATGCTGTTTTTGTCTCATCACAGTTCATACTGTGAGCATACTGAACAACAGGACCACTGGTTCAGTATAACACACTGTTGATATTGCGCATTATTTTTCACATGTGCATGTACTTCACTTTGTTGCAGTAGCTGTATGTTTGACCCTGATGAAGGCCATGACACTTTGACAGGTCCCTAGGTCGAAACATGTTGGTCATACATTAATACAAAAGCCTCTAATGACGGCTGCTGTATTTTCAGCTATTTGTTTTTAAACCTGTCACAGGGTAGCGCATTAAATTTGCCGCATAGCTAACCTTGTAGCCAGTGTTAACCACGTTCACTTCAGCACTGCACCACTCACCAAATACACCACGCTCACATAAGGTTTTAGTTAACCCTCCTCACCTACATCAAAAACATCGCTGTGCTCCTCCCTCATTGCAAGGGGGTCATAGCCCGCGTATAGACTAGGGGGCTCATTAGTATGGCGGGCAGACTTTGTCTGCCTGCCATAGCTCCGGGAAAGCCTGTAATGCATGCGGCGGTCTCGCACCAACAATTAGGTAGCGCCGACCACCCTGGTGGGTGCATCCCGCAGCACCGCCCGCCGCAATGTCACAAATGCAAGTTGTGCGTTTCAATGCCCAACGTGACAGGCACCGCGCGGTGCCTGCCACGTTGTACATTGAAATGATAGGTACACCCCATGTGCACCCCCCCCCCCCAGAATCCCTGCAGGCCCGCTACGGGGCCCCATAGTTGAATACCGCATGACTTTCTATGGCCATGATGCTAATATGGATGGCGGTACCTGCAGGGCACCGCCATCATAATTCTGGGCTTTTCCGCCCGGTAGGCAATCAGGCGGATTAACGTCCCGTCCGCCATGGTAATGTGGCAGGGGGAATTATATGCAGGCGGTGGTTTTTGGCGGACGTATAGCCGCCGCCATACGAGCGGTGGCGATATGCCCGCTATCTTAATGACCCCCTAGGTCCTCTTACACAAGGAGGCACCCCTATGATGAAGCATGACACTTTTGGTGTGTGAGGAAACCGTCCTTCAACGGGATCCCCCTCAATTATATGGTTGGCTGAATTTCGTTGCACTTCATTTGAGAAGACAGAGGAATGATATAAAACCTAACCCTAGGCCTGTACAAAATAAAACCCTTGACAAGTGGGAGCATGAAGCACATCGAAGAGAAAAAGAAAAATGTGAAGGAAGATATAGAAATCCAATAAATCAATAGGAACAGGCAAAATGGGATTTCCAGAAAAGTATATGGAGACAAGATGAGGCATTTGGAGCCCGAATGTACCCGGTAATGTTTGGCTGAACAAAAGGAAGGAGAGAAATGTGAGGAAATATATAGAGGAGCAAAAGGTTCAAGTACTCCCTTGAGCAGATGAAAATTTAGAAGATATAGATGATGAGTTGTTGAGTGAATTTTTGCTGAATAGACCCCCAATTTATATTGAAGTGCAGAATCATTCGGAGACCATCCGTTTGTAGGTTTAAGGACAGAAGCTCTACCTGCAGATTTAAATCCAGCTTATAAAAAAATATTTTTAGATGAAAATCAGACCCCTGAGAGAGCAGGATGTTCTAATATAGTCATGGCAAATAACCCTGATGCATTGTCAGTACCTGTAACAATTGTTCTGTAGTTTCTCATTATCAGAGAGGGAGAGGAGTTTCACAGATTCATGCAAAGGAGTCCCAAGTGAAAATGTAGTTGAAATACATACTTTACCTGGAACAAGAGAAATTGTGAGGAATCAGTGAACAATGTGTACACCAGTAAGAGTAGAGACTCGTGAGAATAGTGCAGACGAGTGTATTAGAATGAATTCCACCATGGAAGGGGGAATAGAATCATTAATCAATATTTCAGAAAAAACTCTTGAGATGCCAAGTAGAGGACAGTAAATTATTACTGAGAGAGTTTTGCAAATGGGTAGTCAGAAAACAGATTCATGAGTATTGCTGAAGCCAGTAGAGATTAGCAGAGAATCACAGAGATCGGAAATGAGCACTTTGATAGGGCCATCCCCAGAAGAACTTGATGACTCATTTGCTATAGGGGTGCCGTTGTGGTCAAAAGGGTGCGAACTGAGGTAGCTCTGCAGCGGTTCCCATATATCCTGAGGGCGCCACTGCGCAGGCATTAGCTCCCAGAATTCAGACACCTGATCATGGCAAAATGATGCACCCTTGAGCCAATCAAAGATCACCTGGGCTTCGCCTTCGGCCCCAGCACATAGCAATTCGCTGCTTCACCAGCAGTAAAAACATAGCCGCTAGTTTCCTAAATGCCTTTGGCACATTGCGCACATAGCCAAGTAAAGCAATCAGAGGAGAGCGCTCAAACCTGTACTCTAACATCGCCTCCAGCACATCAAATATTCACCCCCAGTATTGTGCGATTTCCGGGCAGGCCCAGGCCAAATGCATGAATGACACATCCGGCGCCCGGCAGCGCATGTGGCGAGCATCCTCGCTCAGACCAGCTCTGTTCAGCCATAAATGGGTCCTATACAATCTGTGTATGAACTTAGAGTGGATTAGCCTCAGTCTGTAATTAGGTGACATCTCCCTTACCTCCATTGAGCAGTACATCCATGCACCCTCATCCAATTGGGACCCCAGTATCTCCTCCCACTAGTGATGTGCCGGGGGGACACTGACCGGTTCTGTGCATTGTATGCAGGAAAAGAGCTGAGTGATGAGCATACGTGGTGATGGGTTCCCCAGAAACTCCTCCAGCACCTGAAATGTTGGCGTGCTATCAGGAAGGAGTCAAAAAGTGCATGCAGCACCTTCTGAAGCTGATAGTATGTCAGTCTGTCAAGAGTCCTCGTCCTCTAGCGCGCTGTCAATAGAGATAAAGATGCTATCAGGGAACGCATGCCCCATTGTGTGAAGCCGAAGCATCCAAAGACATATGCCCACCTCTGCAGTGAAGGGGTAATGCCGGGTTACTCAACAGGGGTATCGAGGGGGCATACCGTGTTTTAAAGTGCACTCTGCACCTAAGTTCCTGCCACGTCCCTACTGTGCCAACTCAGAGCCGGACTCAGCAGTCTGCGCCACCAAGCACTCCACGTGTGTCTCTGCTCCCCCAGACCCGTCCTTCATGCAGTGCGTGAGGCGGCTCAACTCGGGCCGCCTACAGCACCGAGCAGTGCTGGGTGCTTCTTTCCTTATCTGGCTAGCCAGTCATGGCTGAGGGAGGTGGCGGAGTTAGCTTGGTTATGTTCTGGTGTCTGGGCAGTGCCCCCAGCTTGGCTGTGTTCACTCAGATCACTGCTTAGCTGCCATCTTGCTTTTTTCTTTGCAGCTCCACATCCCTTCATCTGCAGCTCAATCTGTGCATCCCACCCAGTCCTGGGCCTAGTTATTTAGTGCCATGAGTGTCGTGTGACATTTTCCCACATTTAGGGCTTGCGATGTCCGCCTGGACTGCTGGAAATGTGACTGATCATCTGGCTAGCCTGCAGAGCATCCCAGGTTGGCGGCCATCTTGCAGCAGGAACTCTAACGCCCACTATTTATCCAAGGTTGAGGGAGAAACTAGTTGAAAGGTAGAAGCAAGTGGAAAGATTTGTGAAGGTTTGTAATGTCTTCCTGAAGGATCTGAATGCTTTATCCGTTATCGTGCTTCAAACGGACTTGTGGGTGAAATGTAAGATTGCAGTCGGTTGGCCAGAAATAGAATATGCTAGAGATCCAAAAACAGGTTGTTAGACCTGGGATCCCTGGTTGGCTAAGGTAGGTACCTTAGGCCAAATAGGGACCAGCTTTTCAAAGTCAGGGAAAGGAAAGTCACCTTCTGAGATAGCCCTGCTCACCCCCTCAGTAGCTTGGCACGAGCAGACAGGTTTATCTTCAAGGCAAATGTGTAAAGTATTGGCAACCAAGCTCACAGGAACCCAATGATGACACCACAAATAGACTTCACACGAGTTTTATCAAAACAAGTATAAACTTTATATAAAAAGATATATGATAACACCACACAATATAAATCCAATATATGCATATTTGTAATATTTTTCCTGGCCGGTTGTTAGGTCACCCAGCCCTGGTAAGTTCTGGCGATATTAATGACCACTTCTAAACATTCTACTGTAATCCTAACACCATGTTATACAGATCGTAATGCTAGAATCAGACACTTTTGCCATGTAAAAATAATGCAATGCGTACGCAACAATCAGGCACTTTGCGATGTAAACATAATGCAATGCGTAGCACGACAATCAGGTACTTTGGAATGTAAAAATAATGCAATGCGTAATACAACCACCAGGTATGTCGTTATGCAGATGTAAGGCAATGCGTAATACACTAATCAGGTAGTACGTTATGCAAAAATAATGTACTCCGTAATATGCTAAGCCAGTAGTTCATTAGGCAGATACAATGCCATGCGTCATACACTAATCAGGTAGTTCGTTATGCAGGAAAGATGCAAGGCATAATACACTAATCAGGTACTTCATTATGCAGAAATGATGCAATGTGCAATACAACAATCAGGTACTCCGTTATGCAAAAATGGAATAATCCGTACTACACTCCGGCACCGATCACGATGCCTCAGGCGGTCTCTCTGCCGCTCGTGCTTACTCGCAGTTAGTATCTGACAACAGTTGCTCCTCACACGGGTATGGTAAAACACAAAAAGTGCAGCTCCGTGCTCCGGCCACGGTACTGCCACTCCCCTGGCAATATGGGCTGGGATACGGGCAGAATCAGAGGCTCGCGCTGATGAAGTGAGAGAGAGGCTGAGAGCGTCTCCCTCTGAGCCCACGCCCCGCCCCAGGAGTTGATACATGTTACCTGGGGGTGCAAACTCACTCTCATCGCCTCGTTCAGCGGTTTGGGCCTCAGATTCAATCTTTGGGACTTGTTACCGGCGGGCTCGGGCCAGCAGTTCAGCTCCTCAGGGCTGCCTGTCTGGGCAGCTACTGCTACGAAGGTCTCAGGCTGGCACAGGGCTCACGCACACAGCGTCACTGAGACTTCCTTTAGCTTCAGGTGCATGATCACTGGGCACTCCCCACAAAGGTCTCAGGCTGCACGCAGATCAGGCACACAGCGTCACTGAGACTCACATTAACTCCGGGTGCACGATAACAAGGCAAATACTCACAAAGGTCCCACGGTGCACAGCGCACACAGCGTCGATGAGACCAACATGGATTTCAGATCACACAATAACAGGGCAAATCCTCATGATTGTCTCACGGTGCACAACGCACAGGCACACAGCATCAATGAGACGCACTTAGGTTCCGGTGCACATGATAACAAGGCAAATCCTCACGAAGTTCTCCTGGTACACCACACACACAGCGTTGATGAGACTCACTTGGATTTGGGTGCACAGGATAACTGGACAATACTCACAAAGGGGTTCAGGCTGCACAAAGCACACACACACTGCGTCCCTGACCCTTGCTTGGGCTCCAGGTGCCCATGATCAGAGGGCACACCTTACGAGTTTTTGAGGCTGCATCAAGCGCTCGCACACAGCACCACTGAGACTCTCCTAGAAACATTTGTGTTCCTTTGTTTCCACAACAGGGAGCAAGCTCACCTCGGGCCCTTGAGGATAAGTTACTTCAGGACACAGCACACAGCAAAGTCCTTTCAGGCAGGGCGACAAAGCACACAGCAAATTCCCTTTAGCGTTCCTTTGGTTAAACCAGCAAACTGCAGGCCAGCCCCAGAACACACAGCAAGGGTCAGTCCTCACCTTAAGTCTATTCAGTTGTTTCTACCTTGGCAAAGGTCCTCTTGACCACGAAGTAGCTCCAGTCTTGTTCACACTTGATCAATCCATTCTCCAAAGTTCAGGGGCTTCAGCTCTTATAGTTATACCCCTCAATGGCTTTGAAGTCTTTGTGTTCAGGGGGCACTGACCCCTGTTCAAACCAGTTCTGGGTGACTCCCTGTCAGTGCCACATTCTTCCTTTGATTAGTGGGGGTCTGGATTCTCAATCACTCAGCAGGAGATGGGACAATTGTTTTATAGCAGCAACCCAGACCCCTTCACCTCTAGGGGCTTCTCCTCCCCCTACAATCCAGATGCAGGTCCGCCCGTTGCTTCTCACCTCCTCCTCTGGGTTAAGACATTCCCCAGATCCTATTGATTTGAAATCCAGACAGTCAATCCACAGCAGAGACACACAGAAATGTTAGAGCACAAAAACCCAGCCACTTCTAAAAGAGTGGCTTCTAAACACACAATTAAAAAATCACCTTCATAAAAAGATGTATTACATTGTGAGTTCAGGCATACTAAACTTCACCTTTCCATCTTAAGCCTTTGGGAAGATAGGCTGGAAAAGATATTATACAGCCTTTCCATTCTATCCTAAGGGCAAGATGGCCTTTCCACAGTGAAAAACGAAACTGAGATTATTTCACTGTCAGGACATGGCATCTTAGTACATGTCCTTCCTACCTTTCCCATGCACTGCACCCTGCCCAGGCGGTACCCTGGACCTACCATAGAGGTGTCTGATGTGCATAGAAATGGCAGGGTAAGATCTGGCAAGTGAGTGCACTTGACAGAAGAACATGGCAGTTTAACAAACTGCGCGCAGGCACTGCAATGAAAGGCCTGAGTTCCCCTTTTTAAGGCTACTCGTGTGGGTGGCACTATTAGTGCCGCAGGCCTACTAGTAGCATTTACATTACTAGCCCCGGCACACATAGTGCACTTTACTAGGGACTTTACTAGAAAGGTAAACATACCAATCATGGACATCCAATTACCATTACAATTTACACTGGGAGCACTTGCACTTTGATACTGTTTAGCAGTGGCAAAGTGTCCAAAACATCTAAGCTGGCAACACCATGTAGAAAAAAAGGTCTAGGGGGAAAGCAAAAGGTTTAGGTACTTTAGCCAAAAAGGGCCAAGTCATACACAGGTGCACCATCAGCAGAAGTGATGAAAAAATACAATCGGGTCATTACATCTTTGAAATAAAAGATTTTGCTGAAAGAAACAGATTTGGTGAAAATAGGTAGGATTACACAGGAATTGAAAGAAACATTACAGGCTTACTATAAGAGGCTTCTGCAGGCATTCAGACAGTATAGTGGAATTGAAAATGTGTCAGAGAAAGATATAGGACATTAGGGGCCCGATGTAGGTAATTTCGATTTACCTACTCTTAAATACCGAATCATACCGATTCGGTATTTAAGAGTAGGTAAATTTGAAGTAGGCAGATGTAGGTAATTTTTCTTTTTAAATTACCGAATCTGTATTATTCGGTATTTACCGATTCGGTAAATACCGAATCAGTATTTGCCATTGATTCCTATGGGCCTTGAAGCCCATAGGAATCAATGGCAAATACCGATTCGGTAATTACCGAATCGGTAAATACCGAATCCTGCCAGGGGGAACGGGGTGTCACTTTGACACCCTGTAGCACCCCAATGTCAGGCTTGTGTGCCATGTGGCACACAGACATGCCCTAAGGGCATGTCTGTGTGTCACATGGCACAGGTGTACATGCACAGATGTGCATGTACACCTGAATTCGTTATTTACCATGCAATAGTATTACATGGTAAATAACGAATTCTGAGGGGCCTGTGGCACTGTTTAAAGCGCCACCTACATCTGCATTTACAGATTCAGTATTTTTACCGAGTCTGTATTTACCAATTCGGTAATTTTACCGATTCGGTAAATACAGATTCGGTAAAAATACAGAATCTGTAAATACATGCCCCCTACATTGGAAAAGGCATTTACCGGTCGGTACCGGCCGAATTCGGCCGTTACCGACCGGTAAATGCCTACCTACATCGGGCCCTTTGTGTATTGATTTGTTTATAGTTTGAGGCCTGAGATTAGTGCTACGATTCAACATCATTTGATTTGTTGGCAGAGCAAAACAATAGCCCTGAACATGTTCCAGCAGTGTATGCGTCGGACGGATGGCTGGCTTCGAAGAAACTCCCTACAGTTTAACGGTGGGAAGACTGAGGTGGTGTACTGCTCCTCTCCCAGGATGTCTAAACATCTACCATTGGAGTTTAGACTTACCCCTGAGGAGGAACCGCTGACTCCGGTCAGCAAGGTATGCAATTTGGGGGTTCTGATTGATGACAATCTTCAGATGGAGTCACAGGCAAATAAGACCGCCAGTGTGTGCTTCTCCCTAAAGCGTATGCTACGTCAGATACTCCCACTACTACCAAAAGAGTTGCGCTCCCTTCTAGTGAGAAGCACAGTGATAAACAGGCTGAACTACTGCAACTCCCTGTATCTGGGAGCTCCACAGTACATCATTCAGGGATTGCAAAGAGTCCAATCTGCAGCTGCAAAACTGGTACTTAATAGGCAGCGGCGCTCATCTACCACTCTGGCCCTGAGAGATTTACATTGGCTGCCTAGTAAGTAAAGGGTCCATTTTAAATCACTCTGCCTGGTGTTTAGAGTGGTGCATGAGCTGGATCTAGTCCCACTACAGGAAAAATCCACCTGGTACCAGCCCAAGAGGCAGCTTCGCTCCTCTAGTGCCAGTTTACTGATGATTCCCAGGTTTAAACGTTCTAGGATGGGGGGGAGGGCACTTAATGTGGCTGGTGCCCGTCTATGGAACGAGCTACCCCAGAACATCAGACAAACTAATTCCCTGATTGAGTTTCCAAAGAGTCTTAAAACCTGGCTCTTTCCTAGGGTCTGATTTCTTTTTCCCTGATATTCTGATCTGATCTATTCTACTCTGGTCATTTTTCTTTAGTCTGAAGCCCCAGGATACCCGTAGGGTTACAGTCTGCGCTATATAAGAACCGCATTCATTCATTCATTCATTTATTCAATAGGTGAAATACTGCGTTATGCAAAGTCTTGTGTGGATAACATCAAGATGCGACATAAGAAGATGAAAGAGAAGGTAATGTTGGCACAGATGAGGGCAGCCAAAAAAGGATATGTGGGTTTGAATTAAGACTTTACAGGCATGATACAGGGAAACGGTCAGACTACTCCTGGAATGAGTGATGGTAAATCCTTTGCCAAATTTGATGAGACAAGAAAGGGAGCATGGATCAAATATAGTCATTGAAAAATACTTTCCCTTGTCACAGTTCTGGCAAGTTCAGGCTTTAGAAGCACCCGTGTATGTCAAATATGGCTAATCAGTTGAATGGACAAGCAATTGTGACTGGTGTGGATGGACTGATTCAAACACAGGTGACTAGTGATGAGTTAAATCAGTCAACGTTAAATGTAAGGGTTCAGAATCAGAAT
Organism: Lissotriton helveticus; assembly: GCF_964261635.1. Taxonomy (NCBI): domain Eukaryota; kingdom Metazoa; phylum Chordata; class Amphibia; order Caudata; family Salamandridae; genus Lissotriton; species Lissotriton helveticus. Next base: position 1,745,624,205 of record NC_136065.1, read on the forward strand.
ATGCCTCAAGGTCCTATGCAAAATTTGAATGGACACATACAGAAATACAATGTGAATATAGATTTTCATACCAATGATCAAGTAAATCCAAAAGTACATTTGGCTTCGCAATATTTATTACAGATGGATCACAGTGACTCAGATAATTCCCAATGACGGTGCCTAAGAGGGGAGGAGGAATTTGTGCTTGGCGCATCCCTAGAATTAGATCAGAATGGTCCCTAGGTGGATTGCAAGGTAAATGGAACACCTACTTCATTCCTTGTAGATACAGGTGCTACCTGATCAACTGTGAGAACTGTGGAAATTCCCAACCTACCCCACTCAGGAGAAACAATCCAAGTAGCAGGAGTAATAAATCAATGAATTCCAACCCCAGTGACAACCAGTGCAAGTACAGGTTGGAACATTTAAGGATATGCATAAGTTTGTGGTGTGTGACGCTAGTCCAGTAAATCTGTTGGGGCAAAATGTATTGTTCAAAATGAATTGCTCCATTTATTGTACACCTGAAGGAACCTAATATCATACCAAAGATGCGAATGTAGTGTTTAAAATGGTTAGACAGAAGACAGAAGTGAAGAGTCTGTATCCCTTACTTACTGAGAATGATTTACCACCTGTATTGAAACAGATGGTCCTGTACGAAGTATGAGATTTTTCAGGTAAAGATATTGGACTAATGAAAGGAGTACTTCTAATTTGAATCACAGTGAAACCAAAGGCAGAATACCCGAGAACCCCAGCATGATATCTTAGTCCTGAAACAATTGCTGGAATGACCCAATTGACTCTGATTGAACAAGGAATTTTGAGAGAGATTTTGGGCAGTGCATTTAATTCACCTATCATTGGTATACGAAAACCGAATGGGAAATATAGAATAGTTCAGAATTTGTGGAAAATTAATCAGACTGTGATACCATGTTGTCCAATAGTACCAAATCCTGCTGTAATTCTATATCAGATTCTATGTGAAGCTGAATGGTTTTCAGTGATTGACTTGTGTCATGCGTTTTTCTCCATTCCCTTGCATCCGGATAGCCAGTATTTATTTGCGTTCCAATTTGGAATCCGTGATTTTTTGGCATGGTGACGAGTTCCACAAGGGTATACGGAAAGCCTCTCAATTTTCAATCAAATTTTACAAAAGAAATTTGGAGTCACTGGAAATGCCGAAGCACTCTGTGCTAGTGCAGTATATCTATGATTTGTTAGTGGCATCTGGAACTAAAGAAGCATGTGTTACCAATACTGTGGCTCTACAGTATTCATTTGGCAGTAAGTGGGCATAAGGTATCACCAGCAAAACTGCAGTTTTGCAAGAGAGAAGTTCTCTATTTGGGATATCACATTGAAAAAGGAGTCAGGAAAATGTCACAAGATCGAATCACTGGTCTATTGTATATGAATCCACCGAGTTTGAATGTTCTTGGGAACGGTTGGTTATTGCAGGCAGTGGATTCTGAACTTTTCCTTGATAGACAAGCCACTTTGGAGATTGATACACAAAAGCGTGTTAGGTCCTGTTCCATGGGATGAGGAATGCATGTGCTCTTACCTTGAACTGCGAGACAGTTTGGGGTCGATTCCGATCCGGTAAAATCCCCGTCCGTACGAATCGTATCCAGAGCCGTTTCCGTACGACTCGTACGGACGCCGTACGACCGGACGATTCCGATCCCGATCGGCTGACCCGGACGCGATTCGTACGGTACACGTCGATTCGTACGGAAAAGCGCACGATCCCCTACACACCTTACGGCGCGTACCCCCCATGACCGCAGGGGTACGCGCCGTACCCCTGTGATCATGCGGGGTACGTGCCGTACACCCAGCATACATGGGGTACGTGCCGTACACCCACCGTACATGGGGTACGGTGCGTGCCCCATGTACGCTGGGTGTACGGCACGTACCCCGCATGATCACAGGGGTACGGCGCGTACCCCTGCGATCATGGGGGGTACGTGCCGTACCCGGGGGTGGCGTTCCGTACCTGTTTCGGCGCGAACTCTGCGTTTACGACTGTTTTCGGCTCCCGTAGGAAAAGGGTTGTACGGCGCGTACACGACACGAAACGTACTTGCTGGGTCGTAAAAATCAGCCGCGAACCGTAGTGATGTCGCGTACAGCCGGTTCCGAATGAAACTCGTACGGAGATTTGTGTCGTACGGAGTCCTGTACGACTCGTACGGAGTTTGGCACCTGGTACGGATCGTACTTCGTCGTACGTACGGGACGTCTACGGGTACGATTCGTATGGGGAAAAAACTCTCCGTACGACGATTCGGAGCGCATTGTACCGGATCGGAATCGACCCCTTTGTGTTGAATACCAGCATTGTGAATGCCTGACTTTAACAAGAGTTTTACTCCATTTTGCAGTGAGCGTGAAGGTTGTGCACTATCAGTACTAACGCAAAAGCATGGAACCGCACGCAGACCTGTTGCATAGTTTTCAGCTACATTGGATCCTGTGGCTGCTGCTTTACCTGGATGTATGAAAGCTGTTGCTGCAACATGTGTGAGTTTGGAACAGTGTGAGTACATTGTAATGGGACATCCACTGAATGTGTATGTGCCACATTCAGTTGAAATTTTGTTAACACGAACTCAAACCAAACACCTCACGAGTACTTGGTTAACAAAATATGAGCAGGTGATCTTGGGTGCAGAGAATGTGACTGTGATGAAATGTACTAGTGTAAATCCAGCTACCTTGATGCCTTTACCTGGACATGAGGTTGTGATGGAAGAAGCTGATCATGATACCACTGCTGTCGAAGATTGCAGGGGTTAGGTGCTCCACTCACCAAACTGGACATGATTATGTCACCGTTGGCAATAAATATGCCAACGAGACTGTGCGTTGTTGCGCTCTACATTCTTATGCATTTAAAGGGTAATCTTTGAAGGAACACTCTGATGATCGGAATGCAGATTGAGGCTTTCAGTTGTTGAGACTTTGGAAGAAATCTGAAAATTTCAAGATTCAGTGCCGCAGGCAGAAAAAGAAGCGTGGATTAAAACAGGGTGTAACTGCAGACAGGAAGATGAGGTTTGGGTTTACATGGATGAAAGACCCGTGTTGCCAGATAGCCTACTGTCACCAATGGCAAGGATTTTCCCTGGACCTGTACATGTAGGTAGAGATGCTATGTTACGTCTTTTTTGTCAAACTTGGTACAATCCCAAATTCAGAAGCATTGCAGAGATTCTGTGTCAAAGATGTGTAATCTGTCAACATCAAAATTCATGAAGAAAGACAGTGGTCAGTACAAGCAACATTGGAAAATCAGGAGTTCCCTTTACCTGTATTCAGCTGGACTTCATTGAGAGGCCCCCTTGTAATGAATTGAAATACGTCCTTGTGATTGTGTGTTTGTTTTCCAGGATGGGTTGAGGCTTACCCCACCAGACGCAATGATAGTTTAACTGTGCCTTAATTGCTCTTTAGAGAATTGATACCTAGGTTTGGTTTTCCAGTCTCATTTAAAACGGATAGAGTAACACACTTCAATAATGAAGTAATATGAATGCTTTGTGCTGCATTATAAATTGAGCAAAGGCTACATTGTGCATATCGCCTGAAGCCTTCGGGTGTGGTGGAGCAGGTGAATGGGACAATTAAGTCCAGACTAGCAAAGGTCTGTGCGTCAACATCCCTGAAATGGCCTGATGTATTGACTTTGGTGTTGATGAGTTTGCGAAGTATCCCAGACAAAATATCTGGTCTGCCCCCTCATGAAATAATTACGGTATGGGCTATGAAGTAGCCTACAGCCCCAACAAATCACCTTGTAGATATTTCTGATGACCTGGGGCTGGATTATTGTAAAGGATTGGCTGATGTGGTATGTTCTGTGTCTCACCAGGTTGGAGAAGTCACAACTTCTATTCAACCGGAGCGGTGCCACGATTTGTGCCTGGGTGACTGGGTACTCGTTAAGAAGCACATGCAAAAATCCTCTGTGTAACCTCGTTGGGGAGGCCTTATCAGGTTATTCTTGTTACCACAAGTGCTGTTAAATATGGTGGTGGACTACCGAACTGGGTGCATGCAGCCCACACTAATCAAATCCCATGTCCTCTGAAGATTGTAGGGTCTGTAGTGGACGAACCAGTGGTAACAGAGAAATGTTATGTTCAGACCGAGCACAGAGTAGAGAGGGCACCAGCTACTGGGTTTCGAGACACTGTTGTAAATGAGAGTCAAAGAGAGTTGATCCCTGTTGGTACAGAGGGACAAAGTGAAGGGGATCCAACTAAGAGAAATGTTGACTCCAATCATGTGAACAGTGTACCAGAAAAACGAGTGCGTAAAAGACACCGTTGGCCCAGAAAATCAGAAAGATTGAGACACATACTGACTGCAGGAAGAATACCTTCCACTGTGATTGAAGTCTCTAGTCAGTCTGAACAAAGCAACACTGACAGGGAAGAGTCTACAGTCAGAAGAACAGAAAGACCACGGACACCAAGTCAGAGATATGCAGCTCCAGAATAGACATGTTTATCTGCTACAAACAACTGTAAACAAGAGTTCTTTGTGTTTTGCTCTAAAACCTGTCACTTATACAATCCACCATGAAAGAACTGTTGTGATAAAGGAAAGACGAAGAACAAACAAGGCCAGAAGAGAAATGAAGAAAAAAGCTACTTCACAAAGCTCATTGTTATAGATTAAGTATATAGCAAAAAATATATCTAAAAAGAAAAATTAATGCTTCTAAGTTTGAGACAGAAAACCAAATTCTAGTTTCCCTAAAACGTAGGTGTATATGTGCTTGCTTCTTAATTGCTTTTGTCTTAATTATTGTCTTGTTGTTGATAAGACCAAATCTACCTCATCCCATTTATTTAATTAAAAATATTAATTGGCATGTGTCCACAACTAATGAAATGGCTAAACTGAAAGAAAGAGTAAAAATATCTAAGGATCTAACAAGGGATGATTTACTTCATGATCATTCAATTAACCACTTTTCCTTAAATGTGTTTACTTAATTGTTCTCTGAATATGTGAATAATATAGATGCGAGAGATTGTTATGTGTGTACGCAATTACCAACTTCTGTGTCAGAGGGGGTGACATACCATCGCCTACCTTTAACATATGGTATATCTTGTAGTGTATTAACAAGTTTGATTTATACTAAAGGGCAATTTAAATAATACTACTCTATGATTTGATTTTCTCAGAAGTTCCGGTAAAGAAAAATAAAAATACAGTGCCTGATGCAGCAGACGCTGAGACAATGGGTGAATTCTTTCAGCCTACATCACCTATAGAAACTGTATATGCGCATCAACACAATCTGACAAGTGATTTACATAGCAAAGAAAAATAACGTATTAATTCAGTAGAAGATCGTAGGGAAGAAATAAAGAAGAAATCAGTAAATCAAATGAAAACTCCTCCATGGGCTCCTAGTAAGGTTGATTACAAAAAAGTAGATACATACACTGCAATGACTCTCGATTGGCAACACAAGGGAAAGCATTGCATATTATGACTCAAAACAGAGCATAAACATAAATGTATTGGTTCCAGTGAATGTGAACATGCCTTCCTAATTATGGGAGGATGGGGATAATTTTTAGCATTATTGGATCTAGTATTTCCTGGAGTATATTTTGTGTGTGGGCAAAATGCTTATTACAAATTGCCCAAGCATTGGTATTGGTGTTGCTATCTGGGAAAAGTTTTTCCTACAACGTACCATGTTGATGAAAACAATGGAATTAATTATAGGAAACCTGCATGCTTTCAAAGAGAATTAAGTGCTGTAGAGATTATTGGGGATATCTTTGGAGCTATAATGCCCTCATTTGAGGTAATATTAAATTCAATAAAAATTCCAAAACTATCAATAGTAGTAGATCGATTGTCAACAGATACTGCTGGAGGATTTTTAGTAATCAATACGGACATGGCTGCAATTAGGTCTATGGTTGTACAAAACAGACTTGCTTTAGACATACTCTTAGCAAAAGAAGGCAGAGTCTGTTGCATTCTGAAAGTTCAACAATGTTGCACTAATGTCCCGGACATAAGTAAAGATTTGAAGGGATATATAAGCAATATTACAAATTTAGGAAAATATCTATAAGAATTAAAATAAGATGGTCCGTGAAGAAAATTGGGAAAGGATTTTATTTTGTGGGGAAGTGGTTTGCAGCATTGGGAAAAGGTTTAGTGTGAAAACTACAAACTCTCCTAATACAAATTGTTATTGGCTTACGAATAATAGTACTAATATATTGATATTGTAAAAATAAGAGAATTCCTAAAGAAACTAGAGGGAGAATAGGAAATATAGCAGAAAATGAATTAGAAGACAAAAGAGGTGATTTTCATGATGAGATGAAAAGCTTGGAACACATGAGACTGAAACAAATTCAGAAACCGCATTTTAATGTAACATCAGATTAAGAGTAAAGATAAGATAAGATTGTGTGATGGCTTCATTTCCCATCAAAGTGGGAATTGATGGAGCGTTAATGTTTAAAGACAATTGCCTCTATCAATTCTCACTACTAAATGAGATTTATGATACGAATTTTAATTGAATGTGCAAAATAGATGATGAAGAAAAAGATGAGATCTTTTACTGCATCTTAAAAGCATGCAGAAGTATTCTGAAAACCTAAAAATGTAAAAGACATAAATAAAGAGAGACAAAAACAGGTATTTGCTTATGCACTGTAAACATGCATTTACGAAATCAAACGTGGTTAACTCAGAAAATGTGCAGCTGATTCCCTGTGACAAATGAAAAGAATGCTTACATGATGAAACACTTGAAAACGATTGAAATGTTGAGTTTAAAGATGCTTAACAGTACAAGATTTGTTGTTTTACTCTAGTAATCTGTAAAAATAAACGTGAATAATAAATGTGACGCATATTAATCTGTTTGAAAAATAAAAATGTGTGAAATGTTCTTTAGTAGTACCTAATATTGACATGTAATGTCTGGAGAAAAGAATAATGATTGAATTTACTAAGAAAACTAAATTAATAATATTAATGTGTGATTATAGTAATCATATCATGGAAAAGGTTTAACAAGTTTTCGTGTATGCCTCAAAATGTTTAATTTTCCTTGTTTAGAAAGCAGAATCTAGCTGAAGTAGTCATCCCAGATGCTATGCGAACTTTTCGGAGAGTTTCTTTTCATATTAATGAACAATATGTAATTTTCTGATTCAGCAAAACTTTTGACCAAAATGTATCAATACAATTACAAACCCAAAGAGAGCGGCTGGAAACGGACAGCCAGTGAACAAATCAACTTTCTTCTTCCGAGCAGAGGTTGGAATTTATAAAGTTATTGAAATTGATGATTTAGCAAAAGGATTGCTTGATGCTTCTGGATTTCTTACTGAGGTATTGATTACAGCATGAGCAGCACACTGTGGACAACCAATTTAAACCAAAATGTATGATGGAATTGATACTTTGTGGGCATAAACAGAGAACTTTTGGAAGTATAATTGCCCCCATGGAGGAGGCGTTGCTTCTGGTTTTCATTCTCAATTTCCTTGCCTGCCCTGCTGTCGGACTAAATTATGATTCGTGTTCAAATTCCAAAACCATTTGAACTGAACTTCCTGAACATACTCAACCTGTACTTTACCGGCTTAGTTGAGCAGGTATAACTCTTTAGCTGGAGAATTATGGACTTATTCCTGCGACTCCTTACGCTGCACATTTGTGTGTATGACCTAAATGCTGAAGTTGATTTTTCCCTATGTTCACTCTTTCTCTCTCTCTCTCTCTCTCTCTCTCTCTCTCTCTCTCTCTCTCTCTCTCTCTTATCCCCTAGGTGAACAGCAAAATAAGGCTTAAATGTGAGTTGTGTTTCTTGACCATTCAAATTAAGGCTTAGATAAATGATATACATGAACAATTGTATCCTATTTGAGTCATTCTTGGTGTGAAACTTCTTATGGTAAGATTTATCAATTAATGTCTATAGTAAGGTTGTTTATTGTCAGCATGAAATTGGCATCTTCTTATTCCAGGTCCTCATAAAGATCTGCTCCATGTTCTCTTAATATCTGAGTCCCTGTTAGCTCACATAAAAGCTCCTTTGAAGGATCCATATGTGTTTAGTATTTAAATATGGGCCCATATTTGCTCTAAAAACTGTGACTCATACAAACCACCAGGAAAGAACTGTTGTGATGAAGGAAAAACAAAAAACAAACAAGGCCAGAAGAGAAATTAAGAAAAACACAACTGTACAAAGCTTATTGCTATAGATTAAGTATATAAAAACTAAATATAAAAAGAAAAATGAATGCTTCTAAGTTTGAGACGGAAAACAAAATCTAGTTTCACTAAACGTAAGCGTATATATGCTTGTTTCCTAATTGCTTTTGTCTTATTTATTATCTTGTTGTTGATAATACTAAATCTACCTCATCCCATTTATTTAAGTAAAAATACTAATTTGCATGCGTCCACAACTACTGAAATGACTAAACTAAAAGAAAGAGGACAAATAACTAAGGATCTAAAAAGTGATGGTTTATCCCTATGTTCTCTCTCTCTCTCTCTCTCTCTCTCTCTCTCTCTCTCTCTCTCTCTCTCTATCTCTCTCTTTCTCTCTCTCTTTCTCGCTCTCTCTTATCCCCTTGGTGAACAGCAAAATGCTATTTACTGAATCTGTCCATGAGTGACTAACTGTACTAAATAACGAAGGCTAAAACGTGATTTGTGTTTCTTGACCATTCAAATTGAGGCTTAGAGAAACGATATACATGAGCAATCCTATTGGGTCATTTTCGGTGTGAAACTTCTTATTGTAAGATTTATCAATTAATGTCTATAGTAAGATTGTTTATTGTCAGCATGAATTTGGCATTTTCTTATTCCAGGTCCTCATAAGGATCTGCCCCATGTTCTCTTAATATCCGAGTCCCTGTTAGCTCACAAAAAAGATCCTTTGGAGGATCTATATTTATTTAGCATTTTGATATGGGCCCATATTTGCTCTAAAAACTGTGACTCATACAAACCACCATGAAAGAAGTTTTGTGATGAAGGAAAAATGAAAAACAAACAAGGCCAGAAGAGAAATCAAGAAAAAAGCTACTGCACACAGCTTATTGCAGAGAGTAAAATATTTTGAAAAGTTTACAAAATTATGTAAGTTTATGAAAATTGTTTGGGCCTAGCTTAAGCTGGATCACTGCCATAAGAACTCACCATATGCAGTGAAGAGAGAGGTCTCCCTCTTCCTATTAGTGCTGAGATACCACACCTCGCATGCTCAGCACTAGGCCCTGGCAAAATGTAAAATGTACCAGCATAATTCATGAAATTTCAGAAATTCATAAAACAGTGCTGCACGTAATTTCAGACAATGTTCCCAAAATGTTGCATAATTACAAAAAAAGCAAATAACATGATTTTCACACAAGTCTTCCTAAAGCCAGCCTCTAAGGGGCTGCAACTGCTTTTGAAACACTGTACCTCGGAAACTCAGAAATCAGTTTACATTTCTTAACTTCAAGAAAAAAACTCAATTTTAGCATGAAAATCATGTGATGTAATGACCATCTTGGAAATATAAAAAAAATAAGTTTTGTCAGCTGACAACATTGCTTTCTATACTTTCAAGATGGCATCTACATTGTGTGTATATGAAAAGTTAAAGCAATTTTTTAAGTATAAAATATCACCATTCTAAAATGTCTGCCCACTGCTATTGCCTTCGTCAAAAATTGATCAATTTTAAAAGCATCCAACATTGGCAAAACCATCATTGGAGGGTGACAGGAAAGGAGTGGTAGGCTAGTACTGGCAGGGTGAGGGTAGGGAAAGGTGGAAGGCGTAGACAGAAAGGTGGCGAGAAGAGGGGTGGAGGAGGGGAGACAGAGCATGACACAGAAGAGAAACAATGGCACAAGGGTCTTAAAAATATATTTGGGAGGTCATCTCACCCACAGCGTGTCATGGCATGCGTCATCATTGGTGACCTCTCACACTGGGGAAGGAACAATGCCACCACAGCAGACTCGACTAAACTCCTACTTAAAAATAACTATTGGTATACCCATGGAATTATTTCTTATTGAGTACCCCTCGAACTGATTAAAAGCAGACAGAATGGTCTGTAGATAACATACAATGGTTCATCTGATCATTTAGAATACTTTGATTAACAGCATGGTTCGACCAGTCGGTATGCCAAGAAAGGTCAAAGGTCTTCATCAGGGTATTCGGACTCCGTAGCATGGCATGCTTTACCATCAGCGACCTCTCACACTGGGGTTGGGTTAATGCCACCCCAGTGGATTCGACGGACCCAGGAGTTCCTCTAAATCTTTTCACAGGACAAATACCTACCAGTTAACTGTCTAATTGCACGTCAACCTGAGTAATACTAAACTACAGGCTTTGTGGATCAGTGTGGGGTTCACTGGTAGGAGACAATTCTCCTTTTTCGCCTGGTATGAACGCATAGCATAGCTAGGGAGACTGAATACCATGACAAAGAACTTTGACCTTTTTTGTGGGGTTTATCGGGGTAAAGGGTGGGAAGTAATTTATGTTTAATTAATTGATAATTAGTTGGTATTTTAGATTAACTAATTAATTGATAATTAATTATGGTAGTTCGGTGAATTGTTTTAGGTGTGGGTTGTGGGGTTTATGGGGTAAAGGAGGGAAGTAATTTATGTTTAATTAATCAGTAATTAGTTGTAAATTAATATTATTCATTTATTAAAAATGAAATATGGAATTTGTGTAATTAATTTTAAATGTGGGCTGAGGGGTTTATAGGGGTAAAGGGTGGGAAATATGTTTTTTTATTTGAGTTGATCATTAATATTAGTAAATTCATTAATTTAGATTTAATTAGGGTATTTGATCATATTTTTGTGTGGGGGTTTTATTGTACTGGGGTACAGTGTGGGGAGTAAATTAGTTTTACTTACTTTATAATTAGTTGTGAAATACTATTAGCCTTTTAATTGAAAATAAGTTTTAATTGTGTAATACATTTTTTTTAATATTTAGTTTTAACTGTGGGTTGTGGGGATTCTAAGGGGAAAGTGTTGGAAGTTAAATAATTATTATGAGTTTTTTAAAATTAATAATATTTATTTAATTGGAAATTATTTGTTACTTGAGGAAGTAAATCTTTTAAAATGTAGATGTGTGCTAGAATTTTGTGGTGTTATAGGGAAAGAAATACAAAAAGTAAATTTATATAATAATTAATGTTTTTGTTTCTAAATAATTTTCATTAAAATATGTATTTGTTTGGAAATTGTTATTTATGTTATTTAATATAGTATTTGTTATATAAATGAATTTATATGAATTTAACATTGTATTTTTTTTAGTTTTTTTAATGTAAAATACATTTATATTTGAATTTTTAACATATTCATATATTTTAAAATGTATTTAGTGTTTTAAAATTCTTATTGTTGTTAAAATTTAGTTTATTTTTAATTTTGAACTGACTGGAGTGAGAATATTAATTGTTAACTCCTCTGAAATCCGACACTTTCCCTACTGTTGCACTCACTGGAGTTGGAATAATAACTTTTATCCCTCCGCTATCCAACACTTTCCCTACTGTTTCACTCAATGGAGTGAAAATAGTAATTTTTAACCCTCCGCTATCCAACACTGCTCACTAGCACGTTGTAAGTTGGGGGATTAAGTCCCCTGAATCCTGAGGGTCCCTGGGGTCCAACTAGCCTATCGGGTGATGTAATATGTGACGTCATCAGAAGTGCATTGCGGGTGCGCGCGTTATAGTTAGCTGAACGAACTATAATGGGGCAATTTCTATGGTTTTGTATGAGAGATATGTCCAACTAACTTATCGTCTCAGAAACCTATGTTTTTTCAGTGAATTTCTAAGGTTTTTTATATGCTAATTTCTAACTATAATGTGCCTGAAACCTATGTTTTTTTCAGTAAATATATATATATATTACCTACTGGCGGTCGCTGGAAATCAGAAAAACAAAAATGTAGAACACAAAAAGGGGGCAGGGTAGTAACACCCTGACCCCCTAGGCCTGCCCAGGTGGTCCCACATGGACCCTCAAGGCCCAAAAAATGTTTTTTTAAATCCCGGTCTGTGTTTTTTCAAATTACCCCCCGGGGGGACCAAATCGCGGGGGCATAGTGATAAAGTCGTGTGGGGGAGCCCAATCCCCCCCTTACACTGCCCCAGGGACCGCCGTCCCCCGGGGCAAAGCAACGCAGCCCCCTGGCGCATACTGGAGGCTCCTGGTGGGCTAGTTGGCCACCAGGGACCCCCAGTATGCAAGGGGAATTAGTTACCCCTCTGCAAACACGCCAGGGGGCTGCGTTGCAGAGAGGTGTAAAAAGGGGCATAGCCTCATTACACCTCTCAGCAATGCAGCCCCCTGGCTCATACTGGAGGTTCCTGGTGGGCTAGTTGGCCCCCAGGGACCCCCAGTATGCAAGGGGAATTTGTTCCCCCTATGCAAACACGTGAGGGAGCTGCGTTGCAGAGAGGTGTAAAAAAAAAAAATTCTTCAATTTATATTAAAAATATGTAATGTAATTTAAAAATAAAATATCTAAAAACAAATATTTTTAAATAATGTTGTAAATCAGTATAAAAAATATTACAATTAATACATTTAAAGATTATCATTTACAAAACCATTGAAATTCACTGAAAAAACCATATGTTTCAGCCACTTTATAGTTCGGAATTACCATTTAAAAAACCTTTGAAATTCCCCCCAAAAAAAGAAACCAAAAGAGATAGTGAGGGAAGTGGGTGGGGTTTTTCAAGATTCTGGAAAAGAAACTACTATAAACCAATCAAAAGTGTTGTTTTCATGTCACATGACTATACGTGTGCGCAACGTGTGCGCACGCATTCGTGCACGTTGTGCGACCGTCGCATATAAATGAAGTTTTACCCGATTTTCGTAAAAGCTTTTAAAAATGTGAAAAGTAGGCAGGGAAGAGACTCCCAGACCCCCTAGGCCTTCTCATAGGGTCCCTGGAGGACCCCGAAGGGCAAAAAAAAATATTTTTAAAAAATCACGTGGTACGTGTACGTTGCTTGCACCCTCGAGGCAGAACTGAGTCAAAAACAATAGTGGAGAACGTGAAAAGGGGGCAGGGTAGAGACTCCCTGACCCCCTAGGCCATTAAATAACGAGGTGCGCGCACGTTGCCCGCACATTGAAAAAAAACTGTTTAGATTTTGATTGAAGATGTAGAGTATACTGTTTAACTTTATCCAAATCATAAAAACTAGCTGTGCCGTTGCATATTACAGGATACAGTCAATGTATTACAATATACAAAGGCAGTTTGTTGGAAAATAAATATATAAAAAATATAAAATTGATACAGAAATTAGCATTTTAAAAACCTTGGAAATTCACTGAAAAAACCATAGGTTTCACACACGGTATATTTAGGAATTATTACTTAAAAAACTTTGTAAAATCACTGAAAAAAACATAGATTTCACACAAGTTATAGTTAGGAATTAGCATTGAAAAAACCTTAGAAATTCGCAGAAAAACCATAGGTTTCACACACACCATAATTAGGAATAAGCATTTAAAAAACCTTGCAAATTCACTGAAAAAGCCATAGGTTTCAGGCCTGATATAGATAGGAATTAGCATTTAAAAAACCTTTGAAATTCACTGAAAAAACTATAGGTTTCAGGCTTGAAATAGTTAGGAATTAGCATTTAAAAAACCTTAGAAATTCACTGAAAAAACTGTAGATTTTAGGGGAGTTATAGTTAGCTGGATATTTCACTCATACAAAACCATTGAAATTCCTCCCATATAGTTAGTTGCACTAACTATATCTCGCGCGCCCGCAATCCACTGCTGATGATGTCACATATTATATCATTCATGACATGGTCAGTGACATCACTGATGACATCTCAAATGACATCACTGATTACATCATCCATGTGACGATACACCTCATCATACACTAGTATAACCTTTTGTCACTCACTGTAAAATACAGAGTACCATATTTAAATCCATTGACACACCGATACAAGTTTCTAAAAAAACTCTCAGTGATTCCTAGATCTGTACACACATCTAATCACTTACCTACAGATTCACTCATACATTCAGTCAATGATCAATAGAACACTATCAAATATACCTATACACCTATATCGATATTACACACCAGCACACATCCTATTCACTTATAAAGTCATCCTATTCACTTATGCAAAAAATGGATCATACTTACATTTACTTAGCTATACACTTATACAAACACCACTTTATCTATTCATATAGATAGTAAATTATACTTAGTGTGTTATAAAATCCCTATTACAAGTATACAGTGAGGTTCTGTGATTTTTGACTTCGCTTCGTACTCAGCCGCCATTTTGTGACCGTCGCCATTTTGTGTTGCCTTTACTCAGGCAGCACGGCGAACGGAGTGTTTTTGCTTTTCCAGCTGCTATGCGTCTCTTCTGTTAAAAAGTAACCCCTTGTCCTTGTTTATGAAACCGATGTCAGGGTCTGGCCGAGTTTGTTAATCCATGTCTAGACTGATTGATCCTTGTTTTAGTTGACTGTTCGGGTCCCACCATTCTTCCTTTACTTTATCTTGTTTGACTGGCCTTCGCTATTCTCTCCTTGTATTCTCCTATTACACAACTATCCTTTGAAACACGCAAATACGTCCTATCACCTGCAAATTGAATTACATGCACTAGCATTGATTAACTTGAGGGGAGGAGAGAACACGGGGTCTGAAGGAAGGGCGTATTCAAGATACTCTATAGCTTGTTTTCAAATTTTTCCTATTTGTCAGTTTTATATGTTTTGGGAGTAGACATTGTAAATATGTGTGCTATGAAAGATTGTGCGCCACGGAATTAAGTGGCAGTCTCCTAAGAATATACTTTTGTACTTCTTGGATAACTGTGCTTAGCTGCAGCTAATAAACTTGATTTTCCACGCCTAACAGAGTGTCTCGTGTCTCTGTTTGAAAAGGCAGGTGAACCTGGAGATATTAGGCGTGCCCTGCGCCGCTCGGCCCATAAGGCCAAGTTCTCCAACTAGCGCCCAATGTGTGGGCGGCTTCAGTGGTAGCGGTTCAGCCCGAGGGTCGTGAGTAGCCTCACAAGAAAATTCTGGAGGATTCGCGAACCACGTCAAGCGACCCCTGTATGTCGAAGTGGACCAACAGTCTTTTGCAGCGCGGCTACTCCTTTCCGACGGCTGCTGACGGCTGCTGTCCTGACTGCCGCCCTGCCATGGTCCTCTGATGATGATTGGTATTGCGAGACGTTAGACGGACATCTGTTGGCGTAAGAAAACACTTAGTTAAGTATTTGTGGGTAGCGCCCACTCTTTTGTCTTATTTTTGTTATTCGACTTTTGCATTAGTCGAAGCCAAGGGGTAAGTACATTTGTGCTGTGCTCATTGCCTTAAACCCCCTTGAAGTAGTTTGTGAGCAGTCCAGTTTGTTACAAAATGCCTGGGCTTATTAAGTTTAGGAAGTTTTGCTGTCTTGGCTGTAATAGGGATTCCCGGCTAGAGGACTCTCGTCCAATTCCTCCGGTTGGAACTCCCACTTATGAGCTCTATTCGAAACATGGTCTTGGCCCTATTATTTTTAATGAAACATGGATCCGATATACAAAGAAAGATGGGGTTCTGCAGTGGCCACAAAATGGTAGCTTTGAGCCTGACATATTAGATAACCTAGAAGCAATTTCGTTTAAGAGAAAATCCCGGCCGGCAATGTTTGACTCTTTCCGCCTATGGCGTAAGGAAGCCAAACAGAAAGAAATTAAACAGGCAAAAAGAGATAAGAAAACAAAAGATATGTCGATTTTACAGCCTGCTCAACAGCTCAGGAATAATGAGACTGATCAGATGATTGAAATCTCAGAAAGACAGCATCGTATGGCAATAGATAGATGTTATCCTGTGTTGTCTACTCCCCCACAGAATAAAGATCTTGACGAAGATCCCTTAATGTCTCATTTGTTGAGATTACCTCCGCCTTATGTACAAGGTGCTAATGCACCCCCATTACAACCTGTTGTTTAGCAGCCTGTTGTTCAACCAGTTGTTCCGGTCCTTCCACAATTGCCTCTTCCAGTAATTCCACCTCCACCTCCTTTGCCACCGACTTCTGTACCTCAGTCTCCTTTACCGTCAGTTCCTCTTACAACTGTTGGTTCTTCTCCTGCTGTGCTTAATACATTGTCTCCTGTTTTACTGTCAGATTCCCCTACAGCTAGAAGACGATTAGTCGATACTGTTTCTGGTCTTTTATCACCTTTCTTTGGGTCTCTTAATTTGACTCCTATTTTGTCCCGAAGGCAATCCCGTAGTCAAATTCCAGACTCTGATGAGCAAGTTAGGTTAAACTCTCTCGCTCACAATTGGATCATGAGTGGTCCACAGTACAGTGTGCGCGATATCCTGGATACTTTTCTTCAGTGGAATGCGCCCACGCAGAGACATGTTTTTAATGTTATGTGTAATATACTTGTTAAAGGATGGGGTGATATGGATTGAGATTTGCCTCCCCAGGGTTTGTTTGACATACAGGCTAAATTTGATAAAGGACTTATTGTGGGTCATGACGTTGAGGAGGCCGTCCAAACACTTGTCACTTTTAGGTCTTCCTTTTTCTCTCAAGCTTCTCTCGAACCTGATCCTGCGGTTTGGCGTAAAATAAAACACTACCCTATGTGAGAAGTTCCTCCAATATGGAGAGATGCGGTTCCACAGGCAGGCAATGTTCCAGGTGTCCCTGCTCATTTTCAGCGCATATGGGTACATGTCTCCTGGAAACGATCTGAAGTTTCCTGCTGCGTATTATAAAGAGCTGTCCCAGACTGTTGATGCGTGTGTCATGAATTTGGCAGATATTGATTTGCTGATGGGAAATGTAGTCCCTCAAGCATTGTGGGCTGCGATTCGTAGGGAGGACCACGATCAAGCTTTAGGTGGTAATTGGGCTGCTTTAACTGCCGCAGATGCAGCACAAGTAGGTGGTGCTAAACCCGATGATTTGATCACAGAATTGCCTGGTAGAATAATAGCTCTAATGAAAACGATGATGCCAGCCTTACGGGTTTACTGGGATAAGTTAGCTGCGTGTAAACAGAAGAAAGATGAGAGTGTCTTTACTCGTTTCGAGGAGACGTTCATTGACCATAGTGGTCAAGATATGAGTACGGAGGGTGGACAGGGATTATTTGTGGATACATTTGTATTTAATTTACTTCCAGAATTATCGCATAAGTTGAAAGATTCCAAGAGTTTGTGGGCCGTTTCATCGTCTGCCCAGATATTAGCTACTGCTCAGTACTATGAGAATAGGGATAAGGAAGAAACGGATAAAATGGAGAAAAAGACTAAAGAGTTGAAAACGAAAGTTCTTTTGCAACAAGCTTATCTCCCTCGTTGTGCTCAGCGTCAGTTGCAACAGCCTCCACAGTTTCAAAGATTGTTACAGAAACCTGCACCTTTTGTTCCACGACCTTTGTTGGGACCTAATCAATGTGCCTATTGTAAAGAGGAAGGTCATTTCAAGGGTAGTTGTCCGGTTTTATTGCAGCGTAATGGTGGACTATCAGTGCCACGAGGCCGTGGTGGTTTTCAGTCAGCACCTAGGGGTAGAGGGCGAGGTGCGTTGTCTCAGGGACAGCGTTCCTTTCCCCCTCAGAATACTATGATTTATTTTGATCAGCAGAATTCTCAGTCTGCACAATATTACAATGATGATTATTGTACTGAAAGTGAAAATCAGGATTTTCATACTAGCTAGGACAGCCATGGACAAAGCAGGGGAGTGGTAACAGTTCTAGTGGATCAGAATGGGCCTTATAATAACGTTGTTGCATTGGGTGTTACAGAGCCATTTCTTTTGGATACTGGTGCGATGAGAAGTTCTATCATTCACTACAAACTCCCTGGGGCACCTTTGTCTGGCTTAACGAACGTTTCTGTAGGATTCTCTGGCGCCCCAGTTCGTAACCCGGTTTCTTGTCCTTTGCCTATTTCCATTGGTCCTTATAATTTGGAAGCCCCGCTCATTTTAACGACTGGTTGCGGTGAGAATTTGTTGGGTTTGGATTTATTGAAACGTCTACATGCAACGTTGTATTGTTCCCCCTCTGATGTACATCTTACGCTGGGTGATAAATTGGTTTCTCCTATGTATTTGTCTAAGGATCAACTGCCACTTGAATTGCGTTCAATTACTGCTACGCTTTGGGCCACGGGTCCGAATGATGTTGGTTTGCTCAAAATTCCACCTTACGTGGTTACTGTCAAGCCTGATGTTAAGCTACCACGCATTCCTCAGTATAAAATTTCCAGCGATGGTGAAAGAGCTCTGTTGGCCATCATTTATGATTTGGTTCAGAAGGGTGTGGTTGAGGAAACGAGAGGAAATGTTTGCAATAGTCCTGTTCTGCCTGTTCTTAAACGTACTGATCCTTCTAAGCCTCCTGTATACCGTCTCGTGATTGATGTTCGAGAGGTCAACAAAATTGTTGTCCCTCAGTTTCCTGTTGTTCCGGATATCACTGCTTTGCTCACGATACCTGCTTCGGCCGCTTGGTTCTCAGTTATTGATCTTAAAAATGCTTTCTTTCCTATTGCTGAGGAGAGTAGGGATCTCTTTGGTTTCTCTCTCGGAGGCCGAAGTTTTCGATTTAAACGTGCACCTCAAGGTTATTGTGAAAGTCCCTCCATTTATAGGCAGGCTTTGAAATCCCAGCTTGATGCTTTTTCTTTGCCTCCAGGTGCTACTCCTATTCAGTATGTGGATGATCTGTTAGTGGCTGCAGATTCAGAGGATGTTTGTAAGAATGCGACTGTTTAGCTTTTGCGTCATTTGTCCGATTTACATCATAAGGTGTCACCTTCTAAATTACAATATTGTCGCCAAGAGGTTACCTATTTAGGTCATTTCTTGTCGATGGAGGGAAGGCGATTGACCCCAGAACGTATTCATGCAATTGCACGAATGTCTGTACCATCTACACAAAGGGAGGTGCGTGCCTTTCTGGGCATTACCTCTTATTGTAGACAGTGGATTCCGAATTTTACCCTGTTGGCTAAACCTTTGTTGGCACTTACTTTGAAAGATACACCCCAACCTCTTTCTTGGACTGATGAATGTCAGAAGAGTTTTTCTGATTTACGTACTGCTTTGTGATCTGCTTCTGTGTTGGGTACTCCAGATTATAGTAAGCCTTTCACACTCTATTTGTATGAAAGAGAAGGGTGTGCATTGTCAGTTTTAACACAACAATTTGGAGACAAAGAAAGGCCATGTGCCTATTTTTTGGCTACATTGGATCCAGTAGCCAAGGCATTGCCTAGTTGTCTCAGAGCAACAGCAGCAGCAGCGATCTCCATTCGTCAATCTGCTGGATTGGTACTGGATCACACTCTTATTGTTATGGTACCACATGCAGTGGATACTCTCTTGAATAGAACGAAAACGCAACATCTCACGAGTGCTCACTTGTCTGGATATGTGTTGACGCTTTTGGCTAGTCACATACGTATCAAGCGATGTAATGTTTTAAATCCAGCAACATTGTTACCTATTCCAGATGAAAAAGATACACAAGAACAGCATGATTGTTTTCTTCATACGGAGGAAGAAACTAAAGGCAGGATAGATTTAAAAGACACACCACTTGTGGACCCGGATGGAATCCTATGGGTGGATGGGTCTTGTTTCAAGCTTCCTAATGGCGAAACGACTGCAGCTTATGCTGTTACTACTTTGTATACAGTAGTAGAGACTGCACGCATTACACAGAATTTAGCACAAGCAGCTGAGTTGATTGCACTGACGAGAGCATGTGTGTTGGCAAAAGGAAAGGGAGTGACTGTTTATACTGATAGCCAATACGCCTTTGGCGTGGCTCATAGCTTTGGTCGTTTGTGGAAGGAAAGAGGATTCTTTACTTCCCATGGGACTAAAATACAGCATGGTCAGTTGGTAACTGACCTTCTTGAATCACTTGCCTTGCCTATTCAGGTAGCGATTGTGAAGTGCAGTGCACATAAAAAAATCACTGATGACGTGGGTCGCGGGAATGCTTTTGCAGACGAGGTAGCGAAGGAAACAGCAAGAGATGTTAAGAGTTGTATGTATGTTGCAGGTCCTGCAAGATGGATCAGAGAAGCAGGTATGTGTGAGGACACACTAGAAAGCGTGAAAATGATCCAAGAAGACGCAACTGAGAAGGAATTGAGTAAGTGGAGAGAAAGTACGGGAATGTTGGATGCGACAGGGTGTTGGACGGAATTGTCAGAACACCAACGTTGGTTGTTACCAGATGCTTATGTATTGCCAGTGGTTACTATGGCGCATGGTCCAGCTCATATCAGTCCGAAAGGGATATGCAAGCTTTTGGCTCCAGTATGGCAGAATGAAGGTATTCCCAAATGTGCAGAAAATGCGGTGAAACATTGTATTGTTTGTTTGATGCATAATCCAGGAAAGGGAACACCAACTCCGGCAGATCATTTTGCTCCCCCTACGTATCCTTTTGAGGTCTTACAAATTGATTACATTCATATGGAACGTTCCAATAACCTCAAGTATGTCCTGGTGGTGGTCTGTGCCTTTTCCAGATGGATAGAGGCTAACCCCTAAAGGATAATACTGCTTTGTCCAACGCCAAAGTCCTCTTGAAGGAATTCTTCACGAGGTTTGGTTTGCCGCGCATTGTCTGGAGTGACAATGGAAGTGAATTTGTAGGTTAAATTATGCAGAAGGTGTGTGCGGGTCTTGGTATTATGCAGAAATTTAATGCGGCAAACCACCCTCAGTCAGCGGGTTTGGTAGAGTGCTATAATGGCACTCTCAAGCTTAAATTAGCAAAGATTCAGGCCAGCACGGGTCTTGCTTGGCCCGATGCTTTACCTTTGGCACTTCTCTCTACCAGAACAACTGTACATTCTCGTTTAGGACTCAGTCTTTATGAGGTCGTTTTTGGGCGCCCAGCCAATGTCTGGGAGTCCCTCAACCTTAAAAGTATTCTGACATTCCATACCCATTGTTGGTTGATTACTTGCATGACCTCACCACTAAATTACGTGTTATTCATCAACATGTTCAAAACGCTTTGCCGGAGGCTTCCTCAGATCCAGGGCATTCCATTCAACCTGGAGATTTCGTTTGTTTAAAGAACTTCCAGAGAAAGCAGAATCTGGAACCTCGTTGGGGACCACCGCGACAGGTGCTTCTCGTCACCCGTACAGCAGTGAAGGTCGTCGGGAAGAAAAATTGGGTCCACGGCGTGCACTGTAAGAGGCTACCCTTGCCTTTACCAGATGACCAGTGGGTCCGAGAAGACGTAGGTGACAGTGAAAGTGAAAAAGTACCCCGATTTGTACCTTTCAGTAGTGCACACCTGGACTGGACAAGTTCTGAAAAAGAAGATGATGACGTGATGCAAGAAGCTGTACCAACAAATCTGCGGTTAAATACAACGAACCTAGAGACTTTGTTTTGAGACCAAACGATACCTGGCAAGACACGGTACAACCTAAGACCTAGGTTGACAAAAGACAATTGAACTTTTTTTTCCTTCTGATTACTTTTTTTTAAAGACATTTCCTTTTCACTATCCATCAAGTTGCAGGGTCACGGTATGAGTCTTAGGCTGTGACCTGAGTAGTGACATAGGTCTGCAGGACTTGCAGTGTCATAGGACGGCTAATAACCACAACTAAGTGATCAGGGAAGATTACCGTGAGCAACGCTTTAGAGAATGAAATAATAAAGTGGAGGGGATGATAAGAAAGTTCAAATGAAAATGAAGTACAGGAAATTATTGTTTAGTCGATGTGGCGTAGCATTGTGTATTTTAGTATGTTTATGTATTTTATTAGCTTGTGTGGGTTGGATTGTCCACGCTATGCAGCCAGCACCTGCCCCAACTTCTGTTTCTTTGCCTTTTTCTACTACTCTCTACCCGCACAAGTTCTATACGCTCCCAGATCATGAGCAAATTAGGAGAACAGAATACTTCAACAATTCATTCATCCAGTTGTTACATCAGCATCAACTGGTAGTCAACACTACTGATTGTTGGGTTTATGGGCATATGCCCCATAAAGCTGAGAAAGGGATGCCATATTTAGTCCTTCCGTTTTCTTAAGAAGGTTCCGCCTGGGCTTATTTGGCTATGTTTTCCAATGCATACCAGAATCAACTTCGACATCCTCCGGGTGGTTCATATAATGGTGGAGTAGATTTTAGTCATAGTTCTTTGATAAAGGGAATAGTGACTATGGCTAAAGTTGCCGACATTGGTAAAATTCCCGTTGATGAGAAACGAGCATATGATGGTTGGAACGTGACTCGTTACGTTACTAGCCTTACTGATAAGGCTAGACAAAGAAGATCTTTCCCAATTTGGACCATACCTCATAAAGGTAACATGTGTCTGCAGATAAATGGTCAGAATAATAATAATAAACAGGAAAAGAGTGTTTGTTCCCATACATACATCTATTCACCCTTGATTTCTTCACCGCTGTTACCATCTCAAGGTACATATTTTGTTTGTCATGATAGAGCCTATACATGGCTTCCCACCTATTTTTCAGGAACGTGTTATGTGGCTTTCCTTCTTCCCCCTACATACACTGCTCCTTCGGGTCATCACAGAAAGAGATATGGTAGAGGGGTTTTTGATTCTAAAGACACAGCTGGACAAGGGGGAGGAGACTTTATCAAAGAGTTTCTTCCTTTCTGGGGCCCAATGGCCAATAGCAGAAACATCAGACAGCTAGTTCGTGTTGTCGAGACTACGATAAATGTAACTTCCGGAGCCTTGAGTAATCTGACAGCCGAACTTCAGGCGGATCGTCTTATGACTTTGCAAAACCGAATGGTTTTAGACATTGTCCTCGCAGATAGAGGAGGGGTCTGTAAATTGATTGGTCTAGTTGCTGCATTTACATTCCTGAGAATGCTCCTACAGTATACCGAGCCATTTCTAAGTTACACGTGATTTCCGAGTCTATTCACCAGGACACAGGAGATTGGTCTGTGATGGGATGGTTTTGGGGACTACTGTCCACTTGGAGATGGAAAGTGTTAACTTTCCTTGGGATGATTTTAGCCATCATTTTCTCTTGTTGTCTTTGTTTGCAGTGTGGCCCCAACATCTGTGGTCTTTGTGCCACCTTGTGTGTCCCAAAGCCTGTGTCACAGAAAACAGAGAACATTAAAATGATGTTGCAGCAACAGCTCCATGACCTCATGACCATTGACATTGACTCAGACTAACTTGAGTCCTTTGTGTTTTGCCTGAGTAATGGCAAAAGGAGGGTCTGAGGTTCTGTGATTTTTGACTTTGCTTCGTACTCAGCCGCCATTTTGTGACTGTCGCCATTTTGAGTTGCCTTTACTCAGGCAGCACGGCGAACAGAGTGTTTTTGCTTTTCCAGCTGCTATGCGTCTCTTCTGTTAAAAAGTAACCCCTTGTCCTTGTTTACGAATCCGATGTCAGGGTCTGGCCGAGTTTGTTAATCCATGTCTAGACTGATTGATCCTTGTATTAGTTGACTGTTTGGGTCCCACCATTCTTCCTTTACTTTATCTTGTTTGACTGGCCTTCGCTATTCTCTCCTTGTATTCTCCTATTACACAACTATCCTTTGAAACACGCAAATACGTCCTACCACCTGCAAATTGAATTACATGCACTAGCATTGATTAACTTGAGGGGAGGAGAGAACACGGGATCTGAAGGAAGGGCGTATTCAAGATACTCTATAGCTTGTTTTCAAACGTTTCCTATTTGTCAGTTTTGTATGTTTTGGGAGTAGACATTGTAATTATGTGTGCTATAAAAGATTGTGCGCCACGAAATTAAGTGGCAGTCTCGTAAGAATATACTTTTGTACTTCTTGGATAACTGTGCTTAGCTGCAGCTAACAAACTCGATTTTCTACACCTAACAGAGTATCTCGTGTCTCTGTTTGAAAAGGCAGGTGAACCCGGAGATATTAGGTGTGCCCTGCGCCGCTCGGCCCATAAGGCGAAGTTCTACACTTACTCCAGGAAGTGCCTGCTTGCCGTGCTAGGCAAACTACCCTGTGGCAACCACAATTTGCAACCAGACACCCTACAAATGCAGTGCAATAAGTGTGGGTTCAGAGCTAAGGCTACCCCTACGCCCCCCTTGGGGCCCCTAGCTCCTCACATATTAATATCTTCAGTCTGAACTGAAGATATTTTTACCATTACTGGGCTTCTTATTTACCGTCCTCCAGGGCTGGCCAGGGCTTTGCAAGATGCCCTTGCTCATTGAACGTCCACCTTGGCCCTAGAGGCAGCCAATTTTAGTATCTTGGGTGACCTGAATTTACCCTTGGAACACCGAGACTCCCAGGAGATCATTAACTTCCTGGGAGACATGGAGGCCTGCCAATTAACTCAATGAGAATAGGGCCCATCTCATCTTGCAGGCCATCTATTGGATCCTGTCTTTTCGAATATACACGCCCTAAGGCCCACGCCCCTCTTCCGTAACTTGAACAGATCACTTTCTTATCCATGTGAGCTTTGGCCTAGGTGATGCCCCTTTGCAGATTCCCTATCAAACTTCCATGAAACGACCCTGGCGCAAATTGGACGCCCTTGGCTTAGCGTCCAGTTTAACAGCATCTTGTCCTGTATGGCCCACTGATCTGGAGAAAGCGGACAGAGCTTATAGGAGCTGCATTAACAACTCACTTGACCGCTGTATCCCTAAGAAACTGACCAGTGTAAAGCGTATGCAAGCACATGCTTGGTATAACGAGACCCTAAGGTGGGGAAAAAAAACCCAGTGTAAAAGTGTTCCAATACTGAAAAAGCCATCACTGGATGCATCTGCTCCAGAGAATTTCCGACCTATCTCCTAGCTCCCTTACCTGGCCAAGGTCATGGATTCCCATTTAACATCATCCTGACCAAGTATCTGGAAGAAAATGAGATTCTGGACAGGTCACAAAACGTGTTCCTGCCTAAACACAGCACAGAATTCACTTTACAGGCAGTCACAGAGCAGTTGAGGGTAGTATTGTGATGAGGGCAACACCACAGCACTGGTATTACTCGATCTGAGTGCGGCTTTTGACACGTTCACCCATGAGACTCTGCTCCAACGACTCAGGGAGATCGGGGTCAGCGGCACGGCCTGGGCCTGGTTCGCATCTTTCCTATCTGATCGATCTTTCCAGATCCACGCACCTCCATACCAGTCCAGTACCTACACCCTCAACAGCGACACTCCTCAAGGCTCTGCTTTGAGCCACACGCTCTTTAACGTGTACGTCCGCTCTTTAGCCCTCCCGGCTAAAGCCTGGGAGATTAATATGATATCTTATGCGGACGACACGCAGCTGTTATTCACCTTTTATAACAACCCAGCCCTAGAGCAACTGAAATTCTAGGAGGATGACTTGCCGATCTCAGATTGGATGGCGGAAAAATACCACCAACTCATTTCCTCTAAAACGGAGGTACCTCTGGTTGGAAGGGACTCTCATAAATTGGACTACCAGTGGTGGCCCGCTGCACTAGGTCCCCCTTCCCAGCCGAAAAGTGCAGTCAAGAACTTAGGGGTCCTGATGGACAATTCCCTTTCCTTTGAACTGCATGCCAAAAAATTGGTAGGTACATGCTTCCGCCTCCTACGGGGGCTGAAGCCCATCTTATGGTTCTTTGATCTACCCACCCGTCAAGTGATCATTTAATCAGTGGTGTTGTCACTCCTTAATTACTGTAACAGACTTCTACTGGGTGCTAACAAAATGGTTACAAAGAGACTGCAAAGGGCACAGAACGCAGATGCCCGCACTCTCTTTGCCCTCCCTAAGCATTGCCATACCTCCCATCTCCTACATTGGCTACATTGGCTCCTGATCGAACAGAGAATTCATTTCAAAACTCTCTGCAGCATCCAAAAGATTCTATATGGTCAAGGTCCCCAGATTCTTCAGGGGCTCTGCACACTCTATGTTCCACTGCGAGCACTGCATTCCGCAGACCTGCATCTGGCCTGTACTCCTAGGGTGCGCAGGAGCAGAGCGGTGGGCGCTCATTTAGGTCCCTGGCTCCAGCCCTTTGGAACACTATCCCAATTTCGTCTCGCAGCACACAAAATCACTGGACTTTCAGAAAACAGATTAAAACCTGACTATTTTCCTCCATCTAACCAGGGGCGCCTAATATATCTAAAAATCCCACTTTAGAGGAATCTATACAGATTCCAAGGAGCATTATGGTGGAGGGAAAGTCATTCACAGAATGTGATGAATTATTGGAGAAAGTGTTAGTGAAAATTGTAAGTTAGGAATGAACTGGGAGGGGAATTAGACCCGAGAAGAGCATCCTGAAGGCTATTGAGGATGCTCATAGCAACTTCACAAAATAAAATGATGAACAGAGTGTTGAAACTTTTCAAAAACTCACCCCCCAGTCACAGATCTGGGTTCAATCCATTGCTGTTTTGCTTGCCACATCACCCCAGTTTGGACCCAGCCATATGCAAATCAGTCTTGACCCTGCTCCCCATGGGAACAGTCCAGCCCGAACTGCCAGGCCAGGTCCTCCGTGGACTGGAAACAGGCATCCTGGGACCGGCTTTGGGGTATCATCCCTCATCAGCCAGGCTAGCCGGAATCCTGTGGCACAGTGAGCACTGGATCCACGTCGGGGATGCCCTTCCCACTCAGGATGACAAAAGCAAAAAGAACAGATGATGGATAGAATGCTGAACAAATCAAACATTCACCCCAGTCACAGGTTCCAGGATGCTTGTTTCCGGTCAGGTCTGACATGATAAAGAGAATGCCATTTGATTGGTGCCGGCAGGTCTTACTCTGAATAAGTCAGGCGCTTGGCTCCCATTTCCCAGATTTAAGATATTTGGAAGACTTCTTGAAGGTAGAGCGCCCGAGGCTGAAGCATCAGATGGAGAGTCTGGTGGTTAGGTAATGGGGCAGCGAATTGCTGGTGTCAATTGACTTTGCCCTGCGCATGGCCAGACCCTTAGTTGCAATTCCAAAAAGTGCATAATTGCAAGTAGATATGCCTCCATGAATAAGGAGGATGACATAAAGAGTACAGTACTGCATAATCACAAGAGCCAAATCCTAAAGATGTGGCAGGGTTCCCATCCAGTTGTCATACAGTCTGATGTAAGCGAGGAAGAAAGGCAGCAAGATGTTCCCGGTATTTTTGGTATTTCAATACAAACCCCTAACGAGTCCTGGAAGTGGGGAGACATTATCTCAGTTTAAACATTGGGAACAAAAATAAAACATCCCAAAACAAGCCTGAAGAGTATTAGTAGTTCCCTATGAGTGAGACTGATAATTCACAGTGGCAGGTAACAGATAAGATATAATTAAAATGAATATTTCAATGGGTCCATGGAGAACTCCTGTGTCCATGTAATACCCCTGAAATTCGTATAATACCAGTGTCACCCATCATATTACAGGCCCTCCTTGATGCATTCTTACAGCTAGTGATGATTCAGGAGTTTGAAACATGAATGGAGACCACATCTACGAGCACCACAAATAGTCTTATATATTCACCATAATATTATAACTTGTATTGCGTCAGGAAACAAATCCCCTTAAACTCCCCCATAAATGCAGCCGCTCCTAATATAACCATAAAAGAAGAGTTACACAGACTAGCAATAGGTAGGGTTGAGGTTCACCACTTTGGTATTACTGTAATATATAGAAAGTCAGGCAAAACTGCATAAGACAAATACATGTTCACCACTACTGTGGGTTAGTGATATTCATAAAAGACAAATATATTCATAAAGTAGACACGTCCTAAAGATGCAAAAAACAGTGAGTATAAATGAACAAGGGATTAAAAGTGACACTTCTAGGAAACATTTTATTGTGAAAGTCTCACGCACTCGTCCTTTCTTTAAAAATGTACACTTATGTAAGATGATTGGTGGTGCGAATGGGTTGATCCTCCTGAGAGTGAGAATGTGGAAATATAAGAATTGCTCTGTCCTCTGTGATAGAGGGGCGTCCCCCAATTCGCACTCGAAAAAAATACAGTTTCTTAAATGTTAAAACAACTTAAAAGATGATTTCCAATGAATGTTGTTTGCAATCTTGCTTTTTATTTGCATCAAGTTAATCTTTCAATGTATTTCATTTTCTTGTACATTTCACATCATTACAGCATGATTATTTATGCAAGTCTCTTGAATTTTATCCAATTACCCAATGCATTTCGGGCTTTGGCCCTTCATTAGGGGTATTACTACAAACATTGAAAATGAATTACCAATGGTCAATAAAGGAACAAAACAATGTATGATACATTATCATATATAGTGCATCAAAGCAGTGTTCATGCAATGTCTGAAATCACACCATGAAAAAGTAACAACCCATGTGATAGTGGGTGGTTCAATATGTCTGTTAAATAAAGAGTATCACATGTTGTAAAGAAGCATATTGAAAAAGTGTGGTGAATGTTTGATTATCTCAAACTGTTTGGTGAAAACACGCGGTGCATCGAGTTTTGTGATTATTTATGCACAGTGAAATGCGGAGCGAAAACTGTGACCAGTATTATCCTATTGCTAAGCGACATATATTTAATTAATTCTATCAGACTGTTCAGTGAAAGCACACGGTGCACAAGAATGCGTGATTGTTTATACGCGGTAGAATACAAAGAGAAAATCATGACCGCTTACTTTGGAATCTTTCGCATTCGGGTAAAGAATACTTCAAAAAGTGCTTCGAAATAAAAAAGTCTGTAAGAACATAAACACTGCGGTTAACACAAGACCGAGCATGTGTTTCTTTAGTAAATAAATGGGATCCTGGCTGGTAACCGAGTTCGAACATTTCTTGAACAAATTCGGCTCGCGGTGTGTTATATCAATCTCGTGCGCTCGTGCGCTGAGCTCGTGCCGGCTTTCTGTTGCCAGGACTCGAGACCAATGCTCGAGCGTCCACTAAAAGCCGTTAGAGGCAGTTTGTATCCTGACACTGTTGGTCGGGTTTCTCCTATGTTCCAGCTTAAGAATAAAGCTATATCTACGAACAACCTCCCTGTCTCCCATGGTCCTTTACAACATTTTATGGCGACGTCTGAAGACGGGGACAGAAGCGAGGAAGAAAGCCGACGGCGAACAGAGGGAGTGAACCGCGGAAAATGATCTGCTCCCAGCGTAGGACAGCAACACAGTAAGCCGCACTGGTGTTAAACATTTTTCGAGGAAGAGGTACGTGCGGTAGACTTAATTTAAACAAACTATACAAGAAAGAAAAAAAAAACTCACGGGAAGAGTTAACAATGACACCGGTGATTGGGAAAACAGCCAGAGCAACTTCGCGCATGCTCATTAACAAGGCAAGAGCAACTTCACTGAAAAAATTAAAGGGGAAATATCGCTTAAAAGGGCAATACACTATCTATGGGCCCAATTCTTAATGAACAGCGAAACCGAGCATTTCTAACCCAGTGAAGTTACAAAACTTAAAACCCTCCGCAAAGAAGAAACTGTTTTCATTTTTCTTTCAAAAAAAAAAAAGAAGGAGGAAGTCGTTGGTAATTTGATTCTGTGGAACAGTATTAACAACTGTGACACACACACACATTGTGTTTGATGGGCTTGAGTGTGTCATATTATCAGCTGTGATACACACACATTACTTAAAATACACTGGACTTTAACAACTGTGACACACACACATTATCTTTGGAAACTTTGAATGTGTCACATATTCAAGTCAAGTCAAAATTCTTCATTTTGGCTTGGTTGCCATAAAAGAGACAATGCATAACATTACATTTCGAAATATTTAAAAAAACAAAATAAAAACAATACTGTGTGAAACTTTACAGCATTAAATTTTAAATCCATTAGCTAGAAACAATTCAGTACATTTTTAGAGACAATCGATACACAGGCAACAATAAGGTTCTGTGATGGGCCCCTCACTGATTACTAAAAGGTAGACCAATTCTATCTCTGGAATAGACCCCAGTTACAATTGGAGTCCCAGCTTTTTCCTTTGGAAAAAAATAGAGTGTAAAAACCTACTAACTTTAAATATTATTGGTTGAGATGTGTTAGTTAAAAGAATTCTCAAAGCCTGTGTGCATAATCTCACACCTAGCAATAGGCATATAGGTTTAATCCATCTTTTCCTGGCCCGTGCATACACAGGGCAAAAAAAGAGGATATGTTGCTCATTTTCTATCTGGTGGGATTCACACAGGGAACAAAATTCATCTGTTACCATGGATGGAGTATTTGAGCCCCTAGCCCAAAGTACCAAAGTCGTCTTTATTAGGAGATTTCCATATCTAAATTTAAAAAATAAAGTTTTAGCAAGAGGGGGTTCTATTTCATCCATAAAGGTCTCAAATAATGGTGCCTCCTTAAAAGTGAGGAATTTTGTTACTAAGGTCCCACCAGTTGCAGCACTTATGGTCATATTGACAATAAAATTCCAAAAGGAGGAAGTCGTTGGTAATTTGATTCTGTGGAACAGTATTAACAACTGTGACACACACACACATTGTGTTTGATGGGCTGGAGTGTGTCATATTATCAACTGTGATACACACACATTACTTAAAATACACTGGACTTTAACAACTGTGACACACACACATTATCATTGGAAACTTTGAATGTGTCACATATTCAACAACTGTGATACACTCACATTAATATAGGAATACACTGTGTTACATATATTCGTGGTGATAATTAATAGTGATACCTGATATTTAAATTGCGGGGATATTTCATGCTGAAAATGAGTGTGAGCAATTCAATTCAAGCTCCAACTCCATTTTTGAGCATTCCTGGGGAACCCTCTATGGAATGGGATGACTGGTGTGAAGCATTCGAAAATGACATTGTAGCTTTAGACGGAACGAAATTTTCAGCAATTAGAAAGAAGGCATTGTTGTTAGGAGCATTGGGAAAAGAGGGGCAAAGAATTTATAAATATTTACCAAATCCACCGGTCGACATTGATGATGTATATAAAGACGCACTATTTAGACTGTACACTAGATGTGCAAAACAAGAGAATGTGGTTATGCGTAGACACAAATTTTATACTGCACCCCAGAAACAAAATGAGACTATAGATGAATTTGTCTCAAGGTTAAGAGAGTTATCTATAAAATGTCAGTTTGGCAACATACAAGAAGAAATGATTAGAGACCAGTTGATAGTGCAATGTTTTAGTGAAAAGACACAAGAGAAGTTATGGGCTGCAAGAAACCCAACCTTAACAGAAGCTATCACTATCGCTAGGGTAGTGGAAGACAGCGATAGGTGTATGAAAGAATTAAAAACAATTCAGCAAGCGGGTAACCAAGATATTGCTACCTTACAAAGTGAAACTTCTGGGTCTGTTAATTCCATAAATAGTAAACATGGGTCAGCTACAAATGGAAGCAAAGCAACCACTTCATACAATAAGCCAGCCATACAGAACAAATACAAACAAAATGCACGTGCGTGCAATAGATGTGGTAGTCCTTTCCACCTAGCTGATTCAAAGAATTGTGCAGCCCTAACCAGAGATTGTTTGAAATGTGGGAAAAAGGGACACCTTGCACGTATGTGCAGAACTAGCACCTTTAATAAGGTTGCCATGGTAGAGAGTGAGGGCAATGAGGATGAAGCAGAAGTCATGATGATTATGTCAGAAGGAGACATCAACAGTGTTGAAAATATTGTTTTAGCAAGACCAAAAGCTAATTTCGGTGTAAATGGGGAAATTCTGACACTTATGGTAGACACAGGTTCCCTGTATACTATAATTCCAAAGTCACTATATGAAACATCTTGTGCAAAGACCAAGTTGATTGCTTCCGATGTAATTTTGAAAGGATATCAGGGTGTGAGCATTGAGGTACTCGGTTTCTTTGAGGCATGCATTACATTCAAAGGGAGGGTCACACAGGGCAAAATTTATGTATCCCCTCATGGACCAGCAATATTAGGATGGTTACACCAATACGATTTAAACATCAGAGTGGACCCAAGAGCTGATCCACCGGTATTGTGTGTCACTGATGATAAAGTGCCCAATTTGACAAAAGATGTGGAAAGCATTTTGAATAGACATTCAGAAGTGTTCAGTAAAAAGTTGGGGAAAGCTGTTGGTTATCAACATATCAATAAAACTAGGAAATGTTTTACACCAATAAAGCATGTAGCACGCAAAATACCTTTATCTGCTAGAGAGGAAGTGAGGAAAATCATCAAACAATTATTAGATGATGATATAATTGAACCAGTTGAAGCAACGTAATGGTTAAGTCCAGTGGTGATCACACAGAAACCGGATAAGTCGTTGCGTTTCTGTGTGGACATGAGAAGTTTAAATAAAGCAGTAATTATGGACAGTTTTCCACTTCCAAACAAAAATGAAATTGTGTCAAGCCTGGGGGGTGGTAAGGTATTTTCAAAACTCGACCTACGAAGTGCCTACCACCAAATTAAGCTTCATCCTAGTTCAAAGGAATACACGTCGTTCATCACTCCTGAGGGTACCTACCAATTCAAGAGACTTCCTTTTGGATTATGTTCTGCAGCAAGTGCTTTTCTAAGAATAATTACAGATGTGTTAAAAGGAATTGAACGTGTTGTATTCTTCCAGGATGACATTTTAATATATGGCTTGGATTCAAATGATCACAATTTAATTTTGGACAAAGTTCTAACATGCATTACAAGAGCTGGACTAACATTAAGAAAAGAAAAATGCGTCTTTGCTGTGAACGAAGTAGACTATCTGGGATACCATGTTAGTGGGAGTGGCATTCAACCAAAGCAAGACCTGGTTAGTGCTATATGCAATGTGTCTGAGCCAAATGACAAAGACAAGTTACGGTCATTCATGGGCATGGTAGAATACTATGCGAAATTTGTGGAAAATTTTGCAGGAAAGGTCGAGCCTTTAAGGAATATTCTGAGGAAAGGGAAGGGTTTTGTTTGGGGGAGTGAACAGAAAAATGCATTTGAGTTGATTAAGAATGATATTTTGAATGCAAACATCCTTTCAAGTTTTGTACAAACTTTACCCACTGTACTCACTGTAGATGCAAGTTCCATTGGAATTGGGGCAGTTTTAATGCAAAAAAGTGGTGGGCAGCTGAATATTGTTGCGTTTGCATCTCGTTCGTTGGCGGAAAGTGAGAGGAACTACTCCGTCATCGAGCGGGAGGCACTGGCGGCTGCATGGGCTACCAGATATTTTAGAATCTATTTGTGGGGAATCACATTTGTACTAAGAACTGACCATGAACCGCTGTTGAGAGTACTAGCCCCAGGGGGAACTAAGAATTGTTCAGGAAGGTTAGCTAGACTTGCAGTAAGTGTTCAAGATTTTTTGTGTAATGTGGAGTACGTACCTGGATGGCGCAACAATGTGGCAGATTGCTTATCGAGACTACCTGACACCAAAGCAGAATCAAAAGAATTAGTAACGGAAAATGTAGTAGCGTTTCTTGAAGATTTGTATGAGGATCTTCATTGTTCAATATCAAAAGAAGAGTGGGTGGAAGCCATGAAAAAAGATCAAATCATGCAGGGTTTAATTAAAATGTGTAAGGAAGGAGTATCCAGGATGAGCACTGTAACTTCTACATTAAGACCGTATGTCCAGTTACATGATGAAATCTCTATGCAAGGGAATTTTGTCTTAGTTAGAGGTGAAAAATACATACCTCCTGAATCACTCAGGACCCGCATAGTTGCTTTGGCCCATGAAGGCCATTTGGGCCAAACACTAACTGCAAAGCGTGTTAAAGAGAAATTTTGGTGGCCTGGGATAGACTCTTTAGTTAAGTCTTGGGTAGAGCAATGTGAACCTTGCAGGGAGTCGGAAAAAAGATTACAGATGGGTGCAGGAAGCCATTCACTAGGTTGGCTGGTGTCTGATGATGGTGTATGGAAAAAGATTTGCATTGATTTTATTGGTCCTTTTTATGAGCTACAGGACAGCGAACGATTCGCCATGGTTTGGGTGGATTCAGCTTCAAGGTGGGTGGAGGTTGCCTTTTTGAGAAACATTAGCTCACAGG
The DNA here is from genome assembly GCF_964261635.1 of Lissotriton helveticus. Classification (NCBI taxonomy): domain Eukaryota; kingdom Metazoa; phylum Chordata; class Amphibia; order Caudata; family Salamandridae; genus Lissotriton; species Lissotriton helveticus. The sequence continues at coordinate 1,745,658,346 of NC_136065.1, forward strand.
CTACCATTAAGGTACTTAGTGAGATTTTTAGGCGAGAAGGCATTCCATCGGTGCTTCTGTCAGACAATGGCACTCAGCTAACCTCTAAGGAGATGGAAGAATACTTTGATCATGTGGGGTTAAAACATTTACGCACTTCACTATACAACCCACAAAGCAATGGCCTGTGTGAGAGGGTGAACAGGTTAGTCAAAGGCACTATGCAACTTGCTTTGGCTTCTAATCGCTCTGTACAAAGGGAAATTAAAGAGATGCTTTGGGCATATCGGACCACTTTACATCAGAATATGACGAAGACACCATTTGAACTTATGAGGGGGAGATCAGCAGGTACTAAGTTAGTTCCTACATGGCTGCAGACACCAACTAAAGAGATAGATCAGGTCAGGAGTAAATACAACAAAACCAGCATATCTGTAGGTGATCTGGTTAAGGTAAAGCCTGGTGGAAATCAAAGAATGTTCAACAAATTTAGAGGGCCTTTTCAGGTGAGATCAGTGTGTGACAACTACGTTAAACTACAAAATGGGCAAACTTGGAATCTCCACAGGGTTGCTCTTTATCAAAAGAAGGATAGCCAACAGAATATGGGCTTGTCGCAGCCAAGTGTCAAGAAAGTGGTTGTACATAAAGAGCAGAGACCGGTTCGTAAGAGAGTTCCGCCTGCCTATCTAAAAGATTTTGTGTAAATGTTTAGGAAAGGAGTGGGTTATTAACTATTGTTACAACGTTATGATTTCAATTGATGAGCTTCTTTCTTATGTGCATTTGTTATGTTAACTCATAATTTAGATGATGTACTTCTTTTCCTTTGTACATTTGTTGTGTTAACTTTATTGTTCTCTACCAAAGGAAAGATGTGTTATATCCATCTCGTGCGCTCGTGCGCTGGGCTCGTGCCGGCTTTCTGTTGCCAGGACTCGAGACCAATGCTCGAGCGTCCACTAAAAGCCGGTAGAGGCAGTTTGTATCCTGACACTGTTGGTCGGGTTTCTCCTATGTTCCAGCTTAAGAATAAAGCTATATCTACGAACAACCTCCCTGTCTCCCATGGTCCTTTACAACATTTTATTTGGCTGGTCGGGTGCAATATGTTTGCGTCAGGAGTCACGTGTCAGTATTCCAATCGTAACGAAAAGATGGGAAGATAAAAATGATACATAAATTGAACTGGGCTTGTTAATCTCTAGCCCATATCTATACGAAAATAGTAGAGTGTCAACGGTGTATCAACATGGGAAGATGCCAATGTGTAAACGTGCCCAAGTATCAGTGTCACGTGATCATAGACACTGAAAAGTTTGTAGTTTGAAAAAACAGATGGTGGTTTCTATATTAATGGCCATGGTGTGTCAACGAGTTGTGTGGTTATACAATATAAATATGATGCACAATATTGTTCACACCTGATGATTATATAAACATAAAAAATAAACAATGTATATGATATATCAAAGAAGGCAACTCAGTTCTAATTTTTATTTAGTCCATTCAGACTCACAGTATTGTAAATGTGAATGTGTGTATACTTGTAAAGCGCACTGCCGCACCATCTCGGGGCATCCTGGCGCTGTATACCACTGTGGAACCCATCCCGGCTTTCCCTGTGAGATGCCCCCTCCAGGGCACCCCCAAGGTGAAGCCAGGTATCCCAGCGCTGTTGGGGCTGTTGTGGAGATTAAGCAAGCTATTGCCCAGAGTTGCAGAGTGGGACCCATGAATAGAGTAGGCACCGAGGCGAGCATTATCGAGTCCGCGGACATTGAGCCCAAGACCTGCCGCGTCGGGAATTGAACCCTGGTCCCGGGCCTGACCTCTGCTTCAGGGTCTGCTGCTTCTAACCAGTGAGCCACACTTCTCCATTGAGAAAATAAATCCAATGGGTCTCAAGTTTTATTAGATGTTTGGTATTGTCACGTCCTTGTTCAATGATCACTTGTTCCAGTACACAAAAACGGTGTTGACTGATATTGTGGTGATGTTGATTGAAGTGAACAGCTACTGGGGATTTTGGATTTTTTGTACGAATGTTACTTTTATGTTCTTTGATCCGAATGTGGATTTTTCGTTCAGTCTTTCCAATGTAAATGAGTCCTCATGGACATTTCAATAGATATACGACATTCTCGCTGTTGCATGTGGCGTTTACCTTTATTTTGATCGGCATACCGTGTGTGGATGTCGTATGGTGTCATCTCTTAGGATTGCATTGCAATTCACACAATTTAAACATAGTGATGTGCCTCTGAATTTCCTTGGTTCACTTGTGGGTGTTTTGAGCATTTGTTTAAGGTTCCTAGTTCGTTGATATGTGAACCGTGGTGGAGATTCAAAAATGCCTTTAAAATCTTCCTCAGACTTCAACATGGGCCAATTTTTTAAGATTATATTTTTGATTTCATAACTTTCAGTTGAGTATTTGGACACAAATACCATTCTGTTAAATTCCTTGTTGGTTGTTTGTGGTTTCAATAATTCCTCTCTGGTTTTGGTGTCAGCCTTTATTTTTACTTCGTCAATTACTGTAGTGGGACATCCTCTTTCTTTAAATTTTTTAATGCATTTGTCTGCACTATTGTCATATAAGTCCCTTGAGGTTGATATTCGTTTCAATCGAAGTAGTTGAGAATATGGTAGGTGTTTTTTTCAAGGAAGGTTGGTGAAATGAGCAGTAGTGTAGGAAGTTATTGCGATCAGTGGGTTTGGTGTATTGGTAATCGTCCATTTGAAAGTTTAATCAGTGTGTCAAGAAAAGTAATTTCACTCATGCTTGTGGATGCGGTGAATTCAATTTGTTGGTCAATTTTATTCAAGTCCTAATAGCTTCCAATAATATTGATGATGAACCAGTCCATAAAATAAAAACGTCATCTGTGTACCTTTTATAGAGTATTGGATGTTCTTTCCATGTTGTCTGGTTAAGAATGTTATCAATTTCAAAATGGTCCATAAACAAATTTGCATATGTAGGCGCGGCACAATTGCCCATTGAAGTTCCAGATGATTGGATGTAAAATCTGTCTTGCCATTTGAAGTAGGAGTGACAGAGGGTAAATTGTAGGAATTCCATCAGAAATATTTTTAGTGAATGAACTTTTTCAGCGTTGATTAGGAAAGATTCAACAGCTATAATGCCAAGGTTGTGCGGAATGGACTGAAAACACATACTCATAAATAAATTATAGCACACTGTGAGCAGCGTGGTCCGTGCAGGTAACAGCTGTAGGGGAGATTCCAAGGGACTCTGCCGAGGGGCATATTATCAAGACAGGCGATAAAATTATCGCCACTTTCGCGGCAGATAACTGCTGCTAGAACGGCGATAATGGGCTTGATATTATGCTCTATGGAATTCCAAATGAAGCCCATGTTAAATGTGAAGGACATCTAACATGGGCTTCTATTGGGATTCCATAGAGCATATTATCAAGCCCATTATTGCCGTTTTAGCTCCAGTTTTCTGCCGCTAATGCGGCGATAATGTTATCGCGTGTCTTTACAATATGCCCCTTAATCCTTAAAAGGGAGGGAGGAAGCAACGGACTTCACACAACGGTCTGTTCAACCCATCGACTTAGCCTCTGCCCAAGATTGTACACAGCAGGGGCAGGGCATCCCAGAATGGAACTACCCCATGCAAGAGTGCCTCACGATCTGAGAGGAGGATGAAATAGACAAACTAACTGAAGCAATCCGAGGTTAGGCATGAGACCAGTAAATCCTCAACCAATAACTCAGTTACCCCTTATTTTCAAGCAACTGCTCACATACGTGTCATGGCCACAAATGGATAAAGCGAATTTAAAGAGGGTGCCCCCCCGCTGTCTGAGGGAGCAGGAAAATTAATAGGATGCTTTGAGAAACACACTGCTGGAGTGAACATTACCTTGGGCGATATTAAACGCTTACTAAGGTCTCTGGTGGGAGACAAAGTAAATACCATTTGTATCAGAGCAGAGTTCCCTCAAATAACATTGGTAGATGCACAATTTGATGAGTCATCTTTCAACAATATCCATCAATATGTCTGTGATGCCGTTCAGCGGACATACCCAGACAGACCAGACCTTGGAGCCCCTATGGCAGAGGGCATAAAACCGACTGAAGACGTTGCAGAGTTCATTACTAGAATGACTAGAGCCCTGGCTCTATTCCATGTAGTAGCCTTTTCACAGGCTCCCTCGCTGGAATTGAACCCTGATTGCCCATTACCCGTGATCTCTATGGTAGGCACAGAAAGTATGATCGAAAGGTGTTAGGGCAGACATCCAAATGTATTGTTGCCATCACAGGGACGTGTGATCAGCCCAAGGTTATCGAGAGTCTCCAAAGCGGGCAGGCAAGCCTGGATTCGTGTTGGTCTGCTAAATGCACACATCCTGTGAGGTCAACGCTTGTCAGCATGTATTAGCTCTAGCATTACCACAGTTATCCGAGTAATAGAAGGAGCGATCAAATGAACAATAACTTATTTAATGAGCTGTTTGCAATTTTACTGTACTGGCTGTGTGTACTTACACGTGCATGGCTTAATCTTTGAGACAAGCAGAAGCTACTGGCAGGATCAACCAGGTAGCTGTACCTGCTAGGCGCGGTTGTTGGGAGCCGCGTACCTGTCCCCCAACTGACCTTTACACCCTTTGGGAGCCTGCTGGGGAAGCCCACCAGCCTGAAGGGCATGCTGGGGGTACAGGTGTAGTCGCTCGGGTAACAGCAGACCCAGCTGTCTACGTGGATGGGAGAAGTGGGCTGAGGCACTGCCTGAGCAAGACACAAGAGTGCTGGCGATACCTCATGGATGGTCGCTCTGAGCTGCTGTGAAAATGAGCTGGGCAGAGTGGGGCAACGGGGTGGCATGTGGGGGCCAAGACCACCAGGCAGCAATGTCCGGGAACTGGTGCCAACTGACCCCTTCCGCTCGGTTGAGACCACTTGGGGTGCTAGCTGCCAAGACTGCTCGGCCTTCGCTCTGCTGAGTAGATGAAGGGCCTCTACCAAGTAGCAGGCCCTTGAGTCGGAGGATCCCTGGTGGGGTAGAAGCTCTTTGCTTAAAACAATAGCTGAGGCTGGCCCTAAATGGAGCAGGGGTGCCCAATCGATCAAAGTACACAGTGCTGGCTTGACCTTTCCCTGGGAGGCCACCCTGCATGGGGATGACGGCTTCACGTACCTGCCCGCTACAAGGGAAGGCATGCTAGGAGGAAAGTCCCTTTGGAAAGGGCTGAGAGGTAGGCACAGACCTGGGCTCCTTTGGGGCACTGCCGGGTAGGGCCAGGCCCTGGCTTCACCTGGCTCAGAAGCGCCGGACCTCAAGGGGGTCCAAGTTACCATCTCCCTAGTGTCCGGAGAAGAAGATCCAATTTCTTGTAATGCATGTATACTGAGTGACAGAGGGTACCAAAGGTGCAAACATACACAACCTCCTGGAGCCCTGGCTGGGATCGGGGAAGCAATTGAGCCCTCATTGGGACTTCCAGGGTGTCCTGGCCATCTAGTAGCGCCATTTGAAAGCATTGCGCATGACCAAATGGCAGGGGGGCTCGGTGCAATCAGATGGCCTGGCTCGAAGGAAGGACAACTGGTCACACTGTGCCTTAACGAAAGGGTCTTGGCTTGCCCTTGGAGGGCTCAGCCCCCCCATGTCTACACCCACAGTGATATGGCCACTCACCGGTCACCACCAGTGCTAGAATTCTGCTGAAGGCCCGGGTGGAATTGAGGCACAGAGCGCCCAAGTTCTGTGACCTGCCTGGCACTGGGTGCCATGAGCCAGTCCCTCCACTGATCCACAGAGACTTTGGGGGCTTTCTGGGGTCAGTTGGTGAAGCAAGAACCGCATTCTTTTCTCACAGCACCCCTAACAGCAGGGACCTTTTCTGTTCCAGAGAGATATGATAATATCTTTACCTCAAAGTCTGGCAAGAAGGGATTAAGTGATTCAGACAGTCACAGGATGTGCAGCTGACAACGTGTCCCAAACCTATTTTCTCAGCTCCAAGTCCAAAATCAACAACTATGGAGGAATGTGTAACTGTGGAGAGCAGAAACCTCTGTGGTGTGGAAACGGCAAAGGGATGTCATGTGCTAGTGAAATTGAACGCTCTACTTATGGTACATATTCCTGTGGAGCAGCAGCAATTTATTTCTGTTTGTATGCTATACGAGAGGCTCCTTTGGTGTTAAGGAGCTTGGCGTCTGTGTCTTCTTGGTTCCTAATGCATAAGCACAGGGCTCCAGGCCCATGTATAATTTGACACCCGTCTGGTTAATTTGTGATTGTAATCACACACGATGTTATTCTCTTATGCGTACAGTAATTTCTTCTTACATAGGAGAGCAAATCTGATTAGCAGCAGAGTGGACGACAGCAGACGAAAGGCCCATGTTGCTGAGACACGTACAGTTTCTTAAAAGCGTGGATATGCAAGCCAAGTGCTGCTGTGCTTCTCTGATGTACAATGAAAAGATGATATATTTTAAGATAAGAAAGCAATGTTTTACTGTTCATGAGCAGCATCGCGATGGTACAAGGAAGTTTATGCCATCCCATGCACCTGGAGCAAATGGTTAAATTATAGCAAACACTGCATCGCTTTATTATTGCAGAGAAATCAAACAGCTACAGAGCACTCTCTGCCATGCACGTCGCTGCATGCCCACCAGGAAATCAGAAGTAATGTCCCTCAAATGCTAATTCTAATTTATTGTTATTCTTGCCGTCATTTGAATACCATTTCCTTTTTGTACAGGGATATGTTCACAGCATATTAGGCAATACACTCATTGTCAAAGTGTTGTAATAAATTATAATGAAAGAATCATTAATTATACCTTAGACTACATTCCAAAAGTAAAAGGATTTCACTTGAGCAGAGATTTCTGAACATGGATGGGGCTCACCTTCAGAATCTTCACAGGGCATCACCCGAGTGTCTTTTACTTCGGAAGTTCCGACTAGTGGGCAAAGTCAGTGTGTTGATCCATACTCGATAACATGATGGGATTTGTGTTTTTTTACTTCCCAAATCAGCCACAAAAGGGACAAGCCCTCTGTGCACCCACCACTGAATTTGCTCCAGAAGAGATAGCTCTGCTCTGGGAACACATGGTTCAGCCACAAGAGAGCCAGCGATCCATGCATTCCAGGCTGTTGTTGTGTGCACTGAGTTCTCTAGTCTAGACTGTCTATACTGGTGTTTGGAACACCTGGTGGAGAAGGTTGGGAGCGTGGACAGCCTAATCAGAAATTAGCCAGCAGCTGGTGTAGTATGCTCTTTATGTCTATCTTAGTTTGATGTCATGGAACCTAGAATGCTTAGATGAGGAGTATTCTTAGGGTTCAGTTACTGCCTGGTAGCTGATGGTGAGGGTGTTAATGAATAAACCTTACTTATTCAACTCTTCATTTTCATGTTTATTTACAACTTTACATTGGCGACGAGGACGGGATGGAGTGAAAAGAAAGAGGAAGAACACCCTAACATCAAGCTAAGTGGATAGACTGTTTTTAAAAAAAATATATATTTATGGTCTTTCTGGAAGTAGGAGTAAAAAGGAAAATTAATGAAAAGCTACTTAAGGATTTTAAATAACAAGAAGCAGATATTTGGCGTATTTACTCAAATTTGAACTTCCCCAGCGGCAGTAGATTTGAAAAAAGGAAAAAAGGTTTCCCCAGCGGCAGTTGGTAATTTCAGAGGAAGTGGTTGGAGAGACATACGAAGCGTAATTTAAAAGATTTGAGGAAAATAGACATTTTTCCTTCTCCAGCGGCTGTATTGTGAAAAGGGAAGTTTGTAATTTACATTTAATTTAAATTGTCATAAAAGTCACATTTTAAATGTATTACGACTTCTCCAGCGGCAGTTTGTTAATTTTATTTGAATGAGAAGGAAAGAAAGTTAATCTGGGAAAACGCATTGTAAACGAAAGGAAGTTATTTGGTTAAGTAGGAATACAAGGAGTCCTTGATTAATTACCGTTTTCACCCTGGGCTGGAAAACAATCCTGTGAGGCGAGCTCCTTCCTTGTCGGCGCTCCCGTCGGAGTGATGATGTCATAGAGTGAGGAATGGAAGTTGGCGAAGGGCACGCGTAACCAACGAAAGAACTCGAGCGTCTGTGCGCTCTCAGGCGCGAGTTCAAAGGGCACGTATTAAGGCAGGAGCTGCAGTTTTTTTTTATCGCGTAGGACAAGAAACGTCATTTCAGTGCTGTTGGAACAACATGAGAGAATAAATGTGTCTGCGCTTTCGTTGTATGCCAGTTCATCACATGAAGATACGAAGAGAAATGTTTTGCTGAACCCAGGGGAGAATTCTTTTGTGGTGATTTATATAAAGACTAAGACCATATTTATAAACTTCGTTTTGTTTAAAGAAAAACAAAACTTACATATTTGTTTTAAGTTTTGTCTAGAACTAAAGAAATAGGTATAGGTAATGTACATTGGGATAAAATTAAACAACTGTTTCAGAAAGAAAATAATTTAACAATTAGTGTAAAGGCAGTTAGAAGGTAATTTTATTGAAGTTTGAACGTTGTGCATTTTATTTTTAGTTGTTTAGAATATAAGAATGCAGAATGTAACAACTCCTCCGTTTTTCTTGAGTGATCCAGGTGAACCTAGGGTAAAATGGAGCAAATGGAAAAAGATTTTTGCGCACTATGCGAGAGTTTGTGGCGCAAACTTAAGTGCGGAAAGAAAATATTCTTTATTAATGCATTGTCTTGGTGGGGAAGGGCAGGAGGTCCTAGAAAATTTGCCTGCTTTGTCTCATCAAGAACAGAGGGGGTTGGATGAATATGAGGTTTGTTTGTTGCAACTTGACAAACATTATTTACCTCGTGTTAGTACCATAATGGAAAGGTATCATTTTGGAAGAAGAGAGCAAGGTAAAGAGGAGTCTGTGGAGGAATACCTAACTGCTTTGAGAAAATTGTCTTCTACTTGCAAGTTTGGTCCTGCCAACGAGGAACGTTTGAGGGATCAATTCGTTTTGAAATGCAGGGAAGATAAAATTAGAGAGGAATTGTGGCTCAAAGATGAACCACCTCTAGGGAAGTTGTAAGTATAGCCAAGAGGGTTGAACACATGCTCAAATGTGTTGATGAATTAAAACATGACAAAGGGAAGTATGAGGAAAAGGTGGAAAAGTTAGAAGTAAGGGAGGATGTAACGCAGGTAAAGGAGGTGAAAGAAAAAGCAAGCCCTTGGTAAATTATAAAGGTAAAGAGGAAGCTTCTTCGGTGTAACTTGTTATAGATGTGGAAAAGCTGGTCATTAAGCGAATTCGAAGTTCTGTCCTGCGATGAGCTTTCTCTGTCATGGGTGTGGGAAAAAGGGGCATTTTGTGAAGTTTTGTAAATCAAAGGAAAAGAAAAGTGTAACCAAAGAAATTAAGGAAGTTATATGTCAAGTGAAGGATAAAGAAGGAAAGGATTATCCGACAGATTTGGTCAAGATTGAAGGAATTGAACTGGAAATGAAATTTGATTCTTGTGCACGCATAACAATTGTTTCTAAAGAGTTTTATGAGAAATGTTTAAAGGATAAAAACAAATTAAGCAAAATGGATGTATGTGCAGGAGGATATGGTGGTGCACCTATAAGCATGATGGGATATTTCAATGCTACCATTGAATTCAGGGAAAGAATTATTGTTGGGAAGGTTTATGTTTCTAAAGTGGGTGATTGTTTAATTGGGTGGCCACATCAACGTTTGTTGGGAGTCATACTCAATCCAAATGCAAATCCTCAGATCCAAATTCAGGAGGTTGTATCAAAAGAAAACTCTTTTATGGAGGAGTTTCCCAAACTTTTTCAATCTGTTTTAGGTTGCCTTAAAGGTTATAAACATTGTATAAAGTTAAAGAAGAATGCTGTTCCATGGTTGCCAAGGTCAGGAGGATTCCAATAGCAGTTCAGGAAAAAGTTGAACAGGAATTGGAAAAATTACAGGAACAAGATATAATTACTACTGTGGAGGCAACTGAATGGTTGGCTCCTATTGTTGTCGCAAGCAAACCCAATGGCGATATAAGATTATGTTGTGATTTGAGGTCTCTCAATAAGGAAGTTGTAGTGGACAAATTTCCTTTGCCCAATATTGATGAATTACTATCATCTTTAGGTGATGCCAGGATTTTTACAACGCGTGATTTAACACAGGCTTATCATCAAATCGAATTGACGCAGGATTCACAGGATCTTACGGCATTTATCACTCCGATGGGTGCCTTTAAGTATAAGAGGATGCCGTTTGGTCTTGTGTCTGCTGCGTTGGTTTTTCAACGTGTCACGGCATCTATTTTGAAGGGTATAAGAAAAGTGAAATGCTATCAGGATGATTTGTTGATTTATGGTGTGAATCAAGAGGAGCATGATAGAAATTTAAGAACGGTTTTAAGAAGGTTAGAAAATGCGGGATTGACCTTAAAATTTTAAAAATGAAAATTTTCAGTCTCTGAAGTGAATTACTTAGGTCATACCATATCTGCAGTTGGTATTTCACCGAAGAAAGAACTGGTTGATACTATAAGAAACTTAGTATCACCAAAGAATAAGGAGGAGACTGTTTCTTTTCTTGGCATGGTGGAATATTATGGGAAGTTCATCAGGAATTTAGCTAGTAATTCTGGGGGATTGAGAGATCTTTTGGGAAAAAATAAGGAATTTAAGTGGACGGATGCATGTCAGAGAGAGTTTGAAAGTATCAAGGAAGATTTAGTTGCAGCACCTGATTTAAAGGAATTTGTTCCTTTTGAAGAGACTTACGTGATCACTGATGCTAGTTCACAGGGTTTGGGAGCTATTTTAAAACAGAGAAGCAATGGACAAGAGAAGCTTATTGCCTGTGCTTCAAGAAGTTTGAGAGGAGCGGAACTGAACTATTCGGTCATTGAGAAAGAAGCTTTGGCCATATTCTGGGCGTTGAAAAAGTTCAGGAATTTTCTGTGGGGTCAGAAGTTTAAAATTTGTTCTGATCATAAACCTCTAAGGGAGATTTTCATGGTGAAAGGGTTGGATAATGTTTCTTCAAGGATCAGAAGATGGGTGATTGGTCTTCAAGAATTCTGTTTTGAAATTGACTATATACCTGGTGTTGAGAATGTATCGGCAGACTGTCTTTCACGTCTTGTTGATTGCTCCCTTGTGGTGGATAATGAAGAATTGGATGGTGAAAGTGCGGTTAATGTTTGTGAAATTACCTCTGGGGTCATTCTTGAAGAGGAATGGTTGGAGGAGTGTAATAAAGATGGTAAGATTGATGGTGTGATTGCTTCTGTAACGAGCAATACTGACTTTAAAAAAGATCTGCCTAAGGTGTGGCATTTGGTCAAGAATGAGTTATCTGTGGAAAATGGTGTTCTTTTAAGAGGTTCTAAGTTAATTCCTCCGAGTAGTTTGAGGAAAAGGTTGATTGAAGAGGCTCATCAAGGACATATGGGAATAGTTAAAACAAAAGAAAGGATTTGTTGTTCTTTTTGGTGGCCAGGGATGGATTTGGAAATTGAAAGGGAGGTGCGGGAATGTTTGCAGTGTAAAGTAAGTGATAACATTTTAGTATCTCGCACTGCTCCAATGATCTGTCGTGATCTCCCATGTGGACCTTGGGAAGACATTGCTATGAATATTGTGGGTCCACTCTCAGGTGAGCATCGTACCCCCTATTTGATCATTGTGATTGATCTCTATTCAAGGTGGGTTGAGATCTCTTCGGTTTCCGAGGTGACCTCTTCATCTGTCATTGATTTTCTAAAGGAAATATTTAAAAGGGAGGGTATTCCAAAATCCCTGTTGTCTGATAATGGTCCTCAATTTTGCTCTGGTATGATGTCTGATTTTTTGTTGTCTTGTGGAATTAAGCATAAAAGATCTTCTGTCTATCACCCAGAGACTAATGGGACTGTAGAAAGATTTAATAGGGTGATAAAGGAGAATTTTCAGCTTTCAAGAGTGAATGGGTTAGATTGGAAAGTAGAGTTGCAGAAGTGTATTCTGGCGCATAGGTTTTCACCACAGATGTCAACCAAGAAAACTCAATTTGAGCTTTTTAAAGGAAGAACACCTAATACCAGTTTGAGTCCGGCATGGATGTTCTGGGGAAAAGGGGTAAAGGATAATGGCATTGGTGGATGGAGAATGAGAGAGATAGAGCAATGTCTGAAAAATAAGAAGTGTTTTGATGAAAGGAAAAGGGTACAAGAAGGGAGAGTTGAGGTTGGGGATGAAGTAAAGGTCAGGGCTCCTGTAGGTTCTTTGTCATGGTCCAAATACTCTTGTCCCATGAGGGTTATCAAATGTTTTAATAATTCTGTGAAGTTAGAGAATGGAAAAATATGGAATTTAAACCGTGTTGCTATATTTAAAAAATGTAATGCTGATATTGATACATGTGCACGTCGAACTATCTCCATTGATGGCACAATGGTACCTCCTAGTAGATTAAGTTCACGTGTTAGAAAAGTACCAACTTACCTCAGTGATTACACCACCTAAAGAAGAAATCATTTTTCAATCTATGAGTTGATTTCTCTTTCTGCATTTTGTACTAAGTTGTAACTTTGATGACTGCATATTTTGTTGTTTCATTTGTATTTTATCCGAAAGTTTTATTTTATTATAAGAAAGAGGATGTGTAGTATGCTCTTTATGTCTATCTTAGTTTGATGTCATGGAACCTAGAATGCTTAGATGAGGAGTATTCTAAGGGTTCAGTTACTGCCTGGTAGCTGATGGTGAGGGTGTTAATGAATAAACCTTACTTATTCAACTCTTCATTTTCATGTTTATTTACAACTTTACAGCTGGCATGTCAGAGGAAGCTCGATGAGAGGATGAGGACAGTGAAGCAGGGACTGACATTTAGCTGTAAGTGCTTGTGGTCTGTAAAATCCACTACGCTGCGGCTGAGTGAGTTTTTGCCAAACTCCACGTTCCAAGTGGAGCACACAGTGGGAAAACTCTGCAAAATCTACCAGCTCAGCAGAAATCAGTGCCCACTCCTACACTCATCAAAACACTCTTGGAAATGTGAAAGTTACCGAAGAAGGACTACCCTGCTGCCAGAGGACAGCCTTGCTGCATTAAGGACTAGCTTGCTGTCTGGAAAGGAAGATTGGACCTGCTTGCCTTTATTCCAGGATAACCAGAGTACAAAGGTCAGTTGGTTGACCTCCTGTGTGAGCTATAGGTACACAACAAGCTTCAGAGACCACCTTGCAACTGCCTAGCTAACCCACTGCTAAGTATGGGCATAAAATCCGTTCCGTTCGCGGAATTTGTGGATTTTTGGCAAATCACGTTCCGCGAATCACCGGAATTTGCCCAAAAATCCGCAATTCGCAATCTGGCGGATTTTTTTGCTTGGTCGCGCTTGAAAAATATAATATCACTCGCGCGGCGTTGACTTACTGTGATTCTGATTTTGCCGAATTGTTTTTCTCCCGGTTAGCATGTGAATTTTGGATCTTGCTGCGTGATCGCGCGAGAGTTTTTCTACCGCGAGTACGTCATCGCGGCCCACCATCTTTCACAGCGAGAGTTTGACAACGCGAGTACGTCATAAGGGCCCGCGATCACGTATCGCGGGAGTACACAATTGCGAACACGTAGATACGGCGCGCAGCTGACTTTCGGCGAGAGATTTGAACAACTGGCTTTCCCGAACTTGCAAAAATTGCAATTCTGCACAAGAAATCCACAGCAGACAGCATAAACCTTCTGAAAATGATGATTTTGATCAGAATAACTCCTCAGATTGACATTTGGCTGCACTTTGTTGTGCAAGGAGTCCATTTTTTGAGGGGGTGGGAGGAAGGAAGTGCCCCAGAGTCTCTAACTTCCTGTTCCTGTCCAGCGGGCTCCTCCCAGTGCTTTGTCCATGTCCTGGTCACTTTTCATTTGGATCTGGAGCTGGAAGGATTACTTTTTGTGGCTGCTGATGGATATTTGTATTTGAGGACTTTTTGGACTTTGGAGTTTGGATCACTTTTGGATTTGAGATTTTACAAGTAAGTTGGTGTTGTTTGTTTGGGGCATTGCAGTTGCTGCAACTACAATTTTAAAACGTTATCACAACTTTAAAAAACAATATATTGTGGGTGGCCACAGTATCCAGTAGGCCCAGGGTTAGTCATGGGCACATTTTACAACTGTTTCTGTGAGTTTGGTTGAATTTAAATCTCATTTATGTCATGGAATTTTAGCTCACTGTTATATGTGGATTTTTTGTAAATTTTGGGGTGCCTGTAAAGCCACACTAGCCAGTAGGCCCAGGGGTACTGAGTGGTGCATGGACCAAGTCTTTCTGTGGGGTGTCTTGAATTTAACATCAGTGAGGGCATGGCTGGTATTGGATTGTGGTGATTTTTGTGTGTTTTTTGACTTTTTGGGGGGTTGTTGGGGCCTAGCCATGTGGGTGGGGCCATTTTGAGGCCTGGTAAAGGCAGGGCCTGGCCATGTGGGTGGGGGTCAAGGGGCTACTTTGAAGCCAGGCAGTGTGCTCAGGCCTGCACCCAGTTTGCCTTGCTTTCATCCATTATGCCCAGGGGTACTCAGTGGTGCATGGACCAAGTCTTTCTGTGGGGTGTCTTGAATTTAAACATTATTGAGGGCATGGATGGCATTGGATTGTGGAGATTTTTATGTGTTTTTCGACTTTTTGGGGTGTTGTTGGGGCCTGGCCATGTGGGTGGGGGGCATTTTGAGGCCTGGTACAGGCAGGGCCTGGCCATGTGGTGGGGGTCAAGGCTCAAGGGGCCATTTTTAAGCCGGGCAGTGTGCTCAGGCCTGCACCCAGTTTGCCTTGCTTTCATTCATTATGCCCAGGGGTTCTCAGTGGTGCATGGACCAAGTCTTTCTATAGAGTCTCTTGAATTTAAACATCATTGAGGGCATATATGGCATAGGATTGGGGTGATTTGGGTGTGTTTTTTTACTTTGTGGGGTGTTGTTGGGACCTGGCCATGTGGGTGGGGGCCATTTTGAGGCCTGGTACAGGCAGGGCCTGGCCATGTGGTGAGGGTCAAAGCTCAAGGGGCCATTCTTAAGCCAGGCAGTGTGCTCAGGTCTGCACCCAGTTTGCCTTGCTTTCATCCATTATGCCCAGGGGAACTCAGTGGTGCATGGGTCAAGTCTTTCTGTTGGGTGTCTTGAATTTAAACATCATTGAGGGCGTGGATGGCATTGTATTGGGGAGTTCAAGTTTTCAAGTTCAAGTTTATTTTTTATTTGCTTTGCTACTCCACTGAGGACCACAAATATTATACAGATAAGATTCAGTTACTACAACATTTAAAACTTCTCATATTAGTACAGAGCTAAAAAAGGCTTTAAAAATTTATAACATTTATAACATACTAGTTCATTCGGGGGAGATTTGCATACGATAATCAGTTCCTTTACGGTGGTAATACGGCATCTGACATATATGGGGTACAGATGTTTTGCCCTTGCCGCTACTACTTTTGGATTGGGGCATGTGAACAGTAGGTGCTCTAAGTCTTGCTCCCCGCCATTACATAGGCTGCATACTGTGGTTTCGTTTGGATGCCATTTCGCTGTTATAGTTTGGACAGGTAAAATGCCCAGCCGGAGCAGGATGATCGATCTCCTAGCGCCATGCGTAAGATTAAAATCTATATATTTCTGCGTTTTCTTGAGTACCACTGTTTCCGTAATATTTTTGTATAAAGTTAATTTGGCGCAATGCGAGGAGTCAAGTTCAAAGCTAAGTCTTGGGGTATAGCATTTCAGAAAAAGTTTCAATTGAGATGGTGTCCAAGTTAGCAGCAGATTGACATTAATATCCGCCAGTTTAAAAGCAATAGACATGTTTTTGAAGAATATATGTTTCGATGAGTCACAGTCAAAGGTCTCTGCTTTGAGCAGGGAGCGAAGGGTCCCATCCTTCGCATGTAGCAGGTTGTATGCCCACCTAATGACGTTGGCGATACCTTTAGAGTAAGAGCTCGTGAGTGAAAGTTCAAGGCGGAGAGCTTGTACTGGGATGGATTGCGATACCTTTAACATTCTCCTTAGTATTTTTCCTTCTTTTAGGTCCAGGAATGACCACTTTTTGATTGGAATATGTTCCAAGGCATATGACAGAACCGAAGGTATCTTCACACTGTAGACTTTTAGCAGGGAGGAGAAGTGTCTATTTCCAGAGGCCGCGTATAACCTTTGCAGAGCTCCTGCATGTACCTCGGATTTTATGGACAAGTTTAGAAGCTGTTGATTGTTTTTTAGAGACTTAGTAAAAATCCTGCCCAGGTAGGTATACTCCTCCACCTCTTCGACTTTTTCGTCGCCCAGTCTCCAACAGTATTTGCTACTTTTTTTCCTCCCTGAAAAAGAGACTATTTTTGTTTTGGTTAAATTAGGAATTAAAAATCTTTCCTGGGTGTACTTATACAGGGCATCCAGATCGCTTTGCAGACCAAAGGGGGTTAGGTCCAGTACTATAATATCGTCTGCATATAGTAGGGCATGTATATTTTGAGCTGCTACCTTTGGTGGGAAGCTTCACACTTGTTGTAGACACTGCGGGAGATCACTGAGATTTAATGAAAACAACAAAGGGGCAAGGAGACATCCTTGCTTGAGTCCATTTGGCGTCGGGATCGGGTTGGTCAGGCCCTTTTCCCTCCCCATTTGCACTTGACACCAAGTGTCTGTGTACAGGGCAATTATAATTCGTAGTAGCTGTTCTGGGATTCCTAATTTCCTCAATTTATTCCATAGCAACGCTCTGTCCACTCGGTCAAACGCTGTTGTAAAGTCAATAAATGCTGCATACACAGGCTGGAATTTAACTACCACATATTTGTCAAGGATTGTTTGTAGCATCACGATATTGTCTATGACTGAGTGCTTTGGCCTGAAGCCTGCTTGGTAGAGCGAAGTCAGTCCCAGTGAAAATGCCCACTTTTTAAGTTGGTCCAGGACCTCAGCAGCAAAGATCTTTCCCGTGGCGTCCAATAGCGCTATTTGTCTATAATTGCCAGGTTGGTGTCTCGGTCCCTTTTTGTGTATTGGAACTATGATGCTCCCCTTCCAAGATTTTGGCATTTCCCCTGTCTTTAGAATAAAATTAAAGAGGGGAGAAAGCACCGTACTCCATCCCTTAGGGTCAGCCTGAAGGACCATGATTGGAATTTGATCTGGGCCGGTGGCTCCTGTTGATCTTGCCTTCCTTATATGCATTTCAGTAGAGAAGGGGGAGGCAGTTCCAATGGGCGAGGGGTTTCCTTCGCAATTACTTGTGGGGATACTAGATATTTCATAGGTTGTATTTAATTTATACAGGTTGGTTATATATAACTCCCATTCTTTAGGGGGGACTGGGATAGCTTGCAGGGCTTTTTTTGTGCCTGTCTCTTTTGCAATTAAGGACCAGTAAGTGCGTTGGTTGTACTGCTTTGCTGCTATCCGCAGGTCGACCCTGTTTTTATCTTCTGCTGTACTTTTTATTCGTTGTTTCTCCCTCTTGAGTTGATTCTTCAATTTGTTGATTTCTGCCTGTCTTGACATTGAGAGTTCCAGGAATTGTGCTCTTATCAGTTTGTTTAGCATTTTTGCGGTTGTGGATAACTTAATGGTTTTATTTCCGTGCTTTGCTGGTACTGTTTGTTGCAATTTGTATTGAAGCATTTGTTTTAGTATCTCAAGAATTAACTCAAAGTTTGTTATTGGATTGGGGGAGTGCTTTATCAGAAGAAGTTGATTAGTGTTTATTAAGGTGGTTATTTTATTGAGCGTAGATGAATTCCAATAGATCCGCCTTTGATTTGTCTTTACCATAACTGTACTATGCTTAAACATGATATGGCTAGTTGGACATGTGATTGTTTTCCATTGCGTAAGTAATGACAGAATAGCATGGTCGCTTCCCTGGACAGAGTGAATTCGAAGATGTGTGGCAGACCCAAATATATCCAAGCTGCAGATCATATAGTCCAGAATTGATAAAGTATTAGTTCCCCGTCTCGTGTAAGATGCAGGAATGTCACCTTCCACGTTACCGTTTAGAATAGTTCCGTTTAATAGTGGGAGTGATGCTAATAATATTTTCCCTCTTTTATCGACCTTGTTTCTACTCGGGAACAGCGGGACTGAAATTTCCACAGCTTGTTCTTTGTTCCAGTTTGCCCATTTTGATATTTCACTATTTGATAGTTTTCCATTAAGGTCGCCCATGATCAAATATGGCAAATAGGCTAGGGCTTCTATTATTTGCTGGATACCGCCCAGGATTTCCACCAATAGCCCATCATTTTTTTGTCCAGGTGGAATATATACGTTAAAAAGTAAAACGTTTTTTTGCTGATCTATGGGGTCTGCCCCAGCCTGATCTTAATACATTGAAAATGTCTAGATTTTGTAGTGTTGATTTCTTGGGCCCAATTATACTCTTCGCTTAGTAGGATAGCTATCCCTCCCTTCGCATGACCTCGGTCAACTTCCTGCGCAGGAATATCATAGGTGAAATACCCATCTTGATGAAAACTTTTTGTTGACCAGGTTTCTAGTAGCGCAATTATAGCGGGTTGATTTTTTGCGAGCTCAATAATTTTTTCTTTTGTTTTCCCTGCTATATTCCAGGATGATATCGATAGACCATTGTTAAACAGAGTGATTCTTGTTCAGGACTTGTTTTTTGTTGTTCAGAGTCTCTGCGATCCATAAGCATGACTGATCGACTCTTGCTGCATCTTTTTTTGGGTACTTTGGCTCCGAATTTCCCTTTCTCCGTCCTTTACGGAAATAAATAGATTTTATGCTGAATCTTCTATGTCATTGGTCATTTTATTTGACTGATGGGGAATTTTTCGTAATGATCCCCTATGCCGATTTTTCGAGTTACAGTCTGTAGTTTTCTGTACTGAGGTCAAATCGTAGCCAAATTTGTGGAGAGTCTCTTGTTCCTTCAAGATAATTCCAGGCAGCACAGGTGACCAAAATTCTACCATGGCGGTTTTCATGTTTTCTTTATCCGGAAAGGTTACTAAGTTAATTTCTTTTCGTGTTAAGGTTTGTAGCGGCAAAATACGTTGCAGGATATTAATGATTCGGCCTCGATTGAGAGGGGCATCATCTGTGGGAAAGAGCTCTGTTATTTGTAGGCGTGTTGATATTATCTCCTCCTGCGGTGAGTATTTATTTTGATGATCTTCGGGTCCTTTGAAGTAGACTTTTAATGCTGGGCTCGCCGGGTCGTAAAGGGAGTCTTTTGCCCTTGGGTTTAACGCAGAGCTTTGTTGTGGGTTTTTATTTTCAGATTTTACCGTCGAGTTTCGATTTTTTATCTTTGATGGCGTAGGCGATTTTGTACTTTGTTCATTGTCGAACTGGATATCAAGGGAAGCAGTTGACTTCTGGAATTTGAGTTTTTGCACTTTCTTCTTTTTAAATCTTCTTAGCGGATTTCCCCTTTTTTTCTTTACCTCCACTTGTTTCTTTTTTATGTTTTTTCTATTTTGTGAATCCTGCACGTCCTCACTATTTAAGTCAATGCTATCCTTTATTTCTTGATCCCCGGCAGGACTGATCATAATATGTTTGTTTTTGATATTCCTAAATATAGGATATTGGTTAGGCTCTCTGTTGTTTTCTTCTTTAAAGAGTTTCCTTAGGGAATATACGATAGATTCACACTGGTTGCTCATAGTTCCCTTGTATGATTTATTCCCTGTTTGTGTTCCAAATTCTCTTTTACCCGGAACTAGGTGGGTACTGGTGGTTTTGATATCACTTGTTGCTTCTAGATTGTTAGCAGATGTTCCTTTTGTTTTTATTGACTCAGTTTGTTCTTTTTTCCTCTTTTCTTCTACTAGGAACTTTAAAATTCCTATTTGCACATCGAGTGTTTGGTTCAAATTCTCCAAAATATTGTCTAAATGGGCGAGGACCGAGTCCAGGATTTTTTGCAATGTGAAAAGAGAATTAGACACTGGAGTATAATTGTTTGTTAAGCTGGCAGTCTTAAACATAAAGAGATCTGGTGAATATTCCAGGAGGCCTTCTCGATCCGAGGATTTTAATAGCGTACTATTGTATATGTCATCAGGCTCTATTTATGGCCCGAGATCTTTGTCTCCATCCTTGGTGATGGTTTCTGGCCGTATGGGGTTATAGTCTGGGCAGTGTTGAATATTTGATAATCCCAATGCTATTTGGCCAGTTGATTCTATTTCCAAAGGTGAGTCCACCAGCTCCGTTAGAGTGGTTTTTTGATCAGCCTCGGGAGTTTTTAGTGTGTGTTCTTTGGGGTGGTCTTGTATAGTTCCCACTTTATCTTCCCCATCCTCCTTTATAACAGCTACTATAACTGAGTTTGATTGATTTTTTGCTATTTGTCCATCCATGGTTAATGTTGTAAAATACTTTCTTTTTTCAGGGGTTCCTGTTATCCGCCCATTTTTCACCGCTTTATTAGAGGTCTTTCTGATTGCCTCTTCTGTTCCCATTCTTTTCATAAAGATGGTTCGTGATCTCAGTTTCTTGAAGGCCATTTCCCTGCACCGGAACTATTAGTAATATATTTTCCGATGGTCGGGTAATACTTGAGTTTTACACCGAGCAAAGGATTTGTTTGTCTTCCTTCCTCTGGTCTCTGCTCACTAGACTCTGGTTGGTGCCTACCACGTTAGGGTAGCCCCCGCCACTGCCTGTTGCGAGGGTTTTCAGTTGCGGCCGTGTGTTTTGTGGTATTGCAGCGGCGTTATTCTTGCATTGCTAAACTCCGCGCAAACACCTGCACCCCACTTACTTCCACTGCTCCTTCTTTGATTTATTTGGTCCTTAATAGTCGCGCTCGGGCCGACCCACCTCGAGTTATACCGCACCTTAATTGTACACTCGTAGCACCTTAGAGATTTTGGCTATTGGCGATCAGATTTTGAATCGCAATCACAGTCACTGCGACGCAGAGTCAGTAGCGGTGGTCAGTTAGCGGGGGTAATGCACTAGGGGAGGGGTTCTGGGAGATTATTGGGGAGGGGATCGCAGTCACTCTAGTTCTCTCCTGTCCCCTCCCCCGTGACCCCCAGTGCCACTCTCACCGTCCTGCTGCTGAAGGTCCCAATATACGGTGTACGTTTCCAGCTTCTGGATCGACTGGCTCCTCGGACTTCCTCTGGCGCCTTGGGCAGTGGCCTATGGCTGGGGGTGGATCGACAGGCTGTTGGAATAATGCCTCGGTGAGTGTGGACCCTTTAATATCCTTAGGCAGCCTTAGGTAGCCTCTGCCTCTGCCTCTACCTCTGTCTCTGTCTCGTGGGCCTCTGTCTCGGCCGCCGTCTTACTGGTTCCCCTGGGCGGCTCTCAGGAATGGGGCACAGATGTTCGAGGGGTCGGGGGGCTGCTCGGCGACTTGGCTTGCTGCTCGCCGGGATATCTGCCGGCAGTCCGCGCCGCGCTGCGCTGCACTGAGTGAGGAAGCCCCGGATTTTGTGAGCGGCTCAGAATGGTGCCCAGAGCAGCTCAGCGCTAGTGCCCAGATCTCGGCGGGCTGAGGGCTGCGGGCTGCCGCAGCAGTGTGGATCTTTGCTGGCGGCTCGGCGGCGGGCGGCTCGGTTTGGCTTTTCCAGACGTCCGCAAGCCTCCCGACTCCCGACTCCTGCTCCTCTCCTCTCCTCTCCTCTCCTCTCCTCTCCTCTCTGGTCGCGATTCAGACTCGCTGGTTCTGGTTCTGCTCTTGTGCGCCACCTAGCACCTGACTACAGCCTACAACTCTACCACTATATTCTAGGAGTTCCAGCACGCTGCTGTTGCATTGGATTGGGGTGATTTTTGTGTGTGTTTTCGAATTTATGGGGTAATGTTGGGGCCTGGCCATGTGGGTGGGGGCCATTTTGAGGCCTGGCCATGTGGTGGGGGTCAAGGCTCAAGGGGCCATTTTGAAGCCAGGCAGTGTGCTCAGGCCTGCACCCAGTTTGCCTTGCTTTCATCCATTATGCCCAGGGGTACTCAGTGGTGCATGGACCAAGTCTTTCTGTGGAGTCTCTTGAATTTAAACATCATTGAGGGCATGGATGGCATTGGATTGTGGTGATTTTTATGTGGTTTTTTTACTTTTTGGGGTGTTGTTGGGGCCTAGCCATATGGGTGGGAGCCATTTTGAGGCCTGGCCATGTGGTGGGGGTCAAGGCTCAAGGGGCCATTTTGAAGCCAGGCAGTGTGCTCAGGCCTGCACCCAGTTTGCTTTGCTTTCATCCATTATGCCCAGGGGTACTCAGTGGTGCATGGACCAAGTCTTACTGTGCGGTGTCTTGAATTTAAACATCATTGAGGGCATGGATGGCATTGGATTGGGGTGATTTTTGTGTGTTTTTTTACTTTTTGGGGTGTTGTTGCAGCCTGCCCATGTGGGTGGGGACCATTTTGAGGCCTGGTCCAGGCAGGGCCTGGCCATGTGGTGGGGGTCAAGGCTCAAAGGGGCCATTTTGAAGCCATGCAGTGTGCTCAGGCCTGCACCCAGTTTGCCTTGCTTTCATCCATTATTCCCAGGGGTACTCAGTGGTGCATGGGCCAAGTCTTTCTGTGGGGTGTCTTGCATTAAAACATCATTGAGGGCATAGCTGGCATTAGATTGGGGTGATTTTAGTGTGTTTTTTTTTACTTTTTGGGGTGGTGTTGGGGCCTGGCCATGTGGGTGGGGTACATTTTGAGGCCCGGTACAGGCAGGGCCTGGCCATGTGGTGGGGTTCAAGGCTCAAGGGGCATTTTGAAGCCAGGCAGTCTACTTAGGCCTGCACCCAGTTTGCCTTGCTTTCATCCATTATGCCCAGGGGTACTCAGTGGTGCATGGACCAAGTCTTTCTGTGGGGTGTCTCTTCTATTAATGTAAACATCCATTTTTGATTAGAATTGCAATTTTTATTTTGGGTCTTTCCGTTTTTGGATGTGTTGTAAAAATAAATGCCTCGTTGCAAATATTAATTGAAGCATATGCAAGATTTATTTAACTGATGTTCCTCTGGCTTCCTTTGCTTTTAGGTACACAAGAGAACCACAAATCAGTCATTGTTCATCATCAGTGCCAGGAAGAAGTCCTGCTGCGGTGTGTGCAGCACAAAGTCACGTGACGTCATGTGTGGTCATAGACAACTCAGCAACTCGTGCAACTGCGGCCTGCTGTTCTGACATCTGAAGAAGATGGGCCCAAAGAAAGGTGGCCGTAGCTCCTCCACCAAGAAAGTTGCCAGTTCCACTGCCAGTAAGAAGGAGCAGAAGAAGCAAGTGGCGCCACTTACCAAGGAAACCGGTGTGCCTACAGACACTTTATTGGTGAAAAAAAACTACGCCTGCAGCAGCGGGGTCTGCCGGGGACCAAGCTGGGAGCAGCACCTCCGCTTCATTGGGCTCAGTGCCACCACGCCAAGTTAGGTCCAAGGTCATGAGTGTTGGAGAGGCAGCCACTTTAATTGTTCAATCACCATCCACCAGTGATGTTGGCTCATCGCAAGAAAGTAGCATCCAATCAATGCAGGGTGTAACTCATCTGACGAGTGTACAACAACCACAGCCGCAACGACAACCACCGGTGCAACTAGTACAAGCGCAAGTACATGCGCAAGGAGAGGCGCAAGGAGAGGCGCAAGTAGAGACGCAAGGAGAAGCGCAAGTAGAGGCGCAAGGAGAGGCGCATGGAGAGGCACAAGGAGAGGCACATGGAGAGGCGCATGGAGAGGCGCGAGGAGAGGCGCATGGAGAGGCGCACAGAGAGGCGCAACTAGAGGCACATGGAGCGGCCAAACTGCCCATAATGATTGTTCCTCCAGAAGTAGGGGCACATCAGGAAATCGCGATTCAAGCGGAGGTATCATCCGAGGAAGCCACTCCTCCTGATGATGATCCATTGTCTTGCAGATCCCCAGCAAGAAAAAGGTCAAGGAGGGCTACTACAAGTTCTTCTTCAAGCCCCCTTCCTTCTGATGATCTTGATGTTGATTGGAACCCACCAATGCAGTCTGAGAGTGAGGCACGCCATGAGCCGACAATGGTAGCTAAGCCTAAAAGGAAGGTTCCCGCAAGGCTTCCACTTATGGGTGATGACGATGAACAAGAAGTGGTGTATTCTGATGCTGATGAACAGTCTGACGATGACCCAATCATCACAGTAGTCACTCCAGGCCCAGAGGGCATGCAGCAGACAGACATTTTGACCCTATCCCGAATTGCTGCTGAGGGTGATGTGGGCGGCGTACCACCACCAATGCAGTTAACTACTACACCAACATGACCTACAGATTCCATATTTTCTCTTCAGAAGGGCCGGCAGAGACCTCCATCCAGCTCGACCTCCATTACCTCAAGTAGTGGTGCTGTAAGTGCGCAACAGAGTCAAATTCAGCCACGCCCATCATCCACTTCATCTGGCATTGAAAGTAGCACCTCCACCACCAGCAGACATCTCCAGTCCCCAGTTTGGGACTTCTTTAGTGTTAGCAAAAAGGTGGAAAACATGGTTGTTTGTTCGATTTGTAAAACTATTAGTCGGGTAAGCTTGGTACCAATTATGGTACCGGAGGCCAGAGAGGTTATCTCCAAAAACACCACACTATCATTTGGGAGGCATAAGGAAGATCCGGGAAGCCAAAAGTACAACAAATCCAAATGTATCCATTCATATTGCATCTGATGATGACGAGAGGTTGATCGTGCAGGGGGAAGTGAAGAATCGACAGACATTTTTTCTGGTATACCCAGTACCCCTGGCATCAGCACTGCAGTGGTAGTGCCTACACCCTCTACCCCAGCAACATGTATGAGGCACACTAAGAGTCTGGGAGAGACACCAATGCGAAAAAGTACATCAATAAGCCTAACTGGGTTGAAGAAGTCTGGATCATCATCATCACATATGAAAACGGTCCAGACCACCATTAAAAGCATGTTTTGGTCGGAGGCGTCATTTGAACGCAACCACCCAACGGCACGTCTGTATAACACAAAGCTGGCTAAAATGTTAGCGCTGGACCTTCTCCCTTTTTCTTTCGTGGAAGGGGTGGGTTTTCTAGAATTTGTGGCAACAGTCTGCCCTAAATGGAAGGTTCCTAGCGGTGCTATTTTGCCAGAGTTACAGTTCCAGCACTACATGAAGATGTGCTGGAAGTGATTGGGCCAGATTTGCAGAAGAGTGCTGTTCACACCATCCACCTGACAACAGACATGTGGACCAGTTGCCAAGCCATGGATTACATGTGCATCACTGCACAGTGGGTCTCTTTTGCAGGGGTTAGAGAAAAGATGTCTACAGGTGTTGACCAAGCCACAATTTTTCAAGCGAGTTGGAAACATGTAACAGTAGCCATGTTTGCCATGGAGAAATCTCATACTGCATTAAACATTTTGGATGAGTTTAAGAGTAAGGTCTCTAAATGGCTGGTGCCAAGAAGTCGCATGATTGGTTATGATAATGGCAGTAATATAGTTAAGGCCATGCATGATGGTGGCTACTTCAGAGTGCCGTGTTTGGTGCACTGCATTAACATTATTGTTCAAGATTTCTTGAAAAGAGAAAACACAGTCAGCAAGTTACTGACCGCCTGCTGAAGAATCTGCACACATTTCAGCCATTCTTTTAAGGCCCCGAAGGAGATGAGGATCATTCAACATAGCCGTGGAGTGCCAGTCAAAGGACTCATCCAGGAGGTGGCAACACGTTGGAACTCAACATTCTACATGCTTGAACGTCTGTTTGAGCAGTACTTGGTAATCAATGAGTATGTCACTAGCATTAACATACGGTCTGCTGCTATGAAAGACAAGAGGCTAGAGCTGGAGAAATGGGATCTAGTTAAAAGCCTGACAGACATGCTTCGTCCTTTTGAGGTCTTCACCCGTGAAGTCAGCAGGGAGGACTGTCGTTTGGGCAAAACTATGCCATTGTTGTTCATGCTAGAGCAACAACTGAAGGCGGTGTCTTCAACGGTCCGAGCTGATGTTCACAAACAAGACGCATTTCGGTTGGCGGAGAGCTTATTAAGCTGCCTACTTGTCAATGAAAGGCTTAAAAAATACATTCAGAACAACATTTGTGCCACTATTCTGGATCCACGGAACAAGAAGGCACTGACCAGCAAAGTATTCATTCCTTTTGACGAAGAAGATGTTTCAAAGTACAAACATTGGCTAGCTGTGTCAGCCACTCGGTTCGAAAAAGAGCGGCAGGAAATTGAAGGAAACACCACAAGTACTACTGAAGCAGCAGGCCTTCCGGCATCAAGGTCCACTTCTGTGGCCGAAGGCAGTCATTTTCCCTCACAGCCATTACCGACAGCAGCAACAGTATCCTCGTCATCATCACCTGCACCAGACCCAGCCATAATATTGTCGGAAGCGGATTGGATAACTCGGCAAGGGTTAGCTCGCGCCAGTGTTGATGCGAAGGAAACACAGGGTACGCAAAGTGGAGCACCACTCAGGGAGGCCCTTGAGTGGATGGTGCAGGCCTACCTGGATGACCCAACAGAGGTCTACATTGATCGTGACCCATTGGTGTATTGGTATGGGAAAAGGCCTCACTGGCCACTGCTCAGCAGGCTGGCTATAAATTATTTGTCTTGCCCACTCACAAGCGTGTCTTCGGATCGAGTTTTCTGTGCTGCTGGTGCCATTGTCACTTCAAAAAGGTCCCGCCTCTCGCCCAAAAATGTGGAGATGTTAATAATGATCATGATGAATCAGCACTTCATACCACCAGATTACAAAATACGTGGATCCACGCAGGAAGAAAAGGACACCGACTTAGGTGACAGAAGCTCTTCTCTGTTAGCTGACCTACTCCATGTTCAATTCACAGAGTTTGAGGACGAGCTCTACTTCCCTGACAACTAGGCTTGAAAAACTTACTTTTTGTTTTCTTCCGTCCTTTTTGACTTTTATTTCTGTGTGCCTTTCTTTGATTTGCAACTTTTAGCACAACAAAACTTTAATCACAACAAATCCATCAGCAGCACTGTCTTCGTCTTATTTTCCATATTGAAGGTGCCGCTGTCTGCATTCGTGAAGTTCACAACTCAGTCATGCTCCTCTATCCTCCTCCTCCAGACTCCCCCTATCCATTTCCCTCAAGGCAGATGGCCGGATTACGCAGAATCTAGAAACTGACGCTTCAGTCTGTACACGAGTCCCCTCAAAAGAAGTGGGACTGGAATGACTCACTATGCTGACTGCACCTTCTGAAAATGACACGAGAGGCTGCCCTGTGGCCCTTCACTACAGAATAAGATGATGACAAGTGGAACAGGTAATGAATGATGAGATGGCATGCAGTGGTGAACAACACTGGCTGTCTGGCTCTGATGAAAGCACTTGTTGTTTGTTTGTTGTGCATGAAGTGAAACCTATCTATGTGTTCTGTTATTATTATTTAATCTTTTACATACTAAATGTAACTCAAGTGTACTCTGTTACCTTGTTTAATACAAATTGTACTTCTACTGCAGGGGCCAGCCACTACGTTGCATTTTTCAATATGGAAAATGTCCTTGGACTCAGTGTGTAGACAACATTGAGTTTGCCAATAACATACCATGATGATGATGAGTCTTGATGATTAAAGTTACATATTATCTTTATTCTTTACATAGTCACTCACTGGGATGGATGGATCATCATCATTGTCGGTTTACGGAAGAAATATGTCCGTTTCGTGAGTGGCAAACAACAGGTAAACAAGTCAACAACAACCACAGCAGACCTACATGTCTGTCTAGTCATGGTTGTCTGTCTAGTCATGGTATGGGAGTGGTCGAGCCAGTGTAGTGTATGCCAGAGACCAGACAGCAGTTCATGTAAAATTGTGGCTATGTGGCTTGCTGCATAAAATTAGATATGCTTTGACTGTCTGTGTCAAAGAGGTATGCTACATCATCAGGGTGGTTCACTCAGTGGTGCCTGCCTTGACCGTCTGCATGGCCCTGGCCTGCTGTGTGCAATTACTATCCTTGAAAAGGAGACTCAGAGTACGCACTTTAGAAATGATGCCTGTATGTAATACTGTCGCCTCTGAAAGTGTTATTTTTGCACTACTCACAGTACCTTATATTTTTTCTCGGTGCTGTTTTAATATCCCTTCCTGTTTTTCCATCAACAATTGCAGGCCGGCTTTTACCTTGTGCCAGGTGAACAACATCAATCCGCAATTCCGCATCCGCCAGGCAGGCAGTGGACAGTGTGTTTGGTCACCAAGATTGATCGACGGAGCATTAGATGGAATGGAGGAGTACCGCGAATAGGAGGAATGGCTGGATGCATACAACTGTAGTGTAGTTCCTATTATCCCAATAGGCTCTGCGCATTGGAATAATATCTTCAATAGTATAGACCTAGGGCAGAGGTTAACTAGGTCTTCTACTGACGATATTAGACTTAAAGTTTTTGGTTTTGCGAGCTAGCTCAGAGTTCACTAGAAACTTTCTCGAATAGGCAAGGAGGAGTTTAACCTCCCTGGATAGACAAGAAGGGATTTAGTTTCTGACAACCATAGAACATGACAACTTTGCTCTCCCCTAATCAAGAGTGTATCTCTAGAGTCGTGTGAAAACAAAAGACAACTTATTTCACTCAGTCAGTACGTGCATTCTTAGTTTCACCAGATTGTAGAGAAAAGGAAGAGACGGGCGTGTTCAATAAAAGATGGTATTTATTGATCAGTCTCTTTTCCCGTACAAGAGAAATGAATCGATATTATTGCGATACTTATGGTTAAGTAAAGTGCATACAATAAAAGCAGGAGTATAAAATAATACTGCAGAAGCATTGATATGGTTTCTAAGCCATATGATATTTAAAACTGATAAAATAGATACATACATATATACATTTGACTAATCGTACTCAACTGGTGCTTCTAACCACGCCTACCCCAGTGTACCTGACCTAAGCCTAATACGTGGGCGGGAGTAGATAAGTAGCAGTTTAAGTTAAGTTTGTTTTGCCAAGGGACTGACTCAAGAATTCTCTGCAAGGGGTTGTTCAGTTCTGTACCTGAGGTCTAGAATGATTGAGGGCTGGTATCTCTCGTCTCTGGTCTTGATATTCCAGCTGCCTGCGAGGGCTGCTTGGAAGCGCCGGAGCTGGATTTCTCGGTAGGAGAAAGGCAGCGTCTCGTTCTCAGCGCGTCAGGAAGGCGGGGCAGCGCGTGTGGGCTTCGCTCTCTGCTGGGCTCCTCAGCACATCTCTCTGCTCCGATCTCGTCACCACCGCGTGTGTTTGCTTAAGGCAATGTCGGTAATATTTATACCTGTAAGGTGCCGAAATTGACGTAAGGATGGACATGGATACGTCAATAAGGATGTCATACGAACGGGCTTGTTCGCACATTCTTTTGCTGAAGTTCTCGGTGAAATCAAAACAATGGCCGCAGGGATTTTCCCAGGTTGTCATAGGTTTGATTTGTTTTGAGAACTCCGTATGCCTTATCAGGGGCTGGAGGAATAGTGCTTGCCTAATTAGATGGCAAGCGTTATGACCTAATCAGATAACGCGTTCCTGTGCCGTGGTGTGGCTTAATCAGATAACGGTTTTTTGTACCGTGGGATGGCTGCTAGTTAATTATTAACCAGAACAGGGTCAGGAATAGGGGGATCGATACAGAACCTATAGGAATACATCACACCCACTCCACGCAGACTATGTCCATATTTACAAATCTAGGCATAGTAAATATACTAGTAGAGCATGTGTATACCGTACCACCCCAAAATACATTCATATGCATTTTGAAACCATGAAGTATACTAAAAGATAAATATATGCATTATTTGCACTCAAGCAGTAGAAAATGCTAAATTAATCACGCATATTCATACATCATTATTAATAAAATATTGAAAAATAACACATGAAATAAAATATTTATGAACATGCCAGAGGGCAGCTAATGTCTCTAAAGTTCCTAAAATAGAAATTTAGTTCCCTAAGAATAGTTTCTACTTTAAGCAGAAGATAAGTGTCCCGAAAAACTGCAAATATTTTGGGGCCGCTGAAAAAATTATGTTCCGCTGTCCGTAAACTGGAAAAAATTGTTCATGATACTTTATTATCAGAGTTGAAGGCCAAATTCAGGGTGTTGGGAACGCCGTGTGCTAGCCTGCTCAAAAGTCATTATTTCTGCTCTGGTTAGAACATCATATCATTTAGACTCTCGAAAAAACTGTCAACAGCTTCCTGCGAAAGTTCCATTAACTCGGAAAAAGATGTTACCATGCATTCATGAGCATGATTGCCTTCATTGATGTTTTGATCAGCATAACTGACAGAAGGTCGTACCTGATCGATGCTGCTTTCATCTTGAACCTCACTACCCCTCAATCGTAGTGGTGAAGTCTCCACGAATGCCGTCATCAGGATTGGTAGCCGCAGGGGACAGCACAATGCATGAGCCGTGACCGGACCCAACAAAGTTTCTGCATCCATTGGCGCATCCGATTGTAGCGTCAGACAGGTGTCCAACACGCATTCTTCTCCGCATAGCAAGCACCTTAATACAGGTAAAACACAGCTTTGCCACATTGGTCTAAATGAAAGAAACCAAGTCATGTTTAGGTCTCTAAGCCGGGACATTCCAAGGATTTTAGATATCCGGTCCCGGTATCCAATGGCTAGGATTGTTTCTTCCCTTGTCGCAGGTGTTTTGTCTGTGACACGGTTTGCCATAGCGAAATAACAGAATCAAAAATAGGATTCCTGCCACTAGTCCCAAAGGGAGAGGAAGTCCACCAAAGATGGAATGGACAAAGTCCGGAAAAATACCCAGAATGGCTTTAAATGGTGTTAAAGCCCCCGAAAACACTGTCTTAAATACATTTGAGACTCCACTGTTATCAGAAATATTTAAGATTTCGTTCAGGATTTCTGCGAAATGTATGGGGGAATTAGTTGATAACAATGAATGAATCTCTGCCGTTGTCCTTGCAACTTGGAGATCATACGTTTCTTTTGATGACGTGAGCCTGGTCGGCGTCTGAAGGAGCACTGTTTTCATTCTGCTTAAAGTATCAACTCGAATGGAAGCAATTTTCAAATTCGGCCATAACCTTGCCTCCCTGTCTGGCATTGCGCTGGGGAACAATACTCGTTCACAGCACATAACCTTCGCAGTCGTAGTTATGAGATAAGCTATTCCGGGCACCAAGCTACAACATCTGCGGTCTACGATTATAATGTAACTCCCGTTCGATAGTCTCCAAAAGAATGGTTCTATTTGTGTCGCAGGTGTGCCTAGCTGGTGACATGAAAGGTTATTTGAGGACCCTTCACAGGCTCCGTGTAAACTAATACCATTACATAGAAGTGTACCGCTTAGTGACATGGCACAATTATTGCCACTAAGAAACACTTTCCGGCCTTTATTACTGACACAAGCATGTGAATAGGGCAAGTTCCATGTTGACTTAATGTACCCTTTACCCAATTTTTCGTACATGCCAGCCTGTATATATTTTTGGCAATATTGAACCTGAAAGTAGATATTGGAATATTAATTATTCCATGTATTATCCATTCACTGACAGGTCGTTCTGACATTGTCAATGGTAATCTCTCGAGTTTCTCAATGCTCAGGATTGTATAATCAGCACCCTTCTGTGCCATACTGATTTGTTTATCAGTAAGGTTAAAGATATTGAACAGTGACGTTGTGTTGATTAAACGCCAAGGCACATAGCCTGAACGCAGATTTTGTAACGTCCAGCCAAGTTGTACAATAGAACACAATTGAGACTGACCGTGTTGTAACAACAGTAAGTCTTGCGATATTATGTCGATTGCTGAAGACACAATGCTGTCCAAAGAGTATATTCTGGAGGACAGAGTCATTAACCCATTGTCCACTACAGAAAGTGATTTTTCCAAATTAATACGGTCAATTTCCCGTATTCTCTCTGATGTTTCAATTTGAGTTATTTTCCAGGCTTCGTTATAAGCTGCATATACAGAGGCTGCTATGAAGCGTTTTTGACGCTGTTTGCGCGGTCCCATAATGAAATCACGCAAGTCAGCACCATCAGTAAGTAAAGTCAGGTGTTGCTTAATTTCTGCCAGTGTGGATGTTTGTAGCCATTGAAGGCAGAGCTTGCCCACACTGTACGTGGTAATTATCCCTGGGTGTTGTCTTTGGGAATATCTAGGGTCTGGCCTGGTCAATGTGAACCCTTGGATTTTGTTCAGGAATCTGTCTTGACAGTTATTTGTATCTGTGGGCCAGATCAACCACTTTTTCCAATCAGGATGTGTTCTGTTTTGGCTTAATATATAGTTTACGTCTATCTCAACATCTATAGAGCTATTACTGTTCATTGATGGCTTTGGAATAGACGGTTTGTTTAAGTCTTTGATTTTGGCTAGGCCAAGACAGGTAGTTTGTTGAACAGTGTCATTCAAAAATATAATTTGTTCTGGAATCATGCAGGCTCTAAACAATGATTCTATACCTTGTACTTGCCATTCCTTTGTACCCCAAACACTTTTTACTTCAACATTTTTGTCCCAGTATTCAAAACCAAATGTACTCATTTGCTCAAAAAATGAGTCTGAATATATCAATTTAGTGTTTGTAAGCATGGTCTTTGTACCTGTCTTATTTGATAATTTGAAATAAAATGTTTCTGCATTACTTGTGTTGAACCCTGAAAAATATGAATATTTGTCATAAAAAGTTCTTGAGCTACCTTTTGGAGGGGTTGCACAGTGTTCCCATTGATTATAATTTAAAACATTTCTAGGTTGTGCAGATTTATGCAGATAATGATTACTATAGTGATTATAGCAGAACATTTTATCATAATTAGACGAACCCTGCAAATAATCATGTTTTGTAAATTTAGCAGGCATCACTAGGTCAGACATCATATTATTAATGCTTTCAACGTCCCAATCATCAGCCACTGAGCTTGGTTTTACAAAGTCACTCAATGAGATCTTTATTTGATGTGGATACTTCAGGATTTCAACCGGACCATAGATTTCATAATCAGTATTGTCCCATGCTACCCCACCGGGTATAGGATTGGCTGTGAAGTTGACTGAAGAAAGTTCTCTTTTCTCGACGTGTGAAGACGTTTGTGGTTTGAGGACCAAGTTGATTTTCTGGCTTGCTGTGTCCATTTTAGCATATTTTCCCTCAATGAAGTGTCCCAAACATAGTACCATGATGAGCCAAAGTATGAGGATAAGTGCACCTAAGGCCACCCAGAATTCAATCCATGGAGAAATCAGATAGGTTTCTTTCAGATGTTGAAAAAGTTCCTTAGCTTTGTCTTTAAAGGTTTTTGTTGATGTGTGTTCCTTTGATTCACTCAGGTTTTCAGATGAATCATTGAAGTTGATGAAGTAACCGGATGCCGTTCTGTCTATTCTTCCTATCGTTTCAGGATTGCTGTTTGCTTTATTATTGTGTTTTGTTGCAGCAGCATAGTCATTTGTTACTTCATTGTAGATTGGTGTGTCTCTGCTAAATGTTTTTATTTGGGTTTTTAGAGGTTTAAGTTCCATAGCATTGTTGCATAGCCCTTGTTGTTGTTCTGTTGGCATTTCAAATGTGAGTAGCCTCTTAGATTGAACCTCTATGTTTGTAGCAAACCTTGGTATTCTGCTACTTATCGGGAGTCCACTTGGCCTACTGTTTGTTATCGGCCACATGATTGTGGTTTTATCAGGTCGATTGATACAACCCTGTTCTCCTTTTTACCAGCAAGGGGCGGTAGTACTACTGATCTTGTCCCGTTGATAGACAAGACAGGAACTGCTTTTCTGTAAGAAGGCCCAAATTCCTTCTTTACCGCGATCTTTTCTCTGACTAGATCCCCGACTTTTGGAATCCAGACAGGTCTTGCTGGGACAGGTGGTTT
Organism: Lissotriton helveticus; assembly: GCF_964261635.1. Taxonomy (NCBI): domain Eukaryota; kingdom Metazoa; phylum Chordata; class Amphibia; order Caudata; family Salamandridae; genus Lissotriton; species Lissotriton helveticus. Next base: position 1,745,692,209 of record NC_136065.1, read on the forward strand.
TTCTTCAGTGGTCGTTGGCTGTTGTTTCAACTTTATGTTGCTCAGGTCTTTCCTTGTTTCGTTTAAGTCCTGTAAAATAGCCAAACGATCTTTGAGCACTGAAGTCTGACTGTCAAGATCTAAGATCATCATTCTAGTTCCAAACAATAATTCGTACGGACTGAATCCCCTCAGAGAATTTCATGGCAGGTTATTTAGACTTACGTTGGACACTTATTAGATGTTTGACCCACCCAGCTCCCGAACCTAATACCTTCGCTGTTATAGATTGCTTTATGTCACGGTTTTTTCTTTCTACGATTCCGTTTCCCTCGGGATGAAATGGACAAGAGTACCGCAATGCAATGCCCATGCTGGTCATGGCCTCCTTATAAGCTCCAGAGCTAAAAGCAGGACCCTGGTCAGAATGCAGCATGCCAATTGCGTATGTGCCGATAAAGACTCGCAAATCTTTTATAACAGTTCTGGCGTCAGCCGATCGCTGAGGCCACATCCATATGAATCTCGTGCATGAATCCACTGCAACCAAGATATATTTATAGTTACCATCCCTTTGTAAGGGACCGCAGTGGTCCAGGTAAATACAGGCTAATGGTTTATCCGAGATTAGAAGGGGCGTCTGCGCTGGTCGTCTCACTGTTGATACTTTCATTTTTTGACATATTTCACATTCTAGAACCTAGTTCCTTGTTTGTCTTCTCATTTGTGGCCACCGGTATCTCTGTTTTAATAACGATACTGTGGCTGAGATGCCAGCATGTACAGAAGCAAGTCCTTCGTGTGCCGCTATTATTAGTCCTAACCTATGTTCCATGTTTGGAATTGCCCTATCCCCCACTCCAGGGATTCGAGCAAACGGAACATTGTTTGTATCAGTTATATATGAGTACTTCACTGGAAAGCCTTTCGGGAGTGTTTCTATCGAATCTTTTTCTGTAGCGCTGACAGCTTGCAATATATCGCTGTCTTTTGACCGTGTGATGGCAGCTACGGAAGCCGTTTGCACAGCTGCCTTCGCGGCCTCATCAGCCAATGAATTCCCTGCAACGTGAACGCCATCACGTTGATGACTCAGTGTATGTATCACGTGAGTCTTTGGTAGTTCTTTTTGCAAATGAACTACTTGTTCCCAAAGCATTTTATGCTTGATTGTGCCTCCTTTTGCATCCTTAAAACCATTCTGAAGCCAGATCTGCAAGTATTCATTGTAAGACTGAACGCAATAATACGAATCGCACACTATGAGTGTGGGGAATTCTCGATCCGTATTTTCAAGCGCCATCTTGAATGCCAGTAGTTCAGCTCGCTGAGCTGTACAATCTCCTAGAGATTGTGTTTTAGTGACCGCTGGTTTAAATTTCCCTTCGTGCCAGCGACCTTTAACAATCGCGCACGCAGCACTGTAAGCTTGTTTACCCCCTACTGCGGGTTGTGCTGACCCGTCTGTATATATTATACAGCCGTAATGTTCTAGAGGCAGAATTTCGATTGGCGGAGGACATTCAAATTCGTATTGGAGAAATTCTTGTGTTTTTAAGTTGGGATCAAATTCGTATACCACGTCTGTTGCAGCAAGAGAATTAGCCCACTGTATCCACCTTGGATGGAGTGCTTTAGCATTCAGAATGCTTGCCTTTGTTACCGCCTCCAGGGCTGGTATCGGTGTCACGATGATTATTCGTTTACCTTGTGCTAGGGCCCGCTCCTTTGCTACAGCAGTCTGTGCCGCGGTCAGAATTTTTTCCGTTGGACTAAATTTCATTTCAGCCTTTGTGTACAAGTGTGATTTGTATGCAATTGGTACCTTTTCTCCCTCATTAGAGGTCAGGTATGTGAATCCGCATCTTCCTGGGATGACTCGAATCACAAGATTGCGTGTGTTGTCACGTGTTTCTAATTTTGTTTTAATTAACATGTCTGTTTGTAAAGATCTCAAAATTTCTGTGTGTTTTTGAGTCCAATTGATTCTTTTAAAATCTGGTTTTATTAGATCATAAAGGGGTTTAACCCTTTCTGCGTAATTTGCAATGTATGTTCTTCCGAAGTTTAGGAAGCCTAGAATTGATTGTAAATTTTTTAGTGTTCTAGGAGCTTGGAGTACAGCACATTTCTCTAGGAAATTGTCAGCCAGGCTTTTGCCTTCACTTGATAATTCATATCCTAAAAACAGGACTGTTAGATGGGCAATTCTTGATTTTTTAAAGTTGAATTTGTAACCCTCTGCTGCGAACCCAAGTATTATGGTGTTCACTCTCTTCAAGTGAGTATCCAAGTCATCATCTGTTAGGTAAATGTCGTCGACATATGATAATGCCTCGTCATCGTATGTTTGTAGTAATTCTGTTACTCTCTTTGAGAATAATCCTGGGCTGTTCTTGTGCCCCTGGGGTAAACGGCAGAAACTTTTTTGCGAGCCATTTACCGAGAACGCAGTCAAATATCTGCTCTCTGGTGCTATATTTTGACAAAAGAATCCATTAGAGATGTCTAATGTTGTTTTGTATTTTTTGCGCACTATGTTATTCATTAGTGCAGCACTATGCGAGTTTTGTACTGCAAATGTTTTGCAACATGAGTTAAGGTGTCTGTAATCCAAAACTAGATGATATGAGTTGTCTGGTTTGGAGACAGGAAACAAAGGATTGTTCATTTGTGAGGTGCAAGTTTCAATCACCCCCTGGTATTCAAGTTGATCTAGGATCTCTTTTACCTGTTTTTTAGCTTCTTGCTTAATTGGGTACTGCCTCTGTGCAGTAGGTTGTGATTTTAACTGGATTTTGTGAGGAGGAGAGTCCTCATCCCATCCTACATGATTTTTATATAAAGCAGGAGCTTGAGCTACTGCCCACTTTCTAGCAAGTGTATATTTTTTATGAATTGGAATATGATTTGAGAAGGCAGGCATAATTATTTCTTCGCCATGAGGACACTCCCTGACAAACTCTGGTGGCCAGTCTTTCTCAACTAGAAGGATGTCATAGCCCTGGGAGAGATTATCCCAAAATAGTCCCATTATTTTTCTAGTCTTATCCCCTTCTATACGTAATGTTATTTCATATATTTTATGAGGTTTGCTAACTCTGGTATCTGCAGTTTCCACCTGAATGTATTCATTCGTGTCCACTGTCTCCAGATGATTCATAAGGACTTTGCGAGCTATGCTCACTTCTGCTGCGCTGTCTAGCATTGTCTGAGCCCATTCTCTGTTTTTCAGCTGTGTTCTCAGTATTCTCGGCATCTTTGATTACTTTAATACTGGCTACCTTCTTTTTTGGAAATTGTAACTTTTTATTTGGATGAGCAGGTTCCTTGTCTTTGGACTTGACGTGCTCTTCCCTGTGTTCGGATCGTCCTCTTCTTTCCGATTTCTGCGAGGAAGTCTGAAAAGATTGAGAGGGACGTGTATCATTATCTTGATATCTATCAGGTTTCTTTATATTATCCCTATTTCTAAGGTTGTATTTTTTACCAGAGGGCTCACTTTGGGGAGACCTGCGTCCTTGGTTCGGAGATCTTTCTCTCCGCCGAGGAGACCTTCCTCTGGACTGGAATCTTTTTTCTTTAGGATTGGATTGTTTGTTTCCATCCCAGCTCTTTTTTTGAGTGTTTAAATTATTTTTAATAAATACCTTTTCAGAACTTTCAATCAGTTGAGGTTTTACCGGTATTCCACCCAGACTATCTCTTCCTAGTTCTTCGTAGGATTTCTCTATGATTCTGGCAATTTCAGTTGGTTGGTCTGCTATATCTGTCTCTTTTAACCTTTGGCGGATCGCCACGTTTGCTGCTTCTCCCTTTATGTTGGCTAATAATATAGCCGAGACCTGCTTGAAGTCTTTCAATAATTTCATACCAAGAGTTAAAGCGGGTTCTGGACCATATTCATCTTGAATCTGTTTTAGCACATCTGGTATTACTGACATGGATGGTACACCATGTGTTTTTGTGTATATGGAAGCAAAGACTGTACCCCAAGTGTCACAGTCTTCCACGTGTGGTGCGATTCCCATTGGAAGACAGATAGTCAGAATCCTGTGTTTTTCTACCGGGGTGGTGTCTGGAAACACCGCCTCTATTTGAGTGATTTTTTGTGCTAGCCAGAAAGGTATTTGTTCCCGTTTTGCGGGTACTTTACCCAGACAGGACTGTATGTTCTGTGGTGTAATTTTATTTGTGTTACCCTGATGAGGGTTCAGCTGTGGAATTTTAACTGCTGGTTGGACTGTTGAAGTCCGCATTACATATTGGACTAATTGTCTATGTATTTTGATTAGTTGTTTTAGCTGTATTAAAAGCTCTGCTGCAGGCATTTCTTCAATGTCTGGATGTGGTGTATATCCGGCTAGGACCGGCCACGTTGCTCCTGGTCTACCTAGTGGACCGAGCCTGGTGATGTGATTATTATGTTTTAGGGCGCCTTTAAACAAGAGCAGGTGCTCTTGGAATTTGAGTGGTACTTCCACCTCCTCGAAAGGAGTGTAGGTATCCGGTGGTTCCTCTATTTTATAATAGTGGAACTCTTTTGTTACAGCGTTTGCTGCTGGAAAGTTTATCCATGAATAGAATACCTCTGTCTGCCGATATTCGTGTGCCTCAATTACGAATATGACGGTACCACCTCTCGATGTCAGTCCATTTTCTATAAGTTTTAAGGTTATCGATTTCCTTATGTTGACCGGGATGAGTATTGCATTTGGGTCATTTTCCAGCAGAGTATTGTCTGCTACTAGGAGTTCAGCTGCTAGTCTAACTGTCTCCCTTTCTTCATCACTGTCTATCATTTTACCGACAGGAAGGTTATTCTGTTTGTTTGCAGATCAGGTTTCTATGGAAACAAAGATTAGATGCACAATATTTTGGAACAGTGTATCCTTCAACGTTGACTAAACCAAGAACCATACATAGGAGTCTCCTCCTGCGAGGTTTGGCGGATATAACCTTTCACCCACTCCAGACGTCTTTGGAGTATTATGGGAAAAAAGGGGTTCTGTGTGAAAAAGCACGACTGAGTTACTCTAATGTCTTGCGTTAGTTTTATCGCCTATCCAAACGTTTGGGCGCCATGTAGTGTAGTTCCTATTATCCCAATAGGCTCTGCGCATTGGAATAATATCTTCAATAGTATAGACCTAGGGCAGAGGTTAACTAGGTCTTTGACGATATTAGACTTAAAGTTTTTGGTTTTGCCAGCTAGCTCAGAGTTCACTAGAAACTTTCTCGAATAGGCAAGGAGGAGTTTAACCTCCCTGGATAGACAAGAAGGGATTTAGTTTCTGACAACCATAGAACATGACAACTTTGCTCTCCCCTAATCAAGAGTGTATCTCTAGAGTCGTGTGAAAACAAAAGACAACTTATTTCACTCAGTCAGTACGTGCATTCTTAGTTTCACCAGATTGTAGAGAAAAGGAAGAGACGGGCGTGTTCAATAAAAGATGGTATTTATTGATCAGTCTCTTTTCTCGTACAAGAGAAATGAATCGATATTATTGCGATACTTATGGTTAAGTAAAGTGCATACAATAAAAGCAGGAGTATAAAATAATACTGCAGAAGCATTGATATGGTTTCTAAGCCATATGATATTTAAAACTGATAAAATAGATACATACATATTTACATTTGACTAATCGTACTCAACTGGTGCTTCTAACCACGCCTACCCCAGTGTACCTGACCTAAGCCTAATACGTGGGCGGGAGTAGATAAGTAGCAGTTTAAGTTAAGTTTGTTTTGCCAAGGGACTGACTCAAGAATTCTCTGCAAGGGGTTGTTCAGTTCTGTACCTGAGGTCTAGAATGATTGAGGGCTGGTATCTCTCGTCTCTGGTCTTGATATTCCAGCTGCCTGCGAGGGCTGCTTGGAAGCGCCGGAGCTGGATTTCTCGGTAGGAGAAAAGCAGCGTCTCGTTCTCAGCGCGTCAGGAAGGCGGGGCAGCGCGTGTGGGTTTCGCTCTCTGCTGGGCTCCTCAGCACGTCTCTCTGCTCCGATCTCGTCACCACCGCGTGTGTTTGCTTAAGGCAATGTCGGTAATATTTATACCTGTAAGGTGCCGAGATTGACGTAAGGATGGACATGGATACGTCAATAAGGATGTCATACGAACGGGCTTGTTCGCACATTCTTTTGCTGAAGTTCTCGGTGAAATCAAAACAATGGCCGCAGGGATTTTCCCAGGTTGTCATAGGTTTAATTTGTTTTGAGAACTCCGTATGCCTTATCAGGGGCTGGAGGAATAGTGCTTGCCTAATAAGATGGCAAGCGTTATGACCTAATCAGATAACGCGTTCCTGTGCCGTGGTGTGGCTTAATCAGATAACGGTTTTTTGTACCGTGGGATGGCTGCTAGTTAATTATTAACCAGAACAGGGTCAGGAATAGGGGGATCGATACAGAACCTATAGGAATACATCACACAACATCCCAAATTGAACAGGACAACAACAACATACAGTTACAGTGTCCTCTTCACTTCTCCTTATCTTGCAAATGACTTATTGTTGTGAACTTCTATGAGTGCGACTCTCTGCTTCAAATTCATCCCTACAGCTATTTCATACCTTTCTATGCTATTTTTAAAACTAATGTAATGTACTACTAAGTCATTCTCTCTCTGAGTGAAATTGCGTTATTACAGCAGCCCTGTACTGTCTATTAGTTTAGTACTACTTAGTAAGTGCTACTTATCAGTAACCAAACCATCCATTTAGCAAACAACTTCATGCATGCACTTCCTTTATGTCCCTTAAAAGATTTATGGATATCTTCGTATCCAAAGATTTGTTTTTCTTCATTTGTTGTTTTTTCCTGCTTTTTTTTTTCCTCTCTCCACAAAACTTTCCCAAAAAACCCCATTCCCATCCAATTTTCAAACCCTAACCCTCTGGTTTTCATTGAGGTGTGACTAAATGACAGCAAAAATTCCACACACTTGCTGGGGATGATAAGGTGCAATCAACCTCCTCAAATCAATTTTAAGGCAGCTAGATGAATCCTAGGATAATGTAATTCTGCTTAAAAAACCACCAATGAGTATTTTCAAATCAATTCTGAATTTCATGCCCACCATCGATTGGATCCATCGTCAACATCATCCTCCTACATGTCAAGTCTTGTTACGCTGCTGTGTCACTGTTCTTGTTGTAGCCATAATCATCCATGCAAATGTTTTTTTCCCATACTTATCTTCAGCATTGCTTAGGCTACAAATATACTGTTCCTTCTAATACTCCTCTCAGGCCACTCAATGTCTCTTTTTTCCTTTGTTTTTCACATGCTTCTACTGCTAGTGTGGTACCACTCCTACTACCACCACAACAATGGAATTTCTGTCCTGGATGGATTTCATGGGCAACCGTAATCGCCATTTGCCATGCAGCCAGCGCTGTGCCTAGCTCTATTCCCATACACAAATCAAAGGTAAGATAAGCATTTTGGGGAGGTAGAATAATGGGCTAGGACTCGGAGGATAGGAGAGACTGACAGTAGTACTAGTAAAGTACTAGTAGGCCAATTGAATTCACTAACTCTGTTAGTGGCACTTTTGTACATTTGTGGACATTTGAGATATTTCATGCTGGTATGTTTGAGGAAACCAAACGTGCCGTAACCCCCGCCCACCACCCCACAAAGTAATATGAACGCCTACACTATGTTGAAGTATGTAAAATAAATAATTATATATTTACCCTAACAAAAATAAACTAGTTCAAAGACCCAAACCACCCCCTCCCTATCCCCAACAAATGTCCATTTCAATGTCCCGCAAAAAGTGCCTCAGAATCCCCAACTCCCAATTCCCACCCCCCCAACAGTCTTTAAAAAAGGGGCAAAGGACACAGTCACTTCCGGCGGTGTCCTGTGGACATGTGGTCCCGCAGCTCTCTGCGGAGGTCCTGGAGCTGGTGCTTCTGCTTCTCCACGTGCGCTCCAGGTAGTCCACTCGGCGGAGTAGCCGGCGCAGGCATGCCATCCAGGCTCTGGGGGGGCAGCTGCTGTTTTTGTTGCAGCTGAGCAGCGGCGGCGGGAGGCTGTCGGACCACGGCGCCGTACTGGAGGCTGCTGGCTGGTGGACCCGGGGGCACTGGAGGAGGATGTAGCTGTTGCCGCCTCCTCCTCCTGTTCCCGAGGCTACAGCCGGCGATATTCTGCACAAATGGCCTCCAGCTTCCGGACCCTGGCCCGGACAGCCATCTCCTTTCTGGTGAGCTTTTCTGGAGCATCTATATAAAGAAAGAAAGAAAAATACTGTAACCAATACTCTTTAACAATAACACAAAATAATTCAACAGAAAGTTGTCTCACAGTAACACTAGCAACTTGCAAGCACAGTATAACATTTTGGCATGTATCTTTCCGCCGTCTTTGTAGGCCTGTAACATTAGTGGGAGTTTCAGGAATTCTACTAGCAGCACTATGGACTCACTACATAGTCAGAGAGTCAGAGAGTACACCAGTCTTCTTCTTTTTTTCTCTATTTTTGCGAAAGAAATTACTTGTACGTGAACTTGTGATAGCCGGCATAATGCCAGCTCAGTCAGTTACATCAAGGCTACTGCTCAATGTAATTTATATTTCGCACTGCCCCCCACCCCCCAGGCCTTCAGTACTGCAAAAGGAAAATGAAGATTATTCATTTCTGATCATGTATCCAGCCGATCACATGATCTTTGCTTATATGATGGATGACTTTAGGTGCTTTGTTGTGATAGATTGAGTGAACAACAGCGATAGTGCACCCATGATTGACACAGCTGAAATAAAATTATTAACATAGGGAGTGAGTGTCGTACCCATAATTGCCAGAAGAAGGGACTTGACTTGATATAATGTCAACTGTACAATACATACACAATATATGCTGTGCTTGCAAAGTAAACTACTGTACTGTTCTTTAAGGGAGAATTTATGAACAATCACAACTTCTAGTATTTGGATATCCTCTGCTTTGCTACTCTGGCACGGACATCCTGTTCGAACAAAGTAACACTCTTCCTCCACTGAGCGTCTGCTCTACATACACCTCTGCTATCAATGAGGAAGAAGATACCATCCATGCTTCCAAAGTAAACGTCTATCATTCTTCTTAATGTCTCAACTGTACCAACTTTACTTTTTCTCAACAACCAACTAACACCCTTTTCATTTTATTTGATAAACCACCGTCTTGACTTGCATTTCACTTTCACCCAAATGATATATTGCAATGCACACCACACATGCATTTTCTGATTCACCCACACAGGCAGTCATCTTTTCTTTCTCCTCCAACCATCATTGCTTCAAGCAGCCATGCATCTAATCCCTTCCTAGCATCCACCTCTGCATGCATTCAAAAACACGTATGATTCTTTACAGTCATAAATTTGATGACTCGCTCGTCCTTCCTTACACCCTTCTTTCCCTTTTAGTTCATCACATCCCTCAAGTTCATCTGATCTGACTTGGCTTCACGATAAAAGTTTCACAGCTGAGTTGAAGTCAAATAGAGGGGGCCATTGCTTACTTGAGAACTACGGCCGCTAATGCTATGGCTAAGTCAAGGGTGACTGTCTTCTCCGTGATTGGCAGAAATGTAGTTCTAAATTAGTAACTGTTTATAACAGTACAGTGTACTTCTACTAGTGTACTGTCTACTGTACAGTACATCATACACCCCTTTGCGAGCCTACTCTAAAATGTCAATAAGTAAGGAGTATAATAACTTACCACCGTCCGCCGCTGCTGAGCCATCCCCCGCAGCAGCATCTCCTGGTTGCACTTGTGGAGCTGCTGCATATGCCCCTGGAGTGGACCCCTCCGTGCTGCTGGCCCCGGCACTGGTGGTGCGAAGTGCAGCATCCGATGTTGTGATGACGCCTAGAAAAAATATGTCATATTTTTAAATGCCATACACCACCCCCTATTTCGTCTCGTAATGGAAGAGAAAATGTTAATACTTAAACAATTGTTAAATATTGGGACTGAAAAAAAGTCCCGGTTTTGGGGAGGGTGTTAACTTATATGCTTAGCCATAACATGCAACACTTTTTGGTACAACTGATGAATGCTTGCTTTTTAACGTGCAACATTTTTCTAATTACAGACAGAACCACCTCCTCCTCATCACCACCAGGAGGACTTGAAGTTCCAACAAGGTGAGGGCTCCCGAGTCCCGCACAGTTACTATTAATAATTAGATGTGTTAAGTTGAAGTATATACTAGGGAAGGGTATTTAAACTTTAACGTCATCTATCACCACTGCTCGATGGGAATACTGCGCTATTAAAAATAAAGAAATTGTTTTTTTATTTCCTATTTGAAAATAAAACTTTAAAATTAAAAAACACTGTGTTTTTTTTGTTCACGAGTGAGTGAGCGGAAGGGTTTGCAGTTGCACTACTGGACTTTGCAAGCATGCTTCCGTGACTCTGATAGGTCGGGACTCAGTAGTCTTCTTCTGTTCTTCTGGGTCGTATAACCATTGGTCAAACACACTAGATAGTCAATCAGGGGATCAGGGGTTCAACTTCTGTTCTGACTGAGGTATGTGGAAAGTCGAACTGCACCTATCATCAACAATATCCTATTTCTCTTGTCTATACTTCTGTATGTGCAGAATAGTCCCTGAAACACTAGCGGTATGGTATGTGCTACTATCAAATCAAAAAGCCAACTACTAGCTTATTCTTGGTGGACATTGACATTTTGTTGTTGGAAATTGTCAAAGCACTAACATTAAGAAGACTGGAATAGACAGTCAGGGCAACCCAGAGGACTGCACTCAGTGCCCCTAGAGCTATTGCTGAAACAGAGTTTTTTTAACACTGTTTGCCGACTGGGCAAGCATAGCTACCTACACAGACCAACTCATAATAAAAATAGTAAATAGTAGTAGCACAGAGAGTGATGGTAGAGACAGGATAAGAATGTAGAAACAGTCTACAAGAAGATCAAAGACTATTTTGTAAAAAGTAGAATTAGGAAACATTTTGGAATGAATAGGAGCTGTAAAAGTTAGGGAAGTATAATTATTAATATTAACAACAGAACAACTTACTGGGGCCAGCAGAAGAGCCTGCAGAGGACCGATCCTGCCCACCTTGTTCCGCCGGAGTCTCAGGTGTGGTCTTCTTGCCCCTGGGAGGTGCTGATGATCATGAAATAAACACAAACATGGATGATTGTTTTTTTGAAATATTTGATTTCTTTGACCACAATCTAAAATTATCTCGGGGAAACAAATTACCAACAATTGTACTAAATGTATTGATTGACCTATCTGATCTGGTCAACTAGGATAGATAGTACAGTATTGCTGGATTTGCAGACCGTCTACTTGGAAAGTTATGTAAATCACTAACTAAACCAACAACAAAAAGGTTCTACTACGACTGCCAGCACTCAGCAGCACACGACGTGACAGACACAGTCCGTCATCATGATTGCAGACCGCTAAAAAAGGTCCTACTACTAAATAACAAGTCATAATATACTCAACCTATCAATCCACCACTATCTCTTCTTAGTGGCAGCAGGAGTACAAAGGAAGAACTAGACTTGAGTCTCTAGTCTCTCTAGCATTACGCAGTTGTGCTCAAATGAGCACAAAGTTGCAAACAAGTAAGCATTGGAGCAACGCCACTGAGCTGGCGAGCACCTGCAATCACAGAAGCTATTTAAACATTAATTTACCTGCAATGTAATCGAATCGGCAGCATTTTTGCTCTTCGGGAAAAACATATATTAGCAATATAACACAGAGCAGAAGAAAACAAAGTAGTTATTAAATAGCTACTCACCAAGGCCAGGGATCTCCACGCCTAGCAGGTGGAGCAGGTCCTGCAGCCGGTCAAGGAGGTCAGCCCATCGGTGCGTCGACTGATGGTAGGTGCGCCAGACCCTCGACTCCCTACGCATGGCCTGGCACACCTTTTCCCAGAGCCTGCGACGCTCCCGGAGGCCATACCCTGAACCGGGCCTGCCCCCTGCTGCCACGGTCTTGGGGAGGTGGCGCTGGACATAGAAAATCAGTGCGGCCACCGCTACCGCGCTGAAGATCTCCGGGGCTACTACTTGCTCCCCCCTTAATCGCCCGCAAGGGAGCCGGGTACAGGGTGCCGGACCATTCCCTTGTTCTTCCCCGCTCCCTTTGCCATGGTCCTGGACAGGAATTGAAATAATAGAAAGCGAAAAGAGAAAAAGTAAATAAAAGAAAAGAGTTAAAAAAGTAGTTTTAAAGTAACCAAAAGTAGAAAAAAACACCAAATATAGATGTAGAAAAAGAGAGGGATAGATAATGGGTAAAAAAGATCCAAAAAAAAGTTCAAAGAAACAAAGGATTGCAAAGATTAGGGGAGGATTGAAAAAGAATGCCCAGAACCATAGCAATGAATGAAAAACAAGATGGCCCCACCCATTGAGGACCGCGTGGGTAAGTTTGCGCGATATTTCCCCCGCGAGCACGCAAAAACACACACGACCACGTAATCGCGCCCCGCGCACAACGCGAGAATGCAACTAGTGCCCAGAAACAGAAATACGCAACGCAAACAAGATGGCCGCGCCCATGTACGACCGCATGGGTAACTTCGCGGTCAGCGCGCTGAAAGCTGCCCACATACACGCAAAGCGCCCTGCGAACACGCAATTTTTTTTTTCTCACAAATTCGCACAAATTCGCAGATTATGCGGAACGCGAATTCGCTTTTGCACAAATTTACGTACCGCAAATTCGAAAATTTCGCCCATGCTTACCTACTGCAACTGGACCTGTCTGAATCTGCCTGGTGCCTCCTCAGGTTGTTGTCTCTTGGCTGGCAGTGTAATCCTCCTTAAATAAAAGTGAAAATCCTGAAGTTTGAGCTTCTCATGACTGCAAAAAGGGCCGTTTGGGCCAAGACTGTGCCACTCGCGTAACCAGCAACAGAAATTCCAGTGGGAACTGCTCTTCACGCCAACAATGACAGTTTCCAGGGACTGGCAAAATTAGACCTGCACTGTGCACTAGAGCAATGTCAGCCCGCAAATACTGTCCACCCTGCTTGACCTGTTCTTCTGCTACAGCGAAGACCACCTGCCACACCCTGCCTGTTTTTTGTGCAATAGCAACGACCATCCTTAACACTCAGCTTTCTTCTTGTGGCCTCCTCCAAAGTGAACGTAAGTCTTCGTGCCTGATTTGGAAGGTCATTTTTTCAGCTGGACTAACCTGCTGCTGTATCTAACATTCACTCCATCATTGTTGACCACCCCCTTTATAGCTCTTTCTATGATGACTGTGAGTAGCACTTTGCGCTTTTATGAGCTATGAGCTATTTTCACAAAAACTTTAAAATTGTGTATCTCAACTTCTACCGATTGGAAATTTGTCATTCTAGTATTATTTTATTTATTAAAATGTACTCTATTTTCCTAAATTGGTTTGAGAATTGCCTTGTATTGTGTTTTCCCTTTATTACTGTTTGTGTGCTGCATAAATGCTTTACACATTGCCTGTAAGTTAAGCTTTACCGCTTTCGCGCCAGTCTACCAGAGGGTTAAGCACAGGTTACTTTTGTGACGTTTTATGGTTCACCCTGGCAAGGATTGTGATTGTTGCCAGAATGGGGCTTCCACCTCTGTCAACTAATAAAGGAATTTCTTTAAACCAGTATTCTTTTTATAGAATTGTAGCACCTTCATCCAACACAGAAGGGCCCTTTGAGGGAGCCCCCCACCTCTAGACCTCAGTCCATAACAGAATATTCCAATGGGCAGGTGAGGGGACCTCTCGTCTGGGCCTTGTAGTGCTACACAATGGCACAGTGCCCCTGGTACTCACAGCATTGGAGAGTCGCCTCATTTTTAAATACATTTAAAAAAAACTTTTGTTTACATTTTGCTTCTTTCAAGGGACCACATTCTGCTAGGTGAAAAAGAATGCATGTAAAATCGTTCAAATTCCTCTGTACCACAACACTCATTGTTGCTTTTAGAATAATTTAGAAATAACCTTAAGTCAACTTGAAAATATTTTTATGAGTATTTTTCTTCTTTATTTTGCTGTTGAAAAATTGATCAAATGCTGCATTTCACAGCCTTTTCCACATTATTTACAAGCCTTGACATGCACATATAGGCCAGACCAGTAAAGTAACAGTTAGATGCCAATCCTGGCGTAGTATCACTAGGTCTCACAGACATGATCCAGTGCTTTGAGGCCCACGGGAAAGGGGACCCTCTTCTGTGTTTTGTAGTGCTGCACCATTGCTTAGAGGCCTAAGAAATAGGGCTCCTCTTCTGGGCCTCACAGCTCTGGATCACAGCTGCTATGCCCAGAAGAAGAGCCCCTTGGGTTACAAACTGCATATGTGCTACCCTTCCAAGATTGGAACGGGCTTATGGATGATAACTGTTGTTTTTTTGTATTGGTGCTATAGTGTCTTGCGAGTTTTCTCATGTAACACTTTTGGTTCCTATCCAAATCTGCAGATCTCTGACATCAGTGTTAGTACGGAATGCAATGAAAGCTTGGTTTAAGAATGTTGAGTTCAGGGTGACACGCAGCAGAATAAAGATGTTAAATATTAAGCTCCACGTATGATGCAGTCATTGGTGGGTACCCAGGCTGGGATAGATGCTACAACTGGCGATGAGATAGGGGATAAGTCCACCCTCAATTTCAGCCACTCCCATAACTAGTTACCATTCTGACGCTTTCTTCAAACCACCACCAGCTTTCGATACTGTCATAAGCAAAAAATTGCTGATAGATGGACTGCTTGGTTGGAGACATTTGATGATTTTATTGATGCACTTAAAGAGACTGATAACAAAAAGATAATCAAGTATCTCAAAATTCTTGCTGGTGATGGTGTGAAGTAAGTTATAAATAAAATATTTGAAATTGATGACAAAATCACATAACGTCAGATAAGAGAAACTTTGAATCTCAAGTTTAATCCAGTAGAAAATGTTGAATAAGAAAGATATATTTTCATTCAAGGATGACAAAGAGTTGGTAAAACCATTGATGACAATGAATTCAATGATGAAGAAGCAATGCATGGTAGAGTTGTAGATAGATTGTTGGCAGATTCATTCAGATGACGAATGCTGAGAGGAACTCTAAGACTGGAGCAGTGTTGATGGGTGTCTGAGCCCAAGAATGTGTTGAACGACAAGCTGCTGAAATGGGAGCCGAAGGGAAAAAGTGGCAACATCAGTTGAGGCAAATCAAAACTGAACGAAGTTGATTGTCATCTAAATCACTGTCAAACTGTTCATCTGCCTCGACATTGAGTGAAAGTGAAGAGGTTTGTTGTGCCATGTTGATGTTTACCACAGAGAAATGTGGAGAAAGGACTGGCCGCATGTGAGAAAACATGTCAGTCTGATGCAAGTTGACATGCGAAAGCACCAAAGTCATGGAAACGTTGTCCAAAGATTACACTGAAAATAAATGGATGTTCGATGTCTTTTATCATCAACAGTGGTGCCTCAACAAACATAATGCCTGAAGAGAAATATAATGAAGTGTCTCCATTACCACGGTTCACACTATTAACAACATAAGTGTATATATACATGGGCTGCTTCAACTCCCATAAAAAGTCATGGTTCATTTGCTGCGATGATGAAACACAAGGTAGCGAAGGTGCAGGCATCCATCCATGTGCTTCAAGGTACATTGTCAAGTGTCTGACTACTCAGCTTCAAAAAGAACAGATAATGGATGGAATGCTGAACAAATCAAGCATTCACCCACAGTCACAGATCAGGGTTTAATCCATTATTCTTTTGCTTACCACGCCACCCCAGTTTGGACCCAGCCATATGCAAATCAGTCTTCACCCTGCTCCCCATGGGAACATTCCAGCCTGAACAGCCAGGTACTCCCTGGACCAGAAACAAGCATCCTGGGACCGGTTTCCATGTTTCAACCCTCATCAGCCAGGATTGTTTGAATCCAGTGGCACAGTGAGCGCAGGACCACTTCTGGGCATACTGTTTCCACTTAGGGTGACAAAAGCAAAAAGAACAGATGGTGGATGGAATGCAGACCAAATCAAACATTCACCCCCAGTCACAGATCTGGGCTTAATCCATTGTTTTTTTGCTCTCTGCACCACCCCAATTTGGGCCCAGCCATATGCAAACCAGCCTTGACCCAGCTCCCATGGGAACAGTCCAGCCCGAACTGCCAGGCCAAGTTTTCCCTGGACCGGAAATAAGCATCCTGGGACTGCTTTCGGGATATGACACCTCAATCAGCCAGGCTAACTTGAATCCAGTGGCACAGTGAAAATAGGACCCACGTCTACTCAGCTTACGCACAGTTGTTGATATTGGACCGATTTTCATGAATTACAATATGAATGCTCGTCATGAAATAAGTCAATTCCCCTCATTGTTTCATGGGTGAAGAGAGCTAACGACTATGAAAGTGAAATGGCATGGTAATGAAGATGAGATGGCCATCCTTTTGCTCAGAAACATAGACTAATTGCTTTCCACCTACAAAAAAATGTTGGAAAATAACCTGAATCATTTCTAAAGCATGACATTATTGAGCGTTCTAGTGGGCTGACTCCATGGTTCTCTCCCATAGTGGTACTGCCCAAAATGGACAGTGAAGGAGCTGTACACATATCCTTTGACATGCGTCACACAAACAAAGCTATTGAATAAGAGCGACCTCCAGGTCCACATATTGCTGATAAAACATGATAAAACATTTAAAAGGTGCAAAAGTGATCTCTCATCTTGATTCAAACAAAGGTGATCATCAGATGGAACTCAAAGAGAATTTCAGGTACACTACGACTTTTCTACACATGTCGGTCAGTTTTGTTACAAAGACTCAATTTTGGTGTGTAATCAGCTGCAGAAGTTTTCCAAGACGCCATGCGATGTATCATACAGAATGTTTTGAATGCATTAAATTATAGAGATGGCATATTGATTTTTGGAGCTACACAGAAGGATCATGATAAAGCTCTCACACAAGTATGTTGTTTACTTACAGATGCAGGTTTGACATAAAATGTAGACAAATGTAAATTCCACAAAATGAAGTTGAAGTTCTTTGGCCATATCTTTTCAGATGGAGGCATGACAACTGGACCTGCAAAAGTACAAGTACTGTCAAATGCTGATTCCCCACAAGATGTTTCTATGCTATGTTAATTTCTTGGCATGGCCAGTTACTGTTCACGGTACATAAGAGACTTTGCTACTGTAAGGGCTCCATTACAGGAGTTGACAAAGAAAAATGCTTCATATGAATGGTCACAAGAATGCACAAAACATTTTAGGATAATTAAAGAACCCAGTAAAAGTGCTACTGAAATGGCTTACTTCAATTCAAAGCTTCACACAGAGACTGTTGTTGATGCTAGCCCTGTAGGGTTAGGCACTATCCTTGCACAGCACAGTGGACATTCAAATGTACAATGGAATATTGTACCATATGCCAGTAGAAATATGTCCCAGACAGATCGTCCTTGGTCACAACCTAAGAAAGAACTTTTGGCTGTGGTATGGGCTTGTGACTATTTCCATGTGTTCCTGTTTGGAAAACATTTCACACTGGTAACTGATCATCAAGCTTTACTGACCATATTTGGCAATCCAAAAGCCAAGATGCCTCCTCGCATTGAAAGATCTAGACTACAATTGCGAGAATACAGTTATACCATTGTGCATCATCCAGGAAAGGCTCAGAATCCTGCTGACTACTTTCCCAGAGTGCCTATGTAAAGTCAA
This sequence comes from Lissotriton helveticus, assembly GCF_964261635.1. Lineage (NCBI taxonomy): Eukaryota > Metazoa > Chordata > Amphibia > Caudata > Salamandridae > Lissotriton > Lissotriton helveticus. The sequence continues at coordinate 1,745,709,937 of NC_136065.1, forward strand.
GGTACTCCATCCAAGAGGGCTGAGACCTATATCAATTAATCTGCAAAACAAATACACCAACTGCTATATTGTTAGCCAAGATTATTACAAGTGATGGTAGTGACATTTTGAAATTAAAAGAGAATCACCCATTAGTCAAGGAACCAACACTTTCAACCTCTTATCAATGAGGATGAATATCAAAAATACAAGTAAGTTAAAGAAGAACTGTCCATAACTCAGGAGAGTCGTACTATGAGGGTTGAGAATCCTAATTCCAGAGAGACTGTGACAGAAATGATTGAAGTGGCTAACAAAGGACATTGTGGTATAGTTGCCGCATCGCTGGAGGCACGCGAGGGAGACTTGCCGCGCTACAGGGACTTCAGATCCCAGGAGCAACCTTGACGCCACACCTGAAGCCCATCAGCCCCTCCCGCCAGCCGCTACTAAACACCTCGCGGTACCAGCCTCATTATCGACATTATGTACTATAGATTTTAAATCTTAAATGTTTTTACTCAAAATGGGTATAATGCCCGGGCGTGAGGGGAAGGGTAGGAAAGCTGCTACCAGTGGGCATGTAGTTGGGACTTTGGACCAGTTTATTACAAGGGCAACCTCAGTGTTGGGCCATGAAATTGCCTTAACAGAGCGTTGTGTAGCGCAGGAGCTTGAATTTGCAAAACACTCATCTATGGGAGATTTGATTTTGGCTCGAACACCAGAAAAAGTAAACCACTAGAGCATAGCCTCCGAGCCCTGTGCTCAAGTGGTAATTCCTTGATGCAAAAGGAGGTGTGTGTTCTGAGTGATGGGGAACTTGAGCACCCTAGTGAAACTGCACGTAGGAACATACAGACCACCTCCACTGACAAACAAGCAACAACTAGAGTACCAGTGGGGGCAATTGAGAAAGGCCTGGCTCATCAACCAGCTCAGAACCCAGGGCAATCCCAAAGAGGGGAAAACAGCCCAAAATCCCTAAATTGAACAAACATGGAGATTTATCTGGTATCAATTCTCCACTCCAAGCCGGGGCATACCACATGTGGACACATCCTCTGCTCCCCCTCCACCAATGGTCCCTCTCAGTGGCATCCCATTACTAATGGACGATGGTTTCTTGCTAAAGATTGGTGGTCTTATTACCTCTTCTCTACAACCTCTATTTGAGAGGCTCACAGCAATTGTGGAAAGGCTGGTGAAATTTGAAATCTCTGTGACGATTAAACTAGATGGCATTCAGAAGATCATCCCAGTAAATGGCCAGGTTGGGAAGTCAATAACTGATGGATGTAAAAATTCTGGTGGCAGGAATGTGACTACGGACATTGAGGACCCAGAACCAAAGGAATTAATGGAAGGTATATTACGTGGGAATACTGTAACCGGTCCCACTATGGACAATGCCAGATTACCTATGGTAAACCGAGACTCCATTAGGGGTGGTAAAGACCAACATCAACTATTGAAAGTGGGTTCGTCGATAATGACACAGGGGGGCATAAAGGGATCTGATAACCATGTGAGGTCATTAGCACATATTGACTTGCCCCCTGAGTCAGTACCTTTTGTGGTTGTTTTGGCAGGGGTCCCGGGTTTAGCTGAGGGTACGTCTGAATCATACACCGAGTTAAAGAACAAAACTATCCACTGGCTGAATATCAATAGACCACTCCTTCCAAATGTATGTAGCCAAATCTTGTTTGCTTGTAGAGGAAGCTGGGTAGGGTGGAGGAAGAAAGATATCCCAGGCGATTGTATAGTAGTCAATTTTGGAGATAGGCGGGTAGTCTCTCATATCTGTGAGGGACCGCGCCAAAATTTGAGAACATCTATCCGGGCACTTGACCTTAGTTATTTTTACACTACTATACGAAATGGGGAGCTGCTTGAGTACAAGCAAAGGATAGGGGTGGGGCAACCTTCACATGGAAACTTCACCAATAGCACTGGGTTGGTTGACACGGGCTTTGCTTATAACATCCCAGTGAGAAACAGATATAGTGCCCTGGATATGGTTGACTGACTAGTGCCAAACTGTCGATCACCCCACACCTCTTTTAATTACTTGGATGACTCTACATTAGGCACAGGGGTTGCCCTCCCGGGACAATTGTCAGAGCGTAGGGGTGATCTGGGGTGTAATGAAAGTAAGAGGAAAAGCACCCCTGATCCATGGGAGGATGTGGGTAATATGGTAGCAGGCCCCTTAACTAATATAGTGGAGAAGTGTGGCTCAGGGGTTAGAGGTAGCAGACCCGGAAGCTGAGATCGGTCCTGGACCAGGGTTCAATTCCCCGCCTCGGCGGGTCTTGGGCTAAAAAAAATTCCACGGACTCGATAATTCTCGCCCCGGTGCCTCCTCGACTCACGGGCTTACACTCTGTGACTCTGGGCAATAGCTTGCTTCATCTCCACAACGGCCCCTCGCGGCGGGATGCCTGACTTTCACCTTGTGGATACCCTGCTATCTCACAGGGGAATACCAGGAAGGGTTCCCTAAGCAAGCGCCGGGAAACCCACTGCGGGTAGCTGTGCGCTATATAAGCTCAACTACAATATTGCAATGACAGTTGAGGAGGGCCCTGACTCTCAAACCCCCATGTTTATCATCAATAATTCGGGAATGACAGAGAATCTGCAAGGGCGAGAAGTAGAACTGAACGTTGAGGGTGAGACGGAAGCAAGTTTAATGGTCTCAAGGTTATCTCATGGAACATAGCAGGACCGTGAGGTAAAGTAGAGCTGCCGGATTGGGGCAATTTCGTGGATGCCCATGAGATTTGCCTCTTCCAGGAAGCCTGGGCAGTAAAAACCCTACATAGAGTTGGCTTTGTAACATATAGTGAGCCGGCAGTGAAAGGCGTAAGAAGCAGACCATCAGGGGGTCTATGCATGTGGGTGGGTAAACATCTAGGGTACACTGTGAAGCGTATAGATACTCAGACACCGGACATCCTTTGCATCCTCCTCTCTAATGTTGACTTTCCCAATCTGGCCGTTATTAATGTCTACTTTAGGCCAGTTAAATATGGGTATACATCGCCAACCTTGGATGATCTGGCAGCTTTACTTGCTACTTTTTCAGGGAAAGCTTCCTTTGTAATATGTGGCGACTTTAATTGCGACTTCGAACCCCTTAATGGGTTGACATTATCGATTACATCTGCGGAGGATGCAACACTATCAATCCCGGCTCCTAATGCTTACCCAATAAGGGGATGGACCCCTTTGGTCCTCCAAACGACCTCTTTAACACTTACGTATTCGCTGAGGGCCTGTAATGGCCGGTTTGCTGATGATAATCCGGGTCACTTCACCTATAACAAACCAGCCCAGGAATCTATAATAGATAACATCTTAATTATTACTGAAATGTGGCATAAAGCGCTAAAGTTTTGTGTCCTTTCACGGGCAGAAAGTGACTAAGACCTCTTGGTCCTGACAATGGAAGCACATGTATTAGAATCGGGCAAGGCCTTGGACCACAAACAACATGATAATCTAACAGTGGTAGAGGGCGCATCCATTGGGGTGTAATATCCCAGTCCCTAGCTACGATCGCAGAAATGTACTCAAGTGTTATTCCAATGCTGGAAAAGGTAAGCCTTCTCACAGGCATTGGATTGTGTGAGGAGGACAATCTAAAGTTGGGCAGAGTACATCAGGACTTGGTTGAAACTCTCGCGCCCTTTTTTTTAGCAACAAATCAATTGAGAGTAATTGATCAAGAGGAAAAAGTCCTTGGTTTAATTCGGAATGTAGAGACGCTAAAAGAGTGCTCCTGTCATGCCTTAAAGAGGGTGATGGGACAAGTATTAGGTAAAGTAGGTCCTTTTTTAAACAAATGATTTTACATGCGAAAACAGAATGGGAAATGGAAAGATGGCAGGCAGTAAAAAATACCTTAGATCATAAAGATACGAGAGGCTTCGGGAACTTAGTCCATACTGGACGAGTTGAAGGTAAGACTACCATTGAGCCCAATATCAGTGAGGAAGCCTGGCGTCTTCATTTTAAAGATTTGTATTCAGGCCATAAAGAAGACCAAAGTAAGAATGGGAATACATCTAATGCCGGAATACCAGCCTTCCATAGGGATGCGCCGATCTGTACCTTGGCCGAGGTATCTGCTACTATTGCGAAGGTACTACCAAATAAGGACCCTGGGTTAGATAGAATTCCCGGGGACATGTACAGAAGCGAACAGACAGTGTGGTACCCATACCTTCAACTACTTTTTAATGCTATCCTTAATGGATTGTCGCCCCCCCACATGGGCTGAGGCAGAGATCATCCCAATTTACATAAAAGGGTCTCCAATTGACCCTGTAAATTACAGGCCTATTAGTCTCATCGATGTGTCCCAAAAAATATATGCCAGAGTTCTATTGGCGAGACTTCATGAATGGATGGAGGATCACGAAATCCTAACTCCCCTCCAAGCTGGGTTTAGAAGCAAAACATCGACTATAGACTAGTTGTTTAGATTACAACTGATACATTGGAAACATATAGTCCTTGAGGGTGGAAGTTTGTACCTCACTTTTGTGGATTTAAAATCTGCCTTTGATATGGTGAATCGCGATCAGCTGTGGGGCATCCTGTTAGATATGGGAGAACCACCGTATTTATGCCACTATCTTAGTCGTCTCAACGAGGGAACTTTTGCAAGGGTCAGGTTCAGCAAGAATGTCAAATAGACATCCCCTTTCCATGTAGAAAAGGGGGGAGGCAGGGCTGTGTGCTTGCACCAACCCTTTTCTCCCTCTTTCTTAATGGGCTGATTGAAGACCTTCTTGCTGTTAAAGATAGTGACCCTCCAAAACTGGCGAACCGCAAATTTCCTGCATTAATGTTTGCGGACGACACCCTGCTCCTCTCCAAATCACCAATGGGGATGCAGCGTGTCCTTGAGGAATTCAGTCAGTTTTGTAAGAAGAGGAATCTGGTGGTTAATATCACTAAGACAAAATATATGGTTTTAACGCAAATTCCATCAACTCTCCACACCCCTTAATGGATTGCAGCCCTTTAGATAGGGTTTCCGTCTTTGATTATTTAGGACTTACTTTTAACGATAAAATGGGGTAGGACTCACAAATTAACAAGGCTAACTTAAAATTGACACAGGCCATTGGAGGGATTCTAAAGCTTCACAAAGAGGTGTGCGACCTCATTTGGAAATACTATTTATACAGGCTCCCTTGAGCCGGTGGAGGTGACGACCTCGAGACAACGCACCTGCGCGCCTTAAGAGGTATCTGGACCTATGAATATTTTCCGGAGCCCACGCAGCAACCCCGTGCACACGCCTAATCCCTGCTGATGAGAGGTAATATCCTCGAAACACGTGTCCAGGGATGGCAAGCACATCAGTGAACACCCTCAAGACTGAAGACTCGGGTAGAAGCTCACCCGCTGATACCTACTACATCGACCATCATGCTCCGGGGTCACACGCTGATGGTACGAGCGGTGTGCGACCTCATTTGGAAATACTATTTATACAGGCTCCCTTGAGCCGGTGGAGGTGATGACCTCGAGACAACGCACCTGCGCACCTTAAGAGGTATCTGGACCTATGAATATTTTCGGCAGCCCACGCAGCAACCCCGTGCACACGCCTAATCCCTGCTGATGAGAGGTAATAACCTCGAAACACGTGTCCCGGGATGGAAAGCACATCAGTGAACACCCTCAAGACTGAAGACTCGGGTAGAAGCGCACCCGCTGATACCTACTACATCGACCATCATGCTCCGGGGTCACACGCTGAAGGGACGAGCGGTGTGCAACCTCATTTGGAAATACTATTTATACAGGCTCCCTTGAGCCGGTGGAGGTGACGACCTCGAGACAACGCACCTGCGCGCCTTAAGAGGTATCTGGACCTATGAATATTTTCGGCAGCCCACGCAGCAACCCCGTGCACACGCCTAATCCCTGCTGATGAGAGGTAATAACCTCGAAACACGTGTCCAGGGATGGCAAGCACATCAGTGAACACCCTCAAGACTGAAGACTCGGGTAGAAGCGCACCCGCTGATACCTACTACATCGACCATCATGCCCTGGGGTCACACGCTGATGGGACGAGCGGTATGCGACCTCATTTGGAAATACTATTTATACAGGCTCCCTTGAGCCGGTGGAGGTGACGACCTCGAGACAACGCACCTGCGCGCCTTAAGAGGTATCTGGACCTATGAATATTTTCGGCAGCCCACGCAGCAACCCAGTGCACACGCCTAATCCCTGCTGATGAGAGGTAATAACCTCAAAACACGTGTCCAGGGATGGCAAGCACATCAGTGAACACCCTCAAGACTGAAGACTCGGGTAGAAGTGCACCCGCTGATACCTACTACATCGACCATCATGCTCCGGGGTCGCACGCTGATGGGACGAGCGGTGTGCGACCTCATTTGGAAATACTATTTATACAGGCTCCCTTGAGCCGGTGGAGGTGATGACCTCGAGACAACGCACCTGCGCACCTTAAGAGGTATCTGGACCTACGAATATTTTCGGCAGCCCACGCAGCAACCCCGTGCACACGCCTAATCCCTGCTGATGAGAGGTAATAACCTCGAAACACGTGTCCAGGGATGGAAAGCACATCAGTGAACACCCTCAAGACTGAAGACTCGGGTAGAAGCACACCCGCTGATACCTACTACATCGACCATCATGCTCCGGGGTCACACGCTGAAGGGACGAGCGGTGTGCGACCTCATTTGGAAATACTATTTAAACAGGCTCCCTTGAGCCGGTGGAGGTGACGACCTCGAGACAACGCACCTGCGCGCCTTAAGAGGTATCTGGACCTATGAATATTTTCGGCAGCCCACGCAGCAACCCCGTGCACACGCCTAATCCCTGCTGATGAGAGGTAATAACCTCGAAACACGTGTCCAGGGATGGCAAGCACATCAGTGAACACCCTCAAGACTGAAGACTCGGGTAGAAGCGCACCCGCTGATACCTACTACATCGACCATCATGCTCCGGGGTCACACGCTGATGGGACAAGCGGTGTGCGACCTCATTTGGAAATACTATTTATGCAGGCTCCCTTGAGCCGGTGGAGGTGACGACCTCGAGACAACGCACCAGCGCGCCTTAAGAGGTATCTAGACCTATGAATATTTTCGGCAGCCCACGCAGCAACCCAGTGCACACGCCTAATGCCTGCAGATGAGAGGTAATAACCTCGAAACACGTGTCCAGGGATGGCAAGCACATCAGTGAACACCCTCAAGACTGAAGACTCGGGTAGAAGTGCACCCGCTGATACCTACTACATCGACCATCATGCTCCGGGGTCACACGCTGATGGGACGAGCGGTGTGCGACCTCATTTGGAAATACTATTTATACAGGCTCCCTTGAGCAGGTGGAGGTGACGACCTCGAGACAACGCACCTGCGCGCCTTAAGAGGTATCTGGACCTATGAATATTTTCGGCAGCCCACGCAGCAACCCAGTGCACACGCCTAATCCCTGCTGATGAGAGGTAATAACTTCGAAACACGAGTCCAGGTATGGCAAGCACATCAGTGAACACCCTCAAGACTGAAGACTCGGGTAGAAGCGCACCCGCTGATACCTACTATATCGACCATCATGCTCCGGGGTCACATGCTGATGGGACGAGCGGTGTGCGACCTCATCTGGAAATACTATTTATACAGGCACCCTTGAGCCGGTGGAGGTGACGACCTCGAGACAACGCAACTGCGCGCCTTAAGAGGTATCTAGACCTATGAATATTTTCGGCAGCCCACGCAGCAACCCCGTGCACACGCCTAATCCCTGCTGATGAGAGGTAATAACCTCGAAACACCTGTCCAGGGATGGTAAGCACATCAGTGAACACCCTCAAGACTGAAGACTCGGGTAGAAGCGCACCCGCAGATACCTACTACATCGACCATCATGCTCCGGGGTCACACGCTGATGGGACGAGCAGTGTGCGACCTCATTTGGAAATACTATTTATACAGGCTCCCTTGAGCTGGTGGAGGTGACGACCTTGAGACAACGCACCTGCGCGCCTTAAGAGGTATCTGGACCTATGAATATTTTCGGCAGCCCACGCAGCAACCCCGTGCACACGCCTAATCCCTGCTGATGAGAGGTAATAACCTCGAAACACGTGTCCAGGGATGGCAAGCACATCAGTGAACACCCTCAAGACTGAAGACTCGGGTAGAAGTGCACCCGCTGATACCTACTACATCGACCATCATGCTCCGGGGTCGCACGCTGATGGGACGAGCGGTGTGCGACCTCATTTGGAAATACTATTTATACAGGCTCCCTTGAGCAGGTGGAGGTGACAACCTCGAGACAACGCACCTGCGCGCCTTAAGAGGTATCTGGACCTATGAATATTTTCGGCAGCCCACGCAGCAACCCCGTGCACACGCCTAATCCCTGCTGATGAGAGGTAATATCCTCAAAACACGTGTCCAGGGATGGCAAGCACATCAGTGAACACCCTCAAGACTGAAGACTCGGGTAGAAGCTCACCCGCTGATACCTACTACATCGACCATCATGCTCCGGGGTCACACGCTGATGGGACGAGCGGTGTGTGACCTCATTTGGAAATACTATTTATACAGGCTCCCTTGAGCCGGTGGAGGTGATGACCTCGAGACAACGCACCTGCGCACCTTAAGAGGTATCTGGACCTACGAATATTTTCGGCAGCCCACGCAGCAACCCCGTGCACACGCCTAATCCCTGCTGATGAGAGGTAATAACCTCGAAACGCGTGTCCAGGGATGGAAAGCACATCAGTGAACACCCTCAAGACTGAAGACTCGGGTAGAAGCACACCCGCTGATACCTACTACATCGACCATCATGCTCCGGGGTCACACGCTGAAGGGACGAGCGGTGTGCGACCTCATTTGGAAATACTATTTAAACAGGCTCCCTTGAGCCGGTGGAGGTGACGACCTCGAGACAACGCACCTGCGCGCCTTAAGAGGTATCTGGACCTATGAATATTTTCGGCAGCCCACGCAGCAACCCCGTGCACACGCCTAATCCCTGCTGATGAGAGGTAATAACCTCGAAACACGTGTCCAGGGATGGCAAGCACATCAGTGAACACCCTCAAGACTGAAGACTCGGGTAGAAGCGCACCCGCTGATACCTACTACATCGACCATCATGCTCCGGGGTCACACGCTGATGGGACAAGCGGTGTGCGACCTCATTTGGAAATACTATTTATACAGGCTCCCTTGAGCCGGTGGAGGTGATGACCTCGAGACAACGCACCAGCGCGCCTTAAGAGGTATCAGGACCTATGAATATTTTCGGCAGCCCACGCAGCAACCCAGTGCACACGCCTAATCCCTGCTGATGAGAGGTAATAACCTCGAAACACGTGTCCAGGGATGGCAAGCACATCAGTGAACATCCTCAAGACTGAAGACTCGGGTAGAAGTGCACCCGCTGATACCTACTACATCGACCATCATGCTCCGGGGTCACACGCTGATGGGACGAGCGGTGTGCGACCTCATTTGGAAATACTATTTATACAGGCTCCCTTGAGCAGGTGGAGGTGACGACCTCGAGACAACGCACCTGCGCGCCTTAAGAGGTATCTGGACCTATGAATGTTTTCGGCAGCCCACGCAGCAACCCCGTGCACACGCCTAATCCCTGCTGATGAGAGGTAATAACTTCGAAACACGAGTCCAGGTATGGCAAGCACATCAGTGAACACCCTCAAGACTGAAGACTCGGGTAGAAGCGCACCCGCTGATACCTACTATATCGACCATCATGCTCCGGGGTCACATGCTGATGGGACGAGCGGTGTGCGACCTCATTTGGAAATACTATTTATACAGGCACCCTTGAGCCGGTGGAGGTGACGACCTCGAGACAACGCAACTGCGCGCCTTAAGAGGTATCTAGACCTATGAATATTTTCGGCAGCCCACGCAGCAACCCCGTGCACACGCCTAATCCCTGCTGATGAGAGGTAATAACCTCGAAACACCTGTCCAGGGATGGTAAGCACATCAGTGAACACCCTCAAGACTGAAGACTCGGGTAGAAGCGCACCCGCAGATACCTACTACATCGACCATCATGCTCCGGGGTCACACGCTGATGGGACGAGCGGTGTGCGACCTCATTTGGAAATACTATTTATACAGGCTCCCTTGAGCCGGTGGAGGTGACGACCTCGAGACAACGCACCTGCGCGCCTTAAGAGGTATCTGGACCTATGAATATTTTCGGCAGCCCACGCAGCAACCCCGTGCACACGCCTAATCCCTGCTGATGAGAGGTAATAACCTCGAAACACGTGTCCAGGGATGGCAAGCACATCAGTGAACACCCTCAAGACTGAAGACTCGGGTAGAAGTGCACCCGCTGATACCTACTACATCGACCATCATGCTCCGGGGTCGCACGCTGATGGGACGAGCGGTGTGCGACCTCATTCGGAAATACTATTTATACAGGCTCCCTTGAGCAGGTGGAGGTGACAACCTCGAGACAACGCACCTGCGCGCCTTAAGAGGTATCTGGACCTATGAATATTTTCGGCAGCCCACGCAGCAACCCCGTGCACACGCCTAATCCCTGCTGATGAGAGGTAATATCCTCAAAACACGTGTCCAGGGATGGCAAGCACATCAGTGAACACCCTCAAGACTGAAGACTCGGGTAGAAGCTCACCCGCTGATACCTACTACATCGACCATCATGCTCCGGGGTCACACGCTGATGGGAGGAGCGGTGTGTGACCTCATTTGGAAATACTATTTATACAGGCTCCCTTGAGCCGGTGGAGGTGATGACCTCGAGACAACGCACCTGCGCACCTTAAGAGGTATCTGGACCTACGAATATTTTCGGCAGCCCACGCAGCAACCCCGTGCACACGCCTAATCCCTGCTGATGAGAGTTAATAACCTCGAAACACGTGTCCAGGGATGGAAAGCACATCAGTGAACACCCTCAAGACTGAAGACTCGGGTAGAAGCGCACCCGCTGATACCTACTACATCGACCATCATGCTCCGGGGTCACACGCTGAAGGGACGAGCGGTGTGCGACCTCATTTGGAAATACTATTTAAACAGGCTCCCTTGAGCCGGTGGAGGTGACGACCTCGAGACAACGCACCTGCGCGCCTTAAGAGGTATCTGGACCTATGAATATTTTCGGCAGCCCACGCAGCAACCCCGTGCACACGCCTAATCCCTGCTGATGAGAGGTAATAACCTCGAAACACGTGTGCAGGGATGGCAAGCACATCAGTGAACACCCTCAAGACTGAAGACTCGGGTAGAAGCGCACCCGCTGATACCTACTACATCGACCATCATGCTCCGGGGTCACACGCTGATGGGACAAGCGGTGTGCGACCTCATTTGGAAATACTATTTATACAGGCTCCCTTGAGCCGGTGGAGATGACGACCTCGAGACAACGCACCAGCGCGCCTTAAGAGGTATCTGGACCCATGAATATTTTCGGCAGCCCACGCAGCAACTCAGTGCACACGCCTAATCCCTGCTGATGAGAGGTAATAACCTCGAAACACGTTTCCAGGGATGGCAAGCACATCAGTGAACACCCTCAAGACTGAAGACTCGGGTAGAAGTGCACCCGCTGATACCTACTACATCGACCATCATGCTCCGGGGTCACACGCTGATGGGACGAGCGGTGTGCGACCTCATTTGGAAATACTATTTATACAGGCTCCCTTGAGCAGGTGGAGGTGACGACCTCGAGACAACGCACCTGCGCGCCTTAAGAGGTATCTGGACCTATGAATATTTTCGGCAGCCCACGCAGCAACCCCGTGCACACGCCTAGTCCCTGCTGATGAGAGGTAATAACTTCGAAACACGAGTCCAGGTATGGCAAGCACATCAGTGAACACCCTCAAGACTGAAGACTCGGGTAGAAGCGCACCCGCTGATACCTACTATATCGACCATCATGCTCCGGGGTCACATGCTGATGGGACGAGCGGTGTGCGACCTCATTTGGAAATACTATTTATACAGGCACCCTTGAGCCGGTGGAGGTGACGACCTCGAGACAACGCAACTGCGCGCCTTAAGAGGTATCTAGACCTATGAATATTTTCGGCAGCCCACGCAGCAACCCCGTGCACACGCCTAATCCCTGCTGATGAGAGGTAATAACCTCGAAACACCTGTCCAGGGATGGTAAGCACATCAGTGAACACCCTCAAGACTGAAGACTCGGGTAGAAGCGCACCCGCTGATACCTACTACATCGACCATCATGCTCCGGGGTCACACGCTGATGGGACGAGCGGTGTGTGACCTCATTTGGAAATACTATTTATACAGGCTCCCTTGAGCCGGTGGAGGTGACGACCTCGAGACAACACACCTGCGCGCCTTAAGAGGTATCTGGACCTATGAATATTTTCGGCAGCCCACGCAGCAACCCCGTGCACACGCCTAATCCCTGCTGATGAGAGGTAATAACCTCAAAACACGTGTCCAGGGATGGCAAGCACATCAGTGAACACCCTCAAGACTGAAGACTCGGGTAGAAACGCACCCGCTGATACCTACTACATCGACCATCATGCTCCGGGGTCACACGCTGATGGGACGAGCGGTGTGCGACCTCATTTGGAAATACTATTTATACAGGCTCCCTCGAGCCGGTGGAGGTGACGACCTCGAGACAACGCACCTGCGCGCCTTAAGAGGTATCTGGACCTATGAATATTTTCCGCAGCCCACGCAGCAACCCCGTGCACACGCCTAATCCCTGCTGATGAGAGGTAATAACCTCGAAACACGTTGTGGTATTGGGTTCTATCAGGTCTACATACTTGCAGAAACACTCGGATACCATAAAACAGAAGTTGACACGGAAACTGAAAATGCAAAGAGACAAGTTTATTAGGACCCCATGGGGTGGTGGTACATTCCTACAGCACCCTTCGGCAATGCAAGAAGTATCACACCGAACATCGGTGCGCACCCTCTTTTATACAGTTCAACAGCAATAAAAAGGTAGATGGTATACATTAGAACAGTTTTAGGTACATATAAGGGCATTGTTGGAACACAGCCAACATGTGGGAGGGGTTTAATACCACTGATCAGTTGGGAGAACCATTCCTAAGGAGTGACCACTCTCTAGTCCAAAGATCAGATGTACGCATGCGCAAGACTGACCATTGCTAAAAATAGCCTGTTGCTGGGCAGGGTAAAGGTTCATTGGCATGAAGGAAGGACGAAAGGGCACGCTGACCACGAGGCCGCATGTTCATACAAAATGGAAGCCACCAAATATGAAATGGCCCCTGCACGTTTAGTCAAGTTAACAGAAATCTTCGTGTAGCTGAGCTTAACGCTAACTCAGGTACTGCCAAATTACGACCCTTTTAGCGTTTAGCTGAAGCTACCTCATAATGGAAGTAATCCGAATGTTCATCATTAATATCGATCAGCATAATTTGCTTGACTTCAGCATTACTCATCTGTACGTTTTTAGCAATAGCTCGTTTGGATGGGATACAGGCTGTAATACATACAGTACATAAAGTAGGACCACATTGAATACATAGGCAACAGAGGAAAAATATCCCAATAATCACACATAGAACAGTTAGCAGTTTCCAACCCCAGGTACTAAGCAGAGCCCAAAACCAGCTAGAAAAAGTCCAAGTACCATTGTCAGTGTGAATTTCAGAGGCAATTTTGTTTAACCTAGAGATAGCATCATACACAGATGGTGAATTATCTGGCACATAAACACAACAATTACTTCCGATGATGCGGCATGCACCCCCACGATCAGCTAACACTACGTCCAGAACCATCCGGTTCTGAAGCGTAACGATTCTTGTAATCTGAAGCTCTTCAGTTATAAATATATTCCCTAAAGCGGAAGCAGTTTCATTAGCAACTGCTTCCACAACACGTGTTAACCGTCTAATTTTCCTGCTGTTTAGGGCAGCACCTACAAAAGAGAACAACCCTAAATTAAAATCCACATATTGTTGTAGTGAGGTGTCGGTTTGGTCGACATCATCAATACCCAATGTTCTCTTAACTCTATTCAATATAAAATCATGATGCAATACAAAATCATTATGGTACATAGGTGGGGCAATAAACACAGGGGGTAATACAAAAGATATATAACATGTACCTAACCATCCAAGAGGAAGACGATGATGACCTTTATTACCGCAAATAAAGTAGGTGTTTCGTGAGGCCACAAATAAAACACCATTGGGTGTATCAAAGTCAAGAGTAACATTGCATTCACTTCTCCCCACCGGAATTGTTCCCTTATTCCTAATACAAAGGTCTGCTTTTGTATCAATAACTGTAATTACATGTAAACTCGTCATATTTGTAAGTCTCTGATTGGTGAAGATACGAGGCGTAGATACATTGTCCGGTCGATATTCTTCCCACTCGAATTTAGTTCCTTCTGCTTGTGGATAGCCATCTCGATCGTTATAGCAAACCTTGTTCAATCGAAAAAGTAGTCCACCTTTTGTTGGCCATCTTAATGTAAAGAGAAGTGTGTACCACGCATTACATGAACCATTGTGGGAAAATGGAAGAGGAATAAGAGGTGTTCCTCCTTTCTTCTGATGTCCCGGTAACATCCCACAAACCCAACAATTGGATGTATTTGTCATATTGTGTGTGTGATGTAGAATTTGAATGAAACTGTTATTCAAGTAAGTTTGTCTATGTCTCTCCTCATGATAGGGCAAGGTAAAATGGAAATGTTCAGATGGAATTGGAGTGGTAGGAGTGGTAGGCAGTAAATAGTCCCGTGCAGGAAACAGTCTTTCTATAGTCCAAGCTATTACTGCTATTACCACCATAGTCGTAGCAAAAAGAACTGCACTCAAAGTTTTTCTATTTCTCAATGTCATAGGTGCCATAGTACAAAGAACGAAAGTTTCAAAAACCAAACTAAAAATACGAATGTGGTGCTGAGAACTGAGGCTGCCGCTGGTGTCTTCTCCGAGATTCAAGACGGGTGTCGCTACACTGGACAGAACTGATCCTCCCCCCTTGATATTCCCGGCTTCCGTTTTCACAAACCTCGGAACGGTTACCAACCAGTCACAAAAATACAAAAATGTATTATTTCCTTGGCCGTAGATTGTACTTCACTCCACCAGAAATAGCGTGGTCCGGGAAGGCTCCCTCCGACTTGTTGGGCATAACAGCTGGGCTTTTCTCCGCATTCAAGATGTCTCTGTAATCGGACAGCACTTCAGGGTTCACCAGATCCGGAGAGACACATCGGCAGTGCGTTGAATGTATCCACCGCTTCTTATTCGTGACTCGCACAGCCGTTCGCGTTGCCAGCAGCACTTGTTCAGGGCCACGCCATCTCGGCTCCAAACTGCTGGATCTCTCAAACACCCGGATCATGACATGGTCGCCAGGACGAAGATTGTGAGCCTCTCCAATGGAATTGTCGGGGAGCGCTTCTCGAACCTGTTGATGAATAGAAAGTAAATAATTTGTTAATCGTGCCAAATAATCGTTCATCATTATACAAGGCACATCATGTATCAAACGAGGCTTTGGAACTCCCCAGATATTCATGGGCCTTCCAAACACCACCTCATAGGGTGTGAGGCCAGTTCGAGAGTGTGGCACTGATCTAATAGACAATAATGCCAATGGCAAAGCATCCGGCCATTTCAAAGACGTGGATGCCACGATCTTTGCTAGCTTCAGCTTCTGAGTCGCATTATAACTTTCTACTAGACCTGCTGACTGCAGGTGGAATACAGCGTGGAATTTTTGTCTGATTCCCAATCCTTTCAGGACATGCTCCACTATCTTCCCAACAAAATGAGGACCATTATCATTCCACAAGAATTTACAAACACCATAACGTGGGAAGTACTCTTTTAGTAATACCTTAGCTGTTGTTAATGCTGTATTGTGCTTTGTGGGGTAGGCTCCAACCCATTTACTAAAAGCACACACCACCACTAGGACATACTTGAGGTTATTACAGCGCTCCAGTTGGATATAGTCCATTTGCAGTACTTCGAATGGTGCAGTAGGTGGAACAAAGCCACCTTTAGGAGTAGAGGTCCCTTTAGCAGGATTGTACTGTAGGCATATCAGACAGGTCTGCACTACTCTCCTAGCCATGCTGGCAATCTCAGGATGCTCCCAAACTCGTGTAAGCAATTTCGTAATTGCAAGAGCTCCAATATGTGCCAGCCCATGCGTCATTTGAACCATTGCTTGCAAGTAAGCAGCAGGCAATTTCCATTTCTCCATGTCTTTGCTTCTCCAACAACCCTCATCATCCAATACTCCCTCTGTTGCCCATGATGCAAGTTCTACTTTAGATGCTGACTTTTGTATGTCTAGAATTTCTTCTCTAGCATCATGCCATCGCTCGGCTTGCGATCTCACCACATACATAGGGGAGTCATTTTGCAACATAGCAGTCTCTCTCGCTATGCGGTCTGCAAAAGCATTTCTTTGCCCTATTTTGTCTGTCACTTTCTTATGTGCACTACATTTTATTATCGCCACCTTCTTTGGACATAATAGTGCATTCAGGAGGTCGCATACCAACTCTCCGTACATGATGTGTGTTCCGTGTGAGGTCATAAACCCTCGTTCCCTCCAGAGTAGGCCAAAATCGTGCGCTACTCCAAAGGCGTAACGACTATCAGTATAGATATTCACACATAGACCAGCGCTTAATTCACATGCTTTCGTTAAGGCTATCAATTCAGCCGCTTGAGCAGATTTTTGTGGTATTCGTGCTGTTTCTACCACTGTCTTAAGTGTCGTGATCGCATAGGCTGCGGAAGCCGTACCATCTGGCAATCTCACACACGATCCATCAACCCACAGTACCCCATCTACATCAGGAAGTGGCGTGTCCTGTAAATCGACACGACCCTTTGTTTGTTCGTCAGTCAGAAAAACACAATCATGTTGTTCTTCCTCCTGGGTCTCAGTAACAGGATATGGCAATAAAGTAGCGGGATTCAAAGTGGCGCACCTCTTCAATGTAATGTGTGGCGCCAACAGTGTTAATTCGTATCCCGTTAAACGGGCACTGGTTAGATGTTGCATTTTCGTTTGGTTCAGCAAAGCATCTACTGCATGGGGAACTAACACCAACAATTTGTGTGACAAAACTATTCTCTCACTCTGCCGTATAGCTACTGCTGTTGCTGCAACTGCTCGAAGGCATCCAGGCAGTCCTCGAGCCACAGGATCGAGTACTGCTGAAAAGTATGCGCAAGGCCTCTGTTTATCTCCGTGTAACTGTACCAAAACTGACAATGCGGACCCATCCTTCTCATGTACATACAGTGTAAAGAGCTTTGTATAATCTGGTGTACCTAACACTGGCGCAGAACAAAGAGCTTGTCTCAGTTGTTCAAAAGCATTTTGACATTCGTCCGTCCATTCGAGGGGGAGTGGTGCAGTTTTGGACAGCAACGCTAACAAAGGTTCTACAATGCACGAAAATCCTAGTATCCATTGCCTACAGAAGGACGTCAAACCTATGAAAGCACGAACATCCTTCTGCGTGCAAGGGACTGGTGTATCTAAGATTGCTTGAGTTCGGTCTGATGTTAATGCACGTCCCTCCTTAGACAAAAGATGACCAATATATGTCACCTTTGGTCTACAATATTGTAGCTTCTTCCGCGAAACCTTGTGATTGTGTTCCGCAAGGAAAGAAAGCAGGGAGAGTGTACTCTCCTCGCATTGCTCCTGTGTGTCTGCTGCAAGCAAAATGTCATCAACATATTGGATTAGTGCCACCCCAGACTGCAAATCAAATGAATCAAGTTGTCTTTTCAAAGCCTGACTGTAAATGCTAGGACTTTCTGTGTAACCTTGAGGAACTCGACAAAATCTATAAGACTTATTATTTAATGTAAAGCCAAACAAATATCGGCTATCAGGATGAATAGGGATTGAAAAGAAAGCGTTTTTCAAATCAATCACTGTAAATGTAGTAGCCGTGGGTGGAACCAAAGTAAGTAAGGTGGTAATGTCAGATACTACTGGATACTGCGGTACAACTATCTTATTAATTTCCCTCAAGTCAATAATAAAACGATAGAGCTTAGTATCTGTGTCTTTCTTTAGATCGGAAGAATTGGACTGTTACAAACATTATAGGGAACTTCCTCCACCACCCCTGCCGTTATCAAGTCATTCACAATATGTATCAAAGCTATTTCGCCTTCTCTAGAGATCTTGTACTGAGGAATACGAGGTAAAACCGCTCCCTCCTTCACAGTAATGCGCACAAGAGGAATAATCATTTGACCCACATCAGTATCGGAAGTAGCCCATAACGTACTTGGAAGGGAAGCTAATGCGTCGGCCTCTTGCATGAGGCACGATCTCTCAATTTCTGGGTAGTTTTCATTCAAAATGACCCGCACCCCTTCAGGGGCACAGCGTATTGTTGCACGAAAATGCTTTAGCATATCAAGTCCCATAATATTATCTGGTGTATTTGGAGATAATAAAAACGGACATGGGGCAGTGAATTTATCAACATGAAATGTAAGGGGTTGAGACAATGGGTTTAGTGAAGGTGTTCCATCGAACCCTATTGCTGTAATCGTTTCGCCAGACAGGGCAGCCCTTGGAACCAAGTGTTTAGACAGAGCACTACGAGTAGCTCCTGTGTCGACCAGAAACTGATCAGTAGAACCCAAAACATGTGCTGATATATATGGACCCCTTTGATCGACTGGTACTTCAACCGATTCCACACCCCATCCTACGCAATCCTGTGCATATCTATTATCCTGTGACTCAGTATTTTCTCCTCCAGCTATCTGGTATTGATTCCGCCGATCAAAAGTATTATGTTCAACCTGACCACGACCCCTCTCTTCAAACCTACCACGATCATTCGTTCCACCTCTTGATCCTGAATAACTATTCCGTGACCTTCCACTTCCTCGACCCCTCTGACTACGCTGTTCACGAAGTACCGGACAATCTGCGAGCCAATGTCCAAACTGCTTACAGTATGCACACTGATCCTCAGAAATGTCGGAACGAGGGGGAGACGTAACGTACGATCCTCGTCTACCCCTATCGTTCCCTCTCGATTGCGTAGCACAAACCTGTGCCAACATCACTTTCGTCTTTAAGTCCTTTGCTTTCTTATCACTACTTTCTTTAGCCTCTAGTTCCTGACGTTCATAATATTGAGCCATAGTTAATAAGGAGGCAGGCGTTGCCGTGGTCCATAAACTTTCACTAGCCTTTAATCGCTTTGCAATCTCCGGTAGGAGATTAGCCACATACTTATCTACGAATAAGTGCCTGCCCGTGTCCTCTGTTAATGATTGACCACTGTAATCATGGAATGCTTCCTCAAAACGTGAAAAGAAATCAGAAACCGATTTGTCTGACTTCTGCTTACAAGACGCTAACACTGTCCAATCTATTTTCTTAGGGGGGACAAGGGTTTTTAATTTATTCAAGATAGTTGTTGGTTATTCTAAAATCAACTGACACGGTTTACATACAGGTTCCCTATCTGAATCAGCTCTCACTATGTCCTTCCAATCTGCACCTAATATCGTTCGGTCGTCAAACTTACGAATCACCCTCCACATATCAGGAGGCAATATCAGCCCAAAGAAAAGATCGATATCAACTAATGTCATAATACACGAAGAAATAGCACCCTCCACACCTTCATAGAAAGCTGCTGGATTTTTACAGGGGTCAGGCAAAGCATTCTTAAGTGCCATAACATCTGCTCTGTTCCATGGCGTATAAACCCAAATATATATAAAATAGCCCCTTGAATCTTTAGACGTCTTATCCTCATCCGTACCATCCCCTTTAGGAGGGACATACAAAGGTGCAGCTTCCCGCATAGGCAAAACATTAATCGCAACACTCTTATCTGATCCATAGATAGGGCACACTCGGGAATTTTCCGTCGATCCAGACGCTGATTGCTCTGATGCCTTGTTCGCCGCTCGCAATCGTGTCGCCTCATCTCGTAACTGAACCAACCGCCGGAAGAATTCATCCGCATCTGAAAGAGCAAAAATACCTTTACGAAAATTCTCACGACCTAGGACCCCATGGGGTGGTGGTACATTCCTACAGCACCCTTCGGCAATGCAAGAAGTATCACTGTTAAGTTTACGAGCAATCGAACGTAATTCCGTCATACGCTTAGTATGTAACCTGGTACGCTGTTTATCCTGGCTATCCCCGTCCGAGTCCTCATCCGGAGCCGTCGGCTGAACATACGGAGGCGGGCAACGATCTAACAATGAAAAATCATCTAATTCATTGGTAAAAACAGGATAAAGAGGACGTCTAATAGGAAACTGACCATTAACCTGCAAGTTACGTTCTCGATTCTCTTTCTCTTTCTGTTCCTGCGATTCCTTCTCCTGTAGCTGTAAAGCTTTATCCCGAGCAGCCTTTCGCTGCTCTTTGTCCGCCAAGGCTTCCGCACGCTTCATTCGTTCACGCACCGCTTTCTCCCACATACGCACACAATCAAACATATCCTGTCTAGACCTGCGCTGTAAGAAACACTGTTCTACATACTGGACTTTTCGCAAGTCGAATGACCCATGTAGTGGCCATTGCAATTCACAATCAGGTTTAGTGTATTTGTGCCATAACGTGCTATACATTATGGGAGGAAGGCCAAATTTAATGTACATTTCGCGATTAGGAGTCCCCTCTGGGGGAGCCGGCTGAGATTCATTTAATCGATAAGTGGTACTATTTCCAAAGCAGCACATTCCTCGGAGTGTGCTGAGGACAGGCATGTTTAAAATATCACGGAAAAAACGCGATATTACATAAAAATGGCACTTAAGGGTACTTATGCACGATGTGCCGTTCAAACAAATTCAAAAGCAGAGAAATATCCCTACATGCCTGCCTATGTGAGGTGCACTCCACATATAATTCAAATCATAGGTCAAAACGTTAGCTAACTCATACAAATTCAAATTCAAATTCAAAAAGCCACAGTAAGTGTCAATAGACTACCTTACCAAACATAAGCTTACCAAATATCTTCAAAAGTGTCCAGATTCCAACTGCCAAGTTCCGTAGCCGAATCAGCCAAAACAGGCACTACACGACAAGCCAAACGATCAGAATCTCAGTCGAGGACCGGCGCCACCTGGAAGGTCAGATCAGAAAGATAGGAAAAAACACCGTGGGTGCCAAGACTCGGGTCACTCAGTGGCAGCGTACGCGTCCATAGCGAGTTTCCAATCCTTCGTCGTGACCTCTCCTTCGGGCATCCGAGTCGCCGATGAGTCCCTTCGTGGTCGCCAATTGTGGTATTGGGTTCTATCAGGTCTACATACTTGCAGAAACACTCGGATACCATAAAAAAGAAGTTGGCACGGAAACTGAAAATGCAAAGAGACAAGTTTATTAGGACCCCATGGGGTGGTGGTACATTCCTACAGCACCCTTCGGCAATGCAAGAAGTATCACACCGAACATCGGTGCGCACCCTCTTTTATACAGTTCAACAGCAATAAAAAGGTAGGTGGTATACATTAGAACAGTTTTAGGTACATATAAGGGCATTGTTGGAACACAGCCAACATGTGGGAGGGGTTTAATACCACTGATCAGTTGGGAGGATTATTCCTAAGGAGTGACCACTCTCTAGTCCAAAGATCAGATGTACGCATGCGCAAGACTGACCATTGCTAAAAATAGCCTGTTGCTGGGCAGGGTAAAGGTTCATTGGCATGAAGGAAGGACGAAAGGGCACGCTGACCACGAGGCCGCATGTTCATACAAAATGGAAGCCACCAAATATGAAATGGCCCCCGCACGTTTAGTCAAGTTAACAGAAATCGTCGTGTAGCTGAGCTTAACACTAACTCAGGTACTGCCAAATTACGACAACGTGTCCAGGAATGGCAAGCACATCAGTGAACACCCTCAAGACTGAAGACTCGGGTAGAAGCGCACCCGCTGATACCTACTACATCGACCATCATGCTCCGGGGTCACACGCTGATGGGACGAGCGGTGTGCGACCTCATTTGGAAATACTTTTTATACAGGCTCCCTTGAGCCGGTGGAGGTGACGACCTCGAGACAACGCACCTGCGCGCCTTAAGAGGTATCTGGACCTATGAATATTTTCGGCAGCACACACAGCAACCCCGTGCACACGCCTAATCCCTGCTGATGAGAGGTAATAACCTCGAAACACGTGTCCAGGGATGGCAAGCACATCAGTGAACACCCTCAAGACTGAAGACTCGGGTAGAAGCGCACCCGCTGATACCTACTACATCGACCATCATGCTCCGGGGTCACATGTTGATGGGACAAGCGGTGTGCGGCCTCATTTCTAAATACTATTTATACAGGCTCCCTTGAGCCGGTGGAGTTGACGACCTCGAGACAACGCACCTGCGCGCCTTAAGAGGTATCTGGATCTGAGAATATTTTCGGCAGCCCACGCAGCAACCCCATGCACACGCCTAATCCCTGCTGATGAGAGGTAATAACCTCAAAACACGTGTCCAGGGATGGCAAGCACATCAGTGAACACCCTCAAGACTGAAGACTCCGGTAGAAGCACACCCGCTGATACCTACTACATCGACCATCATGCTCCGGGGTCACACGCTGATGGGACGAGCGGTGTGCGACCTCATTTGGAAATTCACAAAACCTCAGCTCTAAAGGTAATAAGTCCGCCATTAGAAATTTTGAAAATACAAGCGAGGGGATCTACCATATATGGGGCAGAACTGTGGGGGCACTGCACAGTGAATGTCCTCCCAGTAACTGAAAATAGTTTTATGAGACAGATTCTAAGTCTGCCCAAAAATACACCCCTTGTACCGCTTAGAATGGATCTGGGTATTTGCCCCATAGCGGATCTAATATCGTCGCGTCCACTGATGTATTGGCGATGTCTTTGGAGCACCCCAGAACTAGCCCATTATAGAGATAAACTAAAAGCGGTACTGTCTACATTGGGGGTGGGCAGAATCCCCTGGCTGGTTTTTATGAGGTACACATTCAGAGCAATGGGCAGGGAAGATCTATGGACCACACCTGAAATATCATGTCCGGAAGTTTAAAAAAAGTCCTTAGCGTGCTCTGTGAAGGAATATAAACTGATACGTATTATACAGACGGCTGACCCTTCTAGCCTAACTTACGGGTATCTTGATTTTCAGTGCCAATATAAGTTTGAACAGGTGATAGACACCATACAACCAGTTTGAGTAAAAAAGCTGTATCTTCAATTTAGATATGGGACCCTCCCACTTAACGCCCGAACAAATAGGTGGGCAGGCGGTGTAGACCGCCTTTGTCCTGGGTGTTTAGTGGAGGAAGAAACCGTGATCCACGTGGTTTTCTTCTGTCCGGCATATAAGAGCCCCCGATCTAAGTGGGTGATGCAACTTTGCAGAAACCTGGGCATTAGAAACTATATAGAAATTTATAGGATTTTAAAAACAAACACTGACCCGGTTTTTGCTGTTGTGATCTCAACATTTTTGTTTGCAATGTGGTCCAAGCGTAGGTATCTCCTCAACAGCTTCAATGCGAGGTCATAACATCTGTAGATTGCCTACCCTTGTGTTAGAACCACGTGAGATTCATGGTAGATGTCTAGGCACTTGTTGATCTAAAGGATTGTAATTTATTACATGACTGCTAGTTGATGACGTGCAATAGTATCCTTTTTATAGGATTTTTTAATTGATTTTAATATTCGGATATTAATTCATTTTTTTAAGGTATTTATACATTTCCCCTACTGATGAACATTTACTGGCCAAAACTCCCTAAAAGTGAGGCCATATTTGTTTGTGCACTATGTATTCTTGCATCTGTGAATGGACGACTCTTCTTATTTTCTCTGTTAAAAGGTTGTTAAAACTGTAATGTTCTGTTTTTATGTACTTTTATAGCTGTAATAGCCGAAATAAAGTTTAATGAATGAATTGTTGTGTTTCACGAAGGTGACTAGCACAGAGTACTTACCTCCCTACTGTCTTGGCGCTTGGACGTTGGGCTACCTGATCCCCCCTCCCGCCACCGCAGGTACATCACTCGCGGCCGCCGAGTGGAGGTGGGGACTTCACTTCCCAGACTCCTCAGCGGCGGAAGCCGCCAACGTCATTTCCGCACCCGGAGGCGCATTTAACCGGAGGACAGGCCCCGCGACGCGGGATCGCACGCGGGTCGCGCCGGGCTAAGCCCGGGCAAAGGGCGGGCCGTCTGTGGCCGCCCGAGGCCAGACGAGGCTGGGCTGGGCCCCTTCTCTGACATTTTAGATATTATGGTTAGTAGTTGTTCCTATTCTATACACGGCGAGTTTCAGAGCCCAAGTTGAAAAAAAAGTATCTGTATATTGTGTATATTGGGTCGCATAACTGCCTGATTAGGTGGAGTCAAAGACTGTAAACTAAAATTGATGCTAGATGATAGAGTGCTACACTTTTAATTTTTGACTTCATGTTGTAATCACTCTATCTAGGCCCTTTAAGTGCTTCCCAGATAACTAATAGCTCACTAAATTGTATGATAAAAATTTTCATTGAGCACACTTGTGTATTCTAAATCTTGTAAGGTGTGTAGCGTGACTCGGGGGTCATGACTTCCAAGTGTAATGGTGTAGGGCTAAAATCAGGGGTTGGGGGAAGCTTTGCTGGTACCATGGACGCCTTTCGGGTTAGAGCAGGGAATATGCTCCAGCAGGAAATAGTGTTAGCTTAGAAAAGGTTCTCATTAGGAGTCTATGCTGCCCAAAAATGATCTTCCATGGGCAACATCCAACTTTTCCAAGTCTCCAGAGATTACGGCCCAACCTTTAACTAATGCAGATATTTTTGATCATTCACAGGGGGCCACGGGAGACATAGCCTTAAATCCAATAATCGAAGTGAGCGCTCGGCATAATCAATCATTCGTTGAATGTATCACTGATGTGGTAAATACTGTTCCTGTGGTTGTTCAACATATGAGCGTAACACCCCCAAATCATCCTATTGTGTCCAGTCGCCCTGATGAGATTTCCTTTGAAACTAATACACATGCAATCTCTAAAGTAAAGGAAGGTTTTGACACTCGATCCACCAAGCCAAAAATGCCAGCCAGTGAAAGTATTGGAGCAAACGGCGGGCGGGTCGAGCCATTGGCAAAACGCACAAGGGGCGACCCAGCAACGCGGTCACAAAACAAGATCAAAGGGAAAAGTGAAGCTCCCAAAGTAAAAAAGACAAGTATCTTTGATGCCAGGGATGAACGCGATGAAGCTGCTACCTCTACTGTTAGTGACACTGGTGACCCATGGGGCTCTCAGGCTTTCTGGGTGCGCATGGAGTCTCTGATATCATCTTCTCTCGCCCCTTTTTGTTCTAAGATAGAGGTCTTGGAGAATAAGATTAGTAGCTTGGCCAAAGAGTTTAAAGAAGGAAATATCGTACATCAAGCAAATGCGAGGGGAGTAGGTATACCCTCTACTGTTATAGGGAATTTAGAGTCAGGTGGGATTTTGGGCACGCAGGATAATTTAACGTCCCCAAACCCTCTGATCACTGGGAATGCTAGGAAAGTTGCCCCAAAACCACTAGTGTCAGATGGGAGTGTCCCTTCTAATAGCCAGACATGAGCAGTTAGCCAATCACAGCAGAATCAAGCCCAAAAAAGTAATTTTCAGCATGCAGGGGTGAACCAAGTGCAAGATGTGAATAACCCAACTGGAATAAAAAACGTGCCCAAAATAGGCCAAGCATGTGGACCTGATAACCAAATCCACGGATGTGGGCTGAAACCAGCTAAAGACGTCATAGATTTAACCCCAGCAGCAAGCCCCCTGGTGGTAGTTTTGGCTGGCGTTCCCCCATTGAGGGCAGACGAAACTGAGATATGGGCCGAGCTAAAAAATAAAACGGTGGATTGGCTTATTAGGCACAAAGGCTTCAAACCCTTTCTTTCAAACCATATATTGATGGTTCGCAGAGTGGCTTGGCTTGGGAACTCGCCTAAAAAAATAAGGGGCGACTGTGTTATCATTAATTTTGATAGGTGTGATTTTGTTGGGAAACATCCTTTACAACGCAACTTTTACCAGGCAGTGCTTTGACATCGCAACTTTTACAACGCAAACCATTACAACGCATTGCGCTGGGGGGCGCTCTAGGATAGGGAATAGATTTAATTTACTATCCAACACCTTCCCTACTATCCACGGGGACTGGAGTTGGAATAATAAATTAAACTATTCACTATCCAGCACCCCAAAGCGCTCTGCGTTGTAATGGTATGCGTTGTAAAAACTGCGATGTAAAAGCATGCGATGTAAAAGCATGCGTTGTAATGTCATACATCCGATTCTGTTCTAAGGGTTTCACAAGCACAGTTCTATTCTTTTATTACTACACAAGCAGCCCATCCCGACCTTGTCCGGGAGCATTCAGGCTTTCCCTACCCCTGCCTCCCCCGACATTGCCCAGCAGCCGTGCCCCCGCCCACCCTGTCCCCCGCCTGCCCCGACCCCCGCCTGCCCCGACATTGCCTTTCCTCAGCCGATCTGTTTTCCCGCCTCGCCCCACCCCCGCCTTTCCTGAGTCAATGGAGGTCGGACAAAATGTTCCACCCGTCATCCTGTTAGTCCCCGTCCCCCGCCTGCCCGACCCCCGCCTGCCCCGTCATTGCCTTTCCTCAGCCGATCTGTTTTCCCGCATGGCCCGACCCCCACCTGTCCTGAGTCAATGGAGGTCGGACAGTACTACGTGCAAAATGTTCCACCCGTCACCTTGTTAGTCCCCGTCCCATGCCTGCCCCGACCCCCGCCTGCCCGACTTTGCCTTTCCTCTGCCGATCTGTCCTGTTGTAACTTGCCGTCCCCCGCCTGACACGACACCCGCCTGCCCCGACATTGTCCCCGGAGCCTTGCCTCAGCTGCCGCTCCTCAGTTCACCGCTCCTCGCCGCTCTGCTCCTCACCTCCTGTCCGCCGCCGCTCCTCCCCTGCGCCATGTCTGCCTCTCCTCTGCTCGCACCACCGCTGGCCTGTCCGCTGCTCCTCACGTCACCGCTCCTCCCCCGCGCCATGTCCGCCGCTCCTCGGATGCCCCTCCTCCCCGTCCTCCTGACATGAGCACGCACATCGCGGCCAGCGCTACTTTGGAGGGACTACTTTTTTTTTCATATAAATTTTGTAAATAACGTTTATTTTTCATATTTATATAGCCTATAACCATCTACACACCCTAACGATTTCAACGGTGTATCGGGTGTGTAAATTGGCACCGTGGTTCCCGAGTTTACCCACCTCAAAGCCTGAAAGTTCTTACTTTATTATAGTAGTATAGATGTATTGCTGCCCTCCCTTTGGGCTATTTTTATAAACCACAAGTAAGATTAGAAGGGGGGATTAATTTACAAACTCCGGTCTCAAACAGATATGAGGTCTTATCTGGTTTAGACGATCAAGGCTGACTGCAGGACAGGCATGAGCCTGAAATGCTACAGCCAGTTACTAGACAAATGGTAGAGGGGAGTTTGACGTCTATTATAGCTGACTTCGAGGTAGAACCCACTAACGAGCCGGCCCAACCTAACTTAGTGAGTACAATGACCATGGGGGAAAACATAATAGGTCAGGGCGCAACCACGAATAAGGTAGAGATTCTCTCATGGAACATCGCTGGGTTGCGGTCCAAAAGAGGGGATAACAATTGTGAGGGTTTCTTATCTACAAGTCATATCATTGTGTTGCAGGAAACTTGGGAGGTAAGAGATACCTATCATTTAGATGGCTATCTCTCCTTTAATAAGTTTGCTGAACCAGCGCCAATGGGGAGACCGAGGGGGGGTCTTTTGTTATTGTTTAGTTTAAAATTATTATATAGCCCAGAGTTAGTTGTGTCAAATTCTCCACACATCTTAGCTGTTACGCTGGAGGGCAAAAACAGCCTCCCAGCTTTATTAGTGGTAAATCTTTACAATTCCTTTACTAGCGCAGATGAATTAGATAATTTAAAAGCACTTTCCTCATTTTTAGACGACTTTGAAACAAAAACTGACACTTCTTACCACCTTATAATTCTCCGAGATTTTAATATTCATGTTTGTCACCTAAATTGTTTGCAAAGTATTGAGTATGAACTTGCCCCGCAGGGGCTCATGCATTTTGAGCATACGGGAAGCGAGTTGTATCTAGAGAGTCTTTTAGCTGCCCACTACTTGTTTTGCACTGAGCAATCAGACATTTCAAACCCGATCCCAACCTATACAGGTCAAGGCCATGACAGTATTATTGATTACATTCTAGTGTCATGTCCCTTAATGGACCGTATTGGCTCTTTTGGAGTTAGGCGGGTTGGGATGAGTGATCATAACCCCCTCAGGTTGGACATTAAAATCGAGACCCTTAAATGTGAGTCACCTCTGGCTCCCATCTCAAATTCTAATATAGCTACTAATTGTCAGGGTCGAAGGCTGAGATGGGAGGTAATTGCTCCGGCTGATTTTCTTGATAGCCTGTATAATAGTAACCGTGAAGATTTTAGCCTCTGTACTAATTTGGGCGCGGAATCTACAGAAATTCTAGGTGCCTTTGACCGCATTACTAATCAAATTGCGGTCAATTTGACTCGACGGGGCAAACCAAGGCCTAAGAAATTTAAAAATTGGTTTGATCTAATGTGCACCACTGCACACAAAGCCCTAATGGTGGTCCTGAAGGCCCCTGTACGGGATGCTATCAGCATCACTGAAGCTAGGAGGAGCTATACAAACGCAATCAAATCACGGAAAACTGAACTCAAGGAGTTGGCTTGGGAGGAGCTGAGTCAAGCCAGTTCCCTAAAAAGTAGTACCCACTTCTGGAAAGTAATAAATAGTCCAGTTTTCGACGAGGCAGACAATACCATCAAAGACTGCCTCATCCCTCCAGAAAGATGGGTGGAACATTTTAGTGGCCTGTACTCCGTGAGTACTCACCTATTGGTTACTACCCATAGGGATTTTAATCAGGCACTAAATATTATTTTCCAAGAGGAGGAAGTTATGGAGGCAATTGCATCCACAGCCAAAGGGAAAGCACCGGGCCCAGAAGGGGTACCGGAGGATGCGTACAGGGCTGACCCAAGTGTGCGGGCAAAGATTTTAACCTGTGTTTTTAACGCTGCCACCAAGGCCGGTTTCCCAGCAACTTGGGGCAAAGCAGTTATTGTCCCAATATATAAAAAGGGTTCAAGAGAAGATCCAGCCTGTTATAGGCCAATCTCGCTCTTGGACTCTGCCGCAAAGATAATGGGAAAAGTTGTACTAGCGCGCCTGATAGAATGGCTGGACAAAAACTCCATTATTTCTGATTTGAAGTGTGGTTTCAGACAGGGGAAAAGTATGGTAGGCCAATGCCTGAACTTACATTTGGTCATAGGAAAGTACACGCTCCCAAAGCAGGGGGATATCCATTTAGCCTTTATGGATTTGTCCACTGCTTTCGACCTTGTAAATAGGCAAAAGTTATGGGCCTCTCTTTCTGACATTGGGCTGGAACCTACTCTAGTATCCTTCCTGGCTGATATACATGAGAACAACACTGCTGCGGTCCGTTATCATGAAAATGGGAGTTTAACTGAAGCGTGGCCTGTTAAATGTGGAGTAAGGCAAGGATGTATCCTTGCCCCTCTGCTGTTTTCGCTCTATATAAATAACCTGGGAGATGCACTAACATCATCTTGCAAAGATATCCCAAGGGTAGGCCCAAAAAAGATCCCAGCACTGTTATATGAAGACGATGCAGTTTTGGTGGCTAGAACAGCAAGAGGGTTGCAATTGCTTTTAGATCGTTTTATTAGTTTTATGGACTCTCTTGATCTAATAACTAATTTCAAGAAGTCACACTCAATGACGATAGGTGGGAAGCGGGCGAAAAAGGCAAGATTTTTCTGCAAAGGCCTGGAATTGACTAAACTACCAACCTTCCCATATTTAGGGATAGTATTTGATGAAAGAAGGTTATGGGTGATACTTTAAAAAAGAACAGCCTAGCTAGGTCCACGGAGGCTGGCCTGGGTTTTGCTAAGCGGATAGGTTCAAAGCCACTTCCAGCCCTTATGAAAATATATAACGCAAAGTGTATCCCAATGGTGTTATATGGCAGTGAGGTATGGGGCTACACAGATGCTAGTGAAATACAAGTGGCAGAAAATATTTTTTTACGAAAACTGCTGTCGCTCCCAACATCTGCTGCTACTTTTAATATACATGAGGACGTGGGTGTTGGCTACATTCAAGATCAGATTGCTGTGGCCCCAATATTAGGTGGGCTAAGAATTTGGGCGCAGCATTCGCCCAACCTAAATCAATCGATAATCCAGGACTGTATGTCCCTAGATAGAGCACTTGATATTCCGTGGCTCAGATATATTAAAACACAAATGGACATCTTGGGTAGTCCCGACCTGTTTACAAACCCGAGGGCACTGAGCAAGGTGGCCATTAAAGCCATAAAATCTCAGTTTCTAAACAGGTCCACGTCAATGAGGGAAGAAGGGGAGCTGGTCAAACCTTCAGTCAGGAGCTTCGTAATGCTGAGTTTAGGAATAGGAATCCAGCCATACTTGATGTATATAAACAAGCCATTCCATTTGTTTGTATTGACAAGATTCAAGTATAATATGCTCCCATGGCTATTATCTTTTTCAAAAGGTTTTTCCAAGGAGGGGGTTCTTGGGCCCTGCCCCTGTGACAATTTCTCAGAGCAGAATACCTTACATATGATTTTCTTCTGCGATTTTTATGTTCCAATACGCAAGAAATTCATATTGCCATTGCTAAAGGGCTGGAAAGTTGAACAGATAAAGCCAGTCTTGATATACTTGCAATGCCTGAGGTCCCCGTTGGTAGGTAGGTATAAGGCTTTATTTCGATAAAAAACATATCTTAAAAGCATAACATTATACAGTAATTTGATATCAACAAATGATGCAATACTCAGTTTACAATTTAGTTAAAAATACCATACAATTGAAATAAAAAGACTGCATAAAATTGAATATAAAATCACTAATTAAATAATTTCATTAAGCCTTTTGGATCTGATGGTCCAAGCCCATCTTAAAAATTTTGACAGCCCACATACATACAGTGACCGAGTATCTGCCATCAGGATTCGCAATGCTACAATATGATGTCTAGTGCCCGGTTCTATGCATAATGGTTTTAACCAGCAGTTCCTCGGTGATTTGTATGCCGGGCATGCGAACAAAATATGAGCAATGGACTCTACTCTGGTCTGACAGATTGGGCAAAAGGGTAAGGTTTGAAACTGAACTTTTCAGTCAGTTCACAAACTGGAAGGATTCCAACCCTGAATTTAAAATACAAAGCCCTGTCAGTGGGCTTCGAAATATTATTGAGGTAGGGTTCCCGAACTGCCACATCCTTGATCCTCAGAAAGTCAACAGTTGCTCTGCCATGTTTAGAGTCAGAGCTGTTTTTACTGGATACCCAACTCCAATTAAGATTCTTCAAGACCGCTTTGGGGGGAGCGGATCTAGTTTCCCAGGCATCCCCAAAGCCCAGCTCGCCAAGCAAAAATTTGACATCTTTTAGCCACCTGATTTTGGACCAACCGGACATCGACATTACTTCCATTAACCCATCCGCATACTTTGCTAATTCTGGGACTCGCCATAACCGAGCCCATAGTAGGAGCGGTCGGATTTGTGCCTGGTCTTTGATCGAGCGGCACCCCAAATCGAGTAGCAGTGGTACCGTAGGGGTACCCTGTGGGAGTGCCATTAGGTCCTTAAAGAATTTGTTCTCAGATCTAGAGAGCTGATCTATATTGCATGTACCCCACATGTACCCCATATTGCATGTACCCCACCTATATTGCATGTCTGCCCCAATAAAGGGCCGAGCTGACTCCTCTCGCCTTATAAATATCAATAACCGGGGCGATGGGTTTGGTTGAAGAAGAACGCTGTTCCTTAAGGAGTGCCCACACTAGCCTTTTGTGGCTTAGTAACATCTTTTGTAAAGGTGGCTTCCACTGCATTGTATCTGTTATGCGGATACCTAGATAGTCAAATTCCGCAACCCTTTCCAGGGGAACAAGGTTCAGGGCTGGCGGTCATCCGGGTTTTCTTGGGGGGTTCAACACCAGGTATTTGGTCTTATCTGTATTAATTATAAGCCCTCTGCAAGTACAGAAGGACTGAAAGCTGTCCAGGAGGCTCTGTAAGCCCACAGCAAACTTAGAGATGAGGAGGGTATCAACAGCGAATAGGAGGGTTGGAATCCGCTTGCCCGCCAGGGAAGGTGCATCAGATGGATTTTTCAGCAGGTGCTCCACCACTCCATTCACATATAATGAGAACAGAGTGGGGGCAAGAACACATCCCTGGCGGACACCCCTATTCACTGGAATTCTATTTGACTTCTGGCCCTGTGTACCCCACCTCACCTGTGCAAAATTTCCAACATGGAGCCTCACTAGTAATGACAAGATATACGCGGGGATTCCCATTTCGGACAATACCCCCCACAAACGGTCCCGCGGGACCAGGTCAAAGGCACCCTTTAAGTCGATAAACGCGAGGTAAAGACTGCCTTTGCCTATTAGGATCACCATCTAATATATGAGCAGTAATCTAAATGCCTGTTCAATGGTCCCTGTGCCAGTCCTGAATCCTGCTTGGTAGTCCGATAGAATTTTATTATCATCGACCCACTGCAAGAGTCTCTCAAGTATCACCTTTCCAACGACCTTTTGGGTAGAGTCAATTAAACTTATTGGACGGTAGTTGGCGCCCCTTCTTAAAGATTGGGACGAACTCTGCCCCCTTCCATGAGTCTGGCATTACAGCGCCATTATTGATGGCATTAAGTAAAGTTGAAATCAGCCTCCCCCATTGGATGCAATCGAGACGGAGCAAATCCCCCGGGATCCCATCTGGGCCTGCTGCTTTGTGTGGCAGTATAGATTTAATCGCATTTTCAACTTCCTTTGCTGTAAAAGGGTGGCCTTCACACTCCCCTATGAGGTCTATTGAGGTAGGTGTGGTCTGCCCCTGTCTGTCATCCAGGTGGTTTGTGTATAATGTCGAGAAGTGGTTGAACCACATTTCACCAGTGATATTGCACGTGATAAGGGTGTTAGCGGGCCTATTCCTAGCTCTTATGAGATTCCAGAAACCACTAGGATCCCTCCCAGCACTGGCCTCCTTTAGAGCTTGCCAATACTGGTCCTCCCGCTCTTTCTTTGCTTCCACAATAGTCAGCTTGTAGTCTTTCCTAGCCAACTGGATCAGCTCGGGGGACTTGCGTTTGACTCCTTTAATTAATGCAGATTTCTTTTGTCGGCATTTTTTTGAGTACCAGCCCGGGTTGCCCTTCGGCCTTTGGCGCTCCTTTTGTGCAGTACCTCTGTTTTGTACTAAGAATAAGTTTCCCAATGCCTTAATTGTGTCACAAAAAACTACAGGTACTTCCGAATAATCCAGGAAAAAAGTGTTCAATTTTGACTGGGCAGCTGCCAAAAGGGCCCCTATGCTCTGAACTTTCCCCTCGTCCAGAACAACTTTACACCATTTAAGGCGCCTCCCGCAGTTTGATGGACAAACTTCTAGGGTTGACAATGTTTTGGTTGGTTCGACCGGTCTGTTTGCACACGGCCACAAGGGGTGTAGGGTCAGAGAGAGCAGATTGTGATCACTGTCCACAGTGGCCAAGGCTTCCATATCATGCATGAAGCTTCAAAGTTTAAAATCCAAGAGGATATAGTCAATCCTTGAGGAGTAATTTACCCTATTGAACGTATGTGCTCCAGATGGGTCCGAGATAGTTCTACCATTTGCCGCCCTTAGGCCGAATTCCAAGGCTAGGGTGTTCAGCTGTATGGCCCGTTGTGACCACCTCTTTATCGGTTGGATTGTTAATGTGGGTATACCCCTCCTAGCGTCCTCTTCGGAGATATCCAAGATGTCCTCTGCCGTGAGGGGCTCAAATGTACAGTTGAAGTCCCGCGCGACCAGAACATGCATGCTATCATGGCACTGCCTGAGTTCATTTTCAATGATAGTGACTGTGGGAGATGGCGAACCACCTTTGGTGCCCCTGGCATAAATATTGAATATTTCTAGGGTTCGCCCTCTCCGTGGCCCCCTAAATGATATTCTTAGTATATCTGGAGAGTTGGTTTGCTTTTGAAGAATGTGACAACCCAGAGAAATACTAACCCATATGAGAAGACCTCCTGAGGAACGGCCTCTCCCTGTAGGGGGGGAAACTGCTGGTACAAAGTGAGTGGTATAGCCGACCTTATAGCAAGGCTCTATACTCCAGGTCTCTTGGAAGACACAGATCGCAAAAGACTCGATCAGGGTATTCCATTCGGGTAGGTCTAATTTCCTGGAGATACCCGCTATATTCCAGCTAAGGATCCTAAAAGCAGTGTCAGCTACAGTTGGCTCCAGGAAAGGCTGTGTTGGTACTAAGGGAGGGCCGCCTCGGTCCCCGATGGGCTCTGTTGTTGAATACAACAAGTTGGCAGCATGAGGGCCAGAGATAACTACCAACCTGTTAGGTTGCTCTGGTGGATCCAGGCTGGTCACTATGGGACTGTTCTGGGTGGATGGAATATCGAACACTGGCCTAATTCTAGAGCTAGAAACATTTAGGGAAAGAGCACTGTCAAGCGTATGGGTGGCCCTGGGTGATTTACTAGGCTTCCTCAACTCTCTAAACCTGATCCTATCCGCTACGATTGTTAGCGTTTTATCTAGGGGGTGATAACCATGTCAATAGCCACGGTCCATCCCATAAACTTCTGGGCCTCCGTTAGGAGCAAAGGCCATATGGGTGTAATAGTTGTTAGGGTAGAAACCGCTTTGCCTCCCACCCCAGAATGGGTGGTGAACATTCTGGGGATGTACAGATTGCAAATGAAAATAGCTTTGATCGTATGTGCCGATTTCTCTGCTATCATGGTCATACTGTTGGTTACAAATAAACCTTGCAACCCGGGCGTCCCTGAAATTAACCAGAATGCAATCCCCCGGTACATCTTTGGTCCTATTGCCAACCCAACTAACCCTTCTTACATGGAGAACCTGGCCGGCAAGTTGGTTTGGAAGGGGTGTATTCTCGTTTAACCAATGTGTGGTTTTATTTTTAAGCTCATGGTATGATTCTCTTTTGGCGGCCTTGGGCTGTGGGACTCCTGAAGGCACAACTACATAAGGCAGGCATTCGGGCGGTAGATTAATGTGGGGTAGGTTGGTATCATCATTTATAGCCGTGATGGACTTTTGGGCTAATACAGGTAAATTACTACTATATCCCGCTGTTTTACTTAAGATTATGTTAGTTTCCTGTCCCTGCATAGGTACACTATGACGGGGTCCTTTGGCCCCTTTGGCCATGGTCGGATGGGAGATTGTTCTAATTTGCTGGGCACAGTGGGTTGGCGTAACTGACACTACAGCATTTATTCCGGACATGGGCCCAGAGGCTACCTCTGGCATTTTGGGTACCCTCGCCTCTGTGGATGTAAGATCCACCAGTGGGTTTTCCTTTGGTTCACACACATCCTGCCTGTTCTTAGAATGTAGTTTGATTAGTGTCTTGAGGGAAAAGAAATTATCGAGTGTGGCTTGCTCAAATCTATCCAGCCTCTCCGTTAGTACCTTCACCCTCTCAAGTACAGGGAGTATCAGGGATTTCACAATTTGCTCTATCTGGGCAATGGGGGGAATCTGGGGAAAGGTGCCTATTATAGGCGTTAGCTTTGGGATAAGATTTACCAGCTCAGTTGGATTTCGCAAAATCTGACTGCCAGTCAAAAATTCACCTCTTTCTCTTGTAGGCATGTGACCTCCCTAAACCTAATGGTTTCTCACTTCCTTTAAAGGTTTTTGCCTTAAACTTCTTAGAGGTCTTAAATCATCCCCCCCTTAGTCCACTTGCAGCTCTTTTCCTTTTAATGGGTGCTATTCTAGGGCCTGCAACAGTCGCTGGCTCTGATTGCACAGGAGTGCCCTCGGGGATTATGGGGTTGCTAGTAGTGGCATGTCCCTCGGTCGATGTGTCCGGCCCCAATACAGGCGGGAAATCCGACTGCTTGGTAGATTCTAGTGCATTAAGCCTCTCCAAGCCAGCCCTTATGGTGCGTGAATTTGGCAGTGCTTTACCAGACGTAGCACCTTCAGTGTGCTCGTCGGTATTAACAGGGAAGACGGACGATGCTAGTGGCCCCAGAGAGGAACGCTTGCGATTAAGTGGCTCAAGCGAGATGCGACGCTCTGTGATAGCGATTTCGTTTTCAAGGATCGAGTATGCTCGGGTGATGAACTGGTCAAGCGTGCCACTAACGCAACCCCCCCCCCACCCGCCTTCCCTTTCCAGAGTGGGGTGGACATTGGCATGGGCAATACTAATGTCAAGATAAGGCACGAAAGTCCCGATAATGCAACAATATGATGTAATGCAAGAGTCAATACAAATCGTCCAAATACCTTTCAGGGGTCCATAAGTTATACCAGTGATTAGAGGGTTGGCCCAGCCCGGCCTACACCGGCCTACGACGGCCAGAGACGGCCCCGCCCTTGTCCCGGGCTTCTCCCGGGACGCTCCCGCGCAGCGGCTCAGGTAGATGGCTAAATAGCGTCCGTGGGGAGTGGGCGGAGCTCAAGGAGACAGCCAGGTGTGGAACTAGCCCAAGTGCTCGTGGGACTTAGAGTCCTCCACTGGGGCTGCGGCGCCTCCTCTTCACCAGCGTCCTCCTCCAAGTGTTTTGCGGATTCTCGCGGCCCCCAAGGAAGGACAAAGGCAACAGCAACAGTTCGCCTCAATGACGATGCGGCACCCCGTTGGTATGTTTTGGAGTGGCTAGCTATATCAGGGGGGCAATTAGACGAAGAAAAAAGATGTAGTTATTGTGATATGAATTTCCCACCTTTGTACATTTAGTGACTTTATGAATAAGAACATTTTTATTGATATGAAATTTTATTATATTATTAGGGAATTTTAGGAAGTATACTCAATGGGTGACAACATCTTTTTTTTTATTATTTATCTGAACTCCAAGTACATTCTTGCGGGGCTAGGTTAATTTAAATGGTCGTTTGCATTAATTGCAAAATATGTATATTTGTATACTGTTAATTACATTCATCTTACGCATGCAGTGAAGTTTAATGCCATGAAAATTTATGTTGTACTGTGCTTTGATGGTTTTAAAATTTTAACCGAATAAAGCTTATATTGACTTGACTTGAATGGTATAGTAGCACAAAGAGAGCTATTTGAAATCGAGTTTGGTTCCCATTCCCCAGTCGAGCAATTTGAAAAGGAACTTAAATCTTGCTACCTATGCAACTGTCTTTCTACAAATGTGACTAAACATGCGTTGAATATGTCAGAACCCCCTAAACATGCTTGGGAGAAAATAACTATTGATTTATTTGGTCCACTTGATAATGGACATCATTTACTAGTAATCATGGACGAATATTCTCATTTGGCACTCATAGAAGATCTTTCATCCACTACTCATGAACGAGTCATTGAGAAACTGGATAACATCTTTGAGACTTGGGGCATTCCAGCCATAGTGAAGTCTGATAATGGCCCGCCTTTTAATAGTTGGGAGTTTAAGGATTTTTTACACCATCAGAAGAGTACACCTCAGTGGCCACAGGCCAACTGAATAGTTGAGCGCTTTATGAGCAGGCCAAAGAAAGTGGTACAGTGTGCATCTCCAAAAGGGCTCAAGTTAAAAATAGTACTGAATTCTACGGTACGAACCTGTCATTCAATGCCACACTTGACCACCATTGAAAGTCCTGCAACTGTGTTGTTTGGGAAAGCAGTGACAACCAAGTTACCTCAATGGACCAACCAACAAGAAAGCAGTGAAATTACCACTCATATAAAGGACTTGGTTAACAAGCAGAAAAAAAGCCTATGTAGACAAGAGGTGAGAGACAAAGAACCTCCTGTTTCAAGAAGGAGATCTTGTGATCACTCGGCAGATGCAATGAAGGAAGTCTGATGCTCCCTATGATGTTGAACGCTAACATGTGGCATCCACCAATGGACATATGGTGACTGCCCTGAGTCCTGGGAAGTCTGTAACCAGAGACTCTTCTCACTTTAGGCATCTGACTCCTCAGTCTCTTGATCAAAGTGGTACACGAAATACTGAGTTTGAAAAACAAAATCACTAACTGTTGTTGTTACATCACTCGTCTTTGAAGATCTCTTACAATGAAGAGAACAGCTCCCAGCTTGCAGTAACCAGATCTGGTCACATGATTAAATCATCAGAAAGACCAATTGAACAGATGTAAATGTATGTGTATGTGTATCTACCAAGGAATGCCACTAGTGGGAAAATGTGAACGCGTGTAGGAAGGGATTCAGAGGGGGAAGACATCCCGCTTTTATCATGCTGAGCAACAGAGCTTTGTTCGGGCTGGTTTGAAAATAATATCACTAAGACAAACAACTCACCTGATTGGGAAGCAGAAGTCTCCAATACATCAACAGTGCATGTGCCAAGTAAGAATTGCAACACTTGTGATTGAAATGAGGACTGCCAGATTTTAACAACTGCAAGCACAATGCACTGTGGGAGAAGTAGTTTTGCATGCCCGGTCATGTGATGAGAACTTTAAAAGCACGCATGTAATCACTTTGTGGCAGGGCCGGTTCTAGGATTTGCGAGGCCCTGGGCTAAAAGGGAACGTGCGAGGCCCCCTCTAATTTTGATAAGTGGCCCCTTGCAAGGAGACCATTCACAGACACTGTGGGGGGCCCATTGTCCAGCATTTTGGCGCCCCCACAGTTTTAACTTTTACTCCACAAGCATTTCTCACACCTTCAATCCAATAGGTGTGAGAATTGATTGTGGTCTAAAAGTTAAAACTGTGGGGGTGCCAAAATGCTGGACAATGGGCCTCCACAGTGTCTGTGAATGGTCTCCTTTCAATTGAAGGAATCGTCTCCATCTCCCTCCCCTATGCCTCGGGACACCATCCAGGAGAGGCCCAGGGAGGGGGGCCCCTCCGAAGGACTTTAATTGCAGGCGACACCTTTCTTTGTGATAGATCACCAGGGAAACAACAGGACACATCACCAGTGCGTGGCCCCATGCTGGTGGGCTGAGTGCGAGGCCCTGTGCAGCCGCCCACACTGCCCATGCCTAGCGCCGGCCCTGCTTTGTGGTAACTACTTCCTCCTGTGACCAAGGCTAATTTTTGCCGAAACGTAAGGAAAAGGAAGAATGCGATGCTGGGACTTTGAATAAAAGTTGTGTCCTCAGTAGTGGGCCTCACGTTTTGAACTGTGTTTATTTTGTGGGCTGTTCCATGCCCATTGGTGAGAACGCCCTGTAGGGTCGGGGGCTCCAGAACTGGAGAAATTGCTGTGGACTTTTAACGAGGGGCATGACCCACTCACGCGTTCAGCCTACCAAGGAATGCCCTTAATGCGAAAATGTGAACGCGTGTAGGAAGGGATTCGGAGGGGGAAGACATCCCGCTTTGATCGCGCTGAGCAACAGAGCTTTGTTCTGGCCGGTTTGGAAATAATATCACTAAGACAAACAACTCACCTGATTGAGAAACTGAAGTCTCAAATACATCAACAGTGCATGTGCCAAGTAAGAATTGCAACACTTGTGACTGAAATGAGGACTGCCAGATTTTAACAACTGCAAGCACAATGCACTGTGGGAGCAGTAGTTTTGCATGCCCGGTCACGTGATGAGAACTTTGAAAGCACACTTGTAATCACTTTGTGGTAACTACTGCCTCTTGTGACCAAAGCTAATTTGTGTCGAAACGTAAGGAAAAGGAAGAATGCGATGCTGGGACTTTGAATAAAAGTTGTGTCCTCAGTAGTGAGCCTCACGTTTTGAACTGTGTTTATTTTGTGGGCTGCTCCATGCCCTTTGGTGAGGCCGCCCTGTAGGGTCAGGGGCCCAAGAACTGGAGAAATTGCTGTGGACTTTTAAGGAGGGACATGACCCACTCACCCGTTCAGCCTACCAAGGAATGCCACTAGTGTGAAAATGTGAACACGTGTAGGAAGGGATTCAGAGGGGGAAGACATCCCACTTTGATCATG
The DNA here is from genome assembly GCF_964261635.1 of Lissotriton helveticus. Lineage (NCBI taxonomy): Eukaryota > Metazoa > Chordata > Amphibia > Caudata > Salamandridae > Lissotriton > Lissotriton helveticus. The sequence goes on from NC_136065.1 coordinate 1,745,750,105, forward strand.
CTGAGCAACAGAGCTTTGTTCTGGCCGGTTTGGAAATAATATCACTAAGACAAACAACTCACCTGATTGGGAAACAGAAGTCTCCAATACATCAACTGTGCATGTGCAAAGTAAGAATTGCAATACTTGTGATTGAAATGAGGGCTGCCAGATTTTAACAACTGCAAGCACAATGCACTGTGGGAGCCGTAGTTTTGCATGCCCGGTCACATGATGAGATCTTTAAAAGCACGCTTGTAATCACTTTGTGGTAACAACTTCCTCCTGTGACCAAGGCTAATTTGTGCCGAAACGTAAGGAAAAGGAAGAATGCGAAGCTGGGACTTTGAATAAAAGTTGTGTCCTCAGTAGTGGGCCTCACGTTGTGAACTGTGTTTATTTTGTGGGCTGCTCCATGCCCATTGGTGAGGCCGCCCTGTAGGGTCAGGGGCCCAAGAACTGGAGAAATTGCTGTGGACTTTTAAGGAGGGACATGACCCACTCACCCGTTCAGCCTACCAAGGAATGCCACTAGTGTGAAAATGTGAACGCGTGTAGGAAGGGATTCAGAGGGGGAAGACATCCCACTTTGATCGTGCTGAGCAACAGAGCTTTGTTCTGGCCGGTTTGGAAATAATACCACTAAGACAAACAACTCACCTGATTGGGAAACAGAAGTCTCCAATACATCAACTGTGCATGTGCAAAGTAAGAATTGCAATACTTGTGATTGAAATGAGGACTGCCAGATTTTAACAACTGCAAGCACAATGCACTGTGGGAGCCGTAGTTTTGCATGCCCGGTCACATGATGAGAACTTTAAAAGCACGCTTGTAATCACTTTGTGGTAACTACTTCCTCCTGTGACCAAGGCTAATTTGTGCCGAAACGTAAGGAAAAGGAAGAATGCGATGCTGGGACTTTGAATACAAGTTGTGTCCTCAGTAGTGGGCCTCACGTTGTGAACTATGTTTATTTTGTGGGCTGCTCCATGCCCATTGGTGAGGCCGCCCTGTAGGGTCAGGGGCTCAAGAACTGGAGAAATTGCTGTAGACTTTTAAGGAGGGACATGACCCACTCAGTAGTGGGCCTCACGTTTTGAACTGTGTTTATTGTTAGGGGTGGGTGGACATTTCCGTTCCGCCCACAGAATGTGCGGAAATTTGCCCCTTTGGCAAAGAAGGCGGAAAAACGTGGCAAATTTCCGCACACTCGGGGGCGAACAGGAAATGTCCGCCCACCGCCCGCCTACCTCTTGCCCGCCTCCCGCCCACCTCCCGCCAGCAATAATAAAAAGATTAAAGCTGAAATAGGAGTTAAAACACTTCCTGTCTATCGCGCCTTCTTCTTTTAAAACTGCGCATGCGCGGGAGCCGGGGCTTCTTTAAAATAGATGGGGTGCTCTCAGGCCCCCCAGCCCTGGGGACCACCACCCCCGGGCTTTTTTAATAAAAGAAATACCCTGTGTGGGGGGCTTATGCCCCCCACACACCCCAGGGTCTGCCACCTCACCTGGGCTCTGAATATTTAAATTGGGGGGTCCATGATGGACCCCCCAGCCCTGGGGACCATCACCCCGGGGCTTTGTATATTGCGGGAGGGGAGCTGCGCGGCCCCCCCTCCTGGAGCATTGTCGTGGCCCTGGGGACTGCCACCCTCCAGGGCCAGCTCCTGCAGTGTCCCGGGGTAGCCAACCCAAGGACACAGTTTTTTGCAATGTCAGGGCGGGATCCTCGTGGTTCCCACCCTGCCATAGCAAACTTGGTTTGAATTTTGATAGAGAAAGCAGGAAAACCTGCTTTCTCTTTCAAAATTCAAACCAAATTGCTTTTCCACAAAGGAAGCTGCATCTTAGCAGCTTCCCATGTGGAAAAGTAATGCCGGCTCCCGCAGGAGGTGGGGAGCCGGCGGGACCGTGGGGGAATTGGGGATCCCCCCATCATCCACGAGAGGCCAGGCCCCAGGGGATGGGGTCCCCAGGGCCATAAGTGGCCTGGGAGGGGGTCCACGTGGCCCCCCTCCACCGTTACAAAAAATAATAATAAAAAAATGGAAAGGCTGGCCCTGGGGATGGGTTCCCAGGGGCCATAAATGCCCTCAGGAGGGGGGCCACACAGCCCCCTCCATTTAAATTAAAACAAAGAAAAGGGGATGGGGGTCTCCAGGGCCAAATATGGACTTTGGAGGGGGGCCACGTGCCTCCCTTCCAAATTGTATAAATAGGGGTGAAGCCCTGGGGGATGGGGTCACCAGGGCCAGTACAATTGGAAAAGAAGGGGGGCCACAAAGTCCCCCTTCTTAAAAAAAAAGAAAAAAAAGACCGGCATCGCGCCGGAGGCCCCGCCCCCTACCAGCATCACTCTGCAAACGTGCCCCCTGGCGCGTTGGCAGACGGGGAAAGAATTCCCCTTGAAAACTGGGGGTCCCTGAGGGAACCCCAGTATACGCCAGGGGGACTGCATTGCAGAGAGGTGTTTGGAGGCCATGTACCATTTTACACCTCTCTGCAATGCAGCTCTATGGCGCTTGATGGAGGTAGCTGGTAGGCTAGTTGCACCCCATGGACCCTCAGTATTCAAGGGGAGTTAATCCCACAACTTAAAACGCACCACGGGGCGCGTTTGCACAGTGTTGAAGGAGGCGGCTGGGACTGAGTTCACATATGTGCAAACACACCCTGTGGCGCTGTTTAAGTTGGGGAATTAATTCCTTGTCAATCTTGATGGTCCCTGGGGGGCAACTAGCCCACCAGGTACCTCCAGAAGGTGCCACAGAGCTGTGCAATGTTGTAAAAAGGGGTGTGGCCTCTGAACACCTGTCTGCAACACATACTGGAGGTACCTGGTGGGCTAGTTGACCCCCAGGGACCCACAGGATTGAGGAGGAATTAATGCTCTAACTTAAAACGCGCCACAGGGCATGTTTGCAGACATATCACCTAAGGCCACGCCCCCTTCCTTCACCACTGTGCAAACGCGCCCCGTGGCGCGTTTTAAGTTGGGGAATTAATTCTCTTTCAATACTGAGGGCCAAATAGTCCAACAGGTATCCCCAGTATTCACCAGGGAGCTGCGTTGCAGACTGTTCAGAGGCCATGTCCTTTCTACACCTCTCTGCAACGCAGTTCTGTGGTGCTTACTGCAGGTACCTAGTGGGCTAGTTGGACCCTAGGGACCCACAGGATTCAAGGGGACTTAATCTCCCAACTTAAAAAGGCCACAGGGCGTTTTTACACAGTGGGGAAGGGAGGGGACGGGGCCTGAAGGGGAATTATTTCTCCAACTTAAAATGTGCCACAGGGCATGTTTGCCTAGTGGTGAAGGGAGGGGATGGTGTAGGAAAGTGGTTCTATATATACTGGACCAAAGTAAAATCAGACAAACTAGGAATTCCGATTCACTAACCTGTTCTCAGGAGAGACCTCCGTGCTGCATCTTTGAGCCCAGTACTGATCCTGAAAAGTAATTCTAACCGTACTTACCAGTAACTTGAATTTTCTTCCATAGGCTAACATTGACTGGTTTCACTTGGAAATTCTTCTAAGTGTGGAGTTTTGGAACTTTAAAATCTTCCTGTAAATCAGGCGGAACTTCGAATTCTGATTTACTCACCTGTTATCAGGAGAGACTTCAGTGCTGCATCTTTGAGCCCAGTACTGATTCTGAAAAGTAATTCTAACCGTACTTACCAGAACTTGAATTGCCTTCCATAGGATATCATTGCCTGCTTTTTGCTGAAAAAGTTTCTGTCGATTTTTGAAAACGTACAAATATTCCTCTAAAATCAGTCGAACTACGAATTCCAATTTACCGACCTGTTATCAGGAGCGACCTCAGTGCTGCATCTTTGAGCCCAGTACTGATCCTGAAAAGTAATTCTAACCGTACTTACCAGTAACTTGAATTTCCTTCCATAGGCTAACATTGACTGGTTTCACTTGGAAATTCTTCTAAGTGTGGAGTTTTGGTACTTACAAATATTCCTATAAAATCAGCCGAACTACGAATTCCAATTTACTCACCTGTTATTAGGAGAGAACTCAGTGCTGCATATTTGAGCTCAGTACTAATCCTGAAAAGTAATTCTAACCGTACATACCAGTAACTTGAATTTCCTACTATAGGATATTATTGCCTGCTTTACAAAATATACATAAATCTATTAAAAAATATATCAAATAAAATAAAAGAATATTAGAATTTCAATATTTAAAAACATTTGTTTTCAATTTATATAATAAGTATGTAATGTAATTAAAAAAATAAAATATCTAAAAATAAATAGTTAAAAACAATATAGCAAATCAGTATGAAAAAAATAAATGTAACAATTAATACATACATCCGACATGCTATAGTTGGGAATTAGCATTTAAAAAACCTTTAAAACTCCCTGAAAAAACCATAGGTTTTAGGGGTGTTATAGTTAGCTGGACATTTCACTCGTACAAAACCATTGAAATTCCTCTGTTATAGTTAGTTGTACTAATTATAACTCGCGCACCCATCAGTACTGTCATCAGTAATGTTATTTGAGATGTCACTGACCATGTCATGAATGATGTAATATGTGACATCATCAGCAATGGATTGCGGGCGCGCAAGTTATAGTTAGTACAACTAACTATGGGGTCGATTAGGACCCCTGAGGAGGAGGGAACGACCGCATGGGCCGCGGCGTGCCCTCCGAGCAGATTAGGATGTGACCGCCAGGGAGGCGGTCACATCCTCTATCTTTAACATTGCGGCGGGTGCAGCTTCAAGCTGCACCCGCCGCAGTGTTAAAAATGCATGCATTGCATTTGCATCCACAAAGCGGCAGGCACCACGTGGCGCCTGCTGCTTTGTGCATGCAAATGCAGGGGGTACCATAGGTACCCCCCATGTGCACCCCCCACCCCCCCTTCACCCAGGGGCCCGCTACGGGCCCCCGAAGTGAAACTCCGTATGCTTTTCCACGGCGGAAAAGCCGCCGCGGAAAAGCATGACATTCCCTCCATCCTAATATGGCTGGCGGTGTCTGATAGACACCGCCAGCCATTTTAGAGCTTTTCCGCCGCGGTCGGAAGGCGACCGCGGCGGAAAAGCTGCGGAGGGAATCCCTGACCCACCGCCAACCTAATATGGCGGTGGGTCTTTTGAGGCTCAACAGCGGTTTTTCCGCATCCTCCGGGTCGGCGGTGGCTTCCGCCGGTCAGGAGGATGCGGAAAAACCGCTATCATAATCGGCCCCTATAACAGAGGAATTTCAATGGTTTTGTACGAGTGAAATGTCCAGCTAACTATAACACCCATAAAACCTATGATTTTTTCAGTGAACATATATATACACACACACACACACACATATATATAATGATGTACGTTTTTATTTAACAGAGGGGAGACGTAGTGTCTTGTAAGTTTTATGACAGAACCATTTTGGTTCCTACTGGCATCCACAGAGCTGTGACATCAGTGTTAAAGTGGAATGCAATGAAAGCTTGGTTTAGAATGTTGAGTTCATAATTACACGCAGTGGAATAAAGATGTGCAATATTAAGCTACTTGTGTGGTGTAATCATTAGCCAGTACCCAGGTTGGGTGAGATGCTATAGGTGCTATTTCCAGAGATTGATCTTCTTTAAAAGTTGAAAAGGTCTAGAAAGCAGCAACACACCAAAATGTTAACCTCCAATTTGCTCACTTTTCAAACAGCTAATCTGTAAATCCTTTCCATGCTATAAGCCAGTCAGGCCCATATGTTTAGTGTAATGTTTTGTACTGACATGCCAACTCCTATTTGGCTATGATGGGCTGCATGTATCACAATTGTATTCGACAGGTATTTTTCCCTTGTTTTTAGTCCGCCCTCATTCCACACCTCAGAGCCCTGGTTCTTGATTTGACTGCTCAGTGAACTAGCACCCTCTGTGTCTGCAGAATAAAACTTTGATTTCTACAGAATAAAACATTAATTAATCTCCATTGCCGCCTTCAGCGAGCGAGCCTGTCTTCAGGCCACGCCCACTTTCTCGAGGCCACGCCCCCCTGCCTACTTAACCGAGCTGACTAAGAGCTCGAATCAGATCCTACACTCCTGAGGCACAGCCGGGAGCTCTGTTTGCCAAAATCGTATTTTTTTTAAAAAAATTGTGTTTTGAATTGCTTTTAAAAAACTCACCATTCTCACCTTATCTGTTCTCTGTTGGGGCACTTGTCGACACCCCGTGACACCCGCGCAGCTGAGATAAACGCTGCCGCGGGACTGAACTCTCCATTGCCGCCTTCAGCGAGCGAGCCTGTCTTCAGGCCACGCCCACTTTCTGGAGGCCACGCCCCTAATCCCCTATTAAAAAAAATTGCATTTCACGTACGCGCAGCGGACGGGCGCAGCGGGCACGCCTAAGGCAAGCCCGTCTGGGCCCGTACGGGCCCAGCCGGCCTCAGGCCCAGTCACTATGCCCAATTCTCCTGCTGGTCGTCTTTCCTACCCCAGAGACAGGCTCCTTGCACTTAACCCATCGAAAAACCCTAAGTGTAACTACACCTATGCAGGAGAAAAACCCTTTATCAACTGTGACCTCTGCAATCCGGCGACTACCGTCGACGAATGCCAGGGCCTACAGCTCGGCCTCTTGAACTGCAGGTCCCTCCCTAAGCACTCCCACGAAATCAACCTCCTGATACATGACCATGCCATCGACATTCTGTTCCTTACGGAAACGTGGCTCACCCCCTGCTCTGACTCTGACATTGTCAACGCTCTACCACCTGGCTACCAAATACACTCTCAGATTAGACCCCTCGTCAGAGGAAATGGCCTGGCAATAATCTATAGAGAACAATTCTCCTGCAGAACCGACGACGGTAATATAGATAACTGCAAAAGCTGACACTTTGCCTTACAGATATCCCCTGCAACCTCCCTCTCTGGTCTACTGATATACCGTCCGTCGGGACCCCCAGCCAAATTCCCTAGCGCTCTTGCCGACACACTCACCCAGATGGCAACCACTACTCCCAACTTTCTAATCCTGAGGGACCTGAACCTCCACCTACTTGACCCTAAGGATATAATTGCCTCCGATCTTCTCCTCGACCTCACGTCCTATGACATCCGACTAGTGAACTCAGAGCCCACCCATGAAAAAAGACATCTCCTGGACCCCATTTTCACCAACATCCTCGACCTCAAAACCCACACTCCTCTTCCCCTACCCTGGACAGACCATTTCCTTATACCCATTCATTGGTATTTCTCTGTCCCACCTACCCTTCCGTCGAAAACCCGGGTCACCGATCGGCGTTGGCACAAACTTTCGCCAGAAGAATGGACCACTACACTCAGGGTCACTCTTCCCCCTCCGGCCTCCGACCCAGTTACTGTAGACAGTCAGTTCAACACCTGGCTCACCCACTCATTGGACGATCTCCTCCCTAAAACCACCAGCTTAAAACGAGTCAAAAGAGTGAACCCAGCTCCCTGGTACACTCCTGATCTTAACCTTTTACGTAAGGAGTGCAAAAGAGCAGAGCGCTTATGGAGAAGGGATAAATCCACAGGTAAAAAAGCCGCTTTTCGCACCTCCTTAAAAAACTACAAACTCGCCCTTCGCAATACCAAAAGCACTTTCTTTGATGAAAGGATAAAAAACTCCTCCTGCTCCGCCAGGGAAACCTTTATCATTTTAAAAGAATTACTCAAAGTCCCAGAGCCGCGACATGAGAAACTTCCAGACCCACAAACCTCTGAAGAGAAATGCCTCAACTTGGCCAAATTCTTTGATGAGAAAATTCAAAAAATCCTCGCCTCCCTATCTCCTGTCGACCTCAGTCTCATCAATGAGGGCTGCACTAATCTGGACCCAGCCACCACCCACCTGAATTCTCTTGGCCCGGTAACTATCGAAGAGGTCCTAACGACGCTAGCTACAATCAAAAGCGGCTCCCCTAGTGACCCGGTGCCCCTACGCATTCTAAAAGAAGTGGCCCCTACGATCGCCCCTCCCCTCACGGACCTTATCAATTCATCATTGCTCCAGGGAATAGTCCCCCCCAGCTGGAAAGCGGCCGTTGTCAAGGCGCTCCTTAAAAAACCTTCACTTGATCCCCTTGACAGGGCCAACTATAGGCCAATCTCCCTCCTCCCTGGAATCAGTAAAATCACTGAAAAGCTTGTCAACAAAAAGCTTTCGCAGTTTCTAGAGTCCAACAACTTGCTCAGAAACTCGCAAACTGGATTCCTCCCAGGTCAGGGCACAGACATCGCCCTGCTTGCGGCAGTGGAGGAGGCCAGAATCATCCTGGACGCAGGAGGATCAGTGGCAGTGATCCTCCTGGACCTCAGTGCGGCCTTTGACACTGTTAACCACCAGGTCTTAATCCAGCGACTCAAAAACATCGGTGTGGATGGTACTGCCCTGGCATGATTCGCATCATTTCTAGACCATCGCTCCTTCCAGGTATGGGAGAACGACACACGCTCCCCCGCAACCCCCCTCCAGTGTGGAGTGCCCCAGGGCTCGTCGTTAAGCCCGACATTATTTAATGTCTACATGTCCCCACTGGAGGAGGTGGTCATCCCGTTCGGAGTAAAAATCATCAGCTACGCGGATGACACGCAATTAGTGGTGTCTCTGTCACAACCCAACCAGGAACCATCTAACCTCCATAGCTGTCTATCAGAAATTCAGGGATGGATGAACTGTTCGTCGTTGAAACTCAACGGATCAAAGACAGATATCCTAATCCTTGGCCAAAAGGGGACCTCCCTTCCCCCTAACATCTGGCCCCCTGTCTGGGTGAACCTCCAGTCCCCAAAGCTGAGATCAAAAGCCTGGGAATCTGGATAGAAAAAGACCTGTCCTTTAAGACCCAGGCCAAAAAAATCACTGGGATTTGCTTCGGGCTCCTTAAATCTATCAGGAAAATGTTGCCCCTGCTCCCTCCCGTCTCCCAGAAATTGCTCATCCAAGGCCTCATCCTTTCAAGGCTGGACTATAGCAATGCCATATATCTGGGTGCCCCCGAAGCAACCTTCAATAAATTGCAAAGGATCCAGAATGCCGCGGCACGGATCCTCAGCAACACTCCGGCCAGATCATCGGCCATACCAGCTCATTTCCACTGGCTCCCAGTGAGAGAGCGAGTCAAATTCAAGGCTCTCTGCCTGTCCCATAAACTCCTGCAGGATAAAGGTCCCCCCATCCTCAAGAAATTCATCAGGCCCTACAAAGCCACAAGATCCCTTCGCTCTGACCACAAACACCTTATCACTACTTTCAGAGTGAAGAGGGCACGCACTGGCGGACGGCGTTTTTCTGTGAACGCGGCCCGCCTGTGGCATGCCCTCCCCCCAATCTTAGGATGGAACCAGATTACCTCCGGTTCAGAAAATTTCTGAAAACTCACCTATTCCCCTGATCTCCTCCCTTACGTCAGCCTCTTGAATGTCTTGATCTTAGCGCTGGGATGCTTACGGGTTACTACGCGCTTTACAAAACCTTAAATAAAATAATTGATTAAACTAGACAAAGATATGAAATTGATCCTGTGTGTTGATGTGAAGTGAGCAAACAATATACCTTCCATCAGGCATGAGAAGCACAGCCAGCCTTATTTTCATCTCAGACTTGGAGTCCTCCCTAATATTAAAATGCAGAATTAAAAGTAGACAAATGCAGAGACGAAAAGCATTGATTGGGTTAGTCTTTCTGTTTTGGCTGTTACCTCTTCTCGGCCCCATCCATTCTTTGCAGCACAGACTTTTCACTTTGCACCAACATACCTCCTTTAAATGGAGTCTCTCAACTGCTTCATGTCTCCTTCTATATAAGCTACTTGACATAGCATTCACCTTTTATCAACCCTAAACAACCCAGCTGGGCTCCTGGCAATAGTAGCGCTAATAGCACTAATAACACTAATAGTCAGTAATAGGCGCTAGTAGCAGCTGGTCCTCTCAAAGCTCACACTGTCCACTTCATTGAGGTGCTAAAGGAATCGGGGCCATATGTACAATGAAGGGATGTATGACGTTACAACGCATGCTTTTACATCGCATGCCTTTACAGCGCGGTTTTTACATCGCATACCATTACAACGCATAGCGCTTTTGGGTGTTGGATAGTGAATAGTTTAATTTACTATTCCAACTCCAGTCCCCGTGGACACTAGGGAAGGTTATTGGATAGTAAATTAACCTATTCCCTATCCTAGAGCGCCCCCCAGCGCAATGCGTTGTAATGGTTTGCGTTGTAAGGACCGCGTTGTAATGGTATTGCGTTGTAAAAGTTTTGTTGTAAGTGATGTTTTCCCAATGAAGTGACAGAAACGCACCATATTTACAAGAATGTATTTCCCCCTGCGATGGCACTAAGATTAACAATTTAGCGCCAACGCAGGCACCCTTGCACCATAGTCCAAGGGTGTCTGAGAGCAGGGGAGGATTGTTTATTAATATTATTATTATTATTGAGTTTTATAAAGCGCCAGGTTACGCGCCCCAGCATGTCCCCGCGCTGAGAGAAAAGCATGAGGTGGCCAGAACAGGGAGATTACATCAATACTGAGCGGAAAAGGTGGGTTTTAAGAGCTCTGCGGAACTTGGCCTTCGAGACATAGCTCCATCGGAAGCATGTTCCAGCTCTTGGCTGCAAGTAGCCTGAAGGATCTACCCCCCATTCGGGCTTTATGAATTTTGGGGACGACTACTAGTCCGGTGCCATAGGATCTGAGCATCAGTGCCGGTCTGTAAGGAGTGATAAGGCAGTGTAGGGGATAGGGCGCCTTGCCCCCGATGATGCGGTGACACATACACAGTGCTTTAAAGGTAATCCTTTCTTTGACCGGAAGCCAGTGTAGGGACTTCAGAGCAGCTCTAGAGGCCGTTCTCCTAGGGAGCCTCAGCACCAGCCGGGCTGTGGCATTTTGGAGTACCTGGAGACGATTGAGGCTTCTCGCTGTTATTCCCAGATAGAGGAGGTTGGAGTAATCAAGTCTTAATGTGACCAAGGCATGCACCGGAGTCTGTCTGGCACCCACCGGAAGTAGGTCCAGGATCTTCCGTAGACTCTTGAGTATACCGAAGCACATCCCAACTACACGATCTATCTGGGGAGCAAATGACAGGTCAGAGTCAAACATCACCCCAAGATTTTTCGCCTGTTGACAGGGCACTGGAGTGGAGCCCAGGCATGCAGGCCACCATGCCGATGACCACACATCCGGACCACCTCCCACCACGAGCACTTCGGTTTTGGACCCATTCAGCTTCAGGCAGTTGTTAGACATCCAGGATGCAAGCTCCTGCATGCAAGCACTGAAGCTGACTGCCCCAACGTCAGGTGCCCGTGACAGCGAGATGACCAGCTGTGTGTCATCGGCATATGACACTAGTTGGATGCCATGACTTTCCACAATGGTGGCTACAGGGGAAGCGTAAAGGTTAAACAAGGTGGGGCTCAGGGCAGAGCCCTGAGGAAACCCTTGATCAAGATTGAACATACGCGAGTAGTGTTCTCCTTGTCTAACCTGAAAACCCCTATCGGTCAGGAAAGATTGGATCCACCTCAGTGCTGACCCAGTGACTCCACCTTTGTTAAGACACTGTAGCAGGGTGAAATGTGCTACAGTGTCAAAGGCTGCACTTAGGTCAAGTAGAATGAGGGCCATCGTATGTCCCTCATCTACCCCTTGCCTGATGGTCTCAGTGGCCATAAGCAACGCAGACTCAGTGGAATGGCAGGACCGGAAGCCAAACTGAGTTAGATGAAGTAGGTTGGCTTGCTCCACAAATGCCATAAGCTGAAGATTTGCCCCCTTTTCTGCCACTTTGGCCAGGTAGGGGAGGAGTGAGATAGGACGGAGATTATCCAGCCTTTCCCAGCTGAGATTCAGCATTTTTTGGAGTGGGAGAACTACGGCCTGCTTCCAACTTTTAGGTACAGTATTGGATCTAAAAGAAAGATCCAGAACATCCCTAATATAAGGTTCAAGGATCTCGATACTCTCTCCAAGAAGTTTAGGTGATGCCGGATCACGGGGGGATCCTGACTTAATGGAGCGGCATATCTGCTGGAGCACCTCAGGGGATGGGGTGAAAAAATAGTCCAGCCTATTGCCCCCCACAACCTCCAGTATACTCTCCCTAAACTCAGTTCCCTTTTTCTTTCCCCCTGAAAAAGTGGAATAGATGGTAGCCACTTTATCAGAAAAGAAAGCAGCAATGCGGTTGCAGGATTCCTCTGAGACCAAGGACGGGTCAGCAGATGAACCACAGAGAGAGATTTCTTTATAAATTTTGAATAACTCCTTGGTCGAGTTTTTAGCTTCTCCTATCCTACCTGAAAAGTAAGTTGTTTTGGCACAACTGATGAGGCTATGATATTCTCTGCGTTTGTCTATGTACCTCTGTTTTGCTTGATCAAGGTAGGCTACCCTCCACTGTCTTTCTAGTTGTTTGCATTGCGATTTAGCTAGGTGAAGCTCATCGCTAAACCAGGGGGCGGATTTCTGGGGTCTGCTGCCGGAATTTTTATGACAGAGAGGGGCTATGTCATCTAAGGCATTATTAATACGGCCTTCTAGTCTATCTGATGCCGTGTCAGCATCCTCCCCTCCTGGTCTACCGCCTTTGGTCAGTGCAGTGTCAAACTTGGCTTTGGAGAATGCAGACCATTTACGGCTCATATATTTAGAATTGGTACGTGTTTGGGTGTTACTAGCAGAAATATTTATTCTAAAAGGCACTAAAAAGTGGTCAGACCAAGGAATAGGGACGGGGATCTTACCTTCAATGTCTTCCCAGTTTGCGAAAATAGGGTCCAATAAGTGGCCCTTTTGGTGGGTAGGGGCCTTAGATCTGATGTGTAATTGGAGGGATTGTAGTTGCTGACAGAAGTCGGTGGCTCCTTTGTCCAGTTGGTCATCCAGATGGATGTTTAGGTCACCTAAGAGTATATACTTGTCCCTACGTAGAGCCGCTTCTGTTATACCTTCAGTGAGGCTGGTAGTAAAGTGGGTAAAAGGACCAGGGGAGCGGTAGACCAAGAAGCCCTTCAGCGTGTTACTGGCGTTAACCTTAATGCAGAATGCTCCTGTCTCACTGTCAACGATAGCGAGAGGTTCAAGTTGACAGCAGAGTGGCTGCTTAGATATTATGGCTATCCCACCGCCTCTACCCACAGTTCTGTCCAGCCTCGCCATGGTATAGCCAGCTGGGAGAGAAGCGACTATGTCCGGTTCTGAGTTGGAGTCAAGCCAAGTCTCAGTAAGGAATAGGAGGTCAAGTTTCATATCTGTGAGCAGGTCGTAAATGTTGAGGTTATGCTTCCGCATAGATCTGGTGTTAAGCAGTCCGCATGCAAGACTAATGTTCTCAGCCTTAGGTGTAGGTATTCTGTGCCAGTTATACTGACACTCCTTGCAGTTGTTGGTGTCTTCCACATTAAGACTGTGGAGACAGGCTTTAGCAAATGCAGGACAGAGGGCGCGAAGTTGCTGCGCACTCCAGTGTATTACTGACCCATTTCGACCAGGGGTCGAGGCCCCTGTCCCCGACCGGCTGCGGACGGGCGCAGACGGGCATGCCTTAGGCGCGTTGTCGGCGCGCCTGCTGCACGTGGGAAGGTGCCCCTTCCTGCACATAAACAATCCTACAATGTCATCTGTCACTTTCATGTGTGCTGCTTGATAGTGACAAAATGGCTTTTTTTTAAAAAGATTGTTTATGTACAGGATGGGACTCCTTAATGTACATAAACAATGCATGGCACTTTCCTTTTTTCACAAGGTAGCACACAAGGAAAAAGTAAAAACGAGGAAAAAGAATGCATTTCTCCTTGTTTAGCCAACTTAACACCAGGATATACCTGCTCTTCATTTTAGCACTGCCTCCTATGTATGTCACCCTTGTACATAGGGGGCAGCATGAAAATGAATGGGTGTTGTGGTGGTATGCCCACCGAAACTCCCATTGCCCACCCCTTTCATGCTTGAATGGAGGCCTTATTTACAGGGCATCGTTAAGCCACGTTCAGTGGCTTAACTCTGCCTTGAAAATAAGGCGCAGCCCCTATCGCCACCACAACGTCGGTAACAGTGACGTTGTGGTGGCGATATTGGCTTGTGCATATGTCCCTTGGTTTCTTGAGTTGCTCACCTCTGTGCAGCTCTAGTTGCTTAAAAAGAGGGTAAAGGTTAAGACCGTACAGTAAACACTGGGTGAAGAAATTAATTTTAGTGGCACCTGTGCCTAGCTTTTTTGTCCAGTTTGACCAAATGAATCCACTAATAAAGCTTTAAAAGACTGACAAATGTAATTTTGGATATTTATGTTCTTATCCCTTTTTGCTATATCTGCCATAGGGAAGTTGTCTCCTGCAAGTCTCTACAATGATACTAAATATGAATGGCCCTGTGATGTCACTTCCTGTGTTGTCAGCTCACAAACAAATCATTAATGGCAATTCCTATGCACACGCATCCCGGTAAATTTAAAGTTCAACAAAATGTAAGTGAATAGAAGGAGGCAAGTAATGTCTCTTGATGTATTCTCTTTGTCTTTATTCAAGAAAACAACACAAAGTCCAGCCAACATGTGTTTCGTTGTTAGAGTATTAACCCTCTACTTCTTCAGAGCTGTAACATTTAGATAAGGTATTCCACACCTAGTCACCGGTTATAATTCCGACCCGGCTGGTCATTAAACAATCTAGTACATCAAATTCAATTACATATTTTTCTGTAAATCTTTAAGTCATGGCATCTGAAGTGAATTTTAATGCAAATCAGTGTGGTGCCGTTGTGTGTGAAGGGAAAAAGTAACCTGGGGGCCGATGTGAGCCGCGAACAATCTGAAGCAAGTATGCTGTATATTCCACACACGGCCGGAAACGCATTCTGAACCGTACTTGCCTCCTTCTATTCACCTACATTTTGTTGAAGTTTAATTTTACTTGGATGCGTGTGCATAGGAATTGACATTACACCCTCCTGTGTCCTCCCCGTCCCAGTCCTTACTACGTGAGGCAGTCCTGCCTTCACCCAGCCAATCACAACACCAGTATTCAAAAACTTACATAAGCCCCTCCCACCTACCGCCATGCCTGGTTTTTTTTTCTGCTCCGATGGCGGTCGGAACGCTGGTGCTCCCGGTTCCTGTTTCCTGGTCAGGATTTTTTTCAGGACGGTGCCGTGAGTGTTTGCTTTGCAGTTTTTATGTATTCTGCATTGTTTTTTTATTATTTATTGGCGCGGTCACTCCTGTATTCCTGTTGACCGTGCTCCTGTTCCGGGGTCAAGGATGCTTCCCATTCATGTGCTGGGCTGGGGCGAGGAGTTTTATGGTTTCCTGACCCCGGGTCGCTCCGGCGCTGGGGCTCTCGTGCAGTGTCCACCCCCCGCAGCCATTATCTTTTGATCTGTGGCTGTGGGTGTTGACTACAGGACTGCCCTTTTTTATTTCTTTCACCAGTATCACCTTTGCGTGATTGGTTGTTTGGGGCAGTATTTATTGGAGGTTGCTGGGTGCTTCCTTTCATTGTGTGGTGAGTTCCTGTTTGTTTGACACTGGGTTTCTCGCCATGAGTGAAGGAGCTTCTTCACCTGTGGCTGCTAAAGCGATTTCAAAGCAGCATAATGTTCAGGACGACGTCTTCTAGATTTCCAGGGCCGATTTCCAGGACCCGATTAATTTTGCGGTCCAGTCTGCGCTGATGGAGCCTGAAGCTAAGTGTGCTAAGGATGATGAGGAAGACATGGACAATTCCCCTAAGTGAAAGGACATCCAGGGCAAGGTTTTTTCTGACATGCTGGTCCATATTCTTGAGGTTCTTGTGTTTGACCCTAAATCTATGGCTGGGGAGGGATTTTACACACAGTATATTTCCTCTGTGGTGGATGACCTCCCCTTCCATGTTGTCCTGGAGGATATCCTTATGAAAGAGTGGCTTGATGTGGATAAGCAGAGTATTCCGCGATTCCTTGGGAAGCGGTATCGTCTGGCGGACTTTGATTCCCAGTTTCCTGTGATTTCAAAGGTTAATTCTCTTTTGTCATCTATGGCTGCCTCTTCTTCCTCTTTGTCCTCAGAGTAGGCTTCCCTGTCTTATCTGGTGGAGCGTAAGGTGGAGCCTGGTACAGCGCTCTGCAGAGGAGAAGAAGTTGTTAAAGCCTTTTCAGCTCTGCTCCTAAGAAAAGGTCTTTCTTCCAGAAGCAGGGATTTCAGGGAGTTTTGTCCTCTCTGCCCTTGCGTGGTCAGGCCCGTGGTCAGGGGAGGCATTCCATTATAAATCCCGGCCTCAGCAGCAGCAACATCCTCCCTCTGGTGACGGACAGAAGTGACTATGCCGCTGTGGGGGCTCGTCTCCGTTTGTTTCTGGACCGTTGGTCAGCTCTGATTTCTGACCAATGGGTCATGTCTGTCATCAGGTGGGGTTACCAGATTCCCTTCCTGGGCCCTCCCCCTCGGGATTGTTTTCTGGTTGCCCCGTTGTCAAGAGACCCCGTGCAGTGCGACGATCTGCCATGTTGTCCGACGTCACCATGTTGTTACGGAAAGGGGCAGTGGTGCCAGTTCCAGTGGAGGAAGTGGGCCTGGGGTTCTATTCCCATCTGTTTCTGGTTCCAAAGCCCGATGGTTCCTTCTGCCCCATATTGAATCTCTGTGCCCTGAACAAATTGGTGCAGTTGGATCATTTTCGGATGGTCACGTTGCAGTCCGTCATTCCCCTCATCCAGGAGGGCGTTTTTTTGCCTTGCCTGGACTCATCCTGCCAGTTAGCGGTTCCTGAGGTTTGCGGTCCAGGGGATGCTTTTCCAGTTTCAGGTTCTGTCGTTCAGCCTCTCCGCTGCTCCCTGGATGTTTACCAAGGTATTGGCTCCTGCTGTGGGGGTTTTGCAATGTCAGGGTTTCTCCATGTTTCCCTATATTGATGATTGTTTGGTCTCTGCTTCCTCTTTTCCTCAGGCTCTTCTGGCGGTGGAGGCTATGTTTTCCCTGTCCTGGGAGTTGGTGTTCAAGGTGAATTTGGTTGAGTCTCATCTGGATCCTGTTCAGGGTTTTCAGTTAATTCGGAGTCTGTTCGACACATCTCTGGGGGTGGTGTTTCTCCCTCCTGTTGGGATCCTTTCCCTACAGACTATGTTGCTGGATCTGTTGAGTCATCCCTCGGCCCCCTGATCGTGTTTGGTTGCGTGTCCAGGGATTAATGGCTGCAACCACTGCTGTGGTTCCTTAGGCTCGCCTCCTTCTCAAGCCCTTAGTGACTTATCTGTTGGCTCGGTGGTACCCCTCTCGGGCGGATTACGAGGCTCTGTTTTTTCTCTCTCCTGCTCTGAATCGGGACTTGAACTGGTGGCTTTGCACTCCCAATCTGGAGAAGGGGGTGCTGTTTTATCTTCCTCCTCCCCTTTTGTTGATGTCAGATGTCAGTCTTTGGTGTTGGGGGCCATTTTGGGGTCCTTGGAAGCCAAGGGTTGGTGGTCTCGGGGGGGGGGGTGACTCCTCTTCCTCGAACTGGCGGGAGTTGGCGGCCATCTGGGAGGCGGTGCGGTTCTTTCAGGTTCATCTCCCCGGGACGAGTCTGTTGGTTCATACCGACAACCAGGTGGCTTGTTGTTACCTGAACCATGAGGGGGGGACCAGATGCCCGTCTCTGAACATGTTGGCCTCCATGATTTGTGCTTGGGCGAAATCTCATCTGTTGGCCTTGAGGGCGGTGTACATTCTGGGACGGTTGAATTTTCATGCAGACGCTTTGAGCCGCAACCTTCCATTTTCTGTTCTGTACCATCTCTCTCTTCCTCTGTTTCAGTCCCTTTGCCTTCGGTTCCGGACTCCATGGATCGATCTTTTTGCATCTCCTCACAGCTCTCTCCTGCCCCGGTTTTGTTCAGAGGTACTGTGTCCTCAGGATTGGGTGGTGGATTCTCATTTAATTCCCTGACCTTTGGGCCTTCTGTATGCATTCCCTACCATTCCCCTCCTCCCGAGGGTGCTGCAGAAGATTCGGAGGGAGAAAGTTTCGGTCCTGTTGATTCCTCCTTTCTGGCCTCACCGCCTTTGGTTTCCTCTCCAGTTGTGGCTGGCGGAGGGTCGGTTTGATCGGCTTCCTTGGTGTCCGCCTCCTCTTCAGTTTCCGCTCCTGTCTCTGCCTTGTCTTTGTTGTTTGTAGCTGACGGCTTGGTTCTTGAGCGGTTGACATTAGAGTCTTTGGGCTGTTCGTCTATGGTAGCTCGTGACATCCAGTTGTCTCACCTCCCTCTGACCCTTAAGCGCTATGGTCGTCATTGGGGTTATTTCTTGGTGTTGTAATCATGGGGTGGATCCTGTACTGGGGATTCCTACTTCTGTGTTGGATTTTCTCTGAGATGTTTCTTTGAAAGGCCTTTCCCTGCCACGTTGTCTGCTCAGTGGACGGCGGTTCATGCTTGTTGGGGTCCTGGGGCTTTCTTGGAGAGTGTTGCCCCTTTGGTTAGTCGGCTTCTTCAGAGCTTTCGGCTTCGTCTGCCGGTTTCTCCTGTTCTCGTTCCTTCTTGGGATTTGCCTACTGTTTTGCTGGGTATTCAGTTGCCCTCTTTTGAGACTTTGATGGAGGCGGATTTGTTGTGGCTGATCACTAAGGTGGCATTTCTGTAGCCCATTACCTCCGCTCGCCGGTTGGATGAGTTGGGTGCCTTGCTCATTGTGTTTCCTTATTTGCAGGTCCTCCTGGATCGGGTCATTTTGGGGCTTGATCGGCTTTCCTGCCTAAGGTTTCTACGAGTTTTCATATGCAGCAGGAGGTGATTCTTCCTTATTTGCCTGCTGAGTGAGATTCCCTTGTTCCCCCTTCCTTGGATGTTCACAGGGCTCTCCAGATTTACCTCCAACGTTTCCAGGGGTTCCGCATATTTCCTTTTCTGTTTGTCTCCTGTGGGGGTGTGGCTAAGGGGAAGAAGGTTTCCACTTCCATGATCAGTACGTGGGTGCGTTTGGCTGTCTGCCAATCTTACAAGTCTTTGGATTTGCCTCCTCCGTCTCATGTGCAGGGTCGTTTGATGCGCTCTGTGTCTGCTTCCTGGGCTGAGGCGGCTGGGGTCTCTATCCAGGAGATTAGTAGGGCGGCAGCCTGGCAGTCTCATCACACATTTGCGCGACATTATCGGCTTGATGTTTTGCATGCCTCTGCTGACAGTTTTTCTGTTGACGTCACGAACGCTGTTGTTCCTTGATCTTTTATTGATTAAAGTTTTGTACTCTGCATGGATCCTTGGTGTCCTGCGTTCTTTATTGGTTCACTGCTTGTGAGTTCCTCACGTAGTAAGGACTGGGACGGGGAGGACCCATGAGGGGGTAATGTCATGTTACTTACCTACTCTTCATTACCCAGATTAGGGTCCTCCCCATCCAGGTCCTCGACCCTCCCTCCCGCTGTGTTTGTGTCAGAGTCTTGTTGATAACAGGCATGGTGGTAGGTGGGAGGGGCTTATGTACGTTTTTGAATACTGGCGTTGTGATTGGCTGGGTGGAGGCAGGACTGCCTCAAGTAGTAAAGGGATGTGTGACTAAACAACTACTGCCTAAACCACGAATTCCTTAACCACGAAGGCTAAACAACGAACAATACCAAACCACTACATTTTTTACAACGAGTTCCTCAACCACGAAAAAATATTTAAATTGCTCATTACACATTTACATCACTTTTATCTTTTAAATCTGAATGTTTTTTACTTAAAAAAAATGGATCAAAAACCCTAAAAGTTAGATTTAAGGTTTAACTTTCTTTAATACATTTAAATGACCTACCTGACAACTTTGACAAAAAGCCTCATCTGCTCATCAGATAAACCACGATCACGATTCAGACATTGGCTGAAGCCAGAGCATTTTCAGAAACACTGTGCCCCCAAAGTACTACCAAGCTGGCAGGATGAAGGATAGCTTCTTTCCCGCGCTCATCTGAGCCCGCCTTCCTGGTGATAGCAGTGCCGAGTGAGTCATGCCAGTGGGCCATGAAAATGACAGGTAAGCGGGGATGGAATAAAGAGTATCCAGTAACAACACACCATCCTCACCTCCCACCTTGTCAGATACATGGCACGCTTTACCAAACTTGCAGGATGAAGGCTGACTTCTTCCCTGCGCTCATCAGAGTCCGCATTTCCACTGATTGCAGTGCTGAGTGAGTCATGCCCGGGTGGCATGAGAATGTACAGTTTTTGGTCGCAGAGACATACCACACATTATCAAACTTGCAGGATGAAGGCTGTCTTCTTCCCCGCGCTCATCAGAGTCTGCATTTCCACTGATTGCAGTGCAGAGTGAGTCATGTCAGGGGGGCATGAGCATGTCAAGTTTTTACGGGGCGGAGACGTGCCAGGCATTACCAAACTTGCAGGATGAAGGTTGTCTGATTTACCGCACTCATCAGAGCCCGCCTTCCTGCTGATTGCAGTGCCCAGTGAGTCATGCCAGGGGGCATGAGAATGTACAGTTTTTGGTCGCAGAGACATATCACACATTATCAAACTTGCAGGATGAAGACAGTCTTCTTCCCCGCACTCATCAGAGTCCGCATTTCCACTGATTGCAGTGATGAGTGAGTCATGCCAGGGGGGCATGAGAATGTACAGTTTTTGCTCGCAGAGACATATCACACATTATCAAACTTGCAGGATGAAGGCAGTCTTCTTTCCAGCACTCATCAGAGTCCGCATTTCCACTGATTGCAGTAATGAGTGAGTCATGCCAGGGGGGCATGAGAATGCACAGTTTTTGGCCACACATTACCAAACTGGCAGGATGAAGACTGTCTTCTTCCTCGCGCTCCAGTGCCGAGTGAGTCAAGCTAGGGGGGCATGAGCATGTCAGGTTTTTGTGGGGCGGAGAGAAGTGTACATGAGCATGTCCTAAAGTCGTATTGCTGAGTGAGTCAAGCCAAAGTCGTGGTTTAGGAAAGTCGTGGTTTAGGTTTGGTCGTTGTTCAGGATTCGTTCTTCAGGTAAGTAGTTATAAAAGTTTCGTTGTTAAGGATGTTTCCCGTAGTAAGGACTGGGAAGGGGGACCCTAATCAGGGTAATGAAGATTGCCGATAAGTAACAAGTCTTTATTCATTTGGGACCTTCGGGTCCCAACTCCTAGGGTTTTAGGGGTTTTCCCTCACCTGTGGCACCACAAGAATCCACTCTGTTTGTTTACATTTGGCGTGCGTCGTTTATTCCTGTGTAAATTAACACCCCCATATTGCTAGTACATACAAATTAGTGGAGCCTCATATCTTTCCTTTAGCCCAGGGCCCTGGAAAACCTTATGGCTGGCCCTGGCACCAGTACCTCACGTTTTTAAGCATCGAATCCATTGTCCGATGACCCTGTTGGTGCATGCAGTGGTCGTGCAGACGCGAGGGAGCAGAGTTTAAATGTTTAAAGCGTGAACTACATTGTAGCTTTAGTTCTTACTGCTAGCAGATTAAATTATCGAAAAATATCACCTCGCACTGCTGTTTTCTCAAACAGAACATCCGAGACAAGCACTTACGCACATTAATTCCACTGGACGGGGAGCTATGACGTGTCCTAACTACGGCTTATACTGCCGTCCACGGGAGAGTGGTCTGATGCAATTATGTTTAAAGGCTGCATTTCCGTGTCAGTCTGAACTAAAACTGGCAAGGTAAGTGGTTTACACGTTTTATTTGATTACAGATATCAAAAACCTTTCCCCTCGTTTATGAAAATTGCTTCAGGCTAGTTTCGCCGTGGCTTATATTACTGCCAACGTACCGGGGCCATGGCTTGTCTTGTATAAAGCAAATCGGCCCCGCTCTTACTTTAAATTACTGTGCAAAGGCTTCAATATTTGTTGATAAAACAGATATTATTTTCTCGGACAGCTCGGCAGGTCATCATGTCTGGCATATCGGAGATGCCTCGGGTCTACAAGCCTCCCGCGCCATTTATCAGTCCAGACGGAGTGTCTGGTGTGCTGCGTCAGGCTGGGTGGCTAGGTGGTGATGTGGCATTTTAATAATACTAAATCTACCGCTCATAGTTTTGGTCACAACGAGGCCTGTTCACAAATGCACTTTGGAGTATGCATAGTAGTACTCGTGCACGTGCTCCTACATACATTTCTGATCTAGCCCTAAAATATATAAAATGGAAATAAATTGGCAAAAATCATGGAATATTCACATACAAAAAGTAAGGGAAATAGCTACGAGTAGTGCAGCAGTTGCAGGGGGTGGGCATTGAACCCTGACAATTGCCTTTATATGTCTACTCCAACAGCAGTCAAAAGGGCCATTTTCCTTGTTTGCACCAACACTGTGCCCTCTTTGCATTTGTGCTAATTGGGAATTGGGTGGTTCGGTCTGATTCAGAAAGGCGTGCAAGAGAACGTAAACCCTTACGGTTGTAATACTACATCTTATACTCAGAAATGCTTTTGTGAGTCAGCACGACTGTAGTACCCACAGCACTCTCAATACTTCGGCCCAAACCAGTGTCCTGAATCTCGAATGTACGAGGACTGCATTGCCTTCTTCCTATGAAATGTGAAATTGTGGAAAATGTCAAATGCTGATTCTTACAAGTGCAAATACTGTATGTGTATAATAACAACATTGTCTTCTTTGCACAGTAGAAAATATTATGAGCTGGTTCATGGAGAGCCCTTCAAAGTCCATGAGATTTGGGCCAAAGGGCCATATGTATCAAGCTAATTAGAATTAGCTTGCGAATTTCGGCCTTTGCGAATGCTAATTTGACAAATGGTATGTATCAAACATGTTTGATGCAAAATAAGGAATAGCAAAATTTGCAATTCCTTATTTTGCGATTGCACTTAAGGAATCGCAAATTACCACCAACTTCTAGTTGGTGGTAATTTGCGAATTCTTTTCAAAAAGCTTTTTTCCTAAAAACAAAAGGTGCCATATGACGCCCATACATGCCCTTAGGGCATGTATATGCGCCATATGCCCCCAAATGTCTTTTTCAGGGGTGCAGCAGGGTGTTCTTGAGACACCCCTGCACCCTTGAAGAAATTCCTAATTTGCGATTAGCTAATTGCTAATCGCAAATTGCACCTTCATTCCTATGGGCCTCCTGGCCCATAGAAATGAATGGGTAATTTGCGATTAGCAATTTGCTAATCGCAAATTAGGAATGGTAAAGAATCGCTATTTAATAGCGATTTTGTACATACATACCGTTTTGCGAATTCCAAATAGCGATTCCCTAAAATTCGCTATTTGGAATTCGCAAAATGGTAGTATGCTACATATGGCCCTAAGTCTTCTAAAGTTTTGTACAGCCACAGGTGTGAGTCCACGTGATGAAATCGGGTGTATAATTACTTACTATTTTAAAGAGCCACTTGCTCAGCGCTAAATTGATTTGCACCAGACACGTGTCCATGCAGATATTAATACATGTACACCGTAGTCTTAATTATTTCACCTATGGTATTGCTGTAAAAGGCAGGACAAGTCAGAGTTAAGTGAGTCGGTGGTCATGCAGTTCTTTCCTTTATGTGTCTGGGGACGTGTAAATGGCATACTGAACATCTGAGCGCAGGTATTGTGTTTGGCAGCTCACTAAAACCATAGCTATTTAACTAATCTGATGAGCGAGTGTTACTTGTTTCATGCATCATTAACTTAAGAAACAGTAACACCTGTCCTTCACAGTGCTTAGGAACAACATAAATCACAATAAAAAGCAGTTATTATGTAATTGTCCGTTCAGTTTCCAAAGCACAGCATGCAGTTATGAGCAGACAGAGTACTTTAGGAGGTACATGAGAGATCACAACAGCAGGTGGAGGTTTTATGGAGAGACTGGGAACCTCCTGTCCTTCTGAAGGACTGTTATGTGGCAGAAGGGCACAGGAGACATGATGGAAAAGCTCTGGTAAGATAAAGATGTTTAAGCAGTGGGCACTGGCTGCAACTTTGAGATGCTGTTTGTAAGCAATTGAAGCATTAGTTGCGGGGGGGGGTCAGAACCTACCTCAAATAATAATCACAATCCTTGTCAGGGTGAACTACAAAAGTCACCTAATAAACCTATCCATAACTCGCTCGTAGTTTAGCACAAAAGCCGTCATGCTTAACTTAGAGTGAGTGTGTAAAGAATGTATGCATTAGTTGAACAGTAATGAAGTGAAAACACATCACAAGAAAAATATCAAACCAATCTAAAAGATAGAGTACATTTTTTGAAAGTTCAGAAAGCTTTATTAAATAAGAAATACAAAGTAAAACATCATTACAACAAAATATGGCAGTAAAAATAATTAGGAAAGTAGTAGAATTAAAGAATGCGAACAACAACCCCAAAAGGGGTAAATAAACTGTACCAAAGAAACAAGCTTTTTAAAGATATTTTGGTTTAGGGGGGAAAAAAGGAAAGAAGAAAAAGAGGGGAGGGGGAGAAAAGGAGGGACAATCTGGAATATAAACTCAGTACTCTACATTTCTATAAATGCAAAACAGAAGGAAACATCATTGAAAGAAGGAAAAATAAGAAAAACAATCACGAGACATTCCTAGAAAGAAAATCAGTGAACAGCAACCACAATAAGTCTCTCTTAATTAACAAAGGAACAGTGGTGGCAAAATCACGGTCAAGCCTATGATGATGACATAATAAATTCCACCAAGCATTATATGTTATTTTGGATGTATCCTTCCAGTTGGTTTTCATTATCGGAAAATAAATTGCTATAAAAAGATCTATAAACTTGCGAACATTGCAATAGTCATTCCAAATAGGTGAAGAACCACCCAAGAAAATATGTACAATCTCAAAGGGGAAATCAGTAGCTAAAATATCATTTAATTTTGATCAAATACGAGACCAAAGGGACTTAAATAACGGACAATGAAAAAACATATGTAGAAAATCAGTAGACTCATGTGAGCAGGACCAACATTTGTTAGAATCAAGTAACTTGAATTTATGTAAATCAGAAGGAGTATAGAAAAGCCTTTTGTAAAAGAAATAAAAGGTCTGTGTGGTGCTGGCAGATCTAGAAACTGAATGTATTTTGGACCAAATATCATCCCAAACCTGTAAGGAGAATTCTTGAGCTAGATCCTGTTCCCATAATAGCTCAAGTTTAGATTTAATCCTGTCAGAAGAGGGCTGAGAAAGTATTTTATAGATAGCAGCAGCTCTGAGAGGAGTAGAAAAAGAAGGTGGAGGTGAGAGAGTTGGAGAAGTGGTGGATAGGGAGTTATTATGAGAAATAATACAAGTTAGGGCATGTTGAAGAAAAGGGTAATGGGAAGAATATGCATTGGAGAGATGAAAGGTATCACGAACGTCAGAGAAGGAAAGTAAGGAGTTATCATTACTTAAATGATTGTAAGTTATAATACCTTTATCAATCCATTCTTTACAGAATAATGCTTTGTTATTAATCTTTAGGAAATTATTATACCAGATCGGAGTGAGAGAATGAAATTCAGCTTGTGCAAGTGCATTAGAGTGTTTAAAAGTGGGGGTAAGAAATCTATTCAGAGGTTGAGATAAGCGAGTGTGTGTGTGTGGGTGTACTTGTAAAGCGCACTGCGACTCCATGGTCGTGAGTTGCTGTAAGGAAGGAAAAAGGAAGGAAAAAGGAGCAAGCTGTGGAAGTTCTAAAGAACTCCAGGCAGTTAGAGGGGAGAGAAAGTATCTGTAAAAAAAAAACCAAATTTGTTTGAGAGAAAAGGCCGCTTAAAAGCGAGAAATGTTAGGAAAATTAACCCCTACCTAAGTCTTTCGGTTGTTGGAGGCGAGAGAGAGAAATTCTAGCTTTACGATTATTCTATAAGAATTTTGTTAGAAGGCAATTAATGGATTTAAAAAAATAATGTGGAAGAGAGATAGGAAACATGGAAAGACAGAAATTTAACAATAGGAAGTAACATCATCTTATCGGTTGCAAGCCTCCCCCACCATGATAAGAAAAGAGGTGACCAACCGTCTATGAGTCTATCTTCTTAAGTATATCTTTGTGATTAATGGTAATAGTTTCTCTAATGGTATTGGCGTAAAGAATACCTAGGCACTTAATACTTTTGGGATTCCATTCAAAGCCAGATCCCTGAAACAGATGAGAGAGACAGAATTTATTAAGAGGCAAAACTTTGGATTTATCTATATTCAGTTTATATCCAAAAACTAAAGTGTAATCCTGCAATAAAGAGAAAAGTGCAGGCAAAGAAGATACCGGATTAGAGATATAAAGTAAAATATAATCTGCATACGCAGTGAATTTTATCACAACATTTTTATAAATGAAGCCAGTATAGGATGAGGAACGCCGTATTTTTACTAGAAAAGATTCTAAAGCAAGAACAAAAAGAAGGGGTGACAAGGGGCAACCTTGCCTTGTACCCCTATGTAAGGAGAAATAGTTAGACTGTAAGCCATTAACCCAAATAGAAGTAGAGGGAGCTGAATACAACAGTTGGATAGGATGAATAATGGGGGGACTGAAACCATGCCATCTTAGCGCTCCAAACATGAAATCCCAGTTTACACGATCAGAAGCCTTTTCCGCGTCTAATGTAATAGCGGCAATAGGGGAATCCATTTTAGAAGCAAGGTGTATAATGTTAAGAAGGGTTCTCTAATTATCAGTATTAGATCCACCATTAACGAATCCGGATTGATAGATATTGACAAGTTCGGGGATAATTTTAATAAAACGAATGGCCAAAATGTTGGCATACATTTTACAATCTGTATAAATAAGAGAAATAGGCCGATAATTTTTGTAGGAGGAGGGATCTTTATCTTTCTTAGGAATGAGACAAAGCATTGCTTGCGTAAAGGATCCCCTAGATTCTCCCTCAGTAAGAAAATAGTTAATCAAAGATTGTAAATGTGGTATTAAAGTAGTTCTAAAATGAAGATAAAAGCGCACTTTAAAGCCATCTGGGCCAGGTGTTTTGTCCTTGGGCAGAAGAGTAATGGCATTTATAATTTCTTTCTCCAAAATAGGAATGTCCACAGATGAAAGATCCACATGTTTATCAAGGGGTTTAGGGATGGATTGAAAAAAGGAATCAATTTGAGCAGAGGAAGGACTGGATTCAGGGGTATAGAGGGAGGAGTAGTACTGAACAAAACACTCAAGAATCTTGGCATCAGTGGACTGTGAAATGCCCTGAGAGTCAGTAATGGCTACAATTTTAGATTTTTGTTTTTTTAATTTTTAGATAATTCGCAAGAGATTTGCCTGCCTTATTACGCCCACCATACATTTTAGCATTACATTTGAAAAGGTTATTGGAGGCAGAATCCCAAGACTGTTTATTATATTGCAGTTTAGCTTTGATAAGAGAAGACAAAGTGTCAGTGGAATTAGTAGTAAAATAAAGATGCTCGAGATCTTTAATTTTTTTTCCGGATTTGAGATGATTGAGAGAGAGCTTTTTTCTTCTTGCAGGATACAAAATCAATAATGCAACCTGTGGCTGCAGCCTTAAAAGCGTCCCAGATAAAATGAAACTCAAAAGTAGAGTGAAGGTTAGTCTGAAAAAATGCATCCATAAAAAATGTGAAGTGATCGACAAACTGGGAATCTAGAAAGAGAGAGTTGTTAAAGTGCCAACGCCGAGAAGCAGGGATGGGAAAGGGATGATCCATATCCAAAATAACAGGGGCGTGGTCAGAGATAAGGATAGAGCCTATTTCTGAGTTGGTCATAAACTGAAAGGCATGCTGGGAAAGAAAGATATACTCAATTTGGGAATGTGAGGCATGCACTGGAGAAAAAAAGAAATTTCAAGAGAATCAGGGTGAGAAATTCTCCAAGAGTCTAAAAAGGCCTCTAGAAGAAATTGCTTTATGAAAGGATTTTTGCATCTTATTGGGAATATATTTAGTTTTGGATTTCCTATCTAAAAGGGGACCCATTAGCTGGTTACAATCGCCACCCACAATTAAATCTTTAGTTACATGAGAAGAGAGGAGTGAAGAAAAGTCATTCCAAAAGGTAGGATTTATACCATTGGAGCCATAAACATTACAAAAGGAAAGCTGTACATTATTAACAACGCTGTCTAAAAACAACCATCTGCCATTAGTATCATGAAAGTCATTTAGCAACTGAACAGTCAACGATTTGTGAAACAAGATAATAACACCATTTTTGTTATGAACAGCTGGAGAACAAAAAGCTGCTCCCACCCATTTTTTACGTAATGAAGACAAATCTTGTAAAGTTAAGAGCGTTTCTTGCAGTAAAGCAACTTGACATTTTAATCTCGCTAGATGAGAGAGAACCCGTTGCTTTTTAACAGGATTTCGAATACCTTTAACGTTCAATGAGATAATTCGAAGACCAGTCATATATCAAAGTAGAAGAAGAATAGGCAGAAGAATGTGAAACCTACAGAGACAATTACAGGAGAAGCAAAACATTTTATAGAGATGACAGGATAGAGTAAAAGATACACAGAGATGCAAAAGAGGGGAAAAATAATCCGCATAGGTATCAGTAAAAAAGAAAACCAGAACAGAGCAAAAGAACTATAGAATTCATAAGTTACATTGGAAAGAAATAAAAGAATGTAGGAAAAAGATGCCAAAGGGAAAAAGGAATAGCCACCACATTAGCAAAAGAAAGTGAATAAGTTGGGAAGGAAGGAAAAATGCAAAGAAATGTAGAGAGAAGAAAAGGGTAAGGAAACCAGAAAAGCGATAGAAGGAGAAAGAGGAAAAGTGAAGAGAGTTAAAACAGAATAGATGACAGAGGTCCAAAGGGCCTTAGTCATAACAAGGAACCACAAAAGGGAAAATGACAATAATGAAAGAGAGGGGGGACGGCAAAACCAGAACAACCACACAACCGAGGAAGGGCATAGAGAAACATATGTCGCAATACAAAATCAGGTGAAAGGGAAGGGATGAAACAGTCCAGAACATGGGAAGGAAATATAAATACATATATAATGGCACCAGGAGAGACAAAGACAAAAACAAATGCTTACCAGAAACAAAGGGATAAGTCGACTGGAAACATCAAACAAATATACAAACGAATAGAGAGTACCTGAGACTTCGGCTGAAGCACATGGAAATCTAAAAAACTGAGAAAAAGGAGAGGTCAACCAGGACTGACATTAGTTATAAAAACCTAAGGAAGAAAAAGACAAGACATATTAAACCGTCAATGTTTGCCAAGTTCCATATGTTCCTCTCAATGCGTGTGAATAAACCTCCATAGATCAGCTGGGTCGTCAACAGAGAAAGGTCTGTCTTTGTAGGTTACCTTAAAGAAACAAGGGTGTATGAGACCATAGCGGGCGTTCAAAGATTTTAAAGCCGGCCTGAGGTCAAGAAATTCTTTCCGCCTGCTGCAGTTGGTTTGGAGACATCTTGACTAAAAGTAACTTTTTGACCTGACCAGAATATTTGTTTATGTTTTTTGGCACCCGATAGAATTTTCTTCAGATCAGAGTAAAGCAAAAAGTAAGCGATGATACCTCTTGGTTTGGTGGAGGAAGAGGCATTCTGCGGACCACGTCTATGTGCTCTTTGAATATTAAAGTCTACTGGCTTTGAAACGCCGACTATCTGCAAAACCTGAGTTTTCAGGAATGTGATCATATCAGAGCCTTCGGAACCCCCGGAATACCATAAATTCTGAGGTTATTGCGCCGGTTCCTATTTTCCAAATCATCAGTAGTTTTCTTAAGCTGATGAACCTCCTTGGTAAGGGTTTCAACTTTAGCTATGACATCTTGTGCATCACTGAGCTTATGTTCCAAGTAGGAAATTCTCGTGTCAAGACCAGACCACTTTTCCTCAATGCGTTGAAGGGTAGTAGTAGTGTCGGCCATAGAAGGGCGGAAGAGACACAGTTCATCCATGATGTCCTCCAAGGTAATAGGAAGAGGGGAGTTGGTTGGAGAGGAAGGGTTTTTCTTAAGATGCTTACTATTGTTAACAGTAGGGTCCTTCCAACCACCAAAAGAAGTCCCAGCATTACCATGCGACTTATTGGGAAGCTCCATGTTGAATGATAAACCAAAGACAGAAATAGAGAAAAATAAAAAACAATACGTAGTTGCAGGTAAAATAACTTAATTTCAAAGAGACCAAACCGTTTGAGTAGTTAGTAGAAAAAATAGGCTGCAGAGATGTCTCCCTGACACTAACCACCAAAGAAAAGTTAGGCGAATTTGTGCAAGCAGAAGAGTTTCATGTAACAAAGATGTAACGCATCGATGAGGAACCAAAGAACAACAGTATTAAGTAGCGCCTGGGCACATAAATACCTAGGAGATTATTCAGTGCAGCATTAATACCATTGACGTGCAGAGTGTCTCCTGGTGCCTTTACACAAAAAGCAAGATCGGGTGAAGAGAGGATATGAGGCTAAATGAAATGCGCACACAAATGCATCTCCGTGGGATATGTCAATAAGCCTTAGGGATAAAAGCGGCAAGCTGAGGCAAAGCTAATGCGCATTAAGAACAGCAGTGCGCAAGAAAGAATTACCTAAAAAAATAAGTGCCACAGCCAAAAAATAATCATCAGGCAAACAAGAAATTAGCCACATTTACTTGTTATGTAGGGGTGTCAGTCAATGCAAGGAATGCAAAGACTTTGTCCCAGAAAGATGTAGCACAGACACAGCGTAAAAGTAGGTGTTCTAGGTCACCGTCTTCGTCGTTACAGTTCCAGCATGTGGCGTTGTCTCTAATATTGTGTAGGAAGAGATGGGCCGGTGTCCGGAAAGCCTTATAGAGAAGCCAAAACTTCGTCTGGGAGAGGGTAGGGTTTATTTTGTGTCTCATGGTTTTGGACCAATCCATGTCTGAAATTGATGAGTGAGATTCCCAGAACTGTCGAAGACCTTTATTAAGATTGGATTGCTGTGGCCTTAGGATTTTGTAAAGCCTGGAGACCTGGTGGCCCAGCTTATTGATGGTAGCTAGATAGCATGGGAGCGAGGGTGGCTTTTTGTATAATTTTGCTTTGGAGATTGCTGTTTTAATATTCAAAAAGTTGTAAAACTCCATCGCTTCTAGGTCATATTTGGCTTGGAGAGAATAGCTAAACAGTTGATGTGGGAAGAATATACCTTTATTAATCCAGAGTTCGTTGTGTAGTGGTTTACCTTTATATCCTATTAAGTGATTGTGCCATAGCGACTCCCAGTCAGAGCGTCTTACATGGTTAGTCAGGAGTTTATCAATTTTTAGCAGGGCAAGTCTTATATTTTTAAAGATGGATTTTGAGCAACTGGCCATATTCATTTTGCAGTGAGGATGGAAGCTGGAGCAAGATTTTTGAAAAGGGCTTTCTCAACGTTAAGCTAAACAGGTGAGTAGTCAGCTGGTAGTAACATCCAGTAAGAGCCTTGTTTGGCAAGGGAGGCAATCTGATATGGTTTAAAATATGCTAGATTGACCCCACCCAGGGATTTGCTGAGGCGTAGCTTTTTTAAGCTAATCCTAGCCTTTTTCCCTTTCCATAGGAATTTAGACAGCAGAGTATCAAATTTGTGATGGAAGTCCTGGGACAGGGTAAGTGGGAGCATAGTAATGAGATAATTGACTAAAGGGAAGATCATCATTTTGATGAATTCGACCCTTCCCCACCAAGTTATGAAACGGGGGGACCAGCCATCCAGTTGTGATTTAATTTAATCTAGCGTGATGGATTCATTGTGTTGGAGGGTTTCGAGGAGGGAGCTGCCGAATTCGATTCCCAGGTATTTAATAAAGCCAGTCTGCCTTGTGAGCCCTGAGGCACCAAGCATATCTCTGGTACCATGCACTTTTAGGGGCTTAACCTCTGACTTGTCACGGTTCAGTTTATAGCCGGAGTGTAGCGAGTATCTATCAATGGTGGTCATGAATGTCATCAGCGTATGCTGCTAATTTCACCTGGTTGTCCCCGAAGCTCACTTCGCTATTCCTTTATTTTGTTTTATATCTGATAGAAGCGGTTCAAGGACCAGGAGAAAAAGGGCTGGAGAGAGAGGGCAGCCTTGCCTGGTGCCCTGTTGTAGTCGAAATGAGTCCGATAGCGTGCCATTAATGACGATTCTAGCGGACGGTCAAGAGTAAAGGGCCATTACCATATTGATGTAAGAGTTCCCCAGATTGAAGGCTTTCATGCAATGTTGTAAAAAGGACCAAGATACTCTATCAAATGCTTTTTTTAGCGTCAAGGGTTATGGCCACCGGTGGGGAGGGTGTTATTTTGGCTTTCTCAAGGATGTGGCAGAATAATCTCGTATTGTCGTTGGACAAGCGATGTTTTAAAAATCCCACCTGAGAGTTGCTGATTAGTTTAGGGAGAATGGCATTGAGTCTACTCGCCAGAATTTTCGCATACATTTTGCAGTCCAGATTTATAAGCGAGATGGGACAATAATTTTTAGTTAGAAGGGTGTCTTTACCCTCCTTCGGGATAACAATTATAGTGGCTTCGCCCATTGATTCCGAAACACTGCCTGAGGTGGCAACCAAATTAAATAGTTTTAAGAGCATGGGGGTGAGCGACTTATCAAATGCTTTGTAGAAGCTCGCAGAGAACCCATCCGGGCCAGGGGCTTTGTTGCTTTTAAGTGATTTATTAGCGGCAAAGATTTCCGTGCCCTTGATGGGGGACCCTATTGTGGAACTGTCTTCGTCAGGGAGTTTGGGGAGGTTCAGAGTGTCTAGGTAGTTAGTGCAAGCGACCAGGTCAAATTACATATTATTTTTGTAGAGGTCTTCATAGAAGGTCTTAAAGGTGGCAAAAAAAAATTCTTGTTTGGTGTGTGTATTATTAGAGGAGTCTTTAATCGATGAGATGGTGAGTAATTTTTGTCTGTGTTTGAGATAGGATGCAAGAAGTTTTCCAGCTCTATTCCCCTCGCATAATTTCATGACTTTAAATGTATTAATCCAAACTCCGGCGCGTCTGCTCACAATAGTATTATATTCGTATTTCTTTTTGATTAGTTGCTTGAGGACTAGTTTGTTGTCTAGGTCAATTGAGTGGGTGGTTTCTAGGGTCTTGATAACTTTTTCAAGCCTATTTGGGTCTTCATTAAGTTTTTTATTAGTCCTTGCTCTCAAGCCAATAATCACCCCTCTAATTGTGGCTTTCAGGGTGTCCCAGGCGGTGGAGGTGTTCATGTCAGGGGAATCATTTAGTGAGATGTAATCCTTAATGGCGTTTTCTATGTGTTGTTTGCCTTCAGGATCCAATAGAATCTCCTCATTAAAGCGCCAGCGTTTAGAGGGCAAAATATAGTGGGAACCCGCGAGGTTTGTAGTAATACAGGAGTGGTCAGAGACCAGCTTGGTTGCTATTTCTGTTTCCTCAATGAGGTGGGTGAAAGGGCTAGATATTAAAATATAATCAATTCTGGAGTATGAGGTGTGTGGGGCTGAGTAAAAGGTAAAGTC
Organism: Lissotriton helveticus; assembly: GCF_964261635.1. Taxonomy (NCBI): domain Eukaryota; kingdom Metazoa; phylum Chordata; class Amphibia; order Caudata; family Salamandridae; genus Lissotriton; species Lissotriton helveticus. Next base: position 1,745,783,467 of record NC_136065.1, read on the forward strand.
CCTCCCATCAGGGTGTTGGTGGCGCCAAGAATCCTTTAGTAGGAATTTGGTGCACAGACGTGTAAGTGACTCGTGAGAATGTGAAGGTTGGAACATGCATTTTGATTTTCGGTCTAGTAGAGGGTCCATTGGGAGATTAAAATCACCACCCACAATTAGAAGCTCGTCTTGAGGGATGTTCCCTAAGGCTAGAGAGACTGATTCCCAAAAGTCTGGGGCATCAGAGTTAGGGCCGTATATGTTTGCCACGTGAATGGGATCTTCGTCTCTCATCAGGTGGGTAATTAATAGTCTTCCATCAGTGTCGTGTGTGTGTGTGAGGTAACAGATAGATTTGATTTTTTTGAGATTAGGGTGATCATTCCTCCCTTCTTGTGGTTTGCCGAGGAACAGAGTGTGTGGGAGATACAGTTGAGGTCAATAAAACTTATGTCCTCCTCTGAGAGCTTAGTCTCTTGAAGGAGGATGACATCCCCTTTAGTTTTAGAAAGGTAATCAAAAACCTTCCGTATTTTCACTGGGTGGTTGAGACCCTTGACATTCAAGGAGACTACAGTGAGATTTTTCTACTAGGGATCTGGTTTTAGCCATCTAGAGAGTTGGGGTCGCTGAGAGAGTAGTTGAAAATCGTGTTATACCTGGAAGATTGGAAAGCAGGAGAGACCCCACTGTATACCAACCATTGCGCAGTATGAAACTAAGTACTTGAGGAGATCATGGTTTTCCTTTAGTGTATGGGCATTTGTGAAGTCTGGTTTGGTACCAGAGGTTAGAGCACAACCTGTGAGATACTACTGAAGTGATATCATTCGCAAACTAAAATAAACAGAAAACTAAGCAGAAGGAAACAACCAGTACAGTATATAACCCCATTCTCAATTCCTCCCTTACACCCCACCCCTCCCCTCCCTTACCCCCCCACATCCCTCCCCTCCCTCCCTCTCCAAGTGTTCGAACTTAGGAGGTGCGACGGCAGTACAGTCTAGGGGCAGCACAGAGGGATTGGATGAAACAACAGTAATTCTTCAGGAAAAACAAAATTAGAGGCCTATACCTCATTTAGATCATGAACGAACAACCAGGAGGGTAGGTGATAACAAGTTATAGAACAGCCTATCTTCTAGAGCAAAAGTAGGTGGCACGAGCGTGGCCAACAGTGCCAATGGGTGAGAAGACCTATTATAAATCTTACATTGTCTGTACTTGCGAACTAGTTAGGCCCTATTAAAAAAAAACACTTAGCAACAATGTAATGCAATACTAAGAATCGCTAGAAGTAGCTAAAAATTGCCCTGAAGGGATAGAGAATGGTCAATGAGCTCCATAATATCAAGGCAGCAAACGTTAACAATGGAACACCAAGTATTAGGAAACTGTCGTGTCATTATGGATAAAGACGGTAGTCAAACATACAACAATACCATTGACGGACAATAACCAGGTGTTTCAGGCATTGGGGGAATCCTGGGAATCCGTCTTCCTCTTGTTGTATGAGCCACTTGACAGATCGATGTTCTGTATCGGACAGTCTTCCAAGTGTCGCGCCAGGTCGCGAGGGTTTGAGTAGAAAAGTGGTCTGCCATTTTCAATTATTTTAAACTTTGAAGGGCCAACGAAGGAGAATTGGATGTTTTTCGCTTTCAGTTTGTCTCTCAGAAGGAGGAACCCTTTCCACACCTCAACAGTTTCTTTAGAGTAATCTTGCGTGAATATTATTTGTTGGCCTTCCCAAGAGACTTGATGATTTTTCCTTGCGAACTGCAGGGTGGTTTTGACTTGTTGGTATCTGAGTGGCTTGCAGATCAGGGGGCGAGGGCCCTTCATCCCTTGGACATTGAAGGTCGGTATTCTATGCGTTCTATCGAGTTCAAAGCTGTGCTGGAATGTGATCCCAGTTATCATTAGAATCCAGGCCTCTAGGAATGCTGCACATGATCCTGCATCCTTTTCTGAATTCTCTGGAACACCAAAGAAGCAAATGTTCCCTCTCCTGTTGCCGTCTTCCAGTTCGGCGTTTTGTCTTCTAAGGTCGTCAGTGGTGCACTGGAGATGCTTTATTATCTTTGACGATTGTGAGGTCCTGTCCTCCACATCGCTTAAGCGGTGCTCTGCTTCGCTGATGCTTTTATTCATGGAGCTCATGTCTGCCCTGATTGCCGTAAGCTCAAGCTGCATGGTGTCAGTGCTGCTCTTGGTAGATTTGGCAAGGTCATGAACTTCAGCAAGTTTTTTAAGGATTATTTCCATGGTGGCTGATAGATCAGATTTGGCTTTGATAGGAGATTCTGAAGGCGATGGCTCCGGGCGCACCTTTTTAGTGTTGTTCCTGCTTTCTCTTTCAGCCATTGTTGGTCAGGTGATGTTGTTTGCGGAATGGTTTGGTGTGATAGCCGTCGCTGGTGGGAGAGCTCATCGCAGAACATAGTGTTGCAGTTGTAACGTAACCACACGACATCTAGAGTTATGGTGTGTCGAATAAGACAACAAGTGATATGATCAGACTGCGATTTGGTCCCCTATGGTTAACCTGCTCCAGCGGTAGAACCAGACGGATGAAGGCAGTAGGAATTATAGACTAACAACAACAAGGCTGAAGTGTTTGAGTTTGAGTACGATAGTGAGTGTTTGAGTGGCTGAATGTTGAGGCAGGTTTTGCGACAGGTATTAGGCAAGTGACTGCGATTTACAGGCAAGATCAGCACAAGGGCAGACTACGCACTTGCTATGCTGCTATTAGCGTGATATAGAGCCAAGGAACATGTGAGGAGATGTAACACACGTTATGTCTTGTTTAGGCACAGGTCATAAAGAAGCGGGCTGGTGAGCTGATGAACCCAGCGATGTCACGCTGCAAAATTGTTTGAGATCAGGCACCTTGTGTGTGAGCGTATATTTGTATCTCTCCTTGATGCCGGCATACTATTTTAGTAGTAGGATTTAGTTGCCTCACACGGTGATAGCATTGATGATGCTGTGCGCCAGGAGGTCAGACTTACTCAGATCATGCCGACATTTTAGGAGCACTGGCAACGATGGTGGCAGTAGCAGAAGTGATCGTAGCAGGTCTGGTGAGTTTCTTTGGTTAGTCTGGAGACCCCACCATCATCAGTGCGAGAGGAGAAGGAGGAAAAGTATTTGCGGGCAGATAGACCAGGGTCTGTGGCGCTAGTAGAGAGCTCAGGTTTGGAACGGCTCAATCAGCGTTACGTCGCCATTTTGAGAACTCCGGGTGCGTTATCCAGCTCGGGAGCACCTGAATGAGTAGTGTGTGCTCAGAGTGTTTGTAGCTCTTTAGTGTCTTTTGGCAATTGATTAGTATTGTACAGGTTTGTGTCTTTACTCATCATGTAAGGAATAGCTATTGTTAGTCCTATCCAAAGTATAAGTACTATTGCTACACTACATTATCATACTTTGCAGCATGTTTTTAAACAATTTCTTTTCGGTCTTCCATTAACAGTATGATCAGCCATTTCTGATTAAAGGAGATTTAACCCCTCCTTGGTACTTTTACATAGATTTACCATGTGTGATTTTCAGGTTGGTTTAACTTCTTCGTCAGTTTGATCAGTAATCAATTCTTCATTATTTTCGTCACTTATATTTAGATTTTCAAATTCTTCCAGGATGATGTATGTCCACTCAGGGCCCTTGTATTTATTATTCAGTCTCTTTAGTCGTGGACTTCTTCTTGGTTGTATCACAGGTTGATCAGTTTGACTTGTTATTTCATCTACCTGTTCTAGTTCTTCATTAATTTTCTTTAAACGCAGTCTTAGTCTTTTGACATATCTAGGCCATTTATCTCCTTTTCTGAGTCGTTTAACTGGCACTGTGCTTGGGCTTTCTTTGAACGCTCTTTTGTTTTCATTCAGTTGTGGCACATCACTTTCAATGCCTTCTTCTGTCTTCCTCTCTATCTAACTAGGTCCAGGTCTTATTTCTGTTTCTTCTGCCTGGTCACTAATCTGGCCTTGTTCAGGTATTTGCTGAATTTGACTTTTGCTTGATTCACCTTCTTCGTCCTGAACACAGTTTTCTATTTCTGTCTGGTCCTGCTCAAGGTCTTCGAACTCTTGATTTTCTTCTGCCTGAGCCTCCGCCCTAATTTCCATCTGTACCTTTTCAGGTTCAGGAGTTCTTGGTGGAGTGTCGATTATTTGATCTTTCCCTACCTGGTCCTCCTCAGAATCACATTTGACTTGGATTTCTATGATCTGAATACCTTCTTCTACACCTGTCTAGTCCTCGCTATCACTCTGTCTATCTAGGTATGTTTGGCTTCTTGTTCTCACATATTCAGCAGTTATGTCGATTATTGGAATCCAATCATCTTGACTGGTGCTCGGTTGTTCTTCTTCAGCTACTTCAGGACCGATATCTTGGGACCTCTCAGCTGCACAACCTTCAGCCTCAGTTTCATCAGGTTCAGTCACCTTCTTCGGATGACTGGCATGAATCTAATGTGGAACTCCTGCACATTTCACAGCTGTGGTGGTAACCAGAATTACTTGTCGTGGTTTTCCCCACCTGGGTGCAAGGCAAGATTTTCGAGTGTGTTTCTTTAACACTACCCAATCACCAGGGTTCAGGTCATGTGCTGGAGTTGCTGATAAGGCGACAGCGTCTCCCCAACCTGGTGAGAGATAGAACGCACCTGGTCAGCCAGTTCTTTGCAGTATTCCAGTACTTAATCATCAGATATGCTTAGCAGTTTGTATCCTGGAACCCATGCTTGCCGCATAGCTCTTCCCATCAGTATATCATGGGGACTCAAGCCTGTTTTCCGATCTGGAATGCTTCTAAGCCCCATCAGAACAAGTGGCAGAGCATCTAGCCACTCCATTCGAGTTGACTCATACATATTTCCCAATCTTGACTTGATAGTGCCATTCAATTGTTCTATCACTCCAGAAGATTCTGGGCGATATGCACAGTGTCATTTTTGCTGAATTTTGAATGCTTCACAAATTAGGCCCATTATTTAACTGTTAAAATGTTTTCCTCTGTCTGATTCAATTGTTACTGGAAAACCGAAGCGTGGGATAAGCTCTCTAAGTAAGAGCTTAACCACTGTGATGCTATCATTCCTACGTGTGGGGTAAGCTTCCACCCATTTTAAAAACAGGCAGACAATGACAAGTACATATTTTAGTCCTCGACAAGGGGGTAACTGAATGAAATCAATCTGTAATTGAATAAAAGGACCTTCTGCCTTTCCAATTTTTCCTGGTAAAACTACTGTTTTCTTCCCTGGGTACATTTGTTGGCAAATCAAACACCTCTGGCAAAGTGCCTCTGCTATGTTCCTGAATTTTGCATTAAACCATGTTTGTATGAACACACGTATCATAGCATCTCTCCCCAAATGTAAATCTCCATGAATCAACCTAGCCAAAGGAGCAAGCAGACAGTTGGGAAACACTGCTGTTTCATCAAGGTAAACAATGACACCATCTTCAGCCCTTCTCTGACACCCTAACTTCCTCCATTGTTCTTTTTCCTTTGGTTTTGCTGCATCCTGCAAATCTCTCACTTCTTCCTACGTATTCACACCTTCCAGCAACATAAGTTGGCAGCTCTTTCCACTCACCTCAATCTTTTTATTAATAGCCATCTTATATTTTGCACAATGTTGGGCTAACTGGTCAGCATATCGATTACCAGCTGTCACTTTGTCATTGCCAGATTTGTGAGCAGCACACTTGACCACAGCCACCTCTTTTGGCAACTGGATTGCTTCCTGTAAATCTTTTACATATTGACCATTTCTGATTTGAGTACCTGAAGAAGTCAGGAACTCTCTTTGCATCCATAGTTGGCCATAGTCATGCACAACCCCGTAACCATATTGGCTGTCAGTGTATATGGTTACTTTCCAATTTTTCCCAAATTTACAGGCCTTTGCCAGGGCAACCAATTCAGCTACTTGTGCAGACTTGACTCCATGTAAATAGGATGTTTCGCCTGGGCCTCCCAACGTACACACTGAGTAAGCAACGCTTAGACCTCCTTCCTCATGTCTCATGCATGAGCCATCCACAAATAGCTCATAATCTGAATCAATTAATGGCTCTTCTCTTATGTCTGGTCGTGGTTTTGTGCTGTATTCAGTCAGGTCAATGCAGTCATGCTCAACCTCTCCCGTATGTGAGTCAAGTAACAGGGTTGCTGGGTTCAGAATATTATACTTAGCAATGGTTACGTTTCCTGCACCTACAAGAATTCTCTCGTACTTAGTCAGCCGACTAGGTGTGAGATATTGGGTCTTTGTCCTGGTTAGCAAAATCACAACTGCATGTGGAACATACACAGTTACAGGATGTCCCATAACAATTGATTCACTCTGCTCAAGGCTCATACAAGTTGCAGCTACTGCTTTCAGACATCCAGGCAATGCTGCCGCTACTGGGTCCAATGTGGAAGAAAAATATGCCACAGGACATCGCACTAGTCCATGAATTTGAGTCAAGACTGAAAGTGCACAATTATCTTGTGTGTCACAGAATAGTGCAACATCTTTTGAATAGTCAGGCTTTCCCAATGCTGGAGCTGTACATAGACAGTCTCTCAGGTTTACAAAAGCAGTCATGCTTTCGTCAACCCATTCAACTGGGTCTTTGGCTCTCTTCTTTGTCATTTGTATCAGGGGTTTTGCTAGGACTGCGAATCCCACAATCCATTGCCTGCAATATCCTACAACTCCAAGAAACATTCTAATCTCCTTTTGTGTTTGTGGCAAATACATGTTTTTAATTATCCTGATTCTTTCTGAGGTGACTTTTCTGACACCTCTCTCTATCTGGTGCCCCAGATATTTCACTGATGTAGCACAAAATTGCAATTTTTCTGGGGACACTTTACGTCCTCCTTCACCCAAATGATTCAATAAAGCAACGGTATCAATAACACAGTCTTTTCGTGTTTTAGATGCCACCAAGAGGTCATCTATGTACTGAACCAGGATGGACTGTCCAGGTAGTTTTAATGATTCAAGGCACTTTTTCAAAATCTGATTAAAAATCGAGGGACTTTCTGTGTACCCCTGAGGGACACGATTCCAAACATAGACATGACTGTTGAATTCAAATGAGAAAAGAAATTTGCTGTCTCGGTGCAATGGAATTGAGAAAAATGCGAGACATAGATCCATTACAGTAAACCATCCAGCCTCCCACGGTATCTGATACAGAATCACTGCAGGATTTGGCACGACTGGACAGCAAGGAACAACAATCTTATTAACCTTTCTCAGGTCCTGTACTTCTCTGTATATACCACTCAGTTTCTTTATACCAATTATGGGTGAGTTACATGGACTGCTCAGTACTTCTTGCAAAATGCCTGTCTCAACCAATCGTTTTATCTCCACTGCAACACCTGCTTTGATCTCTGCACTCATTTTGTATTGACGAGTATTTGGGCAAACTGCATCTTCTTATATAGTCACTTTAATTGGGTCAACATATGCCATTAATCCTAAATCCTTTCCAGTAAAATCCCATACCTCTGGTTTTACCGTCTGTTGCAGTTCTTCTGGTAAGTCTCCTATTGCCAGTCTTTTAACTTCTGTCTCTGGTCTTGCGAACATTAACTTGTAAATTCCGTCTCCGTCTGGCGGTTGAATTTCAACACCATTTGGAGTGCAAAAGATGGTGCAGTTCGTTTTGCACAACAAATCTCGTCCTAGTAGGTTAACAGGACTTGAATCACAGACTACAAATCTATGCATTTCTTTAAATTTACCTATTCTGACTTCCATGGGTTCTGTAACTGGGGTACTAATTTGCTTATTAGAAACACCCACTACTTGGATTGCTTCTCCCGAGAGGGGTAGGTTTGGAACGTCTGCTGTTCTCACAGTAGAACGGGTAGCACCAGTGTCCAACAGAAAGGTGACATCATTTCCTTCAACCTTTCCTTCAATGTATGGACCTGACTGGTCCACCGGTAAGGAGGCGCCAATCACGCACTCCTCGTCCTCCCCCCTCAGGCACCATCAATAAGGCTCATCACAAAAGAATGTGTCATTTAAAAGGAATTGTGAAGTTGCTGTATCCCTTCTTTTCCTTCCTTCCCACTCTGTGTTATCTAGACTCTGTTGTGCTTTGCTCCTGTATTTTGGCATAGGTGGTGGGGGCGACTGATTCTGTATTACTTGCTGCTGGGTCTTCCGTGGCGCCTCATTCTGCGTCTGTGGATTTAAATCATTAATTTGCACATTACCATTCTGCACAGCCTTACACTCGTCTCTCCAATGCCCCAACTTGCAACATCCATGACAGGGGAACTTCTTCTTGACATCTTCCCTATTGAATTTTCCCCTTGGCTTTCCTCCACTTCCATCACCCTTATTCTGATTGCTATTCATCTTGTTTAACTGTTGTTCTTGTTGCTCTGCTAATGTTACTTGTGCCCACATGACTTTTTCTTTTAACACTTTCCGTTTATTTTTCAGCTCGTCTTCACAATACTTTGCATACTTAAGGACCTCATCTATGGTCTTAGCCTGTCAACAGATTTTGTTGTCTTTAATCCATTGTGAAGTTTCTGGTCTCAATCCTAACACAAATCGATAAATGAAATGCGTCATGTCCTTCATGTCAATATTGTCTAGTCCACAGTATTGTTTGAATGTCTGTAATAATCGTTCAAAATATGAATGCACTGATTCGTCCTTGGTCTGAGTGGTTCTGTCTGTTACGATACACAGAAGGAACACAAGGGGTCTAAAGCAACACGACGTGTGACTAGCTATCCTACTCTCAAAACTAATTTGTAAGGGGGTACCCTGGTTACCATGGATAGCTAAAAAAATTCAAAATTATGATGGGTCAGTGTGCATGAAAAACACGTACATACAGTACCACAGTACTCAATCCCAATTGCTCAAAAGTAGATAACCATCAAACAAGAACTTAGTGATCAGTCCTATCATTTGGTTCTCCCGTAACACGTGGTCGGTCCTTTGATCATCGGGACCATTTAACCACAAACAGCCGATCAATGATGGTTGCAAAAAATATTAAAGGTGCAGCGCAAAGCAAATTAGTGGTGATAATAAAATAGAGTGGAATGTCCTAAAAAACTTTATTCAACAAAGGAAACACCCCCTAATTAAAAACAGAACAGTGCAGGCGACAGTGGAAACAAATATCTGTCGTAAAACAAGGCCAACATGTTTCTGCCTAATGGGGCATAGAGTCCCCTGGCTTTCATCATACTTCTCTGTTTGTTTAAAGACTCTCGTTCTCTGTCCTGTAGTACCTTTTCAATGGAGGTTTTGTGTATTATTTGTGGAACCAAGGGTGGGGTTAAAAACGGGGCACTTGATTTACCATACTTGGTCCCTCATTATAAGGAGGTTTACAAAATGGGTTTCTCGTATTTACAAATCCTCCAGGTAATCATCGTCTGAATCACCAGTAGTCATTAAATGTTTAGTTTTCTCAGTCCTTTTTCCTCCCACGGGCTCCTCTACAGTTAGTACAGGATATAGCCCTTCCACTAACATGTTCTTTCTCCATTGTTTCATTTTGTTATCTTTGGAATCTTGTTGAACCTTTGGGTAAAATTTACTCAGTCCTTTGTCAATTCTAGGTCTGTCTTGCTCAAAAGCCTCAATTTCCCATTCCTCTAGTGCCTCATATTGCGTTAATCTAGGTCTAGGATGTAAATCATTCATTCGAGTCCTTAAATTGAACAAAATTCTTCCATTAAATGTGCCTTCTAGGGGGAAATGCTAAAATTCCATAATTTTTTGTGTATTCCACATAGTTTTCTAGCCATACCCACGTGTGGTAACCCCTATCAAACATCATGAATGATGCAGGAGTATTCGGTGGTGGAATAATGACTCCTTGTCTGATTTTAATTTGCTTATCTTTTTTAAAGTAATTCTTAACTCTGTCTACGAGTGACATTTTTCTCTTACTTGTGTATATATTGCGGGGTCTGCCTCTTATCGCCTGAGCCCTAGCAAAACCTTGGTACCTTGGATCAGGTCGAATCTCTGGATGACTTGGATACCACATATATTTTGCAAAATTTCAAGATCACTTAACTTTGTTTACAAATTACCTCCAATACTAGCGCGTCTTTTATTTTTCTGCAACCAACCAACAATGCGGTTTCAAATAATTTCAACCAATGAGTGCGCGGCCTTTCTTGTGAGACGAGTTCCCTCGCTCCTGCGCTCACCCCTCCTTTACAATGCTATCTCAGCTAGACGCCCGCTGTCTCGACCAATACCAGGGCGGCACTGAGTGATGTCAGCGCAGCTCCGCAACTGACTCCCTCCTTCACAAGGTAATGCGAAACTAATTTCTTTTACTTTTAAAGTGCATTTCTCTTTTAATTAACAACGTGAAAACATTCGCCACTGTACCCGAGTGACTAGATAGGAAAGAAATATCTCACTGCAAGTAAATCCCTTCCGTTTACTTTTCATATACTACGAGTAGATCCCTTCCGCCTACCCTTCACTCAAGCATTAGAGAACCTGCTACTCCTCTGGACTAATCCACTCCGGGATATATACTCTGGCCAAAGTTTCACTAGCAAACCCCTTTGCTATCAATCAAGCTCAGACGAACCTGCTACTTCTTCCGGGTGACCCTTACTAGGTGATATCACAACAAAAGTTTTGCCAGCGAACTCTTTGCTATAATTTTTTCACACATTTATACAGAAAACCCTAAATAGTGCTTCTGGTTCTGCCCAACCCTGCACTAACTTCCTACAGGTAAGCGACCTCACTGCGATGTGGCTTCCATTTACCACCCGCTATTCTGCCCCCGGGGATTCTAGACAAACATATAACAGGTACGAACAATTTTTGTTAATACATAAAATCAATATTGCAGCAATTAATCAACACAATTTCAAAACATTTCAGATAACATTACATTTGATCGATCAACAAAATGTGAGTCATAACCAGCTAACTAACTACCTATCTTAACTAATCCCTAACCTTACCTCTGCTACCAAAGAAATATACTGATAGAGCGCGCAGGTCACCCGACTATAATTTACCAATACTCACCTGGGCCCAAAATTCAATTCACCAATTTTTACTCAATCGGGTAACCTTTGCTCTACTACCAGTCTATTTTATTGCACTAATTCCTATACCATCGACTTACCAATCCTTGTCACTGGTACCTATGACCACAATGGATCAGGGAGTTTAGAATAATAGCCAAACAGTCAAAAATACCATAACATTTGCATTCAATAAAATAACCACAGACTCAGGAAAGTTTCAAACTCTTTATCTAATCATCATCAAAAGTCATAAGCCACAAGTTAAAAGCAATTAGACTATCAATAACCAAGATTAGGAACAGTGTATAACTATGCAAAAGATATATTATGCCAACCATTTAGCAAATTTGTAATAAAAGGAAGGTAAAACAAGGAACATGCTAATTTGAGAAACGGATTTTAACCACTTAACTAAAGGAGGGTAAAGAAAGGAACATACTAGACCAACAGTTTTCTAAAGTCTAAACAGGTGGAAAAAGAACACTATACGCAACATTGAAACTCAGTTTGAGCACATTAAGGGGTCGATTAGGATCGCGGACGGACTTGAGTCCGTCCGCGACCCCTGAGGAGGAGGGAACGTCCGCATGGGCTGCGGCGTTCCCTCCGATCTGATTAGGATGTGACCGCCAGGGTGGCGGTCACATCCTCTATCTCTAACATTGCGGCGGGTGCAGCTTCAAGCTGCACCCGCCCCAATGTAAAAAATGCATGCACAGCATTTCCGTGCACAAAGCGGCAGGCACCGCGCGGTGCCTGCTGCATTGTGCACGCAAATGCAGGGGGGTACCATAGGTACCCCCCATGTGCACTCACCACCACCCCTTCACCCAGGGGGCCCGCAACGGGCCCCCGAAGTGAAGGTCCGTATGCTTTTCCATGGCGGCAATGCCGCCGTGGAAAAGCATATTTACACACACATCATAATATGGCGGACGGTGTCTCATAGACACCGCCTGCCATGTTATGGCTTTTCCGCCGCGGTCGGCTCCGACCGCGGCGGAAAAGCGGCGGACGGAATTCCAGACCCACCAGCCATCCTAATTTGGCGGTGGGTCTTTGGAGTCTCCGCCGCGGTTTTTCCGCATCCTCCAGGCCGGCGGACACTTCCGCCGGCCCGGAGGATGCAGAAAAACCGCCATCCTAATCGGCCCCTATCTATGGGGAGATAAAAAGAAGGAGCACACTAATAAATTGTAAAATCAAGCATAATCACTTTCAAAGGAGGGTAGCGAAATAGGACACAATTTATGCAATACTTAGATGTTTAGCATTTAACTAAAAGGGGGGTAAGAAAATTGGAACACTAAAAACAAAAATCACGATTTCAGGTACCAAGGGAAGGGTGAGAATGGGAACATATGCAATCAAAGCTTTTGCAAATTAGGGAGGGTAAAGAAAAGGATGCAAATTATAATGGCGATTACCCACACAGATTTTATATTTACCTAGAATGGTGCGAAAACCAACCCTGGCCACGGGTCAGTTAAGGACAGAAGAGCCCCAAAGAATGCAGTCGCCAGTAGGCCAGCAGGTGCAATATGAAAATCCGGACAGGGTAGACCAGATTTGGATCAGGACAGGACCACCAAATGATTAAGACCAGCACCCACAGTTCAGTTGCAACGCCTGCGCTACTCCCTCTCTGCAAGGAATTGGCCAGAACCCCGACTGGGTTACAGCATATACCAGCAAAGTGCTTCGCCAGCACTTCACCTTCCCCAGAACCGCGATTGGGTCAGCGAGTCTGTCTAACAGAGTGCTTCACAGCCCTCTGCTCTTAGTCACCTATTGAGTGCGTTGGGTCAGTGACAGGTCAGCTATTCGGACAAGTCGGACAATTTCTCTAGCTAAACCTACACTAGTTATACTGTTTTTCAGGTCAGTGTACCACCCCCAAATGTTGCAAGTGTAAGGATCCCCAATTTCGATTGGACAAAAGAGGAGGAGAGGTCATCACACCACCTAAATTTTAGACTTTTGGCGTCTCCTATTCAAATTTATGTTCACGCCCATCAAATTCAGGTTCTTATGGCTTCTTCATTCCATATAACAATGAATGTTCTATTGACAAATACATTGTATGCAATTTAGCTTCTTCTAGCAGGTCAAATGTCACTCTCCCAGGCGCATCTTGGCTGCGACCGTCTTTTGGCTCTGTTTCAATAACACAAGTTCATGTTCCATGCCAGTCTGGGTCATGCGCAGAAGGAGTTTCTAAATGGAGTAAAAACACCTCCCAGGCCCAAAGATTGCTATACATGAAAAGTAAAAGGAAACAGTTTTAGAACACAGAAATAAATGAAGTACACTGTATACCATGAATTTCTACAGTATACCCATTACTTTATAATAAACTATAGCATTAGGATTAAGCAGAACGAACAGCTTGGCAAAAGCAGTGGTGCAAGCTTCTCGCATGTGAGAACACAGAGCAGCCATATTAGCTCTAATGCGCAGAAGCAACAGATTCCCTCCAAAGCTGCGAGTACGTCATGTAACGTGGGTATGACAGACGCATGCGCAGTAGAAATTCCCGCGTAGCAGCAGCGTATTAGGATTAGTAAACACATAAGCAAGCTTCATTTGGACAATGCAGATAAAGGGGCAAATTAGTAAGACAAACATATTGGTTAAATTTGTTAACGTTATTTCGAGGTTCTTTAATACAAGCAAGTCGCTTTTCGTGCGAATCCTTGCTCCATCACCAGTATTGTCTTGAATGTGGAAGGGAGCGCCCTAGTTACCCTTTAATGGTTCTTAACGTAAACTACATCATCTTCTGTAAAAAGCAAACATCAAGCATGATCAGTAGCCTGCTGTAGCAGAAATACTGTTGCTGGCATGCTGACCTCTGAGCCTCTGTACTTCGGCAATGCCAAGTTGTGCACCCAAATGGCCTGGAGGCTGCACCTGTCGATTGTGTATCCCTTCTGCATTCAGTCAAGAGAGACGGCATCTGGCAAATGATGAGAAGCCACCGGAGGGGGTCAACATGTTGTGGTCCCCTGAAGTCTTTAATTTCGCATCGAGCCTCCCTCCATGGCTTGCATTTCCAAAACCACCGCCATAGGAGAAGAATGGCTGCATATATCTTTCCCACACCTGTAAAGGCTCCAACTGGCTAAAGACAGTAACTCAGTGAGAAAAGGAAGATCCCTTTGGGTAAATAATGTTGCAGAGTAGAATCTATATTCACATATCACGCATACCTATATACCGTACCATATATGGCAAATGTCCGTGTTTGTGAGATTATGGTATGACGGAGGTGTAAAGTGTTAAGACCACATTTTTTCTGTCTAGCTTTTGGTTGTTTCACACTCTTGAAGTGTTCATGCTTATTGTGATTAATCTTTTTAATGTATTGTGTTTTTATTAATTTTTGTGTTATCAAATCTATGGATTTATGGGCTTTTTTAAATGTGATATTTTGTATACAAACAAACAATAAATATATGTGATATTTTTTTATATAAAGTGTTTACGTTGTTTTCCCTATTATATATGGTCAAATTGTAGTATGTGTGGACAATGAGACAAAGTATATAGGTATGCGTGATATGTGAATATAGATTCTACTCTGCAACATTATTTACCCAAAGGGATCTTCCTTTTCTCACTGAATAAGTGCCCTAATCCCTTTTTGGTTTAAAGGGGCCCCTCTTTTCCCCCGAACGTAGACAGTAACTGCCAGCAAAAGAACTGAGTGCATCTGAGATATTGGGAAATGGCCTGAAGTCTGCTGCACGAACAAAGATTTTCTTGGTATGAGTATTGCACCGAGGGAAAAGGGAACTGAACTGTTGGGTGCATATGCTCCGAGGGGGGTCATTAAGTAAACTGCACCTGAGCTGAGCCAGTGCCAAGACCTCATGGGCACTGTGGATCTTCGTTAGTGGGATAGTCGGCCTGAAGTGTATTGTGCCTATAATGATTAACAGGATTTTAATCCTGTCTTGCAATCCCCCAATTGTGCTGTGTAGTATGTAAATGTTTTATGATTTGATTACATTCTTTTCCTTAAATGACTAACACTGGGCTGGACAATAGCCTCACGTAGTAGCCTATAACTGGTCACCCTAAATACTCTGAGAGTCAAATGCGGAAAGGCTGCACTTAGCACGTCTATAGCAGGACAGGCACGTGACACTGGTGGTAAATGACTACACCCACCAATAATGTGGTCCAGCTGCTATTGTCTGACCTGTGGCCACCGAATGATGACTCTGTGTGCAGCAATTCGACATTTCAGTAAATGTGTTACATATGTTGTCCTTTTTCAGTTTTGGGAATATGCCTCCCCTAGTTTTCGGTGTGGATCTGCAAAGTTAGATCATGTTGGTACCACTGTATCGCTAGATTCAGAATATTGTCCCGCCGCCACTGCCGATGCAGATTCACCTCTTCCCTCTGGGCGGCACTGAATCCATGAAAGAGTTAATCTTCCAGATATCCAGCCGTCAGCCGTGCATGGGGATGGATGCGTTCCGTATTGTGGTGCTCCCGTCCAAGGATCTCTAAATTGCATTCCACAGAAATGGAAGACTAAAAGAACGAGCAGAGCAAGTAATGAAGTTGGCACGAAAGCAAGAGCCAAGTTTAACAAATGCATCTTGGGAGAAATCGATACGGGAACAAGGCCCTCGATTTCACACAAAATGGCAAATGTGTACAGACACCATCATTAGATGAGAATCAGCTGCGCATCCTTCTTTGTCAGGGTTGTACATTTTTGTCCTTTCACACTGACCAATCTGTTAATGGGAGTGAGAGAGCGCAAACTGATATAAATATATGAGTACATCACACTTACCTATAGAGAGCATAATTCATGAAGAGAAATGCCATGAGTGCTAATAGTATTTGAAATTATATTCTAAATGTATAGCTAATATAGAGATTTAAGTAGAAGTGGAATTAATACAGAAATGTGTGACATTATATGATTTTATTAGACGTGATTATTTTGAATCTATGTCGTGTAGCTGTTAACATATAAGATGGTCTGTGGTAAAACGCAGAACAGGGTAGGCCTCAGGGCCAGAGCTGGAGCTAAAAGGGAAGGTGTTTCTTTTCACGACACAGATTGTTTAACGTTTTTGGTCATTGCATTAATGGGCCATGATTTAGAGTAATGTTTTCTAAATAATAGAATAAGAGTTTTAACATGCTTTAATTAAATGAAGAAATAGAATGCTATAATCATAATGTGAAATATTGTAGGCCTGAAATGTTTTAGCATTGATTTACACGTACATGTCTGGGCTGAGAAATGTTGCAAGCCTTTTTAGAAGTCTATGAGAGTTGGGTTCTTGGCGGCAGATATCTGTCTGCAACAGGAAAGGGGGGATCCAATTATAAGTGAATGAATAGAGGTCTGTTCAGTAGACGGCCCAGACATGGAGGAGGGTTCTGGAATGTTTAAGGGGTATCAGCGGGCCGGAGAAGAGACTGAGAAGCAAGGTCAACTCTAACGTCTGAGGCCCAATACAAAGCATCATGGAAAAAGCCTGAAGTTGCACCACGTGAGAGGCGTTTCGCAAGGGGCGTCTCAAATGTTGTTGACTGTTTTGTATTAGGGACAGCACCCCTGGGTGGAGTTAGAGCAGAGACCTGAGGACCCTTTAGAGAGCGGATGGGTAGGCAGTGAGGGGTCATGACTGGAGAACTTTAGGTTTTCACCAAGAGACTTAGAGTGGGTGACTTCCCTTGGGGGTCATTCATTGCTGACACCTTTGTTAGGTTGGGACTTGGTTAAGTAGGGATACCATCTAGAACAGGGTAGGGACGCCTAACCTGTGTTTGTTTTCCTCCAACCTAAATGAAGGAGAGATATGCGTCTATGCTGATAGCTTTGCTATTTTTAGAACTTGTGTTAGTGATTTCTGTTGCTCGTCTGAGGGCTTTTCGAGAGCACATGTATGTAATTGGACCTGTGTATCTCGTGAATCTCATTCTGAGATGCTTGTATTTGCAGCTCATTATATCTTTACAATAAACTTTTGAAACCTAGAAGTTGTCCGTGATCTTTGAGAGTAGAGTCCTTTCTTGGGTGAACTAATTTGCAGATAGGTGTACTGTTTCCTTCCAAGACAGGCAATAAAGGTTCAGTCGACCAGATCGAGGTTTGGATCAATAGATATAAGGTATCGATCAAAATCTCGCCCTTTCAGTTGGTAGCTATAGAGGATGGTTGCCTTCTTGAGGACGGTGACCTAGGCCAGGTTAGCTTACCCCAAGGCCCCTAGAAATCGATGATCGGAAGAACAGCCCGCAGATGAAGATCCGGATGACGTGAGACAGAAAAAGCAGCAGTATCGGTTGAGAGTGAGTATAAAGGGTTATGCGTGTTAGATTGCGGTGTTTTGTATTGTATCTATGTTGTAATGTCTGGCGGAGTTGAATGTTTATAGAGTGACTGTGGAACAGGTTGTGAGCGCGCGCAACCGGTGGAAATCTTAAGTTCAAGGAGAGCTTAAGTGGTTCGGGTGTATCGGACACCCAGAGTAATTGTCAACTAGAGTGAAGGGGGTCATGAGGTACCATTGATCGCCCGAGAGACCGAGATAGGGGGAACGTAAGAGTGAGTGCGTGAGTAACGGACGCTGGTCGGAAGTTACTGTGTGTGTAAGTAACCTATCAGAGAGACGATAGACATCTCGTCAGTTGTGTTGACAATTACAGATAGACTGTGGACGTACAGTCGAGAGAAGTGACCGCTTGGTCGGAAGTAGTCATTTTTCAGTGTATGAATGGGACGCATGCATAACCGGGAGACGAGTTGAGAAAGGAGGGGTGCTGCTGCGAAGCGGAGAAAAGAGACGTCAGGTGGTGTCGCGCAGTGATTGGCTGACCGGAGAAAGACCGCGCTGTGATAGGCCAGCTAGCGAACACGTCATACAGGGTCGCGACGTGATTGGCCAACAGGAGAAAGACCGCGCTGTGATAGGCCAAGCTAGCAAAGCCGCGACAGGATTGGTGGAGTGTCATCAGGAAGTAAACAGAGTAGCGAGGCTGGATTTTGTGCGCATAATTATGAAGTGTTTTAAATGGTTGAAAGCGCTGTTTAAGAAAGAGAGGAGAGGATCGTATGAAGGGGAAGAAGCCCCGCCGGAGGGTACGCCAGCTCGTTATATGGCAGTAAATGTTGGGTTGCATACGATCCTTTGGATATCAGAGTGGAGTAAGATTACTGAAGGAAACGAGGAACTGACGTTCCCGAAGTACGGGACGTTCAGATTAGAGGTGTTACATCGATTGAAATCAGTCATGACCTCAAAGAGACCCTTGCCTAGACCAACCCAGTTTGAAGCCCTTGAAGCATGGCTTAGGGCAGCGCATGAAAGGAATATGAATAGACGACAAGAAAGGGTGAAACGCTCGGTAAGGGCAGTACAGGATGCCAGGTGGGATGCGGATGCTAAAAGATGGAGAGTGCATAATTTGGAAATAAATAAACTGTACCCAGTGTTAGAGGCGCCAGTAAATAAAAGCCCCCTAGAAGAAGATGATGAGAGCGAAACAGAGGACAGCCTGATAAACAGATTACTGACAGACAGGCCACCCCCGTATAATAGAGCAGGGGGAGAGGTCGAGAATACTGAAGGAGAAAAGGGGGGCAATGCAGGAGAGCATAGACCGCTTCCCAGTTCACAGTGGGATCCTGAGCCAAAGAAAGAGTTGCTCCAGCCTAGTCAGGTGCAACAGGTAGTCGGTAGGTTTGTGGTACAAAGAGCGCCGGAAACGGAAAGCGCCACATCCTACCCATTACCAGATGCACTACAGGTACCTGTTACCATAGGTCCTATAATATCGATATATGACCAAGAGAGAGCAAAAGGGGAAGAACGGAAACGGAAAGACAGAGAAAGAGCAGAGCAGGCAAGGAGGAACGATACCACTAATTCCCCAAGTCAGATGCCGATACCCAGAGAGTGGAGTACCCCGATGCACACAGCAGGGGACCCAGGAGGAGATCCTGGGGGCCCCAGATGGCCAATGGATCTGAGGGGATCTGGACGAAAATCCTTTCAAGAGCTAAATGAGTACATGAAGCAGTGGGATGAGGCAGTGAAGGCTCAAAAGTGCATCAATGCTGCAGAAGCAGAAAGGGAAAGTCAGGACAGCAGAGCACGAACTCACTGCGGGGCTGGGGAGAGTAGCCCGGAGTGGGACTGTAGAGGGAGTAGGGGAGTCACCCATTGGGCCCGGAATGGAGGTAGAACAGACCTGGAAAACGGGGGCCCCGGGAGTGAAGGGGTGGCGTGCCCAATACTCAGTGAAGGGGAGAGGAGAGCGCAAGAGTACAGGAACAGCTTTAAGTGTCCACACTGTGTGCCTGGCACCAGAGAACAGAATGGGAGTTGTGAGAGGTCGCACCATAGTCCCTGTGATGACAGAAATGAGCGCAGCCCAGGGAATATGGGGAACCAGGAAGGATCGTATCGGATACTGAGCGATACGAGGCAAAGGGAGTGTAGCGACCAGAGGGAAAATAACAGAGAGATGTGCGGTGAGAGGAGAGAAGAAGACGAGAATAGGCAGAGAGAGAGTAGGGATAAAAGGCCCGTGTTCCATCACCTTCCAAGATCGGATGGCCGAGCATGGGACCTGGAGAGATGGGAGCAAGGGAGGCCACCCATTAATTCTCCCGAGCCCAAACGCAGAGCTCGAAGTTGGGATGGTAGGGAGACCAGTGAGCCCCCTTCGAAAGACATATTGCGAGCTGAGATAAAAGCCAAGAGACTTGATGTCTCCAGCTTAAGGTCAGATCTGGATGACATGGTAGATGGTACCCTGCCTTTGGAAAGAATGGAAATGTATGAACAGGATGAAATACTGTATATGGCAAAGGACATCACACGAAAGGCGAGAGCAGTCCATGAGAAGTTAGTCGAACTAGCAGGCAAATATATGGTGGACTTGTCAAGAACCAAAGCATTACAGGGTAACCACAGGCTACATTACTCAGATCGGGATCTAGATGAGAGGAGAACGATTGGGCTGAAAACACACATAAGGGAATTGATTACTGGAATAAGGACATGGAGGGCACTAGATAAGTGGGAAGAGAGGTGGTCCAAGAAAGGGACCGGCAGAAGAAGCATGATTGGTATAACACCAGGACAGCAGGGAATAGAAGCTTACCCTTTGCGTGAAGTTGCCAATGGGAGCTATGTACATGTCCCTTGGAGTAGGGGAGATTTAGCTGCTTTTACCACATCTTTCCCCAAGTTACGAGAGAGCCCCGTGGAGTGGTACAAGCAAGTCGAGAGGTTTGTAAAGATCTCAAAAGTCCTATGGATAGATCTGAACACGCTGTTTGACATTGTAGTACCAGGAGATCTGTGGACAGCATGCAAGGTTAGCGCTGAGTGGCCCACAACGGAGCCAGAGAGAGATGCTAGGACTAATGGGCCGTCCGAGATCGTGATGGCAAAATTCGAGAGAGTGATGACTTGGCTGAAAGAAAAAGTGCCTATGCAAGACATAGATTGGGTCAGAATAGACAGAACGAGACAGGAACCCAAAGAGACAGTCCATGAATATTACGAGAGATTGCTGAAGGCGTTTAAACAGTATAGCGGCTTGGATGTAATGGATCCAAAGGACATAGGGCAATTCGTGTCCAAGTTCGTCCTGGGACTGAGACCGGATATTAGTTTGATGATTCAGCAACACTCGATTTGTTGGCAAAGTAGACCCCTAGATGAAATACTGAGATATGCCAGGTACTGCTGTGATGAGGTAGACTCCAAGGCTAAGAAACTAAAAGAGAAGCTGATGGTGGTACAATTGCAGGCAGCAGGAAAGGGGGGACCGCAACAACAGCAGCAAGGGACAGGTACAGGAGGTAAGAAGCAGTACAGTCAGAACAAGGGTAATGAGGAGAGTACTACCTTTAGACCCAGAGTAGACATAGCTACCTTGAAGAAAACGACTAGGTGTCACCAGTGCAACGAGTTGGGGCATTGGAAACGCGAGTGCCCTTACAATGTGGAGATCGGAGAGCAAGAGATAGAGGAGGAAGAGGTTCAGAGCGCACCTATGAGAGGGGCGACGCCATACCAAGGAAAGGTGCTCAAAGGGGGGGGGGCTCCTCCCCGAGCCCAGTTCCCGCAACCTCCTCGAGTAGGGAGTATGGGTAAGACCTATAGACAAATGCCCCTGTTTGTGGAAGGTGAAGAATGCTATTATGTGGACCCATTAACCGGACAGAGAGTGGAAAGAGAAGACTGCACCCTCGGGGCAGCCTTAGAGGTAGATCAGAGGGGACCCTATGTGGAAGCAGAAGTAGCAGGGTGCCCTACGACATTTCTGGTGGACACAGGAGCCACTAGATCCACGATCAGATCAGCTGCAGTTCCAGACCTGCCCATGTCTGGAGAGACCATACAGGTGGTAGGGGTCGCAAACAGGAGAATAACCAGCCAATTGACAGAACCGGTACAGGTGAAAATAGGGAAGTACAGCGATGAGCACCAATTTGTGGTTTGCGATTCAAGCCCTGTGTGTCTGCTAGGAAGAGACCTGTTGTGCAAATTGAATTGTACTATATATTGTACACCCCAGGGAGTGGAGGTATTGACTAATGATGATGATGCAGATTTCAAAGTTGCAAACTCAAGAATATGTGTGGAGCTGTACCCTACTTTGACAGTAGACGAGCTTCCCTGGGATTTGAGAGAGACAGTGGCATCAGAGGTATGGGATTTCACTGGGGAAGAGATTGGATTGGTCAAAGGGGTGGACCCAGTGAAAATTGTAGTGAAACCGCATGCTGAGTTCCCAAGAACACCCCAGTATAAACTGACTCCAGAAACGATTGCAGGCATAAAACCCGTGATCGAGTCCATGATTAAACAGGGAATACTGAAAGAAATCGTGGGTAGTCCATGTAACTCCCCGATTATGGGTCTGCAGAAACCAAATGGGAAATTTCGGATAGTGCAGGACCTTCGAAAGATTAATAACATAGTCGTTTCATGTTGTCCAGTGGTACCGAATCCATCAGTGATACTGTTTCAGATTCCATTCCAAGCTGAGTGGTTCACTGTGATAGATCTTTGTCAGGCTTTCTTTTCGATCCCTTTGGACGAAGATAGCCATTTTCTTTTCGCATTTAAGCTGGAAAATCGCGTCCTAACATGGTGTCGTATCCCTCAGGGGTATACAGAGAGTCCATCGATCTTTAACCAGCTTCTGAAGAAAAATCTTGAAAGTCTAGTGCTGCCCCAGAAGTCAGTTCTGGTCCAGTACATAGACGACCTCCTTGTGGCGTCAGAAACAGAAGAAGCTTGCAGGGAAGACTCCATTGCTTTGTTAAATCACCTAGCTGCCAATGGGCATAAGGTATCCCCGGGAAAATTGCAGTACTGCCTGACAGAAGTGCAGTACTTGGGACACAGAATTGAGAAAGGCAAACGAAAAGTGTCACCAGATAGGATAGAGGCGATCATGAAAATGAATGCGCCTCAGACCCAGAGAGAGGTCAGGATGTTCCTAGGGATGGTGGGTTATTGCCGACAGTGGATCGTGAACTTTTCACTGAAAGCAAAACCTTTGCAAAAACTGACGCACAAAGAGGTGAGTGATCCGGTACCATGGGACAAAGACTGTTTGATGGCATTCTTACAGCTGAGAGAGGACCTGTGTCGTGCTCCGGCATTGGGAATGCCTGATTACAATAAACAATTCTTTCTTTACTGTTGTGAGAGAGAAGGTTGTGCGTTGTCTGTGTTGGTCCAAATCCATGGGAATGCCCGTAGACCAGTTGCTTATTTCTCGGCTACTTTAGACCCAGTAGCCGCAGCGTTGCCCGGATGTCTCAAATCCGTTGCTGCAACGGGTGTCAGCATTGAGAGATGTGAAAATATCGTCATGGGGCACCCGTTAGAGGTGTGCGTGCCACATTCTGTTGAACTGTTGATGACCAGGACCAAAACACAGCATCTGACCAATAGCAGGCTCACGCGCTATGAGCAAGTTATTCTTGCTGCAGAGAACGTGACCCTCAAGAGATGCTCTGTTTTGAACCCTGCTACCTTAATGCCACTTCCAAATGATATTGATGATGATGATGAATATACAGACCATGACTGTCTCGATGTGACTGAACTATGCACCAAACCCAGACCCGACATCGTAGATGAGCCACTGACCGACCCAGATGAAGTTTTCTTTGTCGATGGCTCATGTGTAAGAGACGAAGTTGGGCAGTTGAGAGCAGCTTATGCTGTTTGTACAATTGAAGGAGTTGTGGAAGCAGGGTGCCTGGAAGGAGTACACTCCGCTCAGGTAGCCGAGATTATTGCCCTAACACGTGCTTGCTTAGCAGGCAATCAAATTCGAGTCACCATTTACACCGACAGCCAATACGGGTTTGGGGTAGTTCATGATTACGGGCAGTTATGGTCTCAAAGAGGGTTCATGACTTCTTCAGGCTCTCCCATTCGCAATGGAGAGTTTGTGCGCCTGTTGTTAGAAGCATTGCAATGTCCAGCAAGTATCGCAGTTGTAAAGTGCATCGCACATACCAAAAATGAGGACTTTGTTTCGAAAGGCAATAGATATGCTGATGAAGTTGCGCGGTATTGCGCAGAACAAGGTTACTCTTTCACAGAGGTGGATGTGGGTGGAATAAATGTAAGAACTGAATTAACCATGATACTGGAAACTGTTGATACTTGGGATGAATTGTCAACCATGCAAGAAAATGCTCCTGATTCTGAGAAAGAAACATGGGAAAAGGCAGGATGTGTAATGGGTGAGACTCATTTTTGGGTCTCAGCAGACGGCAGAGCAGTGTTGCCCAATGAGATGGTGAGTCCAATGGCTAGACTCATACATGGTCCAGTACACTTAGGGAGAGATGCTATGCTGAGAGTGTTTAGACAGACTTGGTACAATCCTAAGTTTAGAATAGCAGCAGAAGCAGTGTGCCAGCGTTGTGTGACCTGCCAGCAGCTGAATGTAGGGAAAAGAACACCAGTTGCACTAAGTCACATAGGAAGGTCTGGAGGTCCATTCAACAGAATGCAGATAGATTTCATTGAAATGCCAAGATGCAACCGCCTCCGCTATGTCCTGGTGGTTGTTTGTGTGTTCTCCAGATGGGTTGAGGCATACCCTACACGTAGGTGCGACACCCTCACAGTGGCTAAGTTACTGCTTAGAGAACTTATCCCTCGTTTCGGGGTGCCGGCCTTTTTGGAATCAGATAGGGGAACACATTTTAACAGCGAGCTTGTGAAGATGATTTGTGTTGCACTGAATATAGACCAAAAGCTCCATTGCAGTTACCGACCAGAAGCCTCAGGAATTGTGGAACAAATTAATGGCACGATCAAGTCCAGAATAGCGAAAGTTTGCTCCTCAACGACCCTGAGTTGGCCTGACGCCCTGCCATTAGTACTCATGAGCCTTCGTAGTACCCCAGACAGAAGAACAGGGTTGTCACCACATGAGGTGTTAATGGGGAGAGCAATGAGACTGCCATCTATTCCAGCTACTGCACTGTTAAATATCACAGATGATATGATCCTGGACTATTGTAAGGGGCTGTCTGACGCCATGCGTTCTGTGTCCCTTCAGGTGCAGGCTGCAGAGGTTCCAGCGTGCCAGGGCCCTTGCCATGACCTGTATCCTGGGGACTGGGTCCTGGTGAAGAAACATGTGAGAAGAAGCTGCTTGGATATTCGTTGGCGTGGGCCCTACCAGGTCATCCTGATCACAAGTACAGCTGTAAAGGTGGGAGGCCTGCCCAACTGGATACACGCGTCGCATACGAAAAGGGTTCCAGCACCTCTGGAAACAGCTCCTCTCTCGGATGGACGTCCAGCAGAGGACCAAGAAGCCATAGAGGGGGCTAGCCAAGCTGTAGAGGTGCCAGTGGAAGCAGGGAACGAGTCTGACCAAGCTGAGGACGGTCAGTACAACAGCGAAACAGAAGACGCTACAGAAGGAGAAGACAGCTGGGAGTACGAGTCTGACCCTGACAGGTCTGAAAGAGAGCGAGAACAGACCAGAAGGAGAAGGAGTAGAAGGGCACGTGGAGAAGCAAATTGGCCACAAAGAAGAAGTTCTAGCCTGAGGTCAACTCCAGAAGCAACCCTTCCTCCGATATCAGAAGACTCAGACCCAGAAGAAGGTGCTCAGGGCGCTGAAGCACCAGACCGAAGAAGGTCAAGAAGAGTGCGTGTGCCTAACAGAAGATACTCCACACCTGAGTGGACATATCTGGCGACAAATGTCTGTGAAACCGGAGACAGGGAGGATCCGAGCGGTGGTGGTGTCCAGTTCTGAGCCCATTATCACCGTGGAAATACAACTGTTGGTACCCGGTGTCGAACAAGAAGGGTCACTAACATTCGTGCTCCCCAGACCTCCCCGCCTCAGCAAGTTAAAACACATGTTTCTTACAGAATTGAAATTCCCCGACTTTGGTACCACGATAACAGCACATGAAGAGCATACTCTTCGCATGGAAATATTGAACTATGCTATTGAAGCTGCAACCACAAATCTAATAGTCGATTGTTAAAGGACTTTGTAAATAAAGCAAGCAGAAGGAAAGAAGATTACCTAGCGCCCAGGAAGCAGAGAATTTTAGGGAACCCCTTGAGTGGATGGAGAAGGGCTAGGGTTGTCTTTTTGAACTGTGAAAGGACTTTTTGCGAAAAAGGCTGTCAGCCTCCAGCTGTGTGGATTCTAAAGACAAAAAAGGATTGAAAGAGACTGTAAAGGAACGAGAGGAAAAGAACTTTTTTTGCAAAGAGAAAGGGAAAAGCTAGATTGTCTGACGAAATGGAGGCCGGCACCCCGAACCGCAGAGCTAAATGTATAATAGGTACACTAATAGTAGGAGTGATAATATTAATAGCTTTAGTGGTAACAATTTCTTATGTAAAGGGACATGAGGAAGAGGTAAAGGTAACTGATGCGAATTCTGTAGTAACACTTACACCCACTGTTGCAGGTGAGAAAAGGGAAAACACTCAAGAGAAAGCGTTATTGGCTGCAGAAGCCCGCAGGTTACATGTAGACGAGTCCCAAGGAGACTTTAGGTCAAATGCTTATGCTAAACTTTTGTATGAATACGTGGATGCCATGGAGGTTAAGGATTGCTACGTCTGCATGCAGTTGCCTGCGTCTGTAGATGAAGGAATTCGATATCATCACCTCCCTCTGACATATGGCATTACATGTAGCTTATTGCTTAGTATATTTTATGAGAGAGATAGTTTTGAATACTATTTCTCCAATTATGATTCTGTGTTGCCAGAAGTCCCGAATTATAAGCAGATGAATAAATGGGATTACTGGAAGAGTGAAGACAGATTGGCCAAGTTCTTCATTCCTTGGATTACCTTAGATACTTCACATGCCCGTAGAAATAATCTGACATGCAAGGTGTCAGAAGTCGAGAAAAAGTTCATAGGGCAGGTGGATGATCGTTACAGGAGACAAAAGATTTTGAAAAAATCAGGACAAGGGAAATTAGATTGGACCGAGGAAGAGAAGTCACACAAGAGAAAGGGTAGTAGTGGTCCAATAGCTTTAGATAAAGCGCAGAGAGGAAAGTTATGTCTTCACCGAGCCAAAACGTATTATGAAAATGTATACGTGGGTGAAGTTGACTGTGAACATGCTTTTAATTTAGAGTACTACACTAAGGATTTCCTGAAGGGAATGCAAGTGATTCCAAATGTGTATTTTGTATGTGGAAGAAATGCTTACGTGAGACTACCTGACAACTGGTATGGATCATGTTACTTGGCAATTGTCTTCCCCAAAATATATCATGCACAAGACTTATTGATCATTGAGGGCCAGACATCATCGAGGGGAAGGAGGGATTTAGGCGATGCAGAAATGGTTGGAGATGTCTTTGGAGCTATGTTCCCTCTTTTGGGAATAATCCTTAATGATGTTAAAATTAGACGATTGGCAACAGTTGTCGACAGGTTGTCTGCCAGCACTGCTCAGTCCTTAATGCTGGTAGAAGGAGAGATGCAATCGATAAGGGCTATGGTTCTTCAAAATCGGCTTGCATTAGATGTCTTATTAGCAAAAGAGGGCGGAGTCTGTAAGGCTTTGAAGGTTCAGGAATGTTGCACTTACATTCCAGACCTTTCAAAACCCCTTGAGAAAGTTATTAAGAACATAACTAATATACACAAAGAGATCGAAGACTTGAGTAGAGAAAATGTCTGGGAAAAGGTGGGCCACGGAATGAGTACAGTTGGAGGGTGGTTTTCCACCTTAGGCAAAAGCTTTATTTGGTATATCCTAAAGCCTATCATCATAATATTGATCTGTGGGATAGTATTGTGGGGATTGGTGAGGGTATTCAAATGGTACAGAGCAAGAAGGTCAGAAAGGGCCCAAAGAGAACAGTTGCAGAGATTGGCTGCCATACAAGATAATCAGTACAGGAGCCTGAGAGCTCTGGAAGCGCAGAGAATGCCGGCAATAACTGCAGTTTAAATGTTAGTGATGACCCCGAGAGGTCATCAAAGGGGGGAACTGAGAGAGCGCAAACTGATATAAATATATGAGTACATCACACTTACCTATAGAGAGCATAATTCATGAAGAGAAATGCCATGAGTGCTAATAGTATTTGAAATTATATTCTAAATGTATAGCTAATATAGAGATTTAAGTAGAAGTGGAATTAATACAGAAATGTGTGACATTATATGATTTTATTAGACGTGATTATTTTGAATCTATGTCGTGTAGCTGTTAACATATAAGATGGTCTGTGGTAAAACGCAGAACAGGGTAGGCCTCAGGGCCAGAGCTGGAGCTAAAAGGGAAGGTGTTTCTTTTCACGACACAGATTGTTTAACGTTTTTGGTCATTGCATTAATGGGCCATGATTTAGAGTAATGTTTTCTAAATAATAGAATAAGAGTTTTAACATGCTTTAATTAAATGAAGAAATAGAATGCTATAATCATAATGTGAAATATTGTAGGCCTGAAATGTTTTAGCATTGATTTACACGTACATGTCTGGGCTGAGAAATGTTGCAAGCCTTTTTAGAAGTCTATGAGAGTTGGGTTCTTGGCGGCAGATATCTGTCTGCAACAGGAAAGGGGGGATCCAATTATAAGTGAATGAATAGAGGTCTGTTCAGTAGACGGCCCAGACATGGAGGAGGGTTCTGGAATGTTTAAGGGGTATCAGCGGGCCGGAGAAGAGACTGAGAAGCAAGGTCAACTCTAACGTCTGAGGCCCAATACAAAGCATCATGGAAAAAGCCTGAAGTTGCACCACGTGAGAGGCGTTTCGCAAGGGGCGTCTCAAATGTTGTTGACTGTTTTGTATTAGGGACAGCACCCCTGGGTGGAGTTAGAGCAGAGACCTGAGGACCCTTTAGAGAGCGGATGGGTAGGCAGTGAGGGGTCATGACTGGAGAACTTTAGGTTTTCACCAAGAGACTTAGAGTGGGTGACTTCCCTTGGGGGTCATTCATTGCTGACACCTTTGTTAGGTTGGGACTTGGTTAAGTAGGGATACCATCTAGAACAGGGTAGGGACGCCTAACCTGTGTTTGTTTTCCTCCAACCTAAATGAAGGAGAGATATGCGTCTATGCTGATAGCTTTGCTATTTTTAGAACTTGTGTTAGTGATTTCTGTTGCTCGTCTGAGGGCTTTTCGAGAGCACATGTATGTAATTGGACCTGTGTATCTCGTGAATCTCATTCTGAGATGCTTGTATTTGCAGCTCATTATATCTTTACAATAAACTTTTGAAACCTAGAAGTTGTCCGTGATCTTTGAGAGTAGAGTCCTTTCTTGGGTGAACTAATTTGCAGATAGGTGTACTGTTTCCTTCCAAGACAGGCAATAAAGGTTCAGTCGACCAGATCGAGGTTTGGATCAATAGATATAAGGTATCGATCAAAATCTCGCCCTTTCAGGAGCGAAGGTCGTCTGTCCTCGGGCACATTCCGTTTCCACCATTACATAAAGGCAGAGGCATGCAATCAACAAATATGCTTCCTTGATGAAAAGGATTTGTTCATGGTATCTATTTATCACTGGATGAAGTTTTATCGTTCTTACCTAAAAACTGAAACATTTGCAGGAAATTGAAAGCTAATGCGCTTCTTGGCTCTTAAATGAGTGTTCTAACCTGCACTGATGCATTACACTTGACGGCAGTTTCTGCATATACAATCTTATGAAAAATAACTAGTGGCAGTACGCAAAATAATGGGGCCACTGCGTCCTTCATATCTCTAAAATATGAAATGACCTTGGACTAAATTAGGGCCCCCCTGACTGGTTGAGGTGCACACAACAATGACGATAGGATGTTGTTGATCCGATCCTTTTTTTGTACGTGAGCAAAGCCTGTTTTTCTACTTGTCCTCTGAGGTGTCAAGTGTGGGTAAAGAAGGGCAGGATCCTTGTCGGTTTTCAGGACATGCACAAAGAGGCATTTGCATACAATCTGGAGCCTCTGTTCATACTGAAAATCTGGCGTGGATCCGGCACTCCAGAGTGAGCAACTACCTGCGCAGATACACGCAGGTAGATGAAGTCTACCGATGATTGTCAGTAATATTTCACTATTCCCCCTACCACCCCTCAAAACCCGCACCTTCCCCTGCTAAGAGGTTGGGACACAGTGAAGTAATCTGAATTTGTCCTAGTAACATTTTCCGACACTTGGACACATTCAGTAGCACCTGCACTGTTAACTGCTTTCCGCTGAGCAACAAAGTGCAGGCAGTGGTGGAGCTTTTATATTTTCCCCTCCAGCTGGGCCCAAGACAAATAGCTGAGTTAAAGGGCACCAGATCTCCTTCTGAGCAGTACAATCTTACCTGGAAGCTATCTACAGCCTCACACCTAGGTGCCAGAGCAGTGGAGGGGAAACAAATGCACACAGCCTATCACTTCCAAGCTTTTATAAAGAAACTGCAATATAAAACAAGCATTTACAATGCAACGGTTTCGCCTTTGGAAAAGTTAGAGCTATTGGCATTGTAAATGACAATTATTTTATTTATGTGTTCGTTTTGAAAACCGATAAATAAATGGCATTGTCATTTACAATGCCAATCGCTTAATCTCTCGCAAATGCCACACACACCCACAGAGAGCCCCCCACACAGAGCCCCTCCACACAGAGCCCCCCCCACACACAGGGCCCCCCACACACACACCCACAGAGCCCCCACACACACACCCACACAGAGCCCTCGCACACACTGCAAGCCCCCCCACACACCCAGAGAGAGCCCTCCACACACCCACACAGAGCCCCCCACCACCCACACAGAGCCCCCCACACACCCACACAGAGCCCTCCACACACCCACACAGAGCCCCTCCATCAACAGGGATGATCTGTGGTGCTGCTGCGAAAGGTCACCGCTCAGGCATGTGTGCCCCCTGGTCGGGTGCCGTGAAGATGCAGCGCCTCGTGCCTCCAGGGTGGTGCTGACGTTCAACTACTTTTTTTTCCCCTCTCTGATGCTCACCTCAGCAGGCTCCCTTGCGTGCGGGCGAGCTGCGCGTCTTACATTCCGCCCGGCAACCTAAGGGGGCCTTTTGATGGACGGGCGAATTATCCTTTCATAAATGTTTACCAGGAATGGTTGTGAAAGGAAACCGTACGGTGATGACCTGCCAGGGAACCTAAGCGACCGGTTCAACCCAGAGGGCCATAGCAGCACCCACAGCTCCGAGGCCCCGAGGACCACAGCAGCACCCACAGTTCCGAGGCCCCAAGGACCACAGCAGCACCCACAGCTCCAAGGCCCAGAGGGCCATAGCAGCACCCACAGCTCCGATGCCCAGAGGGCCATAGCAGCACCCACAGCTCCGAGGCCCAGAGGGCCATAGCAGCACCCTCAGCTCCGAGGCCCCAAGGGCCACAGCAGCACCCACAGCTTCGTGTCCCGTGGGGCACAGCAGTACCCACAGCTCCGAGGCCCCGAGGGCCACATCAGCACCCACAGCTCCGAGGCCACGAGCGCCGCAGCAGCACCCAGACCCCCGGGTCCCATGGCCCATGGGGCAGAGCAGCGCCACTGTTCCCGGGCTCAGAGGGAGGGACAGTACTGTGTCCCACAGCTCTGATGAATCGAGGAATGTGGCAGCATACACAGCTCCGAGGGCCACAGCAGCACCCACAGCTCCGAGGCCCATGGCCCATGGGGCAGAGCAGCGCCACTGTTCCCGGGCTCAGAGGGAGGGACAGTACTGTGTCCCACAGCTCTGATGAATCGAGGAATGTGGCAGCATACACAGCTCCTGCGCCCCAGCGACAAAGCAGGTACACCCTGTCTCTCTCTCCCCAGGGCCTGCTCTGCCCCCTCACTGGCACCGATGCAAAGTTCCCTACTTACCCAAGGAGCGGGATCTCTCTCACCAGGGCTGCACTGTTCCCTTGATTGTCAAAGGTGGAGCGGTCGGTCTCCTTCCCCAGGGCTCTCTCCAGGGAGCTCACCGCACACCCACCGTCAGCGGTGCAGTGACGCGTCTCCATCGGGCTGTCACCCAAGAGCTGCCCTGCCGCCTTCACCCTTCACCAGCCCGAGTGCAGAAACGTGTCCGCATCACCGGGCCTTTGGGTTCTTCTCACCATGCCCTGCATGGCACCCCACCATCACCGTGCAGGGCAGTGCCTGCTGCAGCAGGGAGGCCGCGCCCTTCCCGTCACCCGTGTGGAGCCGTGCCTGGTTCAGGGTTCGCCCAGTACCTCTCAGCGACACCCGTGCAGCGCCGAGCCTGATTCCCCACGACTCTCTCACCAGGGACTGTCCCGGCAGCGCCTCGTCTGCGCTGGTGCCCACATGTGTCACCCCTCATCCAATATACATACTGCCATTCCCTCTCACGGCAGACCCGGCACAGCGCCCTTTCGTGTTTACTCCAGCGTGTACAGACTCACCCTCACTAACACCCCTCCCCCTCATCTCCTCCCACACTCCCCTACTGCGTTCACTCTAGTCACCATCAATGTACACATCACACACCTCCCAAATGCACAGCGCTTTACACGCACAGCGTGAGTCCTGACAGCACCCTTATCCCCCCCACCCCCCGCCACACACACACATACAGACTGGGGGTCGAAGTGTCCTACAAAGAGGGAGTCTGTTGCTTACCTCAGCCATGGGAACGGCAGAAAACCAGGCATAAGATGACCACAGACGGTGGCTGGAGGGCGCGAGGGGTGGGGGCGCGAGGGATAGGAAGAGGGGGTGAAGAGGGTCACAAGGCAGCTCCGTCGGCACCCTGCTCCTAATGCCCCAAACTTTAAAAACAAGCACTGACAAGGCCAATAGATCTGATTTGTGTTTAAAAGGCGAATATATTGTTGATAGTTAATGCACGCCCAATTGGCAACTGACCCAGATGAATGAGTTCTTGGAACTCGCTTCACAGCTACGGCCAGCTTCCCCGCTGAAAGTTTACTTATGTATATTTAATGGAAAAATCCCACCAGTTCTAAATGCAACACGTGTTACACACAGTATTTGACTGGACCGCCCTACTCTAATATTTACGGAAAGGGAGAGTGATAAACTTTTCAAAAACGAAACCGGTAGAGACTGCGGACATAAAAAAAACAAGTCAGGTCCCGGGCCGGCAGCCACTCACAGCGCGGCCCGGGGAATGACGTCACGGGGGTGTCTCGGGCCGGCAGCCAATCACAGCGCGGCCCGGGGAATGATGTCACGGGGGTGTCCCGGGCTGGCAGCCAATCACAGCGCGGCCCGGGACACACAGCATCAAGGGGCGGGACTTGAAAAAAGAGTCAGAAACGCCCACGATTCGCGTTCTGACCGGGTGAAAGTGTTTGACACTGATGTCTTCCAATGGCTAGCCTCCATTTATGGAGCTAGCCAATGGAAGACAGAGGCGGAACGAAGCCCCATACTGTAGGACATAAGATTTCGCCCTGGGCGGGGCACTGCTTATGCAGTGCTACGGCCAGGGCGAAACCTAAAAACGAGTTTTTGAGTCTGTTCGATCCCTATACAAAAGAGCATGGACTGCAATAATGTCAGCTGTATCGGACTGTGTGCCATTTGAATGGCCATGTTTTTGTTTAATTCTTGTACAGATGTCAATTCCTGGGATGTCACTTCCTGTGATGCCACATGCAATGTCTCGCACACTGATGTCACATGCTGTGATGTCACTTGCATGCTGTCTAACTTAGTGCTGTCACTTCTGTTTTTAGGACTGTTGCCCTAGCAACGTCCTGTAGATGAGGCCCTCCTCTCTGTGCCTTTAAGCTCCTTATGCTTGCATTTCACACTCTAGTACAGCACTCCATGCTTCTGCGGTGGAGTACAGGCTCTACAAATTATACATAAGTGCATACATCATGTTGATTTACTTTTTGTCTTCATGAATATTGCTATGTATTATGGTCTTGCATATCTGTTAATGTATGATATAACTAAACTCATCTATTGTAAAGCGCTCTGATACGCGCTCTATAAAACTTTCAAAATAAAATAAATAAATAAAATACTACACAGTGCAGGCAATTCCGAGAAGCTGGCAGGAGATACAGAGTGCCCCATGCCGTCTGTGCTCGGCATAAACAAACTAGACCGCTTGCCACTGATCGGAAGGATGATTTTTATAGAAGAAACTTGCAACATTCAATTTGAACAGATGAACAAGTGCCTTTTGTATAATCCACCCCGCGTGCCACTGTTTCTCAAACAGCGCCTAATCTAAATGAAGGCAGGCCTACTGCACCAGAGTATAGGGAAATGCATATACATTAGCTTGCTAAGGTCTAAAAGTCTGCCTTTTTCTGCTCCCTCTCTCTTTATGTTTCTGGTTGTACGAATCTTGTGAGGGAAAGCTTTCCTATCAATGTCCTAAACAGCAGTCAGCATTTCTATCTCCATTTAATCCCCTTTTTTTACTTCCTTCCCACCTTATTCCTCGCCTTACCTTTCCATTTCAGTCGCTGACATAGTGCCTATCACACATCATTGGCTTTCCTCGTCCCAGTCCTTACTATGAGGTCCATTAGGATGGCGGACGGATAAAGTCCGTCCGCCATCCTGTCTGAGGACGGGACCGTCCACCACAGGTGCGGAGGTCCCTTCCGTGGAATTAGGATGCACCCGCCACAGGGGCGGGTGCATCCCGCCTTTTTAACATTGCGGCAGGCGGTGCTGAAAGCACCGCCCGCCGCAGTGTTAAAAATGCATGTTGTGCGTTTCAAAGCACAACATGACAGGTTCCTGCCATGTTGTATTTTGAAACACAGGGGGGTTACATAGGTACCCCCCATGTGCACCCCCCCTTTCACCCTGGGGGCCCGCAATGGGCCCCCAAAGCAAGGACCGTATGCCATTGCCGCCACGGAAATGCATAGCTCCCAGCAGATCCTAATATGGCTGGCGGTATCTGATAGACACCGCCACCATATTAGAGCTTTTCCGCTAATATGGCGGGGGCAGGCGGTGGCGATCCGTCCGACTCCTATGTTCGGGAGCCTTGTCTCCCTCAAAGGTTGTACTTGAAAGTTAAGAGAGTAGATTAATAATTCTTTTTCAGACTTCTATTGATCCACACAGAATAATATCTCCCCTTTCCCTCTTTTCCACCTGTTTATAACAACTTGGGTAACAGATGCAAAGAAGTGCAAATTCAGGGATGGAGGAGGACATTTTCGGACTGGGGTGAGGAGAACAATGATTCGGGGTAAAGAAGATTACTGCTAAGTAATATATTTGATACTTGCAGTGAGCTTGTTTGCAAGTTTTGTAAGTTCTCATTAAGAGTCAGTGAAAAGACAAATAATGCACAGGAGGATGTATGTTATAGAGGTAATATTCTGCTTACACTTGTGTTCAGCTTGTATGCATTGCACTCCAATGTATGCTAGAAATATGAAATACAGAACAGGAAGATAAAGGTATTTGA
The DNA here is from genome assembly GCF_964261635.1 of Lissotriton helveticus. Lineage (NCBI taxonomy): Eukaryota > Metazoa > Chordata > Amphibia > Caudata > Salamandridae > Lissotriton > Lissotriton helveticus. The sequence continues at coordinate 1,745,818,451 of NC_136065.1, forward strand.
TTATAAAATCTAGATCGAGAAGGAAAGCCAGGATCAGAAACAAGATCATCGAAATCCAAAGTTAAACGTTTGGCACAATTCCATCCCCTCCTTCCTCATTTCCTTCCCTCTCTTCTCAGTCCCCAAATCTACTCACTCTCCAGTTCAGTCCAATCGTTTTTAGTAAAGTCCACTTCTGCTCAACTTGCTGATTAATCACACTCCCAAATTTGACAGATGGAAAAACTCTCCTATAGTCAGATGATTAAGGTTGTTCCAGGTTGGCAGGCTGGCTGACATTAAACACACAAAGGGTGATGGGAGGAATGCTTGCAATTTGTCTAAGCACTGGCAATCACTTGGGGTAGCATCCCAAAACATTGTTCTTTTGCCCACCATGCCACCTCAATTTGGACCCAGCTATATGCAAATCAGTCTTGACCCTGCTTCTCATGGGAACAGTCCAGCCCAAACTGCCGAGTCTGGTCCTTCCTTAACTAGAATACAAGCAACCTAGCTTGTTCTGGGCTCATCAGCTGGGTAGAGCTTAGTTCCCCTGGTATTTCATATCAGTAAAATTATTGCTAACATTCTGGAACAGATTATTACTTTCTGTACAAGATAAACATGTTTTGGGCCCCCAAAGCAAGGACCTTATGCCATTGCCGCCACGGAAATGCATAGCTCCCAGCAGATCCTAATATGGCTGGCGGTATCTGATAGACACCGCCACCATATTAGAGCTTTTCCGCTAATATGGCGGGGGCAGGCGGTGGCGATCCGTCCGACTCCTATGTTCGGGAGCCTTGTCTCCCTCAAAGGTTGTACTTGAAAGTTAAGAGAGTAGATTAATAATTCTTTTTCAGACTTCTATTGATCCACACAGAATAATATCTCCCCTTTCCCTCTTTTCCACCTGTTTATAACAACTTGGGTAACAGATGCAAAGAAGTGCAAATTCAGGGATGGAGGAGGACATTTTCGGACTGGGGTGAGGAGAACAATGATTCGGGGTAAAGAAGATTACTGCTAAGTAATATATTTGATACCTGCAGTGAGCTTGTTTGCAAGTTTTGTAAGTTCTCATTAAGAGTCAGTGAAAAGACAAATAATGCACAGGAGGATGTATGTTATAGAGGTAATATTCTGCTTACACTTGTGTTCAGCTTGTATGCATTGCACTCCAATGTATGCTAGAAATATGAAATACAGAACAGGAAGATAAAGGTATTTGATTATAAAATCTAGATCGAGAAGGAAAGCCAGGATCAGAAACAAGATCATCGAAATCCAAAGTTAAACGTTTGGCACAATTCCATCCCCTCCTTCCTCATTTCCTTCCCTCTCTTCTCAGTCCCCAAATCTACTCACTCTCCAGTTCAGTCCAATCGTTTCTAGTAAAGTCCACTTCTGCTCAACTTGCTGATTAATCACACTCCCAAATTTGACAGATGGAAAAACTCTCCTATAGTCAGATGATTAAGGTTGTTCCAGGTTGGCAGGCTGGCTGACATTAAACACACAAAGGGTGATGGGAGGAATGCTTGCAATTTGTCTAAGCACTGGCAATCACTTGGGGTAGCATCCCAAAACATTGTTCTTTTGCCCACCATGCCACCTCAATTTGGACCCAGCTATATGCAAATCAGTCTTGACCCTGCTTCTCATGGGAACAGTCCAGCCCAAACTGCCGAGTCTGGTCCTTCCTTAACTAGAATACAAGCAACCTAGCTTGTTCTGGGCTCATCAGCTGGGTAGAGCTTAGTTCCCCTGGTATTTCATATCAGTAAAATTATTGCTAACATTCTGGAACAGATTATTACTATCTGTACAAGATAAACATGTTTTTCATTGTAAAAAGGAACTCTTGAGTACCCATCAATCATCATCATCAGGGCATGTTTAGTGTGTCTAATCCCCTGTGAGGGTATCTAGGCGATGAGGATCTTGCTGTGGAGGGTCATTCGGACAGACAAGTCTTGAGTCCTTTCCAGAATTCCAGCAGCGTTGGTGAGATAGAGGCAAAGAGGGAAGTCGTTCCAGGATCTGGCCACAAGGGAGAAGAATGAACAAACTCCTCTGTGGCTTCGGCATATGCAAAGGGTGTGAGTGAGGTGAAGCGAGGCAAAGCACAGGTATCAAGAGGATTGGTGTAACTTCAGGTTGATGTATGCTGGTCCTACGTTGTGCAGGGCCTAATGTGTGGATCATCATCTTGAAGTGACATCTCTTCTGAATGGGGAGCCAGTGGAGCTTCCTGAGGTGGGGGGTGACGTGAGTCCGCTTGGGTAGGTTGAGGAATTGTGTCTGATCTGCAGTCTTTTCAGGAGGTTTGAGGTAATGACTGAATGGAGTGCATTGATGTAGTCGAGCCGGCTGGTGACTAGAGCTTGGGTGATGGTTCGTCTGGTGTTGACTGGGAGCCATTTGAAGGTGTTGTGGAGCATGTGAAGAGTGAGGAAGCTGGTGGAGGAGAAAACGTTGATATGGTTTTACATTGTGAGCTTGCTGTCCAGGATGGTGCAGAGGTTGCAGGCATGTTCTGTCGGTGTGGGTGAGCGTTCTAGTTTGGAAGGCCACCATAAGTTATTCCACTGGGTGGTGTCGCTCCAGAAGATCAGTACTTCTGTCTTGTCTGTGTTGAGTTTGAGGCAGTTGTCTCTCATCCATTCTGTGATGTTTATAATGCACCTGTGGAAGATGGCTCTTGTGGAGGTGGGCTCTTCTGATAGTAAGAGAATGAGCTGTGTGTTATCACCGTAGGAAAATATGTTTCCTCCATGTGTTCTGATGATGTAGGCCAGAGGAGGTCATGTACATGTTGAACATGATGGGGCTGAAGGATGAGCCTTGAGGGAATCTGCAGATGATGCTCTTGTGTTTAGAGGTGAAGGCAGGTAGGCAGATTCTCTAGATCTTTCCCGTGAGGAAGGAGCCGATCCATTAGAGGGCGTTTCCTTGAATATTTCCGATGTGGTGGAGCCTCTGTAAAAGGGTGTGTTGGGATACAGTGTTGAATGCTGCTGAGAGGTCGGCGAGGATCAGGACTGCCGTTTCTCCTTAGTGAAGGAGGGCTCTGATGTAATCTGTGGCAGTGATGAGGGCAGTTTCAGTCCTGCGGTTGGAATGGAAACCAGACTGGGAGAAGTCCAGAAGATTGCTGTTCTGCAGGTGTTCCCTTAGTTGGCATTGATGGCTTTCTCAAGGACATTGGTGGAAAATGAGAGCAGAGAGAGAGAGGGAACAGAAGGTCTTAAGTTCGCTGGGGTCGGCGGATGGCATCTTCTGAAGGCGTTTGACCTCAACATGCTTCCATTCATTGGGGAAAGTGGCAGTAGCTATTAATGCATTGAAGATGGTGGTGAGTTCATTACTGATTGTCTTGCTTCCCAGGTTGAAAATATGATTGGGGCAAGGATCTGTAGGTGCTCCAGAGTGAATAGAGTTCGTGATGGCTATGGTGTTTTGGGTGGTGAGCTGGTCCCAGGTACTTAGCAGGTGCTCTGGTTTTGCCTCTGTGGTGGCAATGAGGCCAAGGATGTTACTGCCGGTGGGTTGGGGCTCGAAGTAGATGTCGCCGATCCTGTGCTGGAAGAAGTCTGCCAGTGTGTCAGAGAGTTCCTGGAAAGGGGCAATGCTGTTTTGGAGGTATTTGGAGAAGTGAGCTAAGGTTGGCTGCAAGTACAAGGGGACAGATAAAAACAATAGTTTATCTTCTTTGCTCAAACTCTTCCACTTTGAACGTTCCTGTTAAAATTACACAATCAGAATTAAATATGAAAATTGCAGTGGGATCATGTGACTATGATTTAGTATATTGGTAAACAAAGAGCTCAGTATCCCATCTGAGAGATTCTTGAAGTAATGATATGAATATTCGTTATATGTCATCTGAGATTTAGAAAAAGTGTTAAAACTTGGCTGTTTGACAAATAGTTGGCTGCTGATTGTCTCCTCTCCTGTTGTGTTTTGGGCTCTGCTATCTTGGCGCCGGGAAACCCTTTGTGGGTAGCTGCGCGCCTTATAAGTGCTATAAAATAAATAAATAAATAAAATGTCTATGCTACTAGATTAAGATATGAGGTATAGAATTTTAAAATGCAGGATTGTGGTCAACCCTATATTTGCCAGTCTGGGGCTATTCAATATGATGATATGGAAGGCAGGGGGTATCGTGAATGGGGCTTGAATGTGACATGTTCAAGTGTGCATATTTTATTGGATTGGAAATTTTATAAAGCAGAAAGTTTGAGAATTTAAAACCAATTTTGATTAATTATTATGTATATTCACATCAGTGACCCTTGAGTTTTCTAATTGCTAAGTATTTATTTGATGTAATAATTGCTGTTAGGACGTTTTTACAGGTGGTAATAAGGAAGGAGATTTATGTTTAGCTAGCTTTATTAGAATTTTAAGGTAGGACCATAGACTGGCAATATAGGTTTTGAGGATGTTGCATGTAAAGCAATTGTGATGAATTGTGACATGATTTAGGTGAATTTTATGTGCATAATAGTAATTGCTTTTATTAATTTTAAATTATGTTTTAATAGTTTAATAGATTATTGCCTAGATAAACTGCATTTGTGCCTGACTGAGAGGTCGAGCCACCTCTCAGAAATTCCATGAGCCCTTTTGTTTCACAAGGAGGGGCAGGTTAGTGTTCCTCAGGGATGTCATTAGGTATATGGTAGGGATGAGGGGTAAGACTGCGATTTCTGTTTTTCATTGGTGTATTGGTGAGGAAGCATTGAGGTCAGGCATCTCCTTTGTCTGGCCCTGATTTCTGGCCAGGATGAATGACTCCGCCAGGTGTTAAGTTTACACATTCAATTGTGGCCATGTTTTTTGTGCTCCAGACTTGGAAGAGAAACCACCCCACCTCAATTAGCACATTACAAAATGGTATACCACACTTTGCTTTTGAAGCGCCTGTGCGGTCGCTGCTTTAACTAACACAATGTGCTTGCCCTGATCACACTTGCAAATCTGTGCCTCTTAACCTCTTTAAAGGTATTTATAGAAGTGTAAGTAATGTGTTCAGAGTTTGAAATCTGTTTTTCGTTTTTTAAACATTCTTCAGTGATAACCATGGAAACATTAAAGAGGAAAATAAACAACTGTACACTCAAACCCATCCACATACAGTTTTAAACAGCTGTGACACCCTCACCTAAAATGGATTGGGATCTTTCATTTATTATTATTTACTCTGTGGAACTGCAGTGAATGGAAAATGAACAAAACAGCACTATGGCTTTGGCGATGGCAAGTGAAGGAAATGCATAATGATTGATGGAGCCTGTGCCTGTCTGGCCAGGAGTGTTTGAGGACAGCTGCAAAAATAAACAAACAAGGGTAACATTGCTCTAGTCAAGTGATGAGTAAACCAAAATAAGAACAAAGGGAGAAATTACCACCGAAGGGCCCATACTGCACGGTCTATCACACCGGGAATTGGCTCCAAGGCATCAAGAACGGATGCTTTAGAGCAGATCTGGGTGTTGAGTTGTTCTCAGGGTGGATCTGGGTGTTGGGTTGTTCTCAGGGTGGATCTGGGTGTTGTGGTATTATCAGGGTCGGTCTGGGTGTTGAAATGTTTTTGGGGTGGCTCGGGTCTGTCGGTAACTGAGTGACATACGAATAGGGAGAGAAGATCTAGTCGTAGGGCAGTGGCCCTTAACCTTTTCACTTCTGTGGATTGCCACTTACTCACTACTGGAATTCTGTTAGGGCAACCCATTGTTTGTACTATATTCTGTTTGATGGACTTCAATGACCCACAAATCAGTCTGAGGATACCCTCTTAATATTTGCCTCCTATTTCAAATTCCTTCACATTAACAGAATGTTTTAATATTTTCAACTCTTCTTCATTATGTATATATACTTTGTAGATCTCTTAATAGTATTTTAATCTGTATGCGGCCGCGGACCCCCTGAGCATGCCTTGTGGACCCCTAGGGGTCCCTGGACCACAAGTTAAGAACCACTGTCCCAGAGGAAAGGAGAGCTATTTTATTGTGTAGGTTTCTCTAACCCCTTCGGCGCTGATGACGAGCTCAGCTCGTCATCAGTTGCGCCGCTCGCACGCTGATGACGAGCTGAGCTCGTCATGTAACGCGGCTTTTTGAAAAAAGCCGCGTAGCGCGAAAATCGCCGCAGCGCGCATGCGGTTAAGGAATGTTTAGGAATGTTCTTAGTATTAATGTTCTTTTCCAAGAATGTCATGTTGGGAATGTGAATGTGCATCATTTGAAGATAGACACTGCATACTGAAGGAACTGGTCGTGGGTCTCTTGTTATGAATAAATCAACTTACTGACTCCAGAGTTTCACTGGATATTTATTGAAACTGCATACTACAGGTGTCCTGATAAAACACAATATATGAGTAGCACAATATGATGGGGGCTTAAGAAGTAGTGGAAAGAAAGAGGAATGAGGATTGTCAGGGGCTCTTAAAATGCAAACATTTTCAAACTAATCAACATGGTTTAAGGTGCTTAAAACAGAGATAAGAGAAAGAGTGTGTGTGTGTGTGAGAGAGAGACAAGAGTGTGTTTTTGTCAGAGTAGCCATATAAAATCCCAGTGAAATTCGACAGACACTTCACCATACCAGAATGAAAGCACTTGAAGCCAACTATTTACCACAGAATACTTTATTAGGGGAGTGTAACATCCCATAAACCCCTCCCCCCCAAACTACGCCTCCGAGAACTTGGAATGCCTGCTCCTCCTCTCCCACATTTGGCATGTCTCAATAGGAGAGGAAATCATTAATCTCAGTCAATGATGCTATGTATTTCAAACGTGTGAGTTACATTTTGGACAACATATGGCCGACAGAGTTTTTGCAAATATATGTGTACCCATCTGTGAACGAAACATTAGAAAATAAATGGCCTCAGCCACATAAATCAGCCAGACCAAGTTGCCCACATAAGCATGTATGCAAACCGGTGAAAAGGAACCTACAAAAAGAGAAGCAACTCCTCTCCAACTATGCATCTTTTCCATTTTAACATCATAGTCCTTGACTGGGAGGTCGTACAGTTGATACAGGACCTATGATTCTATTTGTTTCTCCGTTCCTAAAAGTGAAAAAAACAGTGTTTTTTACTTTTTGTGTTTATATGTTTTGGTGTAAGTTATTTTCACTCTTGCTCAGAAGCCTCACTGAAAGCCTTTTGCTTCTCATTGCAGTTAAGACACTTTATTGCCTGGAAAAACTGTCACTGACCTTGCATGTCAAGTTTAAAAACTTAGAAACTCACAGCTATTCAGGAGCCTTTGCGTGAAGGAAGTAGAACATGTAAACAGTGCCCTGTCCTAAGAACTGAAGCCTTCTATCGAGGAACGCTTTTTCAGGTGAGAACATCTATATTTGAAGAACTCTGTGGTTACAACAGATGGTTGTGTACAGTGACTCTTGAAGAGTTGTGTTTGGCCCGTGATTTGAACTCAAGTTATGGCAGCTGCCAGAGGGCTCTATCTAGGTCCCAAACTCCCCATAGTGTCCACAGATCAAGAAAGCATCTCTGGTGGTGGGCAGGAGGTATCTGTATGCCTCTCCTTGCGCGTTAACCTACTCAGCACCCCCTTGTCCACAGGGATGAAATCTGACCACTCCCTCTGTACTGATAGACCCTGGGAAGCAGTTGGCACCCACTCATTCAATGAGTCAATAGGCCCATCGACTATGGGGACAGGTGGCAGAAAAAAGTGGGTGTTGGAGTCATAGCAAATAGTGGGTCTCATGTACGGGCAAATGGAAAAGCGTACACCTGGGACCATTTTACACAAAGTGCACAGGGGGCGCAACAAGCGTTTGCGCCCGTGTTGTGTGGCTCAGGGCACTTTGATAAGACAGAAGGGGAAGCAGACGCTTGGTAGGCCCCTTCTGTAATATTGGCACACCTACAACGCCATCGCATTCTCAAGAGGTTGTTTCCTCATTTGCATGTGGGCATGGCCCCATGCAAATGAGGGAATGCCTTTGCCTCTGTGCCCGCTCCATATTATAGTCAAAGAATCTGTCAATGGACGCACTATCACTGGACCCCCTGATAGAAGCCCTCTGGAGGGGGGATAGGGGCTCCTATGGACACCCCCAGACATCCCATTGCAGGCGAGTGCAGTCACTCACTGCACCCGCCTGCAAAGGGATCTCTCTCCCCTCTTAAATGTGCAAGTGGGTTGCCACCTGCACAATGAAACACAGAGTGGCTGCTTCAAAGCTGCTTCAATTTTCACCTGAATGCACTGCCCATAGGGCAGTGCCAGTTTGCAACTTTCCTGGGGGCAGCGCATTATATCTAATAGGGTACACTTTCCCTGTTTTAGCCCGGCACACTCCTTTTAAGGTGTGCCAGATGCAACATGAAAAGTACGCTCTAAATGTAATGGGGCCCCTGGTGTCTATGGGTCGCTCAAGAAAGGGAGTGTAAAGTGTAACCCATAGATGAGATTCAGCAAGGAAGGCATGAGGCCCTGGGAGCGAAACATTTCAAAACTGAAGAGCTGCTGCACAGTGTTGAGCAGGCGCAGGCAGAAGTCTGAAGTATGGAAATGGCTGAGGGGCCAGCCAGAGACCTGTGCACACACGTCTAAGGCTTCCTCACAACGCACGTGTCAGCTTTAACCTCACTCTACTTCACACATAGAAGTTAATGACCCAGTATCAGAATAAAAAACACTGTTCTCTCTGCTAAAACTAACTTCACTTAAAACCAAATCAACTAGTCTCCAAATTCTCCAAAATATCTTTTGATAAACTATTTCAGATAAAATGAACTTCATGAAATAAATGTTATCAACAGTTACTACTTGGATGCCCTCATTGCAAACATCCTGCAACCAATTTTTCACCCTTTGATATGACATAGCATGCTTCAATTATTGACCCTGCTCCAATGGGAACAGTCACAAATACCTTTCCCAGGGAAAATGGTATTGACAACTTTGATAAATACATTGCCCCATTCTACACAAATTGGAATCATGGGCCAAGACCTTTTTCACAGTACCCCGTTAATCCTGAAGTGGCTGGTCATGGGAGTTTTTGGAGCACATGCCTGCTGATGCAGAGGTTGAGATTGATTAAGAGGCATTTATTAGAAGTAAGGTCTCCGAATTATAAGTATGGATAATTAATCTGACTGTGGCTAATTTTGACCTGTTGCATTTCTGCTCAATTAAACTTTCCTAATTGCAACCACCTACATAATTCCTTTAACTTTCATGCTGTAAAGTGTAAAATGCTCAAGAGAATTTTTAGTTGTTGGACGAAAAACAGTTAACCACTACTGCTGTAGGGAGTCTCAGATGTGCTTGTATCCATTTCCCTGGCAGACATGTGCTGTGTTTGGCTCACTTGTTCTATGGTCTAGTACAGGGAAATGCTAAATGTTCATCCCTGTTGTGACATTGGGTCTAATTAGGGTTTATCTGGAGAAAATAAAAATCAACTTTCCTTACATTTTCCAATGTGATACTGCACAGAAACTCATCAAGGAGCAATTGAAGCAGAACAAATGTCTTGGAACAACACTTCTACAACCACAGTGTTCGTGCTTCATCGCCTTGAAACTATCTGTGGAGAGCTGAAGATGAAATGCCAGGCAGGGAGAAAAGGCAGTGGTAGTGATGTCACTTCGTCTCAATAGGTAAACTGAGGTTTTGCATTATTCAGAGTCCCGAGGGAGTTAGAATAAATTCCTGGAGGTGTCACTGACACTGCTGGCCAGCTGGTCAGCGTTTGCCACATAGAAGAAGGCCACCCACCCCTCTGCGATCTCACTATTGTGTTTCTAGCTTTACTGTACTCTATGGCTTTGGGCAGTAACTAAGAGATGTGACACGGGGGAGGATCTTTTCTGCCTTTGTAGGCAATGGCAAAAGTGCTCTAGATCCAAACCTCGTTTGGAATTAGACTGTCTGTGGAAGGTGCCTGTGTAAAATCGAGTTGTCCGGTTTAAAATGAGGAATCTGATAACTTGGTGGTCAGCACAGTAATATAATCTCGACAACCGGGGGCCGCATTACACATGGTGTATATAGTTGTGAATTAATGCATAGTATTAAGTAGAATGTGTGAGTGTGCGTTTGTGTAAACAATGTACTTGTCATTTTCTAACGAAAATCAATAATTTATTAAGTGCCGTTATTATGTACCATTGAATGGCGATAGCTAGACAACACCATCTCCCCTCAGTAGGCCTTGGACTTTTGTGCTTCGCTACGCTGAGAGAGTCAAGTACTGCAATGGAGTGCATGGTTCCCAGTAAGGGAAAATTGTGGACCTATTACTTGCGCAGGCCTCCATGCTGCACAGCTAATAACCCAATTTTTCACACCTTTGACATGATGTTTGGGAAAAAATGACACCATCTCAGAGCGGACATGTTGTGAAATAAATGCAAATCAACCAGATCAATTCATCTCCTCCCGATTAAAAGATTTCCTAGAATCATAATTTCTTCCTCAACTATCCATCCAAACCTAAAGCACCTTGGGAATGCCAGCCTTTCAAAACCACTGGTAGTGTTGACTCAGTTACTTGCTGGTAGTCTTCATTTCTCCAAGTCAGTCTTCGTTGTCACAGTCCTTACATCTAGAGTGTTATGCCTCTCATGCACAATATTCATCCATAGAATTTAAAACCTATACTGATGCCCCACCCAGCATAGTGGCCGCAGGAGCATTCCACCCTCTGACACATATATTAGGGGCCGAGCTAGCTACCCTTCCTGAATTTACAAAGCTATCTGTAGACTATGTTCCCTGCCTCGAAAGGGCTGATTATCACCTGTAGTGAAGGATGATTGACCAAAGGCTCTACAGAAGTCCACCCCCTACTTCTAGAGTGGGGTCTCACAGGGGTAAGTAGCTTCTGATCCTGAACTGACGTCTTCACAAGGTCCTCCAATTGGGAACAGAAGAGCTTTTGGCCTCCTAAAGGTAAATGACTGCATTGTCAGTCTTCCAGGAAAGCATCCAGATTTTTGTCTGACTGAAATTGCTGGCCTGAAGCTGCAGCTGAAAGAGAATCAAAGGCAATGTCAGAAAGTAATGTGTGAACAGTCCATGATGGAGAGTCTAGCATAAGTGTCTTCACATTGTTAAAACTCTTGTGCCCGGGCTTGAGAACCCTGCAAAAGTGATTGTACTATGTCGATTGCATATGTCCTCTATCCAAGGGCATTTTAGGAAATTTTCACGACATTGTCGATCTCCTTGCCCACCTGGTAAGTGGGAGAAAAACTGTGTAGAGGATATTGTTTAGCCTGGAATCTTAAGAAGTTAGTTTCTTTTAACATCAGACCATTCTCTAGATAAAAAAAACTTCTAATAGCCTTATGTACTGGCAATCAGACTGGCTCCTGGATTCTGTTTTCTGTACTTCTTTGCACCCTGTCCTACTCCTCCTTAGAATAATCAGAATTATGAATTGAATGATAATGTAGGTGTTTTGGTAGGAAGATGGCCTTCCTGTGACACAAAAACATACTTTACAGTCCTGTCAATCATGGACTATAGCATATCTGGTACATAATTGTCTACAGGGGCAGGGCCTTCGTCCACTGAAGAGTTTTCTGGTATGTTTTCTCTTAGTAGCATGTTGGCTTCATGAAGTAAAGTGAGAAGGAAAACATGCTTTAATAACCATGCCTGTAATTCCTGCATTACCCGGTTGTCGAGCGATGGGCCGTGATATTCCCAAAATATTGCAGGATTGTTGCCATTTTTATATCAGGTGAAGCAGTCCAATACAGAAACTACTGCCCCACAAGATAGTATTTCACTAAATAAATGAAGTAGCAGGAGCAGCAACTACATACAAATCACTTGGCAAGGGGTTGTAGCTTGCTGACTAGCAACTAAGGCCTTTGTTTCTAAAAACGGGACAAGGAAGATAACCAAGCTTGAAAGCAAACGCGTCTACAGTGCACCATGCATCTAAAAGAGAACAACTATTAGGAATAAAACACATATATGAATAAACAAAGGAAGTAAACTTATCTCATTCTTCAGGGTAAAAACACCCTGGGAGACAGAAAAACAAACACTAAATATAGGCTGCTTGACCCCTCTTATATGTTTAACAGGGTAAGATCCTTCAATGGTGGCCATATTTGGAGGGGATCGTGTTTTTTGTATGGGTGAATACTGAGCATGAGAGGTATAACACTGTAGATGTAATAAGATAGATGAGGAAGACACACTAAGTATGTAATGCATTATGTCTCCGGTGAAGTGCAATGACTTATTTTAGAGCCTATAATGGTCTTCAGGACTCATTCACCTCTTTATGAGCTTTGAATCCATTTCAGCATCTGACTAAGGCTAATGATATTTACTCTCTGCCGTGCCTGATTTCTATTGATGCATCGAGGGGACTCCTTGACCTCTGTATAAATGACTCCTGAGTGCCTCCCTTTTTCTGTTCTACTATCGACTCACGCACACATTACAGACTCACCTACCATTTTGTAATGCTCAGCCCCATTGTGCAACCATGCTAATGCTTCAATCAGGCCTCATTCTGTAATTCTCTTGAGTTGCCTCCTCTGTGTCCCCTTAGTTTCCTTTGCACTGCTACCTTCCTTATTCTTTGGGCCACCATTTTTTTCATCCACTGTTATTTATGGGCTGGTATGACTTCTGTCTTCACCCAGATCTTACAATAAACAAAGAGAGCCCATCCATCGGTTGAAACTTTCCTTCCGCCCCTGGTGTGTTGGAAAACAGAAAGTTTTCCTTAGATAACCCTCTCCCACCAGGGTTTCTCATTGGTGGCATGCTTCATCATTGGATTCTTCCCATTCCGCTGCAGAACAGGGCAAGCTGCAACCTACATGTTACATGGGATCCATTTTGGTGGCAGTCTGTATAGTAGAGGAAGGAAAAATCAGAGTGTTTTTTTTGTGGAAGATCAAAAATACCTGGCTAGCAGGAAAACTGTTTTATTTGTACCTCAATCCGGTAACCAGATTTTGTCTTTCTGCCTGGCGATGCAGCTAGAATCTGAGGAATGAGGGAGATAAAGGTGTTGGCTAAGTCAATAAGGCCTGTCTGAATTTTTTGCAGCAGAGAAAGCAGTTGAAAATACATTCCTGCATTGTTTTAACTCTCAAACAACCTTCTTCATTGGACAATTTGTGTTACTGTATACTACCAAAATCCTACTGAACAGTTCACAATTACCTATGCACAGCAGATATGTTCCTGCTATAATGAGACTAAACCTCATCACATTTCCACATCCCTGTGCTCACCATGACCTGATTGGAGTTGACTTTGTCAGCGGGAAGGAGTCCAGAAGGACATATTGCTTTTAGGATCAGTTTGACCTAATACGCAATGCTCTTTTTTAGGTCTTCAGGAAGGCGTCCAGAAGGACATATTGCTTTTAGGATCAGCTTGACCTAATACGCAATGCTCTTTTTTAGGTCGAGCCTGGCAGCAGCACTTAAGTTCTGATTAGTTAATTCCTTGTAACCACAAAACAGTTTAAATTAACAATTCAATGCCTAACTAATCTTCACAAATCAACACTCTTTCCTCTGGTCGATGGACCATTAGTTGAGTTAGTTGATGTTGATACTAAGAACTATTTAACCAATCCACAGATCTCAGTGAAATAACCACAGACTCTGGGTAAGATTCATAAGCTTTATCTAAGATTTCAGTCATAAATTGAATGCTCATTTACAGATTCACAGGGCAAGCCCCATCATTCTTAACATGGGAGAGAAACATTCATTTAGCAAGGACACACATCAACATAGAATTCATTCAACAAAATCAAATGCAAAAAGAGTGGATAGATGTATAGACAAAAGGCATATAGACAAAATACATTTGCAAAAAGAAATATGCAAATTTGAGGCAGAATGATAATTACCTAAAGAAATACTGACAACCAATCCTCTGGTCAAATGACTGGTGGGGGTTCCCTGAATTTAGAGTCAGGAGACAAAGACTATAGGACAGGATCCGGACAGGAACCGGACAGGACCAATACTTACTAGACTTCTCTATAAACCCGACGCACCGGGATGCATCCTTCTCTTACACTCTCTCCCTCCTCGAAGTTCTTCCAGAATCTTAGAAACTAATCAGGCTGTCATTTAGATCTGAATCTTCCCAGTCTGCTCGCCCTTCTTTTCTTCTAGCAGCTCTCGCCTCTCGGTCTCTCTCTCTTTCTCAGCATCAATGTCTTCTTGCTAACTTAAGTCACCCAAATTATAGTCTTTATTTCTACATGTCTCACCCTCAGGAGTTGCAAATATAGATGAAATTCTGAATATAATTGGATGGACCCAGGAGCGTTTTCATCCCACCATGCTGACATATTCATTTTTATTAACAAACGTATTGTCTTGCAAACCCTTCCCCTTTAGCTCATTCAAGTTTTCCTCTTCTCATACTTATATTGTTGCTATTGTAATAACTCATAAAATACAGGCTACATTCAGCTTTCTCGGTCATCGGGTCACATTATGAATTCACAGAGCATGCCCAGCTCTCTATTATCCGTCGCCATTTTTCTTTTGGTTATGTACGATAGCAGGCCCAAATGCACACTATTAACTAAGAAATCATAAACAGATATTAATTTCTCAAATATATTATTCTTACTGCTCACCACCCACTTCTACTCTATCCCATGTTTTTATTATTCTCTTGAATAAAAGCATTAACAATAGCAGCTTTCTTTTAAGTTCAAGCAAGCAGATGCCGGGTATGCAGTACCTCACAACCACATTTTAGTCCTTGTTGCGCATGCGTTTTTCCCTCTCAAAGTGAGTTAGTCACGTTACTTCAGGTTTGCACATGCCCAAATCGTTTTTCCAAGTTAAAACGAGTTTTAGTTGCATTGCATTTATTCCACGTTAATTAAACATACGTAAATCTTTTCTCCCAATTGTCAGTGTCTGGTCTATATTAGTTTTGTCTCATTCTACAGATTTTAACTGTTAGTAAGTTAATGAGGGCTTTCTCCAAGCAAGTTTCGTTTTCATTAATCCTTGCTCCATCAGCACCACCACCAATACTGCCACCAACACCACCAACACCAATACCACTATCACCGCCACCAATACTACCTATACCAGCACCACCACCAAAACCAGCACTGAGGAAAAGCAGCCCAATTTACAACCGATGCCCAGGCTGCTGGCACACAACGCCTCTTAGTTCCCATCTTGAAAGGTTACCAAATAAAGAGACGGGCGCTGGAAGCGGGAGTGCAAGAACAGAGTTTTTTATTTCTCATGAGGAGAGCCTGTCATTTCGGACATACGCACAATGTCTCCAAGAGGTGCTCTAACAAGTTTTCTGAGGCTCCGTCTTTTATACACAGGTTTATGATGCACAAACATTCCTTATTGCAATAAAGAAACTTTGAATTACGAAAAGGCATGTTTGGAATCCCAGCTTCAGGCCTATTCCCACACCAGTCGTTCGGATGTCGTTTCCCCTCCCAAATGTAACATGTGATTGCAATCTTGCAGCCGGACATTCCGACAGGACACGAGGGCAAGAGGGGATGGTCAGATCTAAGGTTGGGCAGGCGATAAGATCGGGCACTTCGGTTGGTGTATCACGCTTTGCTATGCGGGGCCAGGGGGGGGGGGGGGGTACATCCATGAGGCTTTGTTTTATGACTTGGGACCGGGTCGGGAGGCCAGGTGTAGCCGGGGGGGGGGTCATCAGAAGAGGGGAAGGGTGTTCCTGGGAGGAATGCAGGGGGTGTCGGTCGGGCAGGGGTGTCACTTTTAGAGCGGGGTCGCGCAGAGGGAGAGGGTTTTATGGCCTATGCATGAGAGACCGGGGGCTGTCGGGGATGCTTGCGAGGCTGGGGAGTGAGGGGGAGAGAGAGACGCTGGCTATCGGGAGTGGGCAGAGAGGCCTTGGTGCCTAAAATGGCTGTCGTGTACGTGCGTGCATGGGCCTATATTGGCGAGATGATGCGGTCAACGTTTCGTGGTATTCGTTCTGCTTACGGCGAGGGGTATGGTGAACACAAATGAACGCCGCTTATGTACATATACATTGTCAGTTTCCACAGTCGCCGCTTTTTAACATAAGTTAGTTCATTTCCGTGTTTATCATAACTGACGGGGTGTACATATAGCCATGTGTGGTCAATGAAATAGCGTATGTCAATACTGGCTGATTGCATATAACCATATGCAGTCGATGCGATAGACGAGGTGCTATACAGATGAATTTACATTTGTCGTGTTATATACACATTATGGAACCATGTTCTGACTCTTTCTCCGGCGGCATCAATGTACAGTCAAAAGTGACCGATGAAACATTTTTGAAAGCAATACAAAGTGGTTGAGGGAGGAATTCAGTTCAATACAAGCAAGTAGTCAGGGGGGGGTGCCGCTCGCTCAGAGGACTTTTCACACAGCGTATTGTGCCCGTCGCTACAGGAGTAGCATTCAAGTAAACCTGCCCTTTCTGTGTCCAGCGTCTGGAGGAGACTACCAGCGAGGCCGCAGAGGAGGTGAGAGGCGGGCCCCGGGACTGCGAGGACCAGCATTCAACATCAACAGCTGTGTCCTCTTCCCGCGTGAGCCGCGCCCCCTCCCAGTGCCACGCCCCCATCAAAGCGCTCTTCACCTCTCGCGGCCCCCGCTTCGCGGGTGCCGCTCGCTCAGAGGACTTTTCACACAGCGTATTGTGCCCGTCGCTACAGGAATAGCATTCAAGTAAACCTGCCCTTTCTGTGTCCAGCGTCTGGAGGAGACTACCAGCGAGGCCGCAGAGGAGGTGAGAGGCGCGGCCCCGGGACTGCGAGGACCAGCATTCAACATCAACAGCTGTGTCCTCTTCCCGCGTGAGCCGCGCCCCCTCCCAGTGCCACGCCCCCTCTCATCCAATTAGGAACTTGAGTAGGTCCACTAACGCGCATCGCGGGACGCGCGCGCGGGTCGCAGCCCGGGGCGAAGCCCGGGCCAAGGGCGGGCCCGTTGTTGCCCGTTAGTGCCCGGTAGAGGCCGGTCAGGGCCACCCCCCTTGGTCCCCACAGTCAAAAAACCTTAGAAATTATATAAATTGTTCCAACTTAGAGCATACAGCTTTGCCGTATATGTCCACCATGCCTACTAGAACAAGAAGCAAAACTAAACCTAAAACTAAAACCGCCCTGGCTGTAGCTCAAATAACCGGTCCAATAGACCAATTCATCTCACGGACCAACGAGGTAATCGACCACAGCATCTCCCTCCTCGAACGTAGAGTGTCAATGGACCTCATGAATGCAAAACGTTCGTCCTTGGGCCTTCTAGCAACCGCAGTTTCCCCCATCCGGCAATCTTTACCTACCTCCACCCTACCCACGTCTGTGACTGTTGCCGACATCAATACAGTCCCGTGTACAGTCGATCTATCTGTAACTCAATCTGAGTCTGATTCACCATCTTCAGATGATTTAGAGGCAACCCCCGACCTAGTAGCCTGTCAAACACTCGAAGGCTCAGGCACTAACATTGACACCTATCTTCGAGGAGTAAGAGAAGGTGCTATCCCCAAACAAGGTAGTACAAACTCCTTTGATAACAATGTAGCTCCTGTCATTCCTACAGGACATGAGAGGGACCCTGGGAGGGACCAACTCAACCAGTCTATACAATTCGCACAACCAACAACAACAACTCTAACACAAACCAACCTCCTACTCCCCACTATCCTCACTCAGGATATGGATAACCTTTGCAAAACCTGTAAAACCACGTCTCATATACTAACTTCAATCAAAGACCTACTATCTTAGCAGTTGAAACCCATACAAATCAGTATAAGGAATTTGGAAGCCCAATTGGCAATTTTATCCTCCACATACCTCAATACAAATTCACATCCACCTAAACAAGGGGTAAGAAACGGCATACAGCCGTCAAAAGCACCTCTCCAACAACAACCATCCACAGTAACAAAAGAATCAGTCCTGACTACTTCACTATCCCATAACCCGAAACAAAACGTTCCAATGCAAAACCCTAAAAATGCAACCCTTAGTGCACAAAAGACCAAAACAACTACATTGCTGCCTCACCATACACCCAGTACAGGTTTGGCAAAAATAGGAACATCAGGGAACATGCCGGGCAATGTAACCACAAGTCATATCAGAGATAAATCGACACCTATGCTTACAAAGTCAACGGCCCTACCCCAGCCGCTACCTAAAAAGAGTCCAAAAAAGACACCAGTAGTTAGGCGTCCAGTTCATTTGCCGCCAGAGGCAACCCCTTATACAATCATCCTCACTGGTGTACCTGAACTAACGGAAGGCATGTCAGAAACCGCCTGGTCACTCAAAAATAAGGTCATGCAGTGGTTGAGTATCAATAGGCCTTTAGAACCTCACCACTCCGGGGGGATCTCTACAGTCCGGAGAGTAGCATGGGTAGGCGAAGTACCTAAGTCGACCCAGGGTGACTGCATCATAGTAACATGCAGAGATCCTTCTACCGTGGAACATATTTGTTCCTGGCCCTCTTTAGAGAAAAAAGGTGGAATAGATGCCCAACACCTTTCATTTTTTTATCCGCCATTGAACTCACATCATTATATTCCAACCTGGAATTGGCACCATCCTCACGAAGATCAATGGAAACAGGTGGGCTATACCCATGGGTATGAAACCAGAAACAGATCTAGAGACTGGCAAAGGCTTCCCCGGCTAGGCAGACCCTTTCACCCACAGGAGGGCTGTCAGGGTTTTCCAACAAGAAACCGCTTTGACTGCCTAGAGATGGTGGATTGACCGTTTAGGTCCCAACTAAAAAGTAAAAACATTAACACCATGCCCTCACCAGCAAACCTTAGACACCAGCGACTCTCACTTAAAACCGACAGCCAAGCAAAATATACTTTGCCTACCTTTACAAACTCCAAGTCAGCGACCATGGTTGACATCTTTCCAACCTCAACCAGTGGTGTGACGACCAGAGTTCCCGCTTCTCCTAGGGACAGGACCGATTCGAACTTCCAACAGCCAAACGAGCCGAGTGGTGCCACTAACTCTCCCCTGATCTTGACAGTGATCCCGACACCGAGCTTTTCGAGAGAATCCCCCGCTCCGCACGTCACCCTTGATTCCAACAAACTGAATCTTTCCATCATATACTGGAACGTTGCAGGACTGACCTCCAAATTAACATCAGAGTCATGGATTGACACAGCAAGGGAACACCAAATTCTCTGCCTCCAAGAAACGTGGTGCACAACCCCAAAACATCTACTGGGATACAAAACCTTCTTCACCTCAGCAATCCAGGGAGCCATGGGCAGGCCAAAGGGGGGTCTTATGATCTACGTTGCCAACTCCTTCCCCTGCATATCCACAAAAATGATAAAAGAATCCTCGACTTACCAAATCATGCAGACACATTTTACAAACGATTGTACTTATATCTTCATCAACTATTACAATAACTCAGACACATCGGATTGTCTGTCAACCCTAGCAGAGGTTGCTATATTCTTAACAACTCTGCAAAATGACTCCCATCAAAGCACAGCACACTTAATATGGGGTGGTGACTTTAACCTCCCACTGTGTCCCAACCACAAAAGAGGAATCTGTGGGTTGCTAAATGAACTAGGCAGCCCCATGCCCCACTTCGCCCACTCGACGTGTGGAAACAAACTAAATGAGATCATATTCTCCTTAGATTTGGACTTTGCTAATGAACTAGTAGACCCACAGCAAGACTTTCTGCCAACTTTTCATGGAAGAGGCTCCCTAACAACCATAGATTACATAATGTCCTCCCATTCACTTAAGGGGCAACTATCAAACTTTGTAACCGGGACAAACGTAACGAGCGACCACTACCCACTCAGTGTAATAATCACATTAAAACTGGTAAATTCACATCCTGCAAAACCAAGTCTTTTAAACCAGCACTTACTAACTATGAACAAACTAAATGGCTACACTGTCAAATGGGCAAGATTGACCCAGTGGAGATGACATAGAGGATCCTCGAAAAAGCTAAGCCTTGGATACTGGAATGCACGTCCTTAGACTCGACGCCCCAAACAATTGTTAACAGCTTTCACAATATCCAAGAAACAATTAGCAATGAACTCTTTGTCAAGCAAAAGAACAAAAAGTCCTCTACTACAAGATGGTTCGATGTAGCCTGTCGGAAGGCTCTTTCAAACCTAAAAGAAGCCTTACATAGACCTATAAGAGGCCTTGTGGAAATTTCTAATTTAAGAAAGTTATATAACTTAGCCCGAAGGGAACGGAAAAAACAAATCAAACAAGATCTATGGTCACAACTGCATGATAGCAGCCAAAGGAAGGATAGTGTCCTATTTTGGCAAGTTATAAGATCTCCTTTTTTGGCTGACAGCACTGAAGCTCAACACCTAGACGTGGCAGTAACTGAAGAAGACTGGGTTACGCACTTTTCCAAAATTTTCGGTCCATTTACCGAACTTGCAGCAGATATCGGTCCAGAAGCAAGTGAAGTCCACAAATCAAAGAACAACACCTACCCGATAATTACTCATTTCCATCTTAGTGAAGTCATCAGAGCAATCAAGGCATCGAAACCAAGCAAGGCTCCGGGCCCCGATGGAGTTCCAATGGACATCTTCCTCCACAATATAGAACTTTGGTCACCGATAATTACCCGGGTTTTGGCAGCAGTAACCTCGGTAGGGCTCTTTCAGTCATGGTCGACATCAACCCTTTTACCCATCTTCAAAAAAGGCGACCGCAACGACCCAGCCTGTTACAGGCCAATCTCCCTTCTGGATTCCATGGGCAAAATTGCAGGTCGTGTGCTCCTGGACCGTTTACAATCTTGGGCCCAGGAAAACAACATCATCACCGACCAGCAATATGGTTTCCAGAAGGGGCTTGGGACTGTGGAACAGGCCCTCAACCTCGCCCTCCTGACCGGGAAATATGTTGGCGCCAAAGGAGGTAACATCTTCCTCGTCTATGTCGACCTCAGTGCGGCATTTGACTGCGTCCAACATGCAAAACTCTGGGAAATACTCAGTGACCTTGGAGTGGATCCCCCAATACTAGTTTTCTTACGTGAACTCTATTCAAATGCCTCAGGGCGAGTAAGATTTGGTACGAACGGTGAGCTGTCTCGCTCATTTCCAATAACAAGGGGAGTAAGGCAGGGGTGTGTACTGGCTCCCTTCCTGTTCAACCTCTACACCAATGGACTAGAGCAGGCCATGCTGGAGGGGAGCCAGGATCTACCCCAGATAAACCATCGCCCGATACCCACACTGTTATACGCTGACGATTCAGTCATTCTAGCCCGCACTCTGAACCAACTACAGAACCAAATTAACAAATACGGCAACTTTATGGACACACTTGGCCTCAAAATTAATATAAAGAAAACCTTTACAATGCACATTGGCCCCAGGGTTAAAAACCATAGACCGATAATGGTGGATAACATGAAGCTGGAAAAAACCTCAGTTTATCCCTATCTAGGAATTCTGGTGGATGACGCGTTAAATTGGCGTCAAGCCATTGCCGTCAGAAACCTTCATTTTCGTCGCGCAACATCGGCCCTGATCTCTTTCTCGAGGAAATTGGGGAAACCCGCGCCACCTGAACTTTTGAAAATATACTACGCCAAATGCCACAGTGTGGCTACTTATGGTGCAGGCGTATGGGGCTATGGACATACAGACCACCTACAAGTAACGGAGAATGGCTTCATCAAATATGTTTTAGCCCTCCCGCAAAGCTCCCCGATCCTCGCTTCGCATTGTGAGCTCGGCATGGAATATATCACTGACACTATTCGCTCTCAACCCATCTTACTATGGCAACGTATATGGTCCAAACCTGAGTGTCACTTAACCCGCTCCCTTATCACAGACTGTCTAGCTTTGTGTAACTGGCACAAGATCCCATGGCTGACTTATGTATGGAACTTTTTTAATGACCTTGGTTGTAAGTCCTATTTTGAAGACCCTGCTACGATCGAAGATATCTCCAGGAAACACCTAAAAACAATGTGCTTGACACACCTGAGAGAGCTCCGAAACCAAGCTGAGATTACAAAACCCTCAAATGAACAAATCTGTGCAATACAATCTGTTAAAGGCATCCAACCATACTTGTCCTACTATTTGTCAAACCACGAGAAATTCTTACTAACAAGATTCCGTTTTAATACGTTTTTTCGTTAAGTCTCTTTTCCGGAAACTCAAAATTGGTCCCGCAAGCTGACGAACTGTCCATGCGACGGAATTTCTTTACAGACAACGATCCACGTCACTCTGTTCTGTAAATATTATAAATCTCCACGTAAAACTTGGATCATTCCACTCCTTCGATCCAGTGGTCATAGACAGTGCTACTCTGCATTTCTTTTTCTGCAGTCCTTGAACACACCACACGAAGCTAAATTCATAGTGACTTTCCTCAAAGCGACTATTGCACTACGCCGAAAATTGTCAAACTAACCAGAAAACATTTTAAATTGTAACTTTCTTTTAAGCATCTCTTTTTAACCATGTTTTTTCTTCAAATTTATGTGTGTGTTGAAAACTTTTCTATGTACTTTTTATGATTATACAAATGATAATCGAATAAAAGTTATTCAAACAATATGGAACCATGTTCTGACTCTTTCTCCGGCGGCATCAATGTACAGTCAAAAGTGATCGATGAAACATTTTTGAAAGCAATACAAAGTGGTTGAGGGAGGAATTCAGTTCAATACAAGCAAGTAGTCAGGGGGGGGTGTAGAAAGTTCAGAGAGGGGAGGGGGTGGTCTTCGTCACAGTGTCTTTTTAGCAGTGAGCCATCACTGGTAAGCTCTAGTAGTTCGTTTTCTTCCGTTGGCGCTGTTGAGCACCGGCGGTGGAGCTATAGGTCCAGCTCGGATCCATTCTTACACGTCGCAGGGTGCGATCTGTCCTCTGCTGTTAGACCACAGTCCTGTTTCCTAACTAATCTTTTTAAGGGTGCCTCATGCTGGGCACCTGCATTTCTTTCTCCTTTCGTGGCAAACCCTATTCTACCTAAATGCTGTTCTTCTTCTCTGAGTCAAAATCCATGTGAAAGAAAAGGGGGGTTGTCGGATAATCGAGGGAAGAGAGGGCGGAGTGGGATCAGATCTTTGAGACAAACCAAGGGAGCAAAGGATAACGAGCAGGCAGGCCCATCAATCGGGCTCAAAGGGGCGGGGACTTCTGGCACGCGTGGGTCAACAAGCAGAGGGCTTCAAGGCAGCCCTCCATCATTTCATTATCCGTGTTTGAGAGTGGTGCCTCGTCCCGCGTCTCGTTGCTCTGCGGCTCCACCTTTGGTCGAGGTCACATGTGCTTCATGATCTGCGGCTAGGCTGTGCGTCACGTCCGGCCCCTCTCCTCCGGTGATTGTGTATCTTTGAATGGGTACAAAACAAGCTTTAGAGAACTGGCAGGAGAAGACATTTATACATTTCAATTCCGCCCCCAATCTTAAGTAGTTGGGGATACGTTCATCGGTCACGGTCAGAAGTTATCACTATGGAGTATGTATGTGGGCATTTCTACTGAGTTTGTACTAAGTCTATTTGGCGTTCATTCATGATGTATATGGAGAGAAGTCAGACTCTTATCAACTGCGTATTCCATCAGACTCGAAATTGGATCCTACGGTAGAGACTCGTCTTTCTAACCCAAGCCCTGGCAATCTTCTATTATCATGAGAGAGGGACAGAGGATAAACATTCTGTTCTCGGGGAGCAACGGTTAATCAGGGTCATCAGTTATACTTCGGGATATGGAGCTGGGGTCAATCGGGAGAAACGAGGACGCTTTGGACATCCGTACTTGGGTGCAGAGAGGTGGGGAGATCTGAGCATTGGGGATTGTGTTTCTAACGAACTGAGAACAGAAGGCCACTAACATATAGTCCCCCTATGAAAAAGACCAGATTAGGGGACATCAGTCGTCTTACCTGTCCTTTCCTTCTTAGCCAATTCAAATTCCATCATTTTACAGAAAGGAGAGGTAGTAATATGGCAAATTACAATTGTTTTAGTTTCTGTCAATTTTGCCGAACACCTTTGTGTTCAAAAACCAATTAGGCTTGTGCCGGCGGGGCACAACGTTACCACACAAAGGAAGAGGGAACAGGGGGACCCTCAGAGAGAGAGAGAGAGAGTCGTCCGCATTCTAAACGAACTATTCGGTACACGTACGACATGGAGAGAGAGAGAGAAAGACGTGTACAATAATAGGCCATTTAGTGTGCACACAACACAGAACAGCAGGGGTCAAGTTATATAGAAACACAGGCTGAGGGACGACGTAGATCCATACATTACGTACACATGAATTCAGGCGGGGGGGATAGTACATGCATTATATACAAGAATCCAAGACAAAACATAGAATAGTACTTGGCCAAAAAAGATTTCTTCCTGCGTGCTGCGCATCCTTAGTATCCTACTTAATTCATCTGGCTGCCTTTGCTGGTGGCCTCGGTTGCAAATACTTTCACCTTTGTCAATTGTTCGGGAACTAACCTGGTCGAGCTAATACTCACGGTGGGATCTTCGAATCATTTTTAGCGACTGGGTATCCAGGCTGAGGCAACGGAGGGTGTCAGTCGGGAGAACAATGGGGCAGCTTTAAGTTTCATGTCTATGAGGGTGCAAGAAGGAGGTGGTAAATCTTAAACATTGACAATATTCCTAGTCTTTCAGGAGGAGGGTACTTGGGTAAACCTCACCCCGGAATATTCCTGAACCTTTCCCTATTTAGTTACCGTATGAATTTACTCATGGGTGCACGTCTTTCTTGGTTGCTTATTTGGGGAGCCGGTTGGAGTCATATTTTGTCATACAGCAATAACCCGCCAAGTTTCTGCTTCAGGCCACCCTCCCAGTCGCTGGGTTCAGAGAGAGAGAGAGTCGTCTCTAAGTAAGGGAGTGCTATATCTTTGTTTGCTCGTCGTGTATAGGCACCATGTTCAGACCCCTTTTTCCCATTCCATCGACCGTTCGATCATCACTCAAGTCACACATAAAACATTTCTCTCATCAATCCACACATGCGCAACGTATATTCAGTCGAGCTATACACATCAGGGCATACACGCGTGCATTCATATCACACAAATTCGTCACATTCTCAGGGGCAGTCCCCATAGACAATATACAATTTTTCGTGCGGAACCGTGGCGTGTTGCTTAGGTCTTCTCCATACTCTAGTCGACGTTCCGATGTGACCTGCAGAAAAGAAGGGAAAAAGAAGGGGTGGGGGCAGCGTTTTAAAATACATCAGCGCGCATAAACCCGAAAATGCTTTTACTTACCACATACTCGACCTATCTCCGCGGGATGCAGTCCCTTTCATCTCGGCGTTTAGGCCCAGATGGACCGGTAGTGCGGGAGAGATAATCATTGATGGACTGGGTATTGCATAGATCGCCCAAGTGTGGTATTACGGATCGTGTGTAGGGAAGGGTCAAAACAAAGGGCAGTCAGTGTAAAGTGGGGGCGAACTCGTGCTCTCCTTCGAGGAGGAGGGAAGGTCTACAGTGGCACAGGGTCGTTTTTGTTCATCAGGCACGGAAACTAGAGGGACTAGGTGGCATTCCTTCGGAGTGGCTTAGGGGCATCTGAAACAACTTTCCTGATACATGTGGCACATAAAGTAAAGGCTAAATACCGGGACTGTTATCGATTGCATTACGTTGCACAAAAATAAAAATATATATAAAAACACACATACAACAAACCTGGACCATTCACATTTGCAATATTTCTGTGTACTTTGCTTTTTAACCTTTAAGTAATCGAGTTGCTTCATTTCACCTGTATTTTACTTATATCGGAAACAGTGGTCATTTATTCGAAACTTACCAATCTAAGCGCTACAACTATGTTCGCTTTTCAAAAAACCTTTATTCAAAAATGTTGGTGCACAAATACGGGTCTACAACCACGTGGGCCGGCCACGGAGCAGACTGGAACTGTACATGAGGGGATATTTATTAGAACGGAGTCGGTGACCGTTGATTTCATAAAGGTGCGAAAAGTGCAATAAAATCATATCGAAAATTCATTGTGGGCAAGTACCATAAGTGTCGAAAATTCGAACTTTCAATAATACGGTAATCAATGACGCGCCAGAACTTAATATCAATTCATTGTCCGAATGTTCAATCAGTACCCATCCCCACCCGCCATGTGCTTCAAAAACTGCATACATATCTCATGATCTCAAGGCTGAGCAACCGGAACACAACAGGGAGTTGCGAGTTTCATTTGTACCGGCGCCATTTTGGGTGAGGTCAGGCAGGTCCAAGTATAGTCAAAAATGTCTCCGCCAACTCGTGGTTGGACCAGAGCCTCTTTCGGCAGTCCAAAAGTTTTGTTAAAGGGCAACAGAAGGGGCCGTCGATAAGAACCATCAGTCAAAAGGGGGGGGGGGGCAACAATCTTTCCTACCGGGTCATACTGGTGTTCCACCGGAACTGATCAAATTGGTAGTCTGCAGGATTTTGGTCATTCAAACTGAGGCTGGCGCCAGCATGAGAGCGCCGACGTCTCGTGGCTACGTCTTGATCGTTCCGCGGGCAAGCAAGACATCCCCCCCCGTGGCCTGCAAGGTACCGGAAGAGGAGGATGGGAATACCAGTACATTCCGGCCCATCCACCCCACGACCTCTCCGGCCGATGGCGGCCAGCCAGGCCCCGCCCTGCACGTGTCGAGGCCTCGTCTTCCGGATGGGCGTAACCGTGGACCTGTTGCACTTCGGGAGCTTCCGGAATGTGGGTAGGTATCTGCTGACTTGTATCTATCTTATGTTACCGCTATTGGGCGTGGCGGGCGGTGGGACAGACATGTTTGGAGCAGTGAGGGGCGGCGGAGCCTAGCTACCTCGTGGCTGCCGTGATGTCAAGCTTGGCTTCTCTCACCACTTTCATGTTTCTTATTGCGGGCTATTTCTAACGTTTCTTATTTCTAGCGAAGTCAAAAAAACTCATCAGTGGCCTACTGATTTTGCTCGATTTCTTTTTCCTTCCTTTTCTAGTGCGTTTCGTGCTAAAGTTTCTGTTAACAGGATACGGTGATTACTTCGTATTTTACGTAAGTCCTTTTTATTAGGGGCGTCCTCTGGTTGAGCCAGATGATCTACCTCTAATAAATGGTCCGGGTGGAACTAGTTTACCAATCAGTGGGGAGTAGATAGGCATGACAGATTACAACGGGGGACAAAGGTCCGCATTACCTACCCTTCACTACTTGCAAAGACTAGACAGAATATTTCTATTCCACGTTATTTGCAAACAGAGAATACCTCAAAAGAACTATTCCTTGAACAATAAATGTCCAGATAATCAATCAATCAGTGGGGAGAAAAACAGGCATGACGGATTACAACGGGGGACAAAAGTCCGCATTACCTATCCTTCGCTATCTGCAAAGGGAGACAGAATATTCCTATTCTTCTCTGTTTGTAGACAGGGAATATCTCAAGAGCGATAATTGATAAAAATCGATAACAAACAATCAGTGGGGAGAAAGATAGGCATGACGGATTACAATGGGGACAAAAGTCTGCATTACCTACCCTTCACTATCTGCAAAGGGAGACAGAATATTCCTATTCTTCCCCGTTTGTAGACAGCGAATGTCTCAAAGAGCAACAGAGCAACCAATCAATCAGTGGGGAGAAAAATAGGCATGACGGATTACAACGGGGGACAAAAGTCCGCATTACCTATCCTTCACTATTTGCAAAGAGAGAGGAACGTTCCTATTCGTCGCTGTTTGCAAACAGAGAATGTCTCAAAGAGAACCAATACTTCAAGTAGCAACCACGGCTAAATGAACCAATCAATGAACAATACCAGTATTTGAATACCGAATCCAATATAAACAATCAATCAATCAGATGGATAAAACCATCCTACCAATCAGACGTAAAGACGTCCTACTTAACCTTACCCGGACCGGACCATGTGGACAGTTCTTCGCCTTCCCTTTCCAGCGCCCGATCGTTCTCTTAATCCATGTTTTTACCGCAGCTTTCCTGTGGGATCCCAGTCAGGACAGTAGGTCACTTGAGAGAGGTCCGTTCGGAATCGGTGAAGTTCATTCAATCGGCAGCCGGACGAGGGCCCTCTCAAGGCAGGTATACTCCAATCGTTCAGATGTTCACCCCATCGTCTGGACCTCTCTTACCGGACCTTATGTCGCTGATGGGCCCCGCGTTGGGACGCCAATTGAGGAAAAACAGCCCAATTTACAACCGATGCCCAGGCTGCTGGCACACAACGCCTCTTAGTTCCCATCTTGAAAGGTTACCAAATAAAGAGACGGGCGCTGGAAGCGGGAGTGCAAGAACAGAGTTTTTTATTTCTCATGAGGAGAGCCTGTCATTTCGGACATACGCACAATGTCTCCAAGAGGTGATCTAACAAGTTTTATGAGGCTCCGTCTTTTATACACAGGTTTATGATGCACAAACATTCCTTATTGCAATAAAGAAACTTTGAAGTACGAAAAGGCATGTTTGGAATCCCAGCTTCAGGCCTATTCCCACACCAGTCGTTCGGATGTCGTTTCCCCTCCCAAATGTAACATGTGATTGCAATCTTGCAGCCGGACATTCCGACAGGACACGAGGGCAAGAGGGGGTGGTCAGATCTAAGGTTGGGCAGGCGATAAGAGCGGGCACTTCGGTTGGTGTATCACGCTTTGCTATGCGGGCCAGGGGGGGGGGGGTACATCCATGAGGCTTTGCTTTATGACTTGGGACCGGGTCGGGAGGCCAGGTGTAGCCGGGGGGGGGTCATCAGAAGAGGGAAGGGTGTTCCTGGGAGGAATGCAGGGGGTGTCGGTCGGGCAGGGGTGTCACTTTTAGAGCGGGGTCGCGCAGAGGGAGAGGGTTTTATGGCCTATGCATGAGAGACCGGGGGCTGTCGGGGATGCTTGCGAGGCTGGGGAGTGAGGGGGAGAGAGAGACGCTGGCTATCGGGAGTGGGCAGGGAGGCCTTGGTGCCTAAAATGGCTGTCGTGTACGTGCGTGCATGGGCCTATATTGGCGAGATGATGCGGTCAATGTTTCGTGGTATTCGTTCTGCTTACGGCGAGGGCTATGGTGAACACAAATGAACGCCGCTTATGTACATATACATTGTCAGTTTCCACAGCACCACCACCAATACCAACAAAGTCACCACCACTAATACCATCACCACCAATCCCACCAACACCACTGTCATGTGGCCGATAAGGACATTGTCGACATCACTAAGTTAGAATGAGCTCTGCTGCCATGATGCCGCTTTTGGGAACATTACTACATGACTTTGTTTTGCAAGACTCTGTTTATGCCTTTCACAAGAGAATTGTCTGCTTTGTGCGTTCTCTGTCTGTTTCTGGAGTTTAGTCTGTACACGGTGAACAAGGTTGATAAACAATGCCCCTTGTTATTCTGTTCTGGTCAGTCCCTACCTCTTAGACAA
Organism: Lissotriton helveticus; assembly: GCF_964261635.1. Classification (NCBI taxonomy): domain Eukaryota; kingdom Metazoa; phylum Chordata; class Amphibia; order Caudata; family Salamandridae; genus Lissotriton; species Lissotriton helveticus. The sequence goes on from NC_136065.1 coordinate 1,745,847,933, forward strand.
AACATGCTAACACAGCTGCGGCTGCTGAAGACTAGTGCTTTGATATTATGGGAATGCATGTTTGGTTAACACACACTTAGAGAGGGACCTTTCCGGGGAGAAGAGCCGTGCTGTTCCTGTGATGTAGATATACCATCGAGCCACTAAGGTATCGGGTCCGCTGACAAAGCCCAGAGAGCTTCTATTATATAACAATACTTCTTCTTGCCAAGGGGAGGGTGGTTGGGCCTTATAGCCCTTTATCCACTGTCTTTATAAGATGACATCTCCCTTTATGATATATGGAGTTGCTACAATGCTAACTGTGTTGAGTATATGCATTTTGCAGTTGGTAGTGGCTCATATACTGCATTATAGAGCACGATAGTTAAAATAAACATTTTAAACTATACTTATGCCTCAGCCAATTCTTATTGTGGACATGTACAAGTGAGTGAACAAAAGGGTATCTCTTGTTACTGCGATTCCTGAGATAGTCTGGTGTGTTGTGTTCTGGGGTGTCTAATCATTTGCAGCTTCATGATTGTATAGGAGAGCGAGTGAGGAACTATAGCTAGTCGGTCCTGGGATTGTGGGTACTGAGGCAGTAGGAAGGCTTAGCCCCTATACACCAAGGTCCCGTATTCCTGTGCATTGTTCTGTGTATGTGCAGAATCCCTGCAACATGGCGCCCAACTTTTGGTCTGGTACTTATCTGCAAGACTCCTGAGTAGTGCTTGTGCTTGTCCACAATCCCCTCACTTCTGTTTCCTGAGACGTTGTGACGGCGTAGCCTCCTATATTTGAAATAGTATAGGTTTTTCAAGCTTGAATTTTAAAAGGTCTTTCTTTCCATATTACCTGTTGTTGCGCTGCCACTCATAGCTTGGTTTTAAACTTCTTTTCATTACGTTGGTTGCCATATTGGCCCCAAACAGCGTTTAGTCACATCTTGTTTGACTCAACATGGAGTCCCTAATGCTGGTACTGCACTTATTTTTGTTGTTGAAGTGGATGCAGCACACCTCTTTGAAGTCTTCTTTCTTGGGTCACCTTTCTGGCAGTGGATGGAAACGATAATTTGTTTCACGAATATACTGCCACTGTGCTTCCACTGGATTATCAACCTTATAGATCTCTTGACGTTCCTTTGACAGCTTGGCAGTATACCATATGGTTTAATTGCACCCTTCCTCACACTTTGACAGTGGTCCATTTAGGACCCTTATCAATTGATGGGGCCATGTGGCCCATTTTAGCTGGATATACACCACATTCAAATAACCTTAATGTCACTGTCGCAGAGCTATGAGTATTACATATGTCATTGATACATGTACATGGGGCTATTTTACTGTTCATGTCATGAAACATACTGGTGGTACAGCCTGGAGTTGCAGATAAAGGAAATAGCAAACCAGTGATAATTATACCGCCCTTATCACACACATATTCTTAATGTTATGCAACCGTAAATGATTATTAGCTGAGACAAAAATGATGTATCAAAATTTAGAAACCATTTTATTTATTTTTTGTTTTTTTAACTTTTCTTTTGAGTTAATCATGCTTTTTGTCTATTTTTTTGGTAAAAAGGGATATATTTCTCATATAAGTTAACATTGAAATGCATATATTACATATATTTACATAAAAGTGCAGGGAAAGAAAAAAGATAAAAAATAACAATACAATACAAATGCTGTACGAAATATTCGGTCGATGGAAGATTGAAGGAAGGCAATGCGGTGGAATGGAACTACGCGCGATTCGGCCAAAAGGCCTTCGTCAGGTGACCGTCATTCGTGAGTTACAAAACTGGTGATGTGCAACAGAAACCTATACCCAAAAAAATACATAGAATACATATATAAATAGAACAAGCATTGTTTTGCAAAACATTATTTTACACAACTGCCGGAACATGGTGGTCTGGTTATAAGTCCCATCATGATTAACTCAGTGATGGGCAATCGTCCTCAGAATAAGGACAAACTCACTTATTGGCTAGCTAAAATGTTTGAACAACTCAAAAATGGTTTTCCGATTACCTCACCTGTTGAAAAACACAGGATTTTGACCATGAACTTACCTAAAGGATTTATTCCCCAGTTATCTGATTGTAAAACTTTGGGAAAAGTGTTTACAGCGGTATATTCACAGTGTTTTGGCACTCCCTCCATGACCGTTCTACCTTCAGTGATTAAACGTGTTCAAGATGACAATGGACCCGAAGCGGCTCTGGAGTTGGGTTTGAGACTGGTCGGGGTGTTCAATTTTGTTTGCGATATGATCCTTGCTAATGTAAAGGGTGAAACCGTAAGCTTGCAGGTGGCTCAGTGCTTGGAGGCTGTTGCTGACATGGAAAAACAGCGTGAATTACCAAAGACTATCGCTAAAGCTTCTAAAACCTCAGGGTGCAATAGTCTGGGAGTTAAGCCTTTTACTCAAACTCAACCAAAAGCCCATCCTGAGAAAGATCGGCGCACGAGAACTGGAATAAAAATCAGCAGCAGCAACAGCAACAGAAGCAAGGTTTGCATGCTGGTTCATCGACAGCTGAAGCTTCTGAGTGTAAATATGATACTAACTGTGTGCATATCTGCGGTTTCTTGGTGCGGGACTCGGGACTCGTGGAACTTGCCTTGCCCTCTAGTCTCTCTCCTGAGGGATTACCGCTACCCCACGCCACGCTACTTCTTGCAGCACCCGCTTCGCGGGTGCCGCTTCGCCTGGGGAGCGAGGGGCTGACTGTGTCTTCTTTCCGGTGTTTGTCCAGCGGCCATCAGGAGCAACGAGGAGCTCGGGGGTGGCGGAGCAAGCGCCAGGGACTGCATTGCCCAGGAGCCGTAGCGCAGTGCAGGAAGCGACGCCGCGCCCCCTGGACACCACGCCCCCTGCCCGGCCAGGTGTAAAAGACCGGGGCTTCTGCTACACTGGTGGGATACTAACTGTGTGCATATCTGCGGTTTCTTGGTGCGGGACTCGGGACTCGTGGAACTTGCCTTGCCCTCTAGTCTCTCTCCTGAGGGATTACCGCTACCCCACGCCACGCTACTTCTTGCAGCACCCGCTTCGCGGGTGCCGCTTCGCGTGGGGAGCGAGGGGCTGACTGTGTCTTCTTTCCGGTGTTTGTCCAGCGGCCATCAGGAGCAACGAGGAGCTCGGGGGTGGTGGAGCAAGCGCCAGGGACTGCATTGCCCAGGAGCCATAGCACAGTGCAGGAAGCGACGCCGCGCCCCCTGGACACCACGCCCCCCACCCGCAACGCCCCCTTATCAAGGATCGCCTCTCACGCAGCGGGACGCGCGCGGGATGCCGAGCGAAGCCCGGGCAAAGGGCGGGCCCTCTTTGGCCCTCAGTGGCCGGAAGAGGACGGGATGGGCCACGGACCCTGGCTCCAACCTAAGGACCTAGAACACTTAAGTGAGACTTTGATTCGTTTTTATCACATGGTATTCTATTTTATTTCCGTCCTTTAGGGAAATCGTGCATTATATTGAGGTAACATAGCTTTTGCACTACCTACTAACATGCCCATAAAAACTACGGTCGCATAGACAGCTGGCCTACGCACCATGGACAATTTCCTGGTAAAAAAGTCACGTTAATAAATAAGGAACGTAGGGCTTCATTGGGCAGTAAAAGTTTGCCACCTGCCATGGATATCGTGCCCAATGAAACTGCAGAAGGACTAGTAGGCACTTTAGAACATGCACAGCATAGCATAGAGGGACACAGCATAGTGATACAGGCACAGGTACACTCTGAGAAGCCTGTGGACCTGCTTAATACTTCAGAGGAAGAGTTAGTAGTGGAAGAGGTATTAGAGGCCCCTTCTACACAAAGACCAGTGAGGATGTGCAGAAAGAATCAGGGTAGGTGTGGGGGGAAATTTATACAAAACAAATCTCATACCAACCCACCTAATAAACCCAAAGCCCCTAATACTAACAGTGCAAGCAACCAGGTCCCAGAAGAAACTATCCAAGAGGGTAGTAACAATGAGGGAAGTATAATCTTGTCTGACTCCAACTTAGAAGCACTAATTAACACACTAGTAGGAAAGCTAGAGGCTAAAATTTCAGATCTAATTAGCCCAATAATGTCCAGATTGGACATAGTAGCTTCTGAGGTAGAAAGACTGGGCAGTTTGGTGGCGGCACATCTGACCCCCGCCCCAGGAGCTACAGCCCTAAAAGTTGTTACTGTCAGGGATGGAAAGGAGAATGCACCCAGGGGACAGAGTCTGCAGCAGCAGCAGCAGCAGCCTAATCCACATAGTTCTTTTGGCGCTGGGGCGGCATTATCGTCAGCTCCAGTAAACCAGCCACTACAACAGGCCCCTGTATCCCTAGGTACCCGCGCAGTGGCCCCTCAGAGGGCTGGACTTAGGAATGTAAATCTCCCTCCTGACTGTGTGCCATATGTGATGGTGCTAACCAATGTTCCACGTTATGAGGAAGTACCAGCCCAATCACATGGAGAATCTTATGATTTCCTAAAAAACAAAACGGTGGCGTGGCTAAATGAAAACTGTGGTTACCCATCCCACTACTATGACCAAATCATATCCACTGAAAGGGTAAATTGGGTGGGTCCTTCGAGGAAAGCGACCACGGGGGATTGCGTGGTTGTTAACTTCCAGCACCCCCAACATGTTGCAACAGTCTTACTGCGTGCATCCTCTCTGGTCTACAATGCAAACAGTGTCTGTGTGCGTCCCCTGGGATACTTCTACGCGCCAGACCAGAACTGCACGAATAATTCGACTCTAAAACCTCGTAGGTACAGGCCTATACCACATGCTCAGATCCCAAGTCCGGTAGCACCACATATGCTTAACAATAATATTAATGGGCTGATTGGTCGCCAGACACCGGTAGCTAATTCTAATGGTTGGCAGACACCAATGATAAACCAGAATGCTGATACCCAGAATTTGAGAGGGTACAATGTTCCCATACATAACCGTTTCGAAATTTTCTCAGGGGTGGATGCCTGTGACTGACTGAGGGTCTCGGAGAGTCAGAGTACCGTACAGCCTCCTGCAGCACAACAGATAGAGGTGTACTCACCAGCAATATTAAAAAACAATGTCATATGTTGGAATGTGGCGGGCTTAGAAAATAAAATGCAAGACGAAAGCTGGCTATCATACATTAGGGCCTTTCAGATCATCTGCCTACAAGAGACTTGGTCAGTAAAATGTGAAATGTACATTGAAGGTTATAAGGCATACTTTGTACCTGCTGTATCAGCAAATCGGGGAAGACCAAAGGGTGGTATGGTAATGTTTTTATCGGTAGCTCTGAAATGTTCAATTGTTAGCAGGCCTTCAAGCAATCCTGGTATACAAGGTCTAGTTCTATCTGCGGGCAATTGTAAGGTTGGTTTGATAAATTTTTATAATTCCATTAGCAATGTTACAAGCAACGGCAACCTAGAAATCTTAAGTGATTATATAAGCACAGCAATGAGGGATTGCTCACATAACTTGTTGATCATGGGCGACTTCAATATTCACCCTTGTGGTGACCCCTTAGGGAAAAACCTCCAGGAATTACACTGTCCCAGAATAAATGGTCTACATCTGGAACACACTGTGGAGGGGGCTTGTTTTAATAATTTCCTCAATGAGCATGATCTTACTATAGCAATGGGATTATGTGACCCCTCAAAGCGTTTTACTACCCCAACTTTTAAAGGGCATGGGAAGGGGACGTTTATCGATTATATGCTGTTAACTTTGCCCATGCAGGTCTTTGTGCGTTCATTCTCTATAGACAATAACCCACTTAGCGATCACAACCCTTTAACTATACACTTAAGGGGGCCCTGGGTGGTTAGTGAAAGTCGTAATCTGGTTAAGGGTAGGGTAACAGCAACAGATGGCAGACGCCGCCTAAAATGGTCCATGTGCACTCCGGACCTCATATATCAGAACATCCAAAATAACTGCAGGGATATAATCGCTAGATGCACCCAGGTCGATTCTGACCCAACTCAGGTTCTGTCTGATTTTCAGAGTCTAACAGACAAAATAGCTATCTCAATGACAGAACCTTCAAAGAGTAGAAGGAGGGAGGGTCCGAGGTGGTTCAATAAGGAATGCTCCAAAGCAGCCCGTGACCTCAGAGTTGCCTTGTCGTTAAAACCAAGAAGCAAGGAACTAGTACAGAGATCTCAAAAAGAGTATAAATCAATCACTGCCTCACGGAAGGAGGTACTGAAAAATGAGGCATGGGCTGAGATCCTGGAACCACAAACACTGAAAAACAGTGCTAGATTTTGGGCGGTGCTTAAGAAACCCTTCCTGGTGAAAGACTCGGGGGAGGGGTTAGAATATGTTATAACAAAAGATGAATGGGTTGCTCATTTTAAACAACTGTACGGGGGTTGTGAATCCAATGCGGTATCGTTTGAATGCACTAAAGGGGGTCCTTGCCTGAACGTTAGTATAGGAGAGGTTTTGGTGGGAATAGAGGGGCTCACAGCGGGTAAATCACCAGGTCCTGATGGGATACCTCCGGATCTCTTTAAATCTGATCCCAACTTCTGGGCCCCGATCATTGTGGCGGTTATTAATGCAGCAGTGAGAGTTGGTTGCCCGTCATCATGGGGGCTCTCCACTATTGTGCCCATATTCAAAAAGGGGGACAGGGATAGCCCCCTTTGTTACAGGCCTATCTCCTTGATCAACTCTATGGCGAAACTAGTGGGGAGAATTGTATTGCGGCGACTCTCTGAGTGGACACGGGACAACAACGTTATGTCCATCACCCAATACTGTTTTTGCAATGGCCGCTCAACTACAACTCAATGTCTAAATCTCTTCTTACTACTTAGTAAATATACCATTGCCCAAAAGGGCACAGTCCATCTGGCCTTCATGGACCTATCCTCAGCTTTTGACTGTGTCAACAGGGGGAAGCTGTGGGGGTCCATGAGGGATAAGGGAGTAGACAGCGGCATTATACATTTTTTGATTGACCTCCATAGCAATACAAGTGCAAATATAAGGTATTGCCAAGACCTGTCAGTAACTGATGATTTTAGAACTGGGAAGGGGGTGCGGCAAGGCTGCATATTAGCCCCTTTCCTTTTTAACTTTTATATAAATGAGCTGGACGGCGTTTTACAGCAGGTGAAATCAGATAGTCCAAGAGTGGGGAAAAGAAGCATCCCCGTTCTGCTATACGCAGATGATGCGGTGTTGTTAGCAAGAACTGAAAAAGGCCTCCAATTGCTACTTAACGCATTTAAGAAATTCATGGAAGACAGAGATTTGTTAGTGAATAACTCTAAATCTTTCATTATGCAGGTGGGGAAACAGCCAAAGAGACAATATACCTTTAGACTAGATAAGGCAGTAATACCACTCTCTAATACATTCTCCTACCTAGGAGTACTCTTTGACTCTAAATTAACTTGGGCCCCGCAACTTGCTAAGAAAAAAGTGATGTGACTAAGGTTAATGCTTCCATTTTTAACTTCGCTTCAAAGCTTGGTAAAAAGCCTACGGCTGCTATGCTTAACTTATATGACGCAAAATCTGTAGCAACAGCAGCTTACGGGAGTGAGCTTTGGGGCTATATGGCTGGGGAACAACTACAGATCACAGAAAATTCGTTTTATAAACGGCTTCTGTGTTTTCCAGTCTCCACTTCCAACTTTGTGGTTCATGAGGAACTAGGAGTGGGGTATTTGAGCGATATCCTGTCCCTACGACCACTGTTATGTTGGCTGAAAATGTGGTTATGTGAAGATATTCCCCTAACACATCTAATTGTTAATGATTTTATGGCCCTCGAGAATGCGTCTGGCACTCCCTGGCTGAACTACTTAAAAACCTGTTTCACTGAAATAGGTTGTCCTGATCTGTTCGAAAAACCGTCAGGAATTGGAAAGGTGGACATTGATCTAGTCAAGCAGGCGTTCCTTCAACGTAAGAAGGCCGAAAGGGAGGGTGCTGAGCTACAAAAAGTCAGTGTAAGAAAATTCATCATGGTAAAAACATGTTTGACAACAGAGCCTTATCTACTTGGCACTTTCAGTACCCACGATAAGTTTATGCTAACAAGATTCAGATTTAACCTGTTTCAGCATCTGCTTATTAGACCTAAAAAGGAGAGCTTCTGTAAAAATGTATCACCCTGTGGCTGCGACGGAAAGTCTCCACAGGATATGATGCATTTTATGTTTTTATGCAGATTTTATGAATTCCCTCGTAAACGCTTTTTAATTGCTCTTTTAAAAAAAAATGAATTTTAACCAGATACGACCAGCCTTTTTATGTTTACAATTGCTATACAGTAATAGTGTCCTTCAAGTCCTTGAATTTTTAAAAATGGCTCTTAAACTGCGATTGTGTCTGGACCAATGAATGAACTGATGGATGTAATGTTTTAGTTCTCTTATTATCTGTAACTACTTATTAACAATAATATTTGAAGTATGTACTGTATGTTTTAATGCACTTTTATGGTTGAAATATACAGAATAAAGTCTCTTTTGAATTTGAATTTGATTTGAATTTGTAAATATGATTTGCTTGACCACTTTAAAATTATGTCCAGAGACATTTCAAATCCCTAATCTGCGCTCTCCTCATTCTGTACAGGACCCATCAGATTCTGAAGTCGGTGGTGGAGACTGCCAAGATCACAGCAAAAGAGCGACCGCTTAGCAGCGATGTGATCTGTTATGCCAGTTTGACGTAAAAGCCAAACCAGAGGGACTGCCTCCTTTTTGACCCCCGTATCAGAAAAAGAAAGTTGCCACTTTAACAGCGAAGGATGCCTCGGATGGTGAGAACCCTACTCCTAGATTGGTCATGGGCAGTGACACTCCTAGACAGTGTGGCGGAGGTTACCATAGTGCGGGAGGCACTGCGTCATTGTATGGCAGCGAGAGCAACTGATATATTTATTACAGTGGAAAAAGCAGATACACAATTTGCACCCGCAAATAGACGGTGATATACAGCGTAAAAATACTGCAGTTTTCTGGGAAAATCTCACCTCCTCGTATGACATTTTGTTGGTGGAGGCATATTGGCTGCCACCACTTGTTCTGGCTTCTTCTCAAGGGGAGGACATGATACTTCCGAGTTTTTCGCATTACGTCCCTGAGGAAGCTAAACAGGCTTATGCATCAGAGTGGGCATGCGCCCTAGCTCCGGTTGTGTATCATAATCAAGTGGGCTGGGATTAGCCGGCACATGAGATTCCTTTGCGATCCATGCCACAACCACAACCACAATATCCAATCAGATCAGAGGCTAAAGCTTCCATCTGTGGCATTTTGTCCCAATTGGAATATCAAAGTGTAATTGAATCCTGTGTTTCACCCAGGATTAATCCTCTTTTTCCGATATTAAAACCGGATGGTTCGTATCGCATTGCAATACCACCAATACCAGCACCACCTATACAACCACCAGTACCACCACCTTAGCGCTTCTTGCTAACTAGTAATAGTAGGGGCACTGTACGAGGCCAGATCTGCAGCCGAGACCATCCCTCTCTCCCTCCCTCCATCCCTCCCTCCCTCCTCCCTCCCTCCATGCCTGCCGTAAAGTACAGCCTGCCCTGCACCAGGAGGATATGTTATGTTATGTTCTAACAATTTATTGTGCGCACTACTACCCAGCGGTGTCTAGGCACTCACGGTCTCCAAGGAAAACTGTGTCAGAAAAAACTAGTTTCTAAAAAGCCAAGTTTTGAGCAGTTTCCTGAACTAAAAAAAGGAGGAGGACTTCCTGAAAGGGAGCGGAAAGGCATTCCACTCCTTAATAGTGTAGAGGTGAAGCCAGGGCCCTACTACGGCTGGAGTGTGTTTTTTATTAGGCCAAAGATAGCAATGAAATTAGGCTATGCCACACTGCACACTCAAATCACGGAGAGGGCAGGCAATAGCCCCCCTCCCACTCTTTCTCCTGAGCCGTGACATGGGGTTGAGAAGGCCCTTTGTTGCAATGTAATAGGTCTCGCATTTGTGAGACTTTAAGCTATTAGTATTGTAAATGGCAATGCCTTTTATGTATGTTTTAAAACCCAAAACATAAATAAAAGGCATTGTCATTTACATTGCCATTAGCTCAAACTCATGTGAATGCGAGTCCTATTGCATTGTAAATGCTTGTTTTTTCATAGTTCTCTAAATATGTAAACCTAAGGAGGCCTAGACAAAGGAAACCTGAACTAGTGGCTCAGATAATACATTTCAGGAGGCCTATAACCATTGTTCAGGTATACTCCAAAATGTTCCTTCTAGATTTCATGGCCATTTTAGGCTAGATATCAAAAAGGGTGGAAATAATGTCTCAGATAAGAAAAATCAGCAAACATTTCAGCTCAAAACTGCGTAAGGTTATATCCTACTCAAGTTAAGATTAGCACATGGTTCTGTAATGGCAAGGTATACCTGAACAGCCTGTGGGGTATGGGGGGAGATAAACATAGAATGTTGTCTAACAATACAACAAGACAATCCCTTCTTGCTAGCAATCACACTTTGGTGAGCTCAAAGAGGTTTATAAACACTGAACAAGAGGGAATAGGTAGAATCAGAGGAGATGGAATGAGAGTCGGGTTAATTAAGTATAATGGATATCCAGGCTAGTCCTAGCTGAGTCAGGCCGACGGTCCTTGACTGTTGATGCAAGAAGAGAAATCAAATCATTAATCACTCAAACAATTTAGCATCAATGATTGTAAGAAAACAAATAGAGCTTTTTGGAGATGTCCCCACTTTTTGACCCCATTGGACTACTAGATACTGAGGTGCGACTCTGACAGTGCACTGAAGCCTTCTAACCAGGTGCCAATGCCATCACTCTCTCCCTAAAATTGTTGTGTGTAAATTGGCAACCCCAATTGACAACGACTTTACCCCCTTATAAGTCCTAAGTATATGGTATCAGTGGTACTCAGGGCATGGGTGCTAAAGCTGGCACCAGGGCTTGCAGCACCGTTTGTGTAATACTGAGTGACCCAGGTAAACTAATGACAGCAGGACTGGCATTGCAGACTGCATACACAGAACTGCTCCATTTTGACTTTACCCTCACTATGTGTGCCAAAGTTAATGCACTTCTTCTAATATATGTCAGCCATCCCTAAAGAAGGCCTCCTGAGCCCAGGAGGCAGAGTGCCTTACATTGAAGTTGTGGGCATGTAAGTGCAAATTGACATGCCCCTTTAGCGGCTTTTACCATTAAAGTACTCTATAGGTAATAAGCAGTCCATAGGATAACATGGGCTTTTATAGGGGCAGACCCGGGGTTGCTAGCTCTTTTATGGTACCATCTAGGTATGTCTGGTTTGGTATCAAACAAGTGCCTTCTCACCCCTGACATGAATCTCGTGTTGAGGAGGACGTGACATGCACTCAGGTGGCTACCTTAGATGTTGCCCACCTGGTTGGCCCAGCTTCTATGTGCCCTGGCTGGCAGCACACACTTGCTGCTGCTAAAACAGGATTCTGGCAGTGTGAACAGTCACAGTAGTCAGGACGAAAGGCCTGGGAAGGAAGGAGGTCACACCTCCTCCCTCCCAGGATGGCTAGTTAAGTGGCACATCAAGACGGAGCTTCAAAAGAAGTCTCTTTTATGCTTAAGGGCTGCCTCCCATAAGGAGTAAACAGCCCTCCCCATAACCCAGGCACATTTGCACCCAGGCAGGTGGGAAATGAGGTATGCAGGAGGGGTACACCCCTAGAAGGCGAGCCACACCTCTAGGGCAAGCTGCCTGGTCTGGGCACCTAAGAAAGATGCTACCATTTTTAAAAGTGGTAGAAATAGGATTTAGGATTTAAAGGCCACCTCTGGCTCCAGAACATCAGTTCTGATCCAACTTGCATCAAAGAGGACAAAGAAGAGACCCATGTCTGCAACAAATTGAATTGCACAAACCAAAAGAGCGACACTCTGTACCTGCAACAAATCTCTTGAAACTGCATGAACAAGACTCATCCTAAGCTAAAGGTTTGTTCCCTCAGACTGAGGGACCCATGTGAGAGCCAGAAGCAACCTCAGACTCTCTTGACTTGAGGCACTAGTCCCATGCAAACTGCAGGTAAACCACCACTCTGAATCCAAAGAATAGCTGGCCACCGGGCCATCTGAAGGATCTCCCAAAAGCAGATGGTCCAGTGCATTGTGGTAACTGTAGCCCTGCTTTCCACAAAGTTTCAGGCAGCTACTGTGTTCCTCCAGACCTCAGGATGTTGAAGAAGCTCCCTGGTCAGTTGCCGAACTGGATTGAATTGGCGACCAACCAACCACTGCTAAGGTTGGTTGGTCGCCAATTCAATCCAGTTCGGCAACTGACCCCTTCACTCGATGCTGCACCTAGAGGACACTACACAAAACTTTGATCCTACATCAGCAGTGGTGTGGTTGCCAACATTGTGCACTCTGTTCTCCTGCAGCTCTGTGTAAGCGGTAAAAGCAGCTTTCCCACACCCCCTGTTCAGTACCAGGGGACAACCAGGACAACTCTGCACCCAGGCTCTGTGGGCCAGGTAAAATTGAACTGTCTGTTATGGCCGGGTTCAGGGACCCGCATCACCTTTACCCTCCATGGGTTCCACGCAACTCGACCACCAAGTGATCGATTTTCACTACCACTTTTTCCGATCGACTGCAGTGTAAAAGTGCTGCAGTTTTGAATTGCTGTGATTTATGTTTTCTTCTAAAGCCCATAACTCCAGTTATATGTATGCTATTTAATTTGTTTTGGTGATTAAATTAAGATGAAAATCTACTTTATTTTTTATTAAGTGATGTCATATTTCTATTGAAGGGTTTCAATTACTTTTCGTCCATGTTGATACTTTAAAATGCTTAACACATGTTCCTCTAGTAAAGCTTGACTGCTCTTTGCCACTCTACCAGGACTGAGTTAAGAATTTATGAATGTGAATTCAAGGACAATATTTGGAGCTTGTGATAGTATTGCTTGGTGAAGTCTAACCAACACCACCACATAATTCTCCACCTTCCTACAATAATCAATATTATGTTTTAAAGTTGAAGTTTAAAAGGTTTATTTAATTTAAATCTTTTGTTAGGTTATCTTTATTTGGTCAATTTTTATTCATCATCAATAATTCACATCAGGTTACTATCAATATAATACATAAATCATTAATAAACTATTAGAATTTGGTTTGCTGAATGAGACAGTTGGCAGGCAATATTCAACAATAAAAGTGTGGTACAACATAAAGCAAAACACGGTGGACTCTAAACTAAATGAGACTTTGTGGTCAGAACAAAAGAACGGTCCCAATACACCACATAAGCGCTGTTTGCAAAATGCTCTCAAATCCACTTGCACTTTGGACCTGTGGAATAAAAACTTGCCTTATGTTACATTTAAGTCCGCAATTAATAAAGTTGCAAAACTGCACTCGAATTTGCTAGACAAAAATATTTTTTGCCAGAGGTCCCACACGTGGACTGTCCTTAACAACTACAAGACTCTTAAACCAGCAGCATAACTAGATTTAACATAATCGGTCCACCTAAAAAACAGCTATTTGAACTTCGTTTTGGTAAATATCCTTCACTGGCAGACGCCCTAAAGTGGAAAAATACGGAAGTAAAAAGCTGTTGTCTATGTGGAAGCCCTAGGGAAGACCTCATCCACTTAACATGCATTTGCAAGAATCTTCGGCCTGTATGAGAGACCATACTAAGAAAGGCTTTTTTGAATAGAGGAATACAAGCATGTTGGGAGGCTCTAATTAAAGGGCTTGATCCATCTGATCCCCAGAAGAACTGTAAATTGATTAAGTTCCTGCGTATACACGATCAGGCAGCACAGTCAACACAATAATGAGAGGGTCCGTTCATGGAAACCTTGATGCTTGTTTCATTCATTTGTTTTACGGAGTCATCACAAGGAGGGAGCAAGTAGTCCGGTACATCGGCCTGCAGAGACAACTACTTTTTCATATTCACTTATTGCTGGTACCGAAGGGACTAACATTTGACATTTGTTAAACTGTCGGTTCTTAACTATAATTCATGTAGAAAAAGTAGAGTACATGTATTATTTCATCGAATTTTAGAATGTAACTATGATCTAATAGTGATTTTAATTTGTAAGACTCTTTTTGGTGCAACTGGCGGTTGAATGATTTTAAATCTTGTTAAAGTCTTGGCTGCTATCAACAGGGAAGACAATTGTAATTGTTTTAATTAACTAAACAATACAATTTTTTACATTATACATTAATAAACGAGTTCCATGAAGGAAAGAATCCCTATTCTTAGAATAAATATCAGACATTTAGAACCCAGAACGAGCTCTATGTCGAGAGAGTCCGAGCAAGAATAAAGCTTCAATAAACTCAATTCAATAATATGAGAAAAATCAAAGAAGAACATTCCATTCAGAGAAGTGCAAGAAACTCAGTAGAGTCTCCGCGCAATATAGCACAGGATCGGGGGCAATGGGAAAGGTTCTTACGAGTTGAGTCCTTCCCTTTTCTTTTAAAACTCTCATATTGTTTTGCCTTTTTGTAATCTAGATTAAATCTTTCATGGAATTCTAATTCTCTTATTATTATTCTGTCTATTGCTTTGCTTTTTTCTGTTAATACAATATCTAAAGAATTTATAAAAAGCAAAAGCAAGCAATAAGCAACACCCTACTAATAATATCAGCATAAATATTCCCTTCAGGATTCCTACTCTGGCAGTTGAAAGCCAATTGGAAATTGTCAAGTTTCTCGTTCCAAATTTTTCTGAAACACTTGGTGTCTCCAATAGTTCTAATTCAGGTTTCAAGTCAGAAATGTTCTCTGCTAATTCGTTGATTTTCATACTGTCATCTGGTATGTAAGAACATCAATTCTGAGCTTTCAGTATCTGGCAGGCTCTGACAATTTCTGCAAGTAAAATATTTAACGCTAACATGTTTTGCAAAACCATTGATATAATTGCCACTAATTCTGGGTTTACTACTAGCAAATATCCAGATGTACTGCTTGCCAGCTTGTTGACAACAGTGAAAGTTTTCTGATTTTCTCAGCATTCAAAATTACTCCTACTGGTGGAATGATTGCTCCAAATATGTCTCCAACTAGCTTCCAACCCTATTGATTACATGTGAAGGAAAGCTAATGTTCGAAATCTGGGTAAATGCGGATAGGTTTAGGTAACCTTTTGTTCAACCTGACTTGCCTCTGTAATGGAAAGTGTTGCTGTCAAATAATACTTCATGTGGACAAGATGTCAAAAATCCTGCTGTCAAATTTGGAGTGACAAAGATGACATTAACACCCAATGTAATTCTACAGTTGTTCTATTGGTAGGCACAACATTGCAGCTGATCATATTGAGCTAGATTGTCAGCAACGTAATTCAAATGCTAGACCAGTCTGAAAATTCCAGGGTTAGAAGACGCATTTGATTAAGGGTATATATGAAGTGATACACTTGGAGTGTCCTTTTCCAAGAAGAGAATAGAGACAAAGCTGTCTGGAAATTTACATCCTAACTGGCCCTTTAAATTGTTGGGCCTGATTCACAAAGGGCCTCGGCACTCGTGGAGGAGTCACCACACCGGCGGCGAAATCTCTGTAATGAGAATTCTCATTGTGAAAATTCCTCCCCACGTGCGGAGACTCCCCCACAACTGAAATGCCTTCGCCATGAGTGCGGCGGCCCTTTGTGACTCAGGCTTTACGTGCAATTTGCTCTTTCAACTGACCAGTGCTCTGCCATCTGATAAGTTGGGGCATGTTATGCTACATTCTACACATGTTCCATGTCAACTTAAAAACATTTTTGTCAGTCTCGTAAGTGGAGTACAGAACCCTTGCTGAAATAAAGACTGCAGATGGACACCAGTAAGCAGGTGCCTGGTTCTTTTCGTGCGAAGAATGTGAGAAGACGTTTAAATACAGACCCAAGGAGTAATGGTAAAGGACTGACCTCAAAAAGTCTGCAGGTCTCACTTGGCTGTGCCAACTTCAGAACAAGGCTGTTCTTACTCGAACTTTCAGGGTAATTTGGCAATGTACAACATGGTATATAACAAGATGGCAGAGCGTTTGAAATGTGGGTACATATGCAATAATGTAAAGGCTATACTAATATTTCAGTAGGTATAAAACAGAATTCAGATTTGTTCTTAAAATGATAAAATAAAATGGCGTTCAAATAGCACTGAATGAAAGTCTTTCAGCGCTCAGCCCTAAGCAGCATCACCGTACAAAGCCCACATACAAAGTCTGATGAACACCTGGCTGCCCCATGAAAATATAGTGTCTAGACATAATTGCTAAATTTCCTCTGACGGTTAAACTCAAAGCCCCTTTAAGAACAGTCTGACATGAGTTTGACTAGCCTGGAGCCTGCCAGTCATAACAATGCCTTATAAAAGGCATACAGGGTATATAAGTTGGACCTACTGTTATTGCCAAGTAAACTGTACATTTTGAGCAACTATGTTACAAATCCTCTAGCTAAGTTTGGTGCCAAAAAACTTCGTGGAATGCACCTCGATAAAAATGTTTATTATCTTTGTTACATTTTCAGACTGTATTATCCTGGCACAAACACGATTCTTCAAAGTGCCAGGCTGTATTATGGTTTTAGGGGGCTGTGGATGTGAACAGAAACGTCAGTGGGAAACAAAAGATGATGGATGGAAGAAGGCCATCACAGGCAAATTTGGATGGGCTAGATTAAAAAAACACAAATTTAAGACTGTTAGACATTTTCAGAGGATGCCCTTGGGAGTTGAATTGACAGGGTGCCATCATTTTGCCTCTGCACCCATATCCATACTATGGCACGCGCGCAAAGGCAAAGTGTTAACCCAACAAGCAAAAGGCAGGACCCCTATGTTAATGAGGAAACGGCCCCTAAAGACCGTGCTAGCAGTATTTGGATGCTGGTGAGATCTGTATTACAGAAGGGGCCGTGCAAACTTATTTAACTGAGGGATGCAGAAAATTGGTGCAAATTCATATTGCAACTCTGTGGTACTGTATATGATATGGATTTGGTTGTTTCTAAGCATTTACACTCTGCTGGTTCAAAGTGAGAATTGATTACGGTTCACTTTCAGTTCATTTTAGGGACTGTGTGCTTATGCTGAGAGGCTGTAAGATATCAATGAGTGGTCTGAGCAATAAGCTTGGTTCAGTGTACCAAATTCTAATGCATCTTCATTATATGATAAGGGTGTTTTTGTGAGTGAAGGCATTGATGTATGGTTAGAGGAAGTTCGATTGTCACCCCTAAAAATCTAATTTCAAAGCAGGATTAAAGCTTATTTGGCAAGACCATAAAGTCTTCAAGGAACATTTGATTTTTCTCTAGGAGGAGGTATTTAATGTGGACGTTTGCATGGAAATTTCCTCCCCCTTTAACATACAACATCCCATGAGCTCACAATGGTGGCACCAGTACCCCTTGGCAAATTCATCAAGCGGTGGTTAAGAAACCCCCTTCAGAGAGACACAAGAAATATCTTAAAGGCTGAATGCCCAAGATCCTTGGTCCAGACAAAATTTGCCTCACTCTAAACTTAGAACCAGAACTTATTAAGTTCTTACTCACATTGGACAGGGACCCTAGGAAGGGCATGGATCCCTCTCTCAAGACTTGCCAGGACTGCATGCTTGACATGCTAGGTCCCTTGTGTAGAATGTTTGACCTAATTGAAGAAAGCCGAATTACTGGCTCTTCCCCAAACCTCGACTTATTGGGAGGATGGAGCCAGAGGGCACTAATCCTTCTCAGGAATGCCAATGCACCAAATAATACTGAAAGAAGGAAAGTTGTCTTATACAAAATAGACCCTAAGCTTTGTGATAGGGCCAAAAAGGAACCCTTTGTCAACCTAAATGGACTTTTTTGGGGGGAAGACATGATTAAGAGCCTAGGGAAATAGGTGGCAACTGTCACTGCGCTGGATAAGGCACAATCTAACATGTGCAGAGTTTTTAATCCTAGTGTTTTTGCTATGGCCGGCAGAAGGGGTCGCTCTACCTGCCATCCCTACCTAAGGCCCTTCTTCGGACCACAGGGTTTTGGTCATCCCTACCAGATGAACCCCTCCTTCTACCCTCAGAGAGGAAGACCCTTCTGTTCAAGAGGCTTCAGAGCTAGAGGACAAAACTCCTCCAACACTTCAAGTAAGTACCAACTCACCTCAACTCACCTCATCCTTCCTTTTTAACAGTGAACGTGGGGGGTCGGCTAAAACATTTCTTTTACACCTGGGAACAAATTACTCAAGACTCATGGGTTCTAGAATTGTTCAGGGTTTCAAAATAGATTTCATGGAAAACCCAGCACAACTTACAACACCCAAAGTGTTAAGCCTGACCCAAGAACAACAGACTATTGTGGCAGAGGAAGTAAACTCTATGTTGGAAAAAGGGGCAATTGTAGAGGTCCCGTGGGAATGTATGAATTTTCTGAGCAATATTGTCCTGGTGGAGAAAAAGGACGAATGCTAGAGACCTGTTATACACCTCAGAGAACTGAACAAATCTCTCACTTACAGACATTTCAAGATGGAAGGTATCCATCTCCTCAGAGACATGCTTTTAGAAAAAGACTGGTTAGTGAAACTAGACCTAAAGGGCGCCTATTTTACAATTCTAATGGCGCAAGAATCCCAATCCTTCCTCCAATTTGCTTGGAACAATCACCTATACCAGTTCCAAGCTCTTCCCTTCAGTCTATCCTCTGCCCCCTGGTGCTTCACCAAAGTTATGAGGGCCATCGCCTCAATTTTGAGAGAGAGTGGAATCTGTCTTATAATTTACCTAGAAGATATTGTTCTCATGTCTCAAGACCACTCTCAAATACTGAAAAACTTGAATACTACTGTAAGTTTAATAGAGAGTGCAAGTTTTATAATAAACAAAGAAAAATCAATCATGACTGCCTTGAGGTCTCTAAAGTTCCTGGGCTTCACAGCAGATACCGTGAAGTGTATGCTGTTACTCCCTCCAAAAAGGATAACCAAGATTCGAAGAGCGATGCAACACGTTCTGAAATAAGACCTGTTAACCTTAATAGTGCAAGCCAGACTCCTGGTCCTCCTCACATTCTCCATCCAAGCTATTTTCCCAGGTCCTTTATACTAGCAGGCCCTCCAAAGGCTGAAGGGTAGAGCCCTTTGATTCGGCATATGGTAGAAGACACAATTTGTCTAGACACAAAAGTCTGGACAGAACTGACCTGGTGGTTAGAAAATCTGGAGGCATGTAACGGCAAAGCCATTTTTGGCATTTCCCCATAATTCGTCCTGGAATCAGATGCCAGCTTTTATGGCTGGGATGCTTGCTTTCAGATTCAGAACATGAGAGTCTTATGGTCCTACTTGGAGAGTACACACCACATATATCTTTTGAAGTTGACCGCTGGGCTCTATGCCCTAATGAGTTTCAAGCAATCTCTTCAGGGCAGATCAGGCATTCTCAAGATGGACAATATGTCAGCCCGTAGCCTACATAAATAGCCTAGGGGACACCAAGTCACCAGACCTCTCCAACCTAGCAAAAAAGCTATGGATGTTCTGCCTGGAACACAAAATATAATTAAGATCAGAATACCTTACAGGAAAAATCAATGTTTGTGTTGATTGGAATTGCAGATTCCTAGTAGATCACACTGAATAGAAATTGAACGTAAACATCTTCAGAAGACTAGATTACCTTTGGGACCTCTTAGAAGCAGATCTCTTTGCGAGCAGACTGATGTCTCAACTACACAATTACTTCAGCTGGATGTCAGAACCGGGTGCTCTGGCAGTGAATGCCTTTCTTCAACCATTGAAAAGGATTTGGGATATGCCTTTCACCCCTTTGCAATGATCCAAGTGTGTCCTACAGAATTTGAGAAAGGAGCAATGTTCAATAATCCTAATAACACTCTTCTGGCCATCCCAACCTTGTTTTCCAACAGCCTTGGAATTAACTTACGGAATTCTCTTTCTACTCCCAGCTTCACAAGGCCTCCTAAGAGACATAGATGGTTTGGAACAGCCCCTACTCCAGAGCGGGACTTTGAAACTTCTTGCCTGGAAAGTGTCAGGAGAGCCTATGAAATCTGACCTTTTGGCACAGGCTTCTTCTCTTCTCCAAGAATCCTGGGCCCCGGTACACACTATAGATACAATGGCATCTGGACAAAATGGGTTCGTTGGTGCTTGGAAACGAACCTGGATTCCGTGGAGGCTCCTATTCTGCATGTAGCTAACGTGCTTGTTGAACAATTTGAAAGAGGCCTTACCTATAGATCAATTAACTGATAACAAGCAAGCACTGGGCTTTTCTCACCATTTGATCCTTGGTGATGTAAACCTTCACCTCGACCAACCTGAGGCAGGTGACTCTGCTGTCTTTCTTGACTCTCTTCACTTGGCGCAGCTTTCTCAATGAGTCAGTCATCCTACCCATCAACGGGGCCAAACCTTAGACCCTATTTGCTCAAATTTTCCCATCCTGGTTGTCAAGCCCTTGCCTGTCTCCTGGTCGGATCACTTCCCTATGTTTTTCTCCTGGGAAGTTACGCTGCCTGCACGGCCAGCCCATTGCCACCCCCTTCCGATGTATAGTCAAATTGAACCTCGCCAGTTCATTAGTTCTTTGGCTGCCTCCCGGCCCTCCCTTTAAGAAGACCATGAGGGTAATGTGTCCAAGTTTTCAGACTGGATCACTGATTAGGAGTCTGCTCTATCCCCTTTGCTTCGGCTTTGGCTGACAAGAGAGTCCCCATCCAAGCCCTGGTCTTCTCCTGAGTTGAAAACCTTGAAACATGACTGCAAAGTATTGGAGAGGGTGTGGCGCTCTAGTGGTTATTATTCTAAAGCTAAACTCGCACATAGAGCCAAACAAAAAAGCTTTTATGCTGCCATTGTGGTCACTAAAGGCTGATACTACACTTCGTGTATCAACCGGGCTAACAATTATGTCCCCCAATGCTCAGGCTCATGTCGCGCCAGTTTTGGATTCCTGGTGCAACATTCTCAATACATTTTTCTTGGACAAAATATGCAGTGTGCAAGATACTTTCGCGGCCCCTACCAGGGTGTCTGCAGTTGCCCCGTCGGGGCTATTGGCTGCCGGCCCTGCCAATTTGTTCTCCACTTTTATGCCTATAGATCTGTCCAGCTCACTTAAAATCCTTAAGGCTTTGAAGTCAGGTTCTCCAAATGACCCTTCTGCTGCTAGACTCCTGGCTGCTGCTGCGGATATCATTAATCCCGAAGTCAATCTAATGGTTAATATGTCTCTTCGGGAGGCCGTTGTCCCTGTGTCTTGGAAGCAGGCACTATTTCTTCCTCTTCTTAAGAAGCCATCTCTTGACCCGTTGCTACAACTACTCCACTATCTCGCTTTGCCACGTTTGGCTAAGGTCTGCGAGAAGGTGGTTACGGATCAACTTACCAATCATGTGGAGGTATCGGTTCTGCTGCACCCAGCACAATCTGGTTTCCAGCCATCGTACAGCACAGAGTCAGCACTGCTAGAGGTGTCAGAGGCGATCCAGGAGTGTCTGGACGCCGGTGGGAGAGCAGCTCTGGTTATGCAAGATCTCTCTGTGGCATTCGACGCGCTGCCACACTCCTTGCTCCTTGATCACCTCCCGGAGATAGGCATATCCGGGTCTGTGCTGCGTTGGGTCAGGTCTTTACTGGAGGGCCGGTCACAGCAGGTCTGGCTTCCCCCGTATGCCTCGGTACCTCAGCAGGTGGCCACAGGTGTCCCGCAGGGGTCATCCCTTAGCCTCCTTCTTTTTAACATCTATGTCCCTCCGCAGGTTTATCTAGCGAAATCATTAGAGGCTAAGGTAATGGCCTACACTGACGACACTCAGCTTCTGTTCACTTGGGGTAGGGACGATGACTCAGTCCTTGCTGGGCAACCATGCCTGTCCACTGTTTTTCACTGGCTTGCTCAGGCGCAACTGAAGTGCAACAAAGAGAAGTTCGGAAACCTGGCTTGGCCTGGAATGCACCTTCATTGGCATTGTGTGGCATTCAGGATCCTTTAATCTTCATGAAAATCAATTTGTCATAGGGTTTTATATTGAAATTAATTAGGGCTTAAAGCGATTGTATAAGGATAGTACCAGCTAGGATGATTAGTGGTGAGAAGCATTCAGATAAATATTTCCAATTGCCTATTTTTAAAGTGCTGTAGCAAATGAGGGTGAAACAAGTTCCCCCAGATTGATGTATAAGGATGTCCACACCTGCATATTTTCCTTTTGACATATGTAACTTTATTACAAAAAACTACAATTTTGATTTATGACTTGTGACACAGACAAATGTAAAGGGCTAATTTGACATGCCTAAGAAAGTATGTGTCCAATGTTTCGCAATGGTATAAGAACTGGACCAGTCTGCCACCTTAAGAATATTGCTAACTTACCTTCTTTCCAAAAATATTGGCTGGCCATAGCCCCTCTTAATGACTGTTCTTGAAATCTCTGGAGGTATATGCCTGCCAGTTGCATAGCTAGTTTAACCCATCTAGCAATAGAGGAAGAGTAGATGGGTTTGAAGCGTTAAACAAAGGAAATAAGTAGCTCTTTACACCAGTGGTGCGATGTTGGTTCATCCTAGCATCATACTCCCTCATACAATCTACCACACACAACTTTTTGCAAGCATCGAATCTTGGGTAAAAAAACATGTCAGACATAGTTTTGGTTCTTTTGATCATTTAAAATCTGACACCGAAGGCATCATAAGTTCTATTACGCATTTCTAATTTAGGATCGGGGGGACACCTACAAGAGCAACCACGTATGGTACACTGTCAGGTGGCAGGTCTGTAGCCTTGACATTTATGTTGTGTCAGGGATGATGGGAGTTTAGTAATTTTATTTATATTACTGGTTGTATCATGATATTTAATGCCAGTGGTAGTTCTAACATCATTGCTCTCTGGGGCCTGTTCCTTCCATTTCGTATCCAATGCTGTTTGAGTTTGGACCATCATGTTACAATCAGGGCTCCTCATACACTGGTCTGGTGCTAGAATATTGGATTGCAGTAGAGACTCTACCGCAGATAATCTGCTGGTTAGGGATAGGTTCAAGGTGGTCATTATCTGTTCCATAGTTACCAAAGATATTTAATAAACTTACAGGTTATTACTATAGAGTTCTGTCCCTTTTGTGCGTCTTTGCTAGGGGCATTTTTTTAACCGCACCTCTGGCCTTTCTTTCTCCTGTCCTAATGCCCATATGTGGGGTATGAAGCTTGGAGTGGCCCTCTCGTGCAAGTTTCTGCTTTTGTTTCTTATTTGGGGGTGATGTTGTACTTTTCTCTAGGGAAGCAGCTTTTGAGTTAGTCGAGTGTTGGTCATCCCTTTGTGAGCTAACTTGTATAATGCTAGTTATGTGTGGTTTACATCCAAGTAAAGTCAAGGCTATAGGGTCAAGCGGTTCTACCAATGTGGGGACCTTTTTTAACATAGCTTTAAGGGTTGCCCCAAGTTTGGCCTCTGTGTCATTAATTTAAATTTGCATGGCCCCCATAGCACCTGTTAAAGATTTTTCTAGTGAGCCAGTCATTACCACTGCATTTATCTTGCGCTTCCCCATAATCAGAGCCAATTACCTGTTCACGCCGCTTCGATCAAATAAAGTGGACTTTAAGGGACAAAGAGTACGACGTAGGATTGGCGTGATGAAGCAAAACCAAGGGGGTGGCCCAGCCCCCTTTCTTTCGGTCAATTATATGAAAGGAAGGGCCCGCCCACTTGTGGACCACGTGCGGCCCCCATTGCGGGAGATAGAGCGACGCTTTGAAGAATACGAGTGACAACGCTTCTCTCTCTCAGCTGCCAACAATACAGGAATGCCTTCTGGGGCCTGAAGATCTGCTGTAGATTTCCTGCATTGCGGGAGAGAGTGCAGCGCTTTGAAGTGCTCGAGTGACAGCTCCCCCCCTCAGCTGCCATGAATCCAGGAATGCCTCCTGGGACCTGGAGTACCACTGTAGAATAGATTTCCCGCATTGCAGGAGAGAGCACAGTGCTTTGAAGCACTCAAGTGACAGCACTACTCCCCCTCAACTGCCAACAATCCAGGAATGCCTTCTGAGACCTGGAGTCTCACTGTAAAATTCTCTAGTGGCCTCCCTCCATGTTGTACTCATGGACTCGGTATGTGCTGGCAGTTCTGCTCTTGTCTCGAGATCATACAGAGATGTTGGGTAGCCTGTCTCTCTCAGAACCACTGTATCTGCTGTAGGGGATGGCACCTTGTGATACAGAGTAGTATTTCCAGCTATCCACTAGTCTGATTCCACTGTTACAGACTCCCCGCATGAGTTTGACACGTACTCCCGCACCGCACCTCCATGACACAGCAGCAACACAATTTCTGCCTCCAGCTTTCTCCTTATTCTTTGTTTTCGCTGAATAGGATAAAACACTGCAGGCCATCTGTTAAAGCAAAGACAAAACACTTCCAACATCAATTTCTGGCCGCACTCCCCTAACCCTCCACTACTGTACAACCCTTACGTTCCCACCAGTTTGAACTGCATGGGTATGTGGTCTCACATCTGGTGCTGAATACATTTTACTATACATCCACAATAGGTGACATAGTAGTTACTCATTTACGAGGTAAGGCTTAGGGATCTGAGCAACTTTGGAAAACCTTACAAAAAGTATTTCTTGCAAGTAATGTACCATGGGAGCCCACATTCATTCATATTTATCCCCCGTTTCAAGAATGTCCAGGTCAATTTTTCCATTGCCAACAACATACAGAGTTTTCCCACCCATTCTTGCATTGTCTGAGCAAAAGGACATTTCCATTTAAGTGCTATGAGTTGCTTTGCTGCCTGGGTCATGGTGAGAGTCATTCCAAAGGCCTGTTTCGCTCGGTATTTAATGTCAGATGGCCTCAAATTAAGTGCCATTGTTGCAGGGTTTGGTTCAAGGGATATCCAACCACTTCTCTATATGACTTTGAACCTTCTTCCCAAAGAGTTTACGGCTATGGTAAGCCCACCAAATAACAGCGTATCCCCACATTACCACATCCCAGCCAGCATCGCCTGGGATCGCAATGGTATCGGAAGGCAAGAGTGTCCCTATTATCCCTATGCTCCTGCCACAACCCTGGGCTGACTGTGAGGAAGAGGCCGCCGGCCGCAGAGCTGAAGTCCAGAAGCAGTGTGAGTCCGGGGAGACCTCTCTGCCTCAGTCGCTGCCTGGCTCTCACTACACCCTCTATATGCAGCTGATCGATAGCTATACTGGTGGTCCCATGTTTGTAAGTCTTTGGACCCTATCTGACTTCATTTGCTGAGGCCCAGACCATGTGTGGGACCGTTTTACACGCATCTGGTCCACTGCCAACAAAGGGCATGCATCAGGCCGCTTCAAGGGAGATAAACAGTTGGCCTCCGTCATGAAGAGGCGAAAGAGGCCCCTAGTTATGCTGTGCAAGGTGAAGGGGCTGTCCTTGATTACACTGTAGTGAAGGTCTAATTTGGATTATGTGGTGAAAGGTCTGTTTACAATGTGGATGAAGAGAGATATGTTCTTGGGTACACTGCCGAGGGAACTGTCTCTCTTGGAGGTGAGGACCCTGTCCCTGATTATTCTGTGATGGAGTTGAGGCATCAGTCCGTTATTAAACTGTGGAAGGTGAGTGGGTGTGTCTTGTTTACACTGTATTAGAGTTTGTTCCATACTACTCACCGTGAGGTGAAAGTAAATGTCTTGAGCGCACTGAGAGAGAAGAGCAGTCCTTACTCTATGGGTGGTGAGGAGTCAGTAGCTGATGGTCGGTGGGCCACTGGATAGCCCCCGCCCCATGTTGGGGCCCCCCCTGGGCGACGTGCTTGCTGAGGGAAGATGTGGACTTGCCGCTCTGGAGCATACTGGTTCTGCGAGATGCTGCAGAGGGTGCACACAGATTTTGTGGTAAAACTGGGCACACTGGTCATTTCGCTATCGCTACACGCTCTTGTTACACAGCCCCATGTCGGACTGAGAGCATCCCTTGGGCTTTGGTTATCTCACCCCCTCCCCGGCCCGCTCCTCCATTTATCTGACCACAGGGGCTACTCCATCGTGAACATCGTGGCCCCCTAGTGATGCGGTTTTGGCCTGGCGTAATCTGAAGATGAGAAGCAGCATGCAGCCATAAGGAATATTGTTAACCCCTTACCTAGAGGGTTATCCTGCTGCAACATAACTGTCCCTAAGCCATAAGTAAATCATTAACCCCCTACCTACAGAGTTATCCTGCTGCAACATAACTGTCCCTATTGGCCTGGAAGAGGTGAAGAGGAGCGAGAACTGCCGCTGTGTGCGCCATGGCAACGTGGCCGCCAGTTTTACCTTTTTTCCCCCAGCTGAAATCTTCCTAATAATCCTACCACAACTGTGCCTGACCTCATGATGGCGTCTAGAATTCATTCAGTCCATGGTTTCTCCCCCCTCAAATCTAACAATCTCTAAGTACTCCTGATCTCCAAGCTGACAGCGGAGTTCAAACACTATGTCCGACGCCCAGTGAAGCTGCTCTGTTCAGCTATTGAGGAGATCGGCCTTGGTTCATCCCCTGACCATCACCTACCCAGCCAGAGTTTGGGCACAGTTTTTCTCCCCATCTCCCTGTCTCACCCACCCCCTCCCTCATTGTATTTATGTAACTCAGCTTTTTTCCGTATGTCCTATCTATCTATCTATCTGTTCCCATTTAGCACTCTGTCATTGTCCTACTTCCTTTACTCCTATCCCCTCACACCCAAATCTTTCCCCCTGCCTGCTCACCGCCTAGCCCCCTGTCCTTTTGTGCCCTATGACTAAATACTCCTTCTTTCCTTGTTGGGGAAAGATCCAATATTTGTACTCTGGAGTCTCAGCGAACACGCTGAGAGAGGCCACAGCGCCTAGGGAGCCACTCACAGTTGAGGTATGGTATGGCACCCCTTGCCAAAGTACTCCCTCTTCCCTTTTTGGGGAAGGATCCAGTATGTAGGCCTTGGAGTCTCGGAGACCCCTCTGAGAGAGTCCACTGCGTATAGGGAGCCTTTCGCAACAGAGATGGGGAAATGATACCACTTCCCCTGGGATCACAGCTTACTGGACTTTGGAAGCAGCTCTGACTCGTCTACCAGTTTGTGTTCCTGTCGCCCCTTCCTCCTCTTTCCATGCTGTGTCTCTCACCCTCCCCATCTCCATTCTCTGTGTACCTCCCCTGCTCGTACCCTCTCCTCCCCTCAATCTCTCCCCTTGCCTGCTTTTACCCTTACATATATGTCCTTTTTGTTTGTCTCGACCTTACTTGCCACTATGTTGCCAGGCTCTAATAACTGTGTAACCTTTGTAACAATGTAACCTGCAAATATGGTCTGATACTCATGTAAAGCGCTCTGATACCTCCGTGTCTAGCCAGCGCTATATAAAACCTTTAAAATAAATAAATAAATAAATAAATAAATAAATGTTTAAATTCAACCAGTGAGGCATGCCATCCCATCAGTATCTTACATGGTAATTCTCTATGCTGCAAGCTCTTGCATAACAACGGGATAGCCATCTATAGTTTTTGTCATTGAGATGAGGAGAGTTGCATTTCCAAGGACATGTGCCAATTGCCTACTTTTAAAATGCTGCAGCGAATGAGGTTGAAACAAGTGTCGCTTGATTGGTTTATAAGGATGCACACACTTACATATTTTCCTTTTGACATATGTAACTTTCATACAAAAAACTACAATTTTGATTCATGACTTGTGACATAGACAAATGTAAAGGGCTAGTTTGACATGCATAAGACATTTTCTAAAGCCTTACTTTATGCCCTGTGGTGATTACAACAAACATGTCCTATACCTTTAATGAGCATTCACTATCAATAGATTGTCTGTAGCAGTAAAATATAGTGTTTCGTGTGGGAAATCATATTAATCATATACAATAGTTTAAAACTCATGTACGGTTTAAAGCCATAAATGGTGCAAAGGTTTAGGGGAGAGGATGTAGCCTTAAGGCTGGAGCAGTTGACCTCAAAGATGGGGAACTACGTTAACGTCTAGGCAGGGACGCTCAACTTCCTGTGATTCTGGGCAAATCACTTCATCTCCCTGTGCCAAACAAAAAAATGAATGTGTCCATCTGTAACAAAACTGGTGCTCACGTAAAGCACTTTGATACCTGCTATATAAAACTCTGGTGAAAAAAAGCGCTAGTTATTAACATTTGGCATCCTATTGGAAATGCATGCTTTGCTTGAAATCATTGAGAGTGTAATTTTCATAAAATTCGATATAAGAAACTGACTTCTGACCGTTGGTCATGTATTTTGTTTCTCTGCAACGTCATGATTTATCATATACTAACCCTTTTCACATTTATTCTGTAAAATCATTTATCGGTTTGCAATATTTGATATAAACAATATTTTCTGCAGTTATTTGTTTTTATAATTAAATTAAGACTTTTGCCAAAAACTACGTTTGTGGCTTCTCATATTTAGGGTCATTGCGTCATTGCAAGAATAGCTTTTGGCAAGTAAGCAAAATCATAAAGGGGTTTCCCTCTAGTACCTACAAAGTGATATCACAGTATCTATCTACAGATATCATATGTAAAGCTTTGACAAATACAATTTGTTTTGCCTATAAAAAAGGGAAGCAACTGCCGTTTATTATGTCATTAGGTCTTGCCTAGAGTTGCAGCGCATGTGCTGCACACTTTGCGAGGCATGCAGTATACACTGTAGCTGGAAGGTTTGTGGAAGCCCTGCCCACTCCCCGCCCATATTTTTGATTGGCTTGTGTGGTAAATGCAGCCTTCTGATTGGTTGTAGGCTTGTTAGTCCCTCCTTATGACGGCCATGTCGTCATTGGTGTCCTTCCATGGCTATTGGCCCCTTTACTGCAAACTACTTTCTTCCCGGTCTGATGCCTTCTCGCGCACTCTTCCCCCTGCCCCCTTCATGCCTTCCGCGTCTTGGCCTGGCGCATGTTGTGTGCTCCGACAATATTCCCACGAGCAATCATGCATATGGAGCTCTCGGGCACTGTTCTGTCTGACGTGTGAGATGCTCTCTCTGGCACCTTTCCTATCTCACACCTCACACACCCTCCCCTGCCCACGAGACCCTCCTGCGCCGGTGGCTTGCAGCTTTCAGTTACAGTAGTTCCCCAGAACATATGGTTCTCATCACGCTGGCGGCTGTCCGAGGCATGAGTTGTGGAGTTTGGAAAGGCTCAGCTGGGCGTATTATGATGTGGAAAGTTTGAGGTGTTACACGCAGGCCCGGCACATCGCTCCTGTCAATCTATTTCTCATGCACACACCAGGGTCTGCCCCACACCCAGCCCTTACGTGCCCCAGAGCTATTTGTGCATTCCCCGGAGTTGGAGGTGCACGGCAGGGAGGACCTGTTGCCATCCGAGGCAGTGGGTAAAGCCAAACCTTATTCTCTGAGCTGGTCGAGAGCACCATGGGTGCCTACGAATGGAGTCATTGACGGGGTCTTTGTTTATGTTATTTTTATTATTTTTTATTTATTCATTAAATTTATTCAGCACAACAGCTACCCGAAGGTTTCCCGGCGCTAGGAACGCAAAAGGAACAGATATCTCAGTGTGGGTGGAAATCTATTGATTAAAAAGCAAGTTTTTAAATCCTTGCGGAACTTCTGATACTGTGGCTCAGTGCAAAGCAGAAGAGGCATTGAATTCCAAAGTATTGGAGCCAGATGGGAGAAAGAGCGTCCACCCATTCTGGTTCTTTTAATCCTCGGAATTTGAAAATACTGCTGATTAGCGGATCGAAGGGAGCACGTAGGTCGGTATTGATGCACTAAGGCCTGAAGGTAGTAAGGTGCTACTCCAGCGTTGATCCTATGCATATAGCATAGAGTTTTAAATTTAACGCGGTTCTCAATTTTCAGCCAGTGGAGATCACGTAATGCGGCTGAAACAGATGTTCTAGTAGGAAGATTGCAAAGCATTCTGGCGGCAGCGTTTTCTACCACCTGTAACTTGTGTAGCACTTCCTTGCCCACTCCCAAATACAGAACGTTACCGTAGTCCAGTCTAGATATTATTAGAGCTTGAACTACCGTCTTTGAGTGGGCAAAGGAAGCATCCACAGGATTTTTTTCAGCCATTTCAGGATGACAAAGCAAACAGAGGCTACCTTGCCAGCTTGTTGTCTCATGGTTAGTTGGTCATCAACCATAAATCCGAGATTCCGGACAGATTTTACAGGAATCGGGGGTGGCCCCATCTGAGAAGGCCAGTGTTGGGGGCCCCAGAGGGTTTTATTTTTACCGAAAAGGAGGAGCTCGGTTTTACCACCGTTTAATTTTAATTTGTTGTTATGCATCCAGTCTGCGATGTTTATCAACACGGCTCTCAGCACAGAGGAATTGTTGTTTGATTTGGTCGAAAGTGAGTAAATAAGCTGGGTGTCATCGGCGTAAGAATACACCGTGAGCCCAGCTTGTTCCACAATAGCAGCTAAGGGGCTGACATAAATATTAAAAAGCAGAGGGCTCAATATGGATCACTGCGGAACTCCATATTGAAACACATGAACTCCAGATTTGGAGGAGGTAGGGAAAACTTGAAAGGTCCTATTTGTCAGGAAACTGGATAGCCACTCAAGGGCCGAACCCGTGATGCCACATGATTTGAGGGTTTTCAAGAGGATAGGGTGAGAGACAGTGTCAAATGCTGCACTTAAATCAAGGAGAATAAGTGCCACGGTTACACCTCTATCCAGTTGACGGCAAATGTTACAAGTGACGCCCAGAAATGTGGACTCAGTAGAGTAGCCTGCGCGAAAGCCAGACTGGGAATTATGCAGGAGATTGCGTGTCTCAATGAATTCAGCAAGTTGGACATTGATATGCTTCTCTAAGATTTTTTAAAAGATTGGGAGAAGGGAAATAGGGCGGAAATTAGGTGGTATTTCCGGGTCTAAATTCGCTTTCTTCAATAGAGGCATAATCATGGCGTGTTTCCAAGTTGCTGGAACTTTAGCCTCCAATAAGGAGGTATTTAATAATTCCATGATTAAATTAAGTGACGGAAAACTTAAAGTTTGAAAAACTGAGGGGGGGGACAAATCATTGGGAGAACCAGATTTAATATTGCTTAAAATATTACAAAACTAGGTAATATCCAGTTGGGACCATTTATTCAAAGCAGCACTGTCATTGGAGACATCCATATCACTGCGGGGGGTCGATTAGGGAGAGAAGAGACTACCGACAACTGCCTTTCAAAGTCAGCATAGATAGTGCTGATTTTTGTAACAAAGAAATCAGCTAGATCATTGCAATGTTTGACATCCAGGCAGGGGGGTTTTGGGTGACATGAGGCGCCAGAAAGCTCTTTAACAATTTTAAACAGTGTTTTTGGACAATTTTTAGCTTCTTGGATCGTACAATTTGCATGTTCTGCCCGAGCATTGCGACCGAGTAGATGATAGTTATTCAAAGCTGACTTATACAGTAGTTTAATTTTGGGGTCATAATATTTGCGCCACTGCCTCTCTAAATTTTTGCACTTCGTTTTTTCTTCTTTGAGAGCTTCAGAAAACCATGGGGCAGGAAGATAGTATTTGTTGTATTTTCTTGTTGAAAAGGGAAGACATGAGTCGATGGATGAACTGAGCCAAGAATAGATGACTGTTTCTTCCTCCAAGGTAGAAATAGAATCTACCGGTTTCGTATTCTCAAGAAGTAAATTGAGTTTCTTTACGTCCAAGTTTTTCCAATTTCTGCCTTTTGTTAGCCCAGATGTTGAGTTTTTGAAATGCTGCTGACATTTTCTTTGAAATTCGACCAAGAAGTGGTCAGACCAGAGTACAAGGATGGCCAGTTTACATAGGACAATGTCCATATTAGAAAAAAATGGATCGAGCAGATTCCCTGCCTTATGGTTGGGACCCGAGTTATGAAGAATGACATTTAAGGCTGCTAAGTCCTCAATAAAATTAGCATTGGTTGGTTGAGAGATGTCATTTAAATGAAGGTTTAAATCACCCACTAATACAAAATTGGAGGCTTGAAGCAAGAGTCAGGCAATATAGTCAGGAAAGGAGGCTGCCCATGAACTAGCTGGTCCTGGAGGGCGGTATATCAATGCACCGGAAAGAATGAAGTTAGGTGAAAGGCACAGTTTAAGTGAGCCTGCTTCACATTCAGAATAGTCGAGATTGCCCCATTTACATTTATATTTGTTCTTGTATATGATTGCAATCCCACCTCCTTCTTTACCCACCCGATTTTTCCCCTGAAAGGTGTAATTAGGGGGAAGAGCACAAGCGATGTCTGGACCTGAGCTGTCATTTAGCCACGTTTCGGTGAGAAAGATGGCATTGGGTTGGGAACTCGAGAGCAGGTCATAGATGTCATACTTGTGTTTCAAGAGTGATCGACAATTAAGACTAAAGAAGGTGAGTTCTGAAGGGTTTTTTTTGTTAGTGTTTGTGCAAGATGTGTTAGCAATAGCCATAACAAGATTCCTTGCATTAGTCTTGTAGGGTATAGAAGGGAAACCACACATATCGCAATAGAATGGCTCAGAATCGCAATTTAGGGGGGTGGAAGGAGCACAATTGTTGTGGCGGAAAGACAAAAGGGCAATTGTTGCTGACGTCAATGCTGGGTAGCTGGGGAACCCTGGAGGCGTGGGCACCATGAAGGAACCTCAGAAGACCCCTGGGTGAGCCGACCAGATGCTGGGGGCAATGGCGGACATTCTCAGCTCCTCCAGTGGGTGAATGCCACATGTTTGCTGAGCCGTACTGAGATAGCGATGCTGATCGAAGCAGCATGCAGTGATGGGGTGACAGGAAGGTCAGGTTGGTGAATGGCTTGACATTATGAGTTTAGGAAATAGGCATCCAGGGGATGCCCACACTAGTTAAGAGTATCATTAGAAATTGTGCTGGCTAACAGCGCCCATGGACATGTCAACACTGAGGTGGGCTCAGATGTTGGTGCCCACACTGTGGCTGACATTATATATTCTGCCAAAGAACTGCCTTCCCGCTTCATGCTGGCATGGATCGTGATGCTCAACTGTTTTTTTCATGATGGCTGCTGCTTTTGGGAAGAGTACTCAGAGAATAAGGCTGGAACTGGTAATAATGGTCAGAGGATGCCCATGGTAAGGCTGGCATTGATAACCGTGTTCACAAGCAGTTTGTTCTTGATAGTAGTGTACAGTGGATGGGACTCCAAGGCTGGCACTGTAATAATGCTAATTGGATCCTTGCCCTACGGCACAGTTTCTTTCCTGTGTCTTTAAAAAAATTCTGTTCCTCAAACCCACGCTGTTCTCTTCTTTGGGTGTCTACTGTGTACATGAGTGCACTCACTCTCTTTAGATGTCTGTAGCCTGTCCTCCCCTTTTTTCTCTTTCTCACACACACTTTCTGCTCCTCTGACAGTTGTTCATTCACCACTTCATTCACAAACTAGATATTCCTCTCTACCTTCCTTTCTATCTATTCTATACTGCTCCCACTCCTATCTATTCATCATACCACATACTTCCACTACACAAATACACTACAAACCTCACAATTCAACAACAATTTCAATGCAACCCACATAACTCCACTCTAAACCCATACATCCACTCCACTCCAAACCAAAACACATGGGTAAAAGACATTGTCATTTACAAAGCCAATAGCTCTAACTCTCGCAAATGTGAGACCGATTGCATTGTAAATGCTTGTTTTTAATACACTGTTCCAGCAATTCAGAATAGAAAAGTAAAAAATAAGTAGTGTGTGGAAGTGTGAAAAGAAAGAAGCAAAGATCCCTGCAGAGGTGTGGATTGATTGGGACCTCTTAGAAACAAATACATAAAAAGCAGCTTAAAAGGAGTGGAATGACTGGAGAGCAATGGCCAGAAAAGGGAGCATCCATGCAGCAAAGTGCAGCTGCCAGGCCCTCGCAGGAAAAAAAAGAAAGTGGTGAGCAGTGGGAGAGTAGCATAATACATTTGGATAGAAAATAACACACATACATGGAGGACAACAATTTAAAACAAGGCAAACACAGAAGGGACAGAAACAAAGATATTACCTGAATCAGAAATGCAGTATAACAAATGTGTTACACAGGAAGAACAACCAAGACCAGGAAGTATAAGCAATTGAATAAGATGGATGGAAATGAGATTGACGAGAAAACCAAACAAAGATAACCATAGATTGACCTAAATCCCATTCTGTGTATTCTGTTTTAGCCAATAGGGCTCGCCTTTGGAACCTCTAAGTGGGACGAAAAAACTGGGGGTCTCTCAAAGGGTCGCGGCCGATGTAATCAAGGGTGTGGCTTAAAACACTTAAGCTAAAAATCGGTACAAAGCACTTGAGGAGTTACTAAAAGAAATCCTCATGACCTAGGAGCAAGTTGAAAACCATTTAGTATATGTTAACAATGTAAAGCACAATCAAACATCGCCAGAGAGAATGTCATATTGTTGTTATACAAGCAATAAAAAATGTGCCCAGTTA
Organism: Lissotriton helveticus; assembly: GCF_964261635.1. Taxonomy (NCBI): domain Eukaryota; kingdom Metazoa; phylum Chordata; class Amphibia; order Caudata; family Salamandridae; genus Lissotriton; species Lissotriton helveticus. Next base: position 1,745,882,439 of record NC_136065.1, read on the forward strand.
TGTGCGAATGTTTAATGCCATAAAAAACTTCCTATTTCTAGCCTTGTGACATCAATGGCTTGTCAATTATTGCTACTGAAAGCCTTGAGTGAGTGGTTTATTAGTTGTAAAAAGCACCCGGTTCCCAGCCACTTTCTATCAGATTTACCTTTTCTCAATGGAACGTGTGGATTTGTGTACACGGGGTAACAAAATAAAAGGGGGGCACAATTATGGCCTGGTACTCCCCCAAGTCCCCTCTTTTTACTTGTTTTACCTATGGCCATCCCTTGCCTGGATGAAGTCTCCCTCTCTCTTTCTAGTCAAGTATTGAGACCACACCGATTTGGGATTTTTTGGAGTAAGGGGGAGTAACCCCCCCGGCCGTATTTATTACAAAATTAAAAAACATTATTTATTAACATTGTTTACAATTACGCAGAAAGGCCAGATACATTGTTAGGCCGATGATGTCACATGGCTAACCTCAACTCTAATACACATGACACTCCTACTGTAAATCTAACAATGCATATATACACTTTCTGCGTGTCCCCTCTAGAGCCTACGGCAAGGTCAATGACTGGCAGCCTCCGGATCCCCGCAAACTACGAGAAATTACTATGCCGGAGTCGGCTTGCGCAGGGGGTACAGCTTATCGGACAGATCTTTTTCCACCGGGCCCCCCCTACGCCCTGTGCCTTAAACTCCATAACGGGGGCTGCAGAATCTCTGCATGGCTTTTGCAGGGGGTACAGCTTATCGGACAGATATTTTCCAACGGCCCCCCCCCTGTGCCCAGTGCCTTAAACTCCATAACGGGGGCTGCAGAAACTCTGCATACTTGCGCCCTGATGCGCATGCGCATGCGGGGGTGGCCCCAGGCCCACTGGGAAGAAAGACTCCCCCCGGCCCCCGCACACCGACAGCCTACGTACTGACTGTCTCTGCCCCTGGAGTTACATGTTTGACCGTTAAGGACCGAAGACTATGCTTTCCAATCATGACCTTACCGCCTGACCGGAGACACAACTAAACCACGTCATTTTTAACTGATATCACATAACATGTACTGACTTGTATTCAACCTTACATACATCAATTGGATAACTTCGTCCTAAATGATTCTGTTCTTGACAAGTTCACACATATTGACACTTTTATTATCAATTCCCCAAAACATCGCATTGATATTGAATAACTCCTGGGATACCTGTAATGAAGTAAAAGAACAAAGTAAACATATTATATTTATATTACTTCCGACTCCTGAGATACCTGCAATAAACTGTAAGTGAACATAGTGAACCGGTTACAGACCAACATCATTAGCAGGTACCTAATAATCAATCTTACACTAATGTTATCACTCTAGACATCTGTAATAAACTTCTTTAGAGAAACGTCAAAATACCTCCCTAACTAACCCGTTTAAATTACCTGCCTTAGGGGATGGTGGGTGGGGAAAGAAATTAAGGGCCGCTGGGGGCCCGGGTGATGCATCCGTGGGGAGCGTAGGAACAAGAGAACGTTCTGCTCCCCACACCCCCTTTTAACAGGGGGCACTGGCCAGTCCAGTCTCAACTGGTCTGTCCCTGCTGCTAGGCACCCGGGTGAACCGGAAGCACTAAAGTGCTTCCGGTTCACCCCGCTGTAGGCAAAAGGGGGGGGTACGCCCCCTCACTTCTCCTGGGGACAGGTTCAACCGCCATAAGGGCGGCGCGCACTATTCTAGTGCTTTGCCTTTTCATATGGCCTGGTACTCCCCCAAGTCCCCTCTTTTTACTTGTTTTACCTACGGCCATCCCTTGCCCGGATGAAGTCTCCCTCTCTCTTTCTAGTCAAGTATTGAGACCACACCGATTTGGGAATTTTTGGAGTAGGGGGAAGTAACCCCCCCCCGGCCGTATTTATTACAAAATTAAAAAACATAATTTATTAACATTGTTTACAATTACGCAGAAAGGCCAGATACATTGTTAGGCCGATGATGTCACATGGCTAACCTCAACTCTAATACACATGACACTCCTACTGTAAATCTAACAATGCCTATATACACTTTCTGCGTGTCCCCTCAAGAGCCTAAGGCAAGGTCAGTGACTGGCAGCCTCCGGATCCCCACAAACTACGAGAAATTACTATGCCGGAGTCGGCTTGCGCAGGGGGTACAGCTTATCGGACAGATCTTTTTCCACCGGGCCCCCCCTACGCTCGGTGCCTTAAACTCCATAACGGGGGCTGCAGAAACTCTGCATGGCTTGCGCAGGGGGTACAGCTTATCGGACAGATATTTTCCACCGGGCCCCCCCCTGTGCCCAGTGCCTTAAACTCATTAACGGGGGCTGCAGAAACTCTGCATACTTGCGCCCTGATGCGCATGCGCGTGCGGGGGTGGCCCAGGCCCACTGCATCCGTTGTGAGCGTAGGAACAAGAGAACGTTCTGCTCCCCACACCCCCTTTTAACAGGGGGTACTGGCCAGTCCAGTCTCAACTGGTCTGTCCCTGCTGCTAGGCGCCTGGGTGAACCGGAAGCACTAAAGTGCTTCCGGTTCACCCCGCTGTAGGCAAATGGGGGAGGGGGTACTCCCCCTCCCTTCTCCTGGGGACGGGCTCAACCGCCATAAGGGCAGCGCGCACTATTCTAGTGCTTCGCCTTTTCATGCCATTTGCCCTGGTGATTCTTCATCTATTTATGTGCGGTTCTTAATCAGGTGCCAAAATAACTGTGTGCCAGTGAAAAACATTTTGGTGCCAAGGTGATTTTACAACCTTGGTATAAATGACGCCATTTTCATTCTTCATTTATTAGGTACTTAGCAGGGTGAGGGGATAAATAAAACATAAGGCAGCTGCCGATGTCGTTGGTGAGAAAGTGGCTGTCACACATTCACTGGCTCAGCGGGCTGCATGCATCCTCTCAGCTGCTGTTGAAGTCAGTCTGTCTTGAATCAGGAGGCACACTAGACCGTGAGAGCAGCACTCTGAACTGATGGCTGCACTGTGCGACAGTTTGGAGAGGCCTGCTAGCCCTGGCATTTGAAGATCACCACCTGCTCCACAGTACTAGTGTTCCCAGGCAACAGCAACAATTCCAGGGAGCCCAGGCAGGTAGGAACTGATCCAGGGTCATGCTGCCAGGGCCACAGTCACCTGTTGGTGGACGGGCCGGTGTTATAAGGGCACACATAGATGGGGAGCTCAAAACAACAGAAAACCAGTAAAAAACAATTTGTTATGCAAGCTTTCACAAGCCTTAGTACTCCCACTATGCTCCAGGCTTTTTGCTGGCAATCAATCGATGGAAAGGAGCATCAGTAGCCAGGCGGCTCTCTCTGTACCACGAGGGACCCAGGTCCAGTCTTGTAGGATGTTAGAGGCCCTACTCTGATTTCATCTGCGGCACCCATCGTAATTATGGGCAGCTGACACAGTCTAGGTCACAGCCCGACAGGGTGTGGTATTTCAAATACAAACTCATTGACAACTCAAGGAATCAAATAAAAACATTAATTATAGCTGAGCGCCCGAGAGCCACGTGGTCCAATTGCCTGCCTGCTCGCTACCTCAGCTTAGTTGCACCACTATTGCTAGTCTTTTAAATAACAGATATTGCAATATTTACTTGAAGACAGAGTAATGCTCTTGTACTTACTCCTTACAGGCAAGCCGGTGCCGCCGCAAAATGCAAGCTATCCTGCAATAACGCAACTTGAACTCCAAGGCCTACAATGTGACCAATTACACTCCTTCATTATTGGGCAGTGACTTTTCAGTGATGCCGGCTGGGGTGTGTCCTGTCCTGTTTTGGTGAATAAATTGTAACAGAGTGCACGCACCGTGTAACAGCAAAGTAAAGGGGCCAGTAGACATGGGAGGATACCAATGACGTCATGGCCATACTAAGGCGGGTCTAACAAGCCTATTTTGGAATCACACACCAACATTTAAAAAGGACAAAGACAGAACCAATCAAAATATGGGCGGTTGGGCAGGGGAGGGATGGGGTGACAGTGGGAGTGGTGTGGGAGGATTGCCTTCTTTCCAGTGTTGTAACTGTGGCATTGCCTAAAAGGGATAAAAGGGAAACATTGTAGCTCAAGAGTTTGCTGATTTTTTTTGTTTATTTCATCTCCCACTCCCAAAAAGAAAAATTGATGAACAGAGTGCTGAACAATGTCAAACACTCACCCCAGTCAGAGATCTGGGCATACATCCATCGTGTTTTTGCTCACCACTCCATTCTAGTTTGGACCCAGCCATATGCAAATCATTCTTCACCCTGCTCCCCATCGGAACAGTCCAGCCTGAACTGCCAGGACAGGTCCTCCCTGGGCCAGAAACAAGCATCATCTCCCACTTAGCAGTCTTTTTGTCCCTAAAGTTTGCTCTACTTTTTATGTTGCACGATTCCTTCCGCATCTCCTTGTTTCTTGAAGACTTATTATGGGCTCTTTCTCAACCGTTATTTTGGTTTTGGAATCTTCGTTATCTTCAATCAAGAATAACCAATTTTGCCAGGACTTTTTTTCTGCTCTTTGATACTTTTCACTCCTAACTAGGGACTTTCTAAAGAAACACTTTACACATGTCACATCTGTTGTTTCTAAGGAAAGTTACCTTTTTGTTTTCGGCAATCAAGAGTCCCCAGTTCTTGACACATAAATAGTATCTGGTAGCTGTTTACTATTTGAAGGTAATAGGACACTTTTTGCTCACCTGTAAAGATATGTTGATTCCCGGATAGCCGACACAGAAAACAAGTTGAAGCAAGAAGAAATTCAGCATTCACTTGCAAGTTAAATTGATTGTCTCGGTTTCAGAAAAGGGGGTTACCACAGCTTGCAGGGTTAGGTGTTGTTATTTACTTCAAACGTGGATATTGTATTAACTGGGGAAACTCAAGGAATCTTGAGGGTCTGGCTCTCCATGAGGAACAAAATGTAATCAAGAAGGTTTATCGGCTTCAGTGTGTTTCACAGTAATGGTATGCAACCACATAAACAAATGGACCATTGGACCATACAGAACATTTAGATAGCACGCATGCTAACTCCACACAAAGGGCAAGGTCACAAGAAGAACAAAACTGGCTGAAAGTGGTGCTGGAATGAAGGTTGTTGCCTACGTTTCGTTGCTAGACAGAGTCACCACTTAGCTCAACTGCACTTGCAGATGCAGTGTGTGAGGCAGCCAGCCTCCAGTATCTGTGGAAGGGTACAAAGGACTTAAGTGTCTGCAACGAGTCAAGAGGACCTTCCTGCTTTCTCAGTGAGGTGGAAAAGATAGCAGTTTGCTCCCAATTTCTGAAAAGATGTATTATTATGATCTAGAGAGGAGCACCAGTATGTATTTTCAGGTTCCTCCAATTTAACCATCAACCCAACCTAACAGGCATTTGTGTATTCCAAACTATTAATAAATAAACCCACCTGGTTGGATCAGAGATTTCCTTTTCCCTCCTCTGACAGGTTTTAAGAGTACCCATTGACCTTTTCAATGCAGTATTGATGTGGTTGCTATCTGCGTGCAGCTGGCCCTGTGGCATCTGGCACCTTGCACTTGAATATTCTCTTCAGACGTGAGAGTATATATAAAGAAAAGGGAAAGAAAGAAGAATTGGGAACTAGGCCTTCTTCATGGTCAGCGACTAGCTGCCGCCTCCCCCCCAATCCGGCACCCAACACCCAGGAACGTGGACACGAGACGTGTTTACTTTTTGGAAGGCGGGCGCTAGTCGCCCGGCCGTATTTATTAAAGTATGAAATTAAAAAAGGGTTTTAATTGCATAATCAACAATGAAATACAAAAATCAGCAGGACATTCAGTTATACAATCGTTATCAACAAGTTTGAGAGCCTGACCTTAACAAAACTCTAATACAAGTTGTTCCTAGCTTAACTAAACATCCTATCTTGATTTTTGTACATTTCTGGCCATATGGCAGGGTCACTACCGGTGTCAGGTCCTACAAGCTGCGCCTTCCCCTTAGAAGTGCGCATGCGCAGTGTTACCCCGGGAATTGCCCGGTCTACGCCCCAAACTCCATTTACCCACTAAAGGAGGGCCCTTACTCTGCGCCGGTGGCGTCATGAGTCCACGCGCGCGGGGTGGCTACCAGCCTAAGGAAAGCGTGAACTACTCCTACCCGCGCTCCTTTGCATATTACCTTGCCCCTGGAGTACTGGGAGTGGCCCGCAGGCCCCTCCCCCTGGGCGGGAACCTCCATAGGATGATGCCCGCCCCCTCAGACCTCAAATATGTGCTCACCGATAATGACCTTACCGCATGCCCCATACCTAATAAATACGACGACCTATGGAAAAAAGTCTAAAGGACAACTACACTGGCTAATAAATAACAGTATCCACGCATAGCTAAAGGGGAAAAAAGGCCTAACGACACATGGCATAAAATTACAATTCGGTTCACGCATGTTGCTCATAATCACAATATCTACGTATATCTACAAAGGGAAAAAAGGCCTAAAGACACATATCTTCAAATATAGTTCACTTCACACATCACTTTTCTACAAAGGGAAAAAAGTCCTGACAACAGATCACAAAATACAACAACAACCTACTCTCTCCCGCGGTCTATACCTATGTAACTTACCATTAGACCGGACATAACGCTGCTTAAACTTTGTACCAAGGGATGGTGGGTGGGAAACAAAGAAGCCCCGAACGCGGGGCACAACGTTCAGCGAGGGAGCGTCCAGGGACAAGGGGGTCTCCTGGGCGCTCCCTACCTCTTATTCCCGAGGGGCCGGGTGGCCCCTCCTCACGCCCGCCCCCCCCGACCCGGAACCAGTCCATTGATTCCGGGTCAGGAGGAGCGCCGGCCAATCGGCGGTGGGCCGCGCCCCCAGGGCACGCCCCCACCGTCGAAGGACCCGAGGGGAGAGGGGGTGAGGCGGTCGCCGCGCCGCCATGCGTGCGGGGGGGCCGAGGGCCCCCCCTTTTCACATGGTCAGCGACTAGCTGCCGCCTCCCCCCCAATCCGGCACCCAACACCCAGGAACGTGGACACGAGACGTGTTTACTTTTTGGAAGGCGGGCGCTAGTCGCCCGGCCGTATTTATTAAAGTATGAAATTAAAAAAGGGTTTTAATTGCATAATCAACAATGAAATACAAAAATCAGCAGGACATTCAGTTATACAATCGTTATCAACAAGTTTGAGAGCCTGACCTTAACAAAACTCTAATACAAGTTGTTCCTAGCTTAACTAAACATCCTATCTTGATTTTTGTACATTTCTGGCCATATGGCAGGGTCACTACCGGTGTCAGGTCCTACAAGCTGCGCCTTCCCCTTAGAAGTGCGCATGCGCAGTGTTACCCCGGGAATTGCCCGGTCTACGCCCTAAACTCCATTTACCCACTAAAGGAGGGCCCTTACTCTGCGCCGGTGGCGTCATGAGTCCACGCGCGCGGGGTGGCTACCAGCCTAAGGAAAGCGTGAACTACTCCTACCCGCGCTCCTTTGCATATTACCTTGCCCCTGGAGTACTGGGAGTGGCCCGCAGGCCCCTCCCCCTGGGCGGGAACCTCCATAGGATGATGCCCGCCCCCTCAGACCTCAAATATGTGCTCACCGATAATGACCTTACCGCCACAGGCCAGTATTGTTAACCGACGATCTGGCCTCCCCCTCTAGCCCCTATCTAAGGACACATCCTCCTACCCCAGCCCTCTAGCCAAGCCCAGATATTGTCAGCCCATAGGACATTACCCTCTTCTGTCAGATGAACCCCGTCCTTCAAGTAATACTTTTGACCCCAGATGCACCCATGAGGTATTGACTGTAACACGGGGGTTCGGAACAACCTATCCAACCGTGTGTTGATCCTCTTTACCGAGTGATTCAACGCCCTGACTGAATCGCCCCCCCGCCACTGAAGTCGAGGTATTAGTTGTGACCATACTAGTGTGCACCCGGGGCAGGTCCTAGCTATCCAACCCGCTGTTGAGATAATCTCCTCAATCAAGATGCGCCTGCCCAGTGTTGCCAAATCGTTCTCCCCAAGGTGAAGTATCACCACTGACGGTGGAGCCCGCTGGCGTGCTAACAGCCCTTGGAAGAATCCCCTAAACTCGTGAAGACACAACCCTCCTCTGCCAAAGAACGTGATATTCAACCCTAGTTGTGCCGCCCTTTCCTTCTTGTCACCTGACAGGAAGACACATTCCGCTCGCTTCACATATGAATGACCAACAATCCAGACATTGTTCTTTGTTGTTTCCTGGTCGCCGCTCCGTGCCGATGAATATTGGCGGTGCCCGACGACAAATTCCTCCCCTGCGTAACAGGTCTGAGAAACTGTAAGAGAGCGGAAAAGAGACCAAGCGTGAGTGACAGGTAATCATAGCATGTCAATCCGAACATAACGTTTATAGCAGTCTGACGACCACCTCCCAATTGTCTTCACTCTTTCCACTGGGAGGCCCCCCGCCACCGCCTCAGTTGCTGCCCCAATCCTGAAGGAATGAGATCCAAAATCTCTAGGATCAAGACCCGCTTTTGTAACCCCTATTTCGAACACTCTCCTGAATTGATACCTGGTCAAGGGGCTCCCGTCGGCGTGACAGAGCAACGCCCTGCTTGCTGAACCGACCAATAATCCCATGAGTGATTCCACGTGCCTCACCGGGCAGCACGGGTTGGCGGGGGCCCGTTGCAGAACTATGGTGTGACCCCTAGCTTCTTGATCGGTCTTTGATTTCTGGATAATCACCCACATGGTGTCACCCCTTATCGTCACCCCAGCCTTCTGCAAGCCACCTAGTATGTCAGCCTTAGATCCTGCCACAAGTTCACTAATTCTCAGTGCCCCATAAAATGCCAGGGAGAATGCCGCCCTAAAAAGAAGCACTTCCCACTCTGAGTTACAAACAATCTCCAGCGTGCCCAGTAAGGCTGTTAGCCGGGCCAACCCCATGGGCTTCCTCTTATCCTTCTGGTGTCCCTGAATACGGCGCCATCCCCTTAAAGCCTTGCGTATCATAAAGGTATTGGTGGGATCCCGGAAGCCCCTAGCTTGGGCGAAGAATGACACTGCTGCCCTATGTCTGGTTGCCGCTGCCACTGAGCGCCCCTCTTTGTGCATCCATTCTAAATAGGCTGCAAACCCATCCTCCTTCGCCCAAAGCACTCCCCACTGCGGCCCCAAAAAAGAACAATAAGACAGAAACGCCCCTTCGTACGCCGTCTTGGTCCTGGGGGCTAAGCTAGCGACCACGAGGTCTTGTAATCTGGGGCACCAATCTGCCAAAGTACCGCTGGGAAGTGTGCTGGCGAGGGGTCTGCTGTGGGGAGATGTTCCCTGAAAACCTGCATTTTGAAGCGAGAAAGGGAGTCAGCAGCATTGTTTAAAACACCAGGGACATGTTTGGCTCTAAAATTAGCATTCAGTTTAAGGCACCGCAGAACAATCTCTTTGATCAGACGAAGTATGAAAGGACACCGCGCCCCCTGTTGATTGATACATTCCACCACTGTCATGTTATCTGACCAAAACACCACTGATTGGTTACATAGGTGTTCGGGCCAAACCATCAGTGCCACCCATATTGGAAACAGTTCCAGGAAGCCAATGTTGCCGAGCAAACCCCATGTGTTCCATTCTTCTGGCCATTGTTGAGCGACCCACCTATTCCCTAGGATGGCACCAAAGCCCACACTACCGGCCGCATCAGTCCATAGTCCTAACTCCGCTGATGTAGTGAGCGGGCCGGGCCAGACCACCCTACCGTTAAAATCCTCCAGGAATGCCATCCAAATAAGCATATCCTGGCGAATTTCAGACGATAGGCGCGTGCGGTGGTGCTTTTCCCTCAGCCCCTTCATCGCGTGCGCGATGGAGCGAGAGAAGGGGCGAGCCATTGGGATGATTCTTAGTGCGAAATTCAGTTGCCCTACCACCTCCTGTAATTGCTGCAAAGTGACCTTCTCCTTCCGGAGGCATAACTGTAGCGACGTCTTGAATTTGCGCACCTTGTCCTTAGGTAGTCTAAAACATTTCTCCATTGAGTCAATCTCGATGCCCAGAAATTCCAAGCAGGTGGTCGGGCCCACCGTCTTCCCAGGCGCAAGCGGGACCCCAAAAGCCCGCATGAGCACGCAAAATTCCTGCAATGCTAGTGCGCACTCCTGAGAACCCGCTGTACCGAGGAAGAGGAAATCATCTAAGTAATGCATGACCCTTTGATGGCCTGTCACCTGTCTCATGGCCCATTCAAGAAATGAACTAAACATCTCAAAGTAGGCGCAAGAAATAGAACAACCCATAGGCATGCATTTGTCCATGTAGAACCTATCCCTAAAGGTGAAACCTAAAAGATGTTGGTCCGCCGGGTGGACTGGGAGGAGGCGGAAGGCGGACTCTATGTCTGATTTCGCCATCAGCGCCCCGGGTCCAGTGGCCTGTAATAAGGTCACAGCCTGATCAAAAGAGGCGTACTTAACACTACAGATCCCTTCGTCAATGGCATCATTCAGTGAGGCCCCCTTTGGCGCTGATAGGTTATGAATCAATCTGAATTGCCCCTTCTCTTTCTTGGGGACAACTCCCAGTGGGGAACACACAAAATTGTGTACTGGCACTGCAGAAAAAGGGCCAGATATCCTGCCTAAGGAAAGCTCCTTGTCAATTTTGGCGGCCACCACAGCCGGATTGTGTGTGACTGATAATTGATTTCTACAGTGCGCACTGCCTGTGTATCCCCCGGCCGGGATCCTAAAACCTTTAGAACAACCTTCCTGGAGTAGGGTGGCCGCTTTGTGGTCAGGGTATCTGTTCAACAATGGTATCATTGCCACCACATCCACTGGAGTGGGGGGGCGTGACCTGTCTGACTTATAGTGGCTTTCCCCTACCCCTCTGTCCCGTGTTACCTTGCTTGGACCTACAGGTAGATTCTGGATGAGAGGGGTGCCCACAGGAGGCACATGCATGCCTAAACTTACACGCGGCCCTTGTGCAGGTACGCTTATTAAAATCCCAGCACACCCCTTTCTTCTCTGGCCCACCTGCCCTAAATTTCCCAGGTACCTCACTCGTTTGGGGGGGCCGAAAGGGCTGCTGCGGTCTAGTGAACACCTTGCCCGCACCGAACTGAGGGGGAGGTGCAGTGTCAGAGAACTGTTTGTGCCAGGCCATGGAATCTACCGAGTCCCATGGTAATGATCTATTGAATTCCAATGCCTTCCTAAAATTTACATCATAACCCTTCCATGCTTCCCCAGAATACTGTTGACTCCACCCCACAATCCTGCTCGAGTAGCAAGCCAATGCAGCCTGCAGATCTGGAGGACGCTCAGCCTTAACTGCAGTGAAGACGGCCCATGCTTGCATCCAATTATTGAGATTTTCTTCAACCCTGAATCTAGTACACTGCGCCCTCCATTCACTTGGGAGCATCCACTCTTTCAGTGCTTTTGCCTGCTCCATTTCCCTATTATCCAATAATAAAGAATAAATGTACACGTATTTATCAGCCCAAATCATTTCTTTAACAGCTAAAGACACATGTTGAGCTAGATTTTCGCTCCTGGAAGGTACTACACCGTCCCCCAAGAGTGGCAATGCCACTTCCTTACCAGGTGCGGGCACCGGGGGCGGCTGCCCTTGTACTCCGTCCAGCTGGGGAACACTTGGACCTGCAAGGGGAGAAGAAATTGGCAATGCAACACTGTCGGCGATCGGTGCCGATCTGATTTTTTCTACGAACCTTGCCGCCTCTGCCGCATGGTCTGCAGAATTCGGGAAGGCTCCCCCTTTTTGGAGCCATGGCATCATGGCCGTTAACTGAGATAACAATTCGGGCGGCATTGAATCTACGTTACCCCCCGGGACAACAGGTACCACTGGGGTTATGCCCAGTGGTCCTGGCACAGCTGGCGGGGCGGGCGCCGGGTGTGGGCCGCCTGTACCCGGGATTGTGGGCACCGGTGCGGGAGCAGACCCAGCGTCTACTGGTTGACCTGCCGGCACCGGCACCACAGGGGCAATGGGTGTAGGCACATGCGGGGGTGGGACCACCGCGGGCGGTGCGGCGGGTAACGGATCCCCTGGGCCTGGGGTGGGGACCGCCTCCTTGGGTCTTTTGGACCTAGGTTTCCCTTGCGGGGTGACAAATTCACCTCTAGGCACTGGTGCCACCCTCTTGCGGACCGGTCTCCCGGACGGGCCCGGTGCCTCGCCATCTCTATCCTCCAGCCGGGCTTCCCGCTCCTTAATTTGTCCTAGCTGTTGTTTAATGTCGCTCATCTCCCGCATCATAGCTCGCATCATAGCCTCCACGTTGGACCCCCTTTTTCCACCCCTTGGACCTGGCATGATGCTAACCCCCAAAAAACACCCGCTGCCTACTTAGTTCCCCACAGGTCAGCTGTGTATACCTTTCAGATGGAGGGTCACCAGGGGGCTTTCAGCACCATGCAACGGCGACCGCAACACTAGCGGCTTGTCCGCTTATGTAAGGGGGTGAGTAAACCTAATGTAGACCCACCCGGCGGCCACCAGGAGCTATGAATGCTAGCCCCCCGTACCCCTCTTACCGACCAGTCCTGCGTCCTCGCCGGCGATAGTGATCAGCGGTCCCGGTCCACACCACGGTGCGTGCTGAATGCCCTTAGGTCCTGTCCGATTCAACTGCTGTCGCTAAGATTGCCTGGAATTGAGAAACGTATTATCACCTTGTAATAAAGCAGGAGCAGATTTCGGAAAACCCAGTTACAAGACAGAGGACAATCGCAACCCCCCGTCCACCTCACTGTTGCTGTGTGCCACTAAAACACCTTATATCAGCAAAATACAAAAACTACCCTCCTTCAAGGTCAGGACAATATTGAACCAGGAACTGCACTTATTCCCATGCACTGTACACCTTGTGTAATGACATGAACAATAAATCACTTAATCATTAATGCACTAACATTTGTAAGAAATGGCCCCACGTTTTACACACAAATGTACACAGGGCACTTGGCTTTATCTTGTAAATATCAGTAGCATTCGTTTTCAATTTTCACACTACAATAAAAATGTTTAACTTGTATGATATTGCACGCTTGTAGATTAGAAAATTCTAGGCCCCACTATATTCATGTCTCCCCTCCAGGTCCTGCCCTGGTCGACCCTGCTTAGCTTCAGGCGCGACGCTCTCCCTTACAAGGCGGGAAAACCCTTCTTTGTACCGCGTTATCTATGCGGTTTTAAAATTACGCCGGTATTGTAGAAAAACAGCCGCTCAATACACTAGCGGCTTTACTCACTTTGTACCGCGTTATATGCGGTTTGCACTATTGGCGGTATCGTGATCCCAACAGACAGTCGCTCAAGTCCCCCCGCAGCCTTACCCCGGCCCTCGCGAGTTCCGGAGCACACCTCCGCCGTGAGCTGGCCCGCTGCTCGTCCCCGCCTTCCCCCGCGCCGACAAATACCTTTTCCCTTCGTGCGCGCCCGACAATGAGCTGGCGCCTTTCCTACTTTCGGAGAGCTCCACGTCCTGGCACCTCTGCTGCCGCCTCGTGTCCTCCGTCGACGACCCTGGAAGGCAAACAAAGGGGAAAGTCCGATACTGCCGCCTCGCTGCCGATCCTGGCAATCCCACGACGGCTGGCTCGAGGAAAAACCGCTTCGTTATACCTGAAAAATAAAAGCGGGAAAAAATTATAAAAACAAAGAAGCCCCGAACGCGGGGCACAACGTTCAGCGAGGGAGCGTCCAGGGACAAGGGGGTCTCCTGGGCGCTCCCTACCTCTTATTCCCGAGGGGCCGGGTGGCCCCTCCTCACGCCCGCCCCCCCCGACCCGGAACCAGTCCATTGATTCCGGGTCAGGAGGAGCGCCGGCCAATCGGCGGTGGGCCGCGCCCCCAGGGCACGCCCCCACCGTCGAAGGACCCGAGGGGAGAGGGGGTGAGGCGGTCGCCGCGCCGCCATGCGTGCGGGGGGGCCGAGGGCCCCCCCTTTTCATTTGATCTCTGCGGACATCCAATCATGATAAAAAAAGGCTGTGCACATACTGCTGACAAATATAGCAAACACACAGAAAAAAAACTTGTAACCATCTGCTACTTGCCATTGGATATAATGTGCACAGTGGAATCTGTAGGCGCATGTACTAGACTCCAGGATACAATATTTCCTTTCACTAGTCAGAAGCAGTCAGATTTCACAGCTAACTGTGATGGTTTTTGAAGTAGAGATCTTTCCTTAGGAGAAAAAGTGTGACCTCCTTTCCTTTCTCCTCCTCCTCTGCCTTGCAGGTAAGCCAATGGTTAGGCAGGGGAGTTGAAGGGCTCAAACGTCAGGGTTTAGAAGCAGCAAACTGCCTTGGTAAATGTAAGGAAAATAAAGGGCCATATTATCAAGAACGGCGATAACATCATCGCCGCTTTAGTGGCAGGAAACTGCCGCTAAAGCGGCGATAAGGGGCTTGATAATATACCCTTGTGAATTCCCATAGAAGCCCAGGTTCTGGTTTGCAGGGCATCAAACCTGGGCTTCTATGGGAAGTCACAAGGGCATATTATCAAGCCCCTTATCGCTGCTTTAGCGGCAGTTTTCTGCCGCTAAAGCAGCGATAATGTTATTGCCGTTCTTGATAATATGGCCCAAAGAGATTACTTCACTTAGTGCCAGGAAATGAGGAACATGACTCGCTGTGAAATTCTAATCAGGAGTTTTCAAGACAGACCCATTAATATATTGATGGTTTTATTTAAAACCAGACATGTCTATGAGCAGTGTACTGACTAGAACAACCTTTTCCATCCTTTTGTAAATATATATTTTAAAACAAACAGAGGTTTCAAAAGTGACATAAATATTTAATGATAGCCATGCTGTATCTGCAACCAAGATAACCCAGCAGTAAGTTGCCCAGAGGTGTATCAGGCATGAGGTCTTAATGCAGATGGTGCTAAGTGTGACCAGAGCTCCACATACAGAAAGGCAAAGCACAGCAGGCAGCACTTGGCATTTCTCCCTGTGTGCAGTGAAATATAGAGCGATGATGGCAAGTTCTATGATTTCTTTTTCCAGAAACACGGAAAGTAGCTACTTTTATCAAATCAAACCCGCCACACGCATGCCAGAATTGTAGTCTGTCTTCACTTTACTAGTTTCACTTGCGTCGAAGCAAAAATCTAAATCTAACTTCACAGATGCAGAAGAAATTGAAGTAAATGAGAATAGATAAAAAACGAAGTGAATAGAGAGAGGAGGTTCAGTGGGTACATACAGACCCTTGTCCAGCAGGGAGTGCAGCTCTCTCTCTTTTGCAAGGAGTCGCTGCATCAGTATGCACCTGGGCAGTTGACCAAACATTTTATTTGGCGAAGATACACGACACCAGAGTGAATGGTCACTTGCATACCTTTGTACAATACTGGTGGGTTAAGTCTCCTGACTTTGGTTGCCAGATAGACTACCAGTTTTGTGACTTTTTATTTATATCCTGAACTCATTGTTAGACAAACTTTTTACACGTTGTATTTTTTTCGATGCTACTTTTGAATTTGCAAGAGAACGTATGACTATCTCACCAGATGATATTATGTTTGTGCCATCTCATGAATTTTAAATGTGTTTGCTGGAATCAGAAAAATGTACTTGTCCTTTACTGGCTTCCTGAGGTGCACAACAGTAAGCTATTTCTGTAATAATCAATATGTGCAGGAAATGTTTGAAGAGTGTGAATATGTATAAAGTTAATGAATATGTATGGCCAGAAAATGCAGATTTCCTACGGGTTGTGCTGCATGTACAGATTGAGAATTGAAGGTCGGTGCTGAAGGACTGTGGTGTACCTGTGTGCTCTCAGATGTGGAATGGTCTGATGGAGTACATTACCTTGGAGTTTTCAAGACTAACATTCTCATGCAGCGTTCTATTGAATTACAATAAGGCATTTTATAAACGTAGCAAAGAAGGAAAAGGCTTCGAGTTTGTCAGCACGCTGCTTAGGATAGAAAAGTCAGGCTTAATAAACAAAACAAAATGGGCACCTGATAATTTAAAATGGGCACCTGATAATTTGACTACACAGGGACATGTAATGTGTTTTGCAGTGCATCATGCGAAGTTCTGGATTGGTATAGTACGTGTTAATGAGTAGAATAGAGGAGTTACTGCAAGTGGCCACTATGGATAAGGTGGATATAAATTAAAGTTATTTTTGGGGCCACTGTGGTCATACCCTGAGAGGGTGCTAGTGACACACTGCCCCCGAGACAACCTGATAGCAGACAAATGATATAGATCAATACACAGCGACAGTGAGAGACTGACACTGGGATGAGGAGACAGTGACACACGAACAGAGAGAATCACTTTCTCAGTTTGGGGGACACACTCACTGAATGCCAGAGAACTGACGGACTGGCAAAGGGGCAGAGACACACTGACTGGGACAAGGGCATATTGACATTGGAACAGGATGGATCAGACACTAACACTGGGACCGGTACACTCAGAGCGGGGTGGGGACACGGTGACAGTGGAGTTGGGGCAAATTGTTGAGAGAGGGATACTGACACTGGAATATGGATACACCAACACTAAGGCTGGGACACAATGACACATGAGATGCTGACACTAGGATAGGACGGCACAGACACTGGCAGTGAGGGATAAAAATTGATAATTAAGAGAGGAAGATGCTGTCACTGACAACATCAGATTTAAAAAAAATGTCTCTTCAATGAGAATGTATGATACTATCATAGGATTACAAGGACTGGCATTGGAAAAGGGAGCTACGCTGATGAAGTAGTCAAACCAAATAATCTCCTGAAGCCCATGAGCTCATGAACCCCAATTTTACCTTTAGCAGTTTGGCATCGGTTTCCTCTTGTTGATATAGTGGTAAAAGACTACCCTCCTCATCAGTAACCCAATTTTAGCAGAGGAAAGCCAAAATAGAAACTAAGACTTCGCTATAACTAAGTTCTAGATTGAAATAAAAGTTTAAGATTTAATACAGGATTGTTCATGAAAAACATTACAGACTAACACATAAATTGCCAGGAAGGCTCAGATGCAGATTACAGAATCATAAATCATAATAAAAA
Source organism: Lissotriton helveticus (assembly GCF_964261635.1). NCBI lineage: Eukaryota > Metazoa > Chordata > Amphibia > Caudata > Salamandridae > Lissotriton > Lissotriton helveticus. The sequence goes on from NC_136065.1 coordinate 1,745,899,504, forward strand.
TCCCTATTTAGGTAACTAAATATTTCAAAATTCTAGAGGCATATTTACAAGCCCCTATCTCCACTACAATGTCACTTTATGTGATGTTGTGATGGCAATAGGGGCCTCACTTTATTTCCAAGTCAGCGTTGAGACACTTAGCGTGGCTTAATACTGACTTGTAAATAAGGCAACCTTTCAAGCTGAATTTAGCGTGAAAGGCGAGGGCAATGGGTGTTGCTGTGGGCATTCCACCGCAACACCCATTGATTTTGACGCCACTTTCTATTTACAAGGCCAGCGTAAATAGGAGGCAGAGCTAAACTTAAGACCAGGAAAAACGGGGTCTTAAACAAGCGAAAAGGGGAAAAAAGCTTTATTTCTCCTCGTTTTTGCTATTTCATTGTTTGCTGCCTTGTGCAGCACACACAGAAACATCAAATTGCCTATGATTGTTTATTTTTATTTTTATAATCTTTATTCATTTTATGCACCACATAACATACAGCTGTAAATACGTCATGGTAGAGCATCGGATACCATATATCTCTTTTTGCATTAGTGTGCCCATTGGGTGGGGGGGAAGAAATAACCATACTCCACACTGTTACCCATCAGTGGCGGCGTTTTAAAAAAAAAATCTTTTTATTAACAGTCATCGACTTACAAGTATACATTGCATCAATACAGTTACTGCTCAGGAGCGGCCGTTTCTGATAATGATTACCCACAGTGTACATATTTAAGACAAATCAAGGAGAGAGCCGTTCGTCTAGGGCAAGTTGCAGCGGTGGTATACAAATGTCCCCTCTATACGAGTTCCAGGGTCCCCACGACTTGGACCACTTTTTGGGGCAGAGGCGGCATTATTAAACTCCAAAAATTAACAAATTGTCTATGATTGTTCATGTGCAGGAAGGTCCCCCTTCATTTTGAAAAAATTATGTTTTGCAACTTTTATGTTTGCTGCACTAAGCAGCAGCACACATAGAAGTTACAAAAAGGCATTTAAAGATTGTTTATGTGCAGGAAGGGGAACCTTCCTGCACATAAACAATCTTCCCCTCAACAAAGGCATCCTTGCACTGTGGTGTAAGGGTGCCTGTGTTGGTGCCAGGCAGCTAAAGTTAGTGTCAGTGCAGGTAGAAGAACAGGGCTGCACCGTAGACTAGTAAATATGGTACTGCCCTGCAGTTCTAAAGTGACGAAGCATGTCGTTAGCCTTCTTGGCTTAATGAAAAGCTTCACCACTTTATTGTAAATATGCCCCTAAGTGTCAAACTCATAAGGAGGACTAACAGTGTCCTAAGCAAGAAAAGAAAATCTCAAAGTATTCACTCTCAAGAGGAAAATAAGAAAATTATTAAAAATCAGGGGGCTTTATACACAATTTATACATATCAATTAATAGAACAGCAAATTCAGGATGGTATGATCTTGGCTAGGTCACATTGGCAAATCAAAAACAACTTTTTAATTATAAAAGGTTCTTACCACTAGCCTATATTTGAAGGTAAGCGAAACTTTCAGTTTGCTTCCCCATAAACTGCACTCCATAGATGTTCAACATAAAATGAAACAGTTCTTAAACACTAGCCCATAGTGTTATGTTTTACTACATGCTTGCATGAACAATTGCAGTGGAAAACCTACAAAATGATACATAACGTACATGATTCAAAGTTTGATTCACAATGCACATTTTCTGACATAATAGCTCTTCTGCGTCATAGTGCTTTGTGTCTGTGGAAACTGTGGGAGAGAAGACTCACAGCCGGTCACTGATTGGGAGGAAGAATGAGCAGGAGCAAGATGAGCAGAAAACCAGAAACGGCATTCATTTTAAATGAATAGTGTCTCACATTAAAATGTGGCATAATTAGACTTCATTATTGCTTCATTATTAATCATACTACTAAACAATATAATCAGATCGTTTTAAGTGCAACATGATCAGTCCATTGGTTACAAACATATGCATCATTACAATTATTCATTCACTTAAATAATTTATCACTCTACATTGCATATCATAAAAAACTTCAACACAGGCACCATGACAACTAGGTACTAGTTATGGAAAATGCACTGGTACTAGATAGAGAATATGAACTCCCATTAAGGAGTAACACTTGAATAGGATCTGGGTGCCGCAGACCAGACTCTGAACCAGATATTGGAAGTCAGGCCACCAAGAATGGGCAAGAAGACATTGAAAATGGCATAGGATACTGGTTAAATTCCACACACATAGCTGGTGCCTAAGAAGGATGCCCAATTCTAACCGACCCAGCAACAGACATTTCCTAGTCAAACCCACAAGTTGCTTTCTACACACTTCTTTTCAAGGTCTTGTAAGTGGCAGTACGAAAGATATGAGTGTCATTAGTTTATGGTGGCTGATTGTGAGAAATTGGGTTATTGGGTGAGCAGAGTGAAACCATATTAAATTAACAACTACAATCCTGTGTCACAATGAACCACAAAAAGTCACTAAATTAACCAGCGCTTAACTCTGTGGTAGCTTGGCAAAAAGCAGTCAGCCTTAAATTAGTGGCAATGTGTAAAGTATTTATGCAGCACTTAAACATAATAAAGTGATAGCACAACACAAGAAAAAACCCACACCAATGTAGAAAAATAGGGCACAATGTAATACATTATTTGACACCAAAATGACAAAAATTCTGACAGTCGATGCTGTAGCGCAAAGAATGTGGACAGTCATGTCTGGAGATTCACATTGGCGGCTACTGTTGTCTCTTGATGCTTAGCTCGAAATGCAGATCTTGTATTGCTGGTTATCACTGGTGGTCACTGTAGTAGGAAGAGTCAATTCCACCAAAGCTTCGCGCTGGTGGTCATTGTGGATAGTGAAATCTTGGTGCAAACTGACTCATTCACAGTCTAGAAGAGCCCCCAAATGTCAGAATTTCTCCTTTTTCTTCAGAGGAGTGTACTCAGATGACAGCCAAAGTCCCAGGTGTTTAAGTCATCTGTTGGGATCAGGGACCCCCTCTTGCAAAGGCCAACATGGATCAGGAAGGTCCAAATCAGGTCTACGCAGATCCAGTTGCAGCAGGCCAGCTGGACAGTTGCCGGAATGCTTCTGGAGCTTGTTATATGCCTGAAGCTCTGAACAGTAGGTCAGTAGGCTGATCCATGGAGTCCCTTCAGGTAGCGTAGAATGAAGGTAGCAGGTCCAGTTCTCCTTCTTAGACTGCTGGGCAGACTTCAAGCAGCAGGAAAGTACTCTGGCATCAGAGCAGCCCTTCTCCTGCAGTATCCACAGGTAGAGGAGTGTACTGAAGAGTGGGTCTCAGGGTCCACTGTTTATATCTGGTGCCAGCTTTTAAGTGAGCGAAACGTCTAGACTTCCCCCCAAATCTGGAACTGTAATTTCCTTCCTTCCTGTGCCTAAACCCAAAGATATCTGGTTGACGAAAGGCTAGTGTGAAGTTCTTTGTGTGTGCAGGAGGCAGCCCCTATTGAAGTGCACTTGTGGTAGGTGACAGCTTCGCCCCCACCTATCTTGTAAGGATGGCTCATCCTGCCAACACATTGTCCCCCTTTGTGACATTGTCTTGGAGGAATACACAAAGGCCAACCAACAACAACACCTACTCATGTTACCCAGGATACAATCTGCAGGCACCAAATGGTTAGCACAAGAAAATGTCAACTTTCTAAAAGTGGCATTTTCAGAATTGGGACTTCAATTTCAAATGCACTATTAAAGAGGATTTTTAAATTACAATTGTCTGGAGATTATATGTGACATTTGTACCTGTTCCCAGACAAAAGTTATCACTTATGAAAGGCAATAAAGTAACCCAATGTTACCCTAGGGGAGAGGTAGGCCGCTCCTTATTAAAAAACTAATTTAAGAGTTTTTCACTGCAATAAAATGCACCCTGCTCTATGCTGTTTGGAGCCTACCCAAGGGGTGATTTATAGGTAATGAAAAGAATGTTTAGGCCAGGCAAGGGGTTTATTTTGCCAGGCCTGTTTGGCTGTTTACAACTGCACACAGGCTGCAATGCAGGCCTGAAACATATTTAACAAGTCTATTTAGGCTGATGGCACAATACATTCTGCAGACCCACTAATTGTCATGAATGCTTCGTCCCTGTAGCAGTCGGTGGCAGGGGCGGAGCTCAGCCCACATATATTTCCTTGTTTAGATGGGAAGGGCACTTCGCGTTCTAGCTCTGGTGAGCGTTTCCTTCCCGTCCAGGGCACTCAGTGGCACTTCTGGGTCATGGCTCCTTGTGTCCTTCTCCAAAGCACCCGGCTCCTCGCATTGGGCACTCCTAATCGCCCTGATGCTTCGGCATAGAATTTTGCGGTGGGCCTTCTCCTCTGCCCTGACTCTTCAGCACTGCCTTCCTCTGTGGGGCCTCTCCTCTGCCCTGACTCGTTGGCACAGCATTCCTTGATGCAGCCGCTCCTACACAAAACCAAAAAAACAACCAAAGAGTAATTTCGGTAACACGCTTGCGCTTATATGAATGAGAGCCATACGCAAATATTACAAAGAATACTTATCTGAAAGGATCCTTGTGGCATAAATGAGCATCTGCATTTTCTTTGGTTATATGAAATCCCTGCTTTATGCCCTACGAACTCTTGAATTTAAGGAGATACATTATATTCAATCATTCCTGGCTGTATAAAACATAGTAATCTGCAGTATAAACTCCTGAAGAAAAGGAGGTCCCTTACATTCAGTTCTTCTTGGCTGTATGACCCCTCTGACCCCTCAGCAGCTCTCCTAAGTTTTAAGGAGACAATGTTGGTTTAGCCTACACTCTTTATCTCTGGCTGAATGGAGAGTCAGCCTTGGTTAATATTTTTGGGTTAAGTTCTGTTTTTACTGTTGTACCTACACTGGTAAGCACTGACACACAAAAAAACATTACATAATAGAACAGTGTGCCCCACCCCCAGTGTTCTCTCTGTTATTTTTATATGTCTAGGCAGAATTGTTTTTTGGCTCCTGTATTACACTTTTATTGGACACAAGTGGAAGAGGGGTACAAATCAGGTAGACACCATGATGTGTTATTAGTGATTATTTATTGTCATGCTTTACAGTCTTCATTAGAGTAGTGTATTGACAATACTTTCTTACAGGATCACAGAAGTCTCCAGTGATGTAATCTTGAGACCAGGACATGCCAAAGGACCTTCTTGGGCTTTCTCCTCCCCTTATTTCCCCTCTTTCCCCTGTACACCAGTTCTGCTTTGACTCTGTTGAGTGGACTAGTGGTAGTGGGAAGTTGGGATTAATTCTTCAGTCTTCTGTCTCTCGCTCCTGTGGAAACTTCAGGTGAGCCTTGATACTAACAGCTTTTAATTTACATTCTTGGGTACATATAATACCACTTTACTAGGTACTTAAGTAAATTTGATGTGCAAATCGAGTGTATGCCAATTTTACCAGGTTTAGGGGTGAAAGCACTAGCCCTTTTGCACTGGTTAGCAGTTGAAAAGTGCATAGAGTCCTAAAGCCAAAAGAAAAACACATTTCAGCAAAATAGGAGGGGAGAAGGTAAAACCACACCAAGGATGTCAGGTCTAACAGTGATGTGATGAGATTTCAAGATACAGGCTAGTAGTGCCATGTAAGGAAGAAGATATTTGACAGGGCTGAGCCAAGTGATACTAAGCAATTAATTTTAGTGACATCAGACTGGAAAAGACCTAGGGCCAGATGTAGGTCACCAAATACCGGTCGGTAACGGCCTATTTTGGCCGTTACCGACCGGTATTTGGGGATTGAGATGTAGGGGGCCCAAATGTTACTGATTCGGTAAATTTACCGAATCGGTACATCTAGATGTAGGTGGCACTTAAAACAGTGCCACAGGCCCTTAAGAATTCGTTATTTACCATGACATACTATGTCATGGTAAAAAACGAATTCCTGTGTACATGCACATCTGTGCATGTACACCTGTGCCATGTGGCATACATGCCCTAAGGGCATGTATGTGTGTCACATGGCACACAAGCCAGAATCAGGGGTGCAACAGGGTATCAAAGTGACACCCTGTCCCCCTTGCAAATTCGGTAATTTTACCGAATCGGTATTTACCGATTCGGTAATTGACATTGATTCCTATGGGCCTCAAGGTCCATAGGAATCAATCGCAATTACCAAACCGGTAAATACAGATTCGGTAATTACCGAATCACACAGATTCTGTAAAAATTACCAAATTTTTTCCTACATCTGATTTACCGAATCTAGAATAGCGAATCGGTAAAATTCAGTATTTTAGAGTCGGTAAATCGGATTTACCCACATCGGGCCCCCAGTTTGGAATTATATATCAGTTATGTGTCTTGGATGAGGCGCTTCTGTCTCGAGTATGTGTAGTGACATTATTGAGAACATGCTGTGGTCATTTTTGACAAATGCTGCCACAGGCCCACAAGAATTAATGTCCAAGTATGAATCAATCCTTCTGTGATGTTTAGGTGTTTTTCATAAAACAAGGTAGGAACATGGACTGCAAATCACTTGACAAGTTTGTGATCTGCAGATGGGTGGAGAGATGTCACTGTAATTTCAATTGCCATTGCGAGACAGGTTGTCTGAAACCAGAAAGTAATTAGATCGAATTTCACTGGCAAACTTTGCTGAAATCAAAATGGTTTGATAATTGCATGTTTGATGTTGAGATTCATGTAGACAAATACGTGTTTAAATACTACAGAAGATCTTTCTGTTCTGGGAACAGAATAGAAATAAAGAATATTGATGAAAGGGGCTTCACTGCAATATTAGAGTAAAAGGGGAGCAGATGTAAATTTGTTGATCTAAATAGAAATGATCATGGTGTTAAAATAGGTCATTATTTATTCACAGTTATGAAGAGATCTTGGGATCACTCTACATAAGTGGCCACAGTTCGTTTAGTTTAAACCACTTTCTTATTCCTTTCTCTTTTAACCTGGCGAAACCTAACCTGCCAGATAGCTCTAGATAGTTTATAAAGAGAAATTGGAAGAAGTTGACTACTGAATGCTTAGGCTCAGTTCTGAAGGCCAGGTAACCTCCTCTATCTCCAGACCCTAATGTTGACACTCTGGTCATACATAAATGGATTGCCGCTGCAGTAGAGGCTACGGCACCAGCCAGAGTCAAGAAATTTATGAGGAAATCACCCTCAGCCCCATGGTTCTCAGAGTCGCTTAAGGTAATGAAGAGCAAGTGTAAGCGCCTGGAATGACAGTGGAGGGCGAATTATGACGCTACTGCTAAAATGACATAAAAAAATCTTTGAAAAAAATGCTTAAATCGATAATGGAGGCAAGGAGAGACCATATTGCCAGGTGCATTGATAACTCCGATAGACAGGGTAAGGTAATTTTTAAAGTGGTCAACTCCTTCTTCAAACCTTGTGAGCTGGTAATTGATGCCCAGCCTCTCTGCCACTGTGTGAGAGAATCTTGGTTTTTTTCAATGACAAATTTGGCAAGGTCTACAACTCCTTTTCTGCTATTGTTACACATTAGGGTGTTTTTTCGCATTTCAAACCAGGTTTGTTACATACACACTACTATGCCCAGAATGCATTTTGGAAGAATCAAGTTGTGTGCTCTCCCAAGCACCATCAGGTGACGTCGCTGCTTTAAAAGAATCCTGCTCCCACGTGCAGGTGCTTGGTGTAATGGTCAGCAGTCTAGTGGTGCACTACACACATCCCTGCATCCGCAGGCCAGGCGTGGCCTGCGGGGAATTAATAAATGGAGGACGGCTGCTCGGAGCACGTCACTTCCGACTGGGACACTGGTGTGGGCTCAGTCCTTATTTGCTGTGCGCTCCTGCCCCCGTGCTGGCCCACGCCCCATACCGAGGGCCCATGGTAACCCCCGTTACCTACACACTACATTGGTGACGAGCGGAGGGAGCCCAACCCTCGCTCGTGCACCGCACCGCCCAGAGCACGCCCGCCGCCTGTGCACGGCAGTGACGAGAAACCAAGTGACCCGCTCCCCGCTGAGCACTGCTGCGGGCCCGCGGTGGTTCCGCGTGACCCTGGAGACGCTGCCTCATCGGATGCTGGAGGCATCGGAAATAGCTCCCTGCGGGTGATCGCTGCACCTGTTTGATGCTGCGCCTCCTGCACACGGCACCTGAAGGCCAGGAAGTCGGCCGCGCCCTTCCTCCCTTCGGGCGATGGAGTGAAAGTGAAGCCAAATAGCAGGGAAAGGAACCCTAGCCCCACGTGCAGAGGCCCTGTTGCTGCGAGGCCTGGCTGTCCTCATTCCTCACTGGTGCACCCCTCTACATAAAGACTTCATCAGGGCACAGGTGTGAGGCACTGGAGAAAATATTTGAAGGGGAAAGGAGCAGATCGGAGCCAAGGCAGGAGGCCATCCCAGAGCACAAAGTAAGGAAGGAGGAGGAGAGAGTCCCACTCGCGCTGGGGTACCCTGAGGGCACGAACAAGCGTCATCGCAACTCCGTCCAGGTCACACGACGCCATGTCCATCCCTGGAGGTTAACCTAGTATTCCGGGAACACCCATAGAAAAGCAACATGGGAGACGACGACGACGACGACGACGCCACTGCCCCGCCCATCCACATCCCATTCCAGCATGCAGCGTCAGGGGTCCTACCCCCTTTTAGCGAATTGGAAGACCCAGCAACAGCCTCCCCAGGTGGAAGACATGGATAGAGCGTCTAGACAACTATTTTGTCGCAACACGAGAGACGGAGAAGGCAGTAAAGAGGTCGCTGCTACTCCACTATGCCGGTGATGACATTTTCAAACTATTCAAGCATCTACCCAACACAGGGGCGGCGGATGACTATGACGCAGCTGTGACGGCACTCAATGGACATTTTGACCCACAGCTGAACCCGGATTTTGAGGTTTTCAAGCTAGGACAAGCACGCCAGAGAGATGGAGAGTCCATGGATTTGTTTTATGCCCGCCTCAGGGAACTGGCTAGCACCAGCACAGATGAAGACCAACTAAAAGCAATCCGGAGGCAACTTATTCAAGGGTGCCGCGACAAGATGCTACGTGGCCTCATACTACGAAAACCGAGGATCACATTAGCAGACATCCTGATACTAGCTCGGTCGCACGACCTGTCCGTAGCAAGAGCCATGGCAATGGACCAAGAGCTGACTAAGTCCCATGGGAAGGTAGAATCCATTAAAACAGAGCGGGCAGGTGCCGTAAGGACAAAACCGAGAGGAGAACCCCTCAGAGGACCACGAGGAGACGCACCCAGAGCAAAGTGTTGCTACTGTGGACACAAGCCTCATGCGGCGAAGGACTGTCCTGCCTAAGGAAAGACCTGTACCAACTGCGGAATCCCCAATCACTTTGCATCGGTCTGCAGACGGCGCAACAGTACCAGTCCGGCAATTATCGGTAGCAGATGCCACGCCACGCGACCACATCCTGAAGAGGCATGTGAAACATCTACCAACCATGGAAGAATCGTCTGACGATGACGATGAGGAGGCCTACATAGTATCTTTTGCGAAGGAACTAAAACAACGCCGCAGACCCCTACCCACCTGTGTAGTGCAAGTTGCCGGGACAGGTGTCAAAGCAGTCATCGACCCTGGAGCGACGGTTAACATCATGGGTCTGCAACAGTACCGGAGCCTGCGCCCTCGCCCTCCCGTAGTGCCATCCAAAACCCGGATATATGCGTATGGAGCCGAGACACCACTACCTTTGAAAGGGAAGATGTTTGTGCCCACCAAAGCCGATGAACTCGAGGTAATGGCTATGATCCATGTCATTGACCGAGAGGTGGACACCCACCTGAGCAGCCACACCGCTGAAGACCTGAAGTTGATCGCGTTCCCCAAGAGGATCCGGGCACACCAGGTAGAAGAACTCCTGGGACAATTCCCTGAGCTGTTCAACGGCCTCGGGTGCATCAAGTGTGAGCCCATCAAGTTGCATATCGATAAGTCAGTTGCCTCGATCGCCCTGTGACATCGGCGGATCACGTTCCACCTGCGACCAATCGTAGAGCAGGAGTTGGAAAACCTGGAAGAGCAGGGAGTTATCGAGAAAGTAATCGGCCCGACGCCGTGGGTATCCCCCATGGTCATCGCAGAAAAGGCCAAGCAACCAGGAACCATCCGTTTATGCATTGATATGCGGCTGCCTAATAAAGCGATTAAGAGAGAACACCACATAACACCAACAATGGATGACATAATCGCGGACGTCTACGGATCCAAATGGTTCTCAAAAATCGATCTAAACGCAGGGTATCACCAACTGCCCCTGTCAGAAGAGAGCCGGTTCATCACTACCTTCAGCACCCACCTAGGGCTGAGGAGATATAAACGACTGAATTTTGGAATATCCTCTGCGGCAGAAGTGTTCCAGAACACCATCCAAGAACTGCTGTCTGGGTTACCGGGAGTGTTGAACATGAGTGATGACATTCTCATCCACTCAGCGATGGCCGCGATCATAATAAACATATCCATGACACCCTGAAGCGCCTCAGCGCCCACGGAGCAACTCTTCACAAAGAGAAGTGCCAGTTCTTCCAACCTTCCCTTGAGTTCTTTGGCTATATCTTCAACCAGGAAGGCATTCAGGTGGACCCGAGAAAGTCACAGACTATTAAGGTCACACCAGCTCCAACGACACCGACGGAAGTGAGAAGTTTCCTGGGCATGGCCACCTACTGCAGGTGGTTCATACCAGGCCTAGCCACCCGGAGTGAACCACTCCAAGCCCTCACCAAAGTAGATGCAGCCTGGCACTGGGGCCTAAAAGAGGAAGAAGCATTCCAAGCGTTCAAAGATGCTCTCCTAGGCGAGGCCACGTTGGCCTATTTCGACCCTACGAAGCGCCAGAAGGGCTGGTGGACGCAAGCCCCGTCGGCCGCGGCGCAGTACTGGCGCAAGAGCGTGAACCAGGTCAGTGGGCGTCCCTCGCATTCGCTAGCAAAGCCCTCACCCCGACAGAAGCCAGATATGCCCAGATAGAGCGTGAGGCGCTCGTCATCAAGTGGACCTGCAACCACTTCCACTTATACCTCCGGGGCCACCCGTGTAATGGTCACCGACCATCAACCGCTAGTACCCCTCTTCAAAGGGACCGCGCTTCACCCGCCTCCACGTATTGAACGATGGGCGGTCCAACTGCAACCCTACGAGATGGAGGTGGTATACCATCCAGGATCCAAAAACCCGCCGATTTCCTCTCCAGACACCCCACTCAGATAGAAAGGCTCGAGTAAGATGAAGGTGGTGAAGAGTTCGCCCACTGGGTAGCACTCACATCGTGCCCCCAGACCATGTCACTGGACGAGGTGAAGGAAGCAGCTGCCACCGACGCAGTGTACACTAAGACGCTGGGAGCAGTCCAAGAGGGCTCCTTGACCAACTATCTGCGTCAGGCCAACTCATGGACTTCTGATGACCAGGAACTCCTCACGAAGATTTGGCGGGTCCGTCATGAGCTGAGCGCCACCGGAGAGGGCATCCAGCTGAGAGGACCTCGGCTAGTTATCCCTCAGAGCCTCAAGCACCAAGCTGTCCAACTGGCCCATGGCGGGCACCAGGGAGCCACCAAGATGAAATCGCGGATGAGGGAGAAGGTATGGTTTCCAGAGCTCGAAGACATGGTGGAGGAATATGTCAGGCAATGCCCATCATGCCAGCTGACGGGTGACCCAGAGAAGTCCCTGCCGGTCATCACGGAAGAAGCCTGTTCCGTCCCCTGGTCCAAAGTAGGTGTGGATTTCGGAAGCTTCCCAGGGGGAGGACACACACTGGTCATCGTGGATGCCTACTCGAAGTATCCCATGGTTGAACCAATCGCGTCGACTGCATTCACCCACGTAGGGCCAGTCCTGGAGAAGATGTTCGCGATGTTTGGCTTCCCTCAAGAAGTGCAGAGGGACAACGTTCCCCGTTCCAAGGGGTTGAATTTGCCACCTTCCTCCAACAAAGAGGCATATCCCATCGGCGCATCACTCCCCAGTGGCCCCAAGCTAACGGGGACGTGGAGTGGTTTATGCGTACGCTGAACAAGATGTTTTGCATAGCCGTCCTGGAATAAGCAGACCCTGAGCAACAACTCTGCGAACTCTGTGAATTCCTGAGAGAGTATCGGAGTACCCCTCACTGTACAAGTTAGCTGAGCCCATGGGCCCTCATGGTCCATGGCCCCCGTCGAAACCTCCTCCCTACCTGCCCAGGGTGGTCGCCACCTCCACTGGATGTGGAGGAAGCACAAGAGCGAAGAAGGCGACAGAACCAGGAGGCAAGCGTTCGCCGCCGAGCCACTCCCTGAAGACTCAGGAATGGAGCAACGGTCATTCTACAAAACCGGCATCAGGGAGGAACATTTCAGACACGCTACGAGCCTGGTACCTGGACAGTCACGTCGAACCGTGGCACGATGGTAACGGCACGCAAGGAAAATGAAGAAGTGTCAAGAAACACATCGTGGTTTAAGGAGGTCCTGCCAGAACATCGCAGGGAGACCTCGAGTGATCACACAAGCTCCAGGGCCATGGAGGTGGCCGAGGGTGACACAGGAGATTCAGCCAGCAGCCAGTCCAGCGAGGCCCCAGAAGCGCCCTCCCCTTTTCCACACGAGGCGAACTCTGAAAGCCTCCATCCAATCGGCGTGGGAGGGCGTACTGGACCCCAAAGATACAGCCTGAGGCCCAATCCACCTCCGAGCTAGAGACTGAGAGATTATGCCTGCTGATGAGACCCGCGATCCACCCCACACGGGTCACACAAGTACCGAACATTTGCCTGTGATGCCTACTGGACATGTTGAACTGTGTTGTTTGCTAATGAACTATATGAATCAAAGAAAAAAGTTGGATAGGGATGTAATGGTCAGCAGTCTAGTGGTGCACTACACACATCCCTGCATCCGCAGGCCAGGCGTGGCCTGCGGGGAATTAATAAATGGAGGACGGCTGCTCGGAGCGGGAAACATCACTTACAACGCAACATTTACCACGCAGTGCCTTTACGACGCAACTTTTACAATGCAAACCATTACAACGCATTGCGCTGGGGGGAGCTCTAGGATAGGGAATGTATTTAATATACTATCCAACACCTTCCCTACTATCCACGGGGACTGGAGTTGGAATAGTAAATTAAAGAAATCACTATCCAGCGCCTAAAAGCACTATGCGTTGTAATGGTATTCGTTGTAAATACCGCGTTGTAAAGGCATGCGATGTAAAAGTATGCGTTGTAACGTCATACATCCCTCGGAGCACGTCACTTCCGACTGGGACACTGGTGTGGGATCAGTCCTTATTTGCTGTGCGCTCCTGCTCCTGCCCCTGCACTGGTCCACGCCCCATACCGTGGGCCCATGGTAACCCCCGTTACCTACACACTACCCTTGGCAAACTGCCTTCAGGTGGACCAGCCTCCCAGCAGAAATCCTGGTTTGTGACCTCTCCCTTCTGTTGCTTTGTCGTATTACGAAGATCTTGCCTTCCTGCTCTGTCTTCCTAATCAACGCGTTTTTGTTTCCTGAAATGCATAGCGCTAGGAAGCTCTAGTTACCTAGTGCAAGCCCATTTGCTTTTGGGATTAAGTGGAAAGGCGCCCAACGTTTCTTTTACCTTTTAGTGAAGAGCTCTCAACCTTTTAGCGAAGAGCTCTCACTGAGACACTGTCATCTCACTCCCATTAACTCACTGCACCCCTTATGCATGATTTAAACTGGGTCCGGTACATTCATGCATTTTTGTGAAGCGGCAGTGACCTGTTTTCTTCCTAGCGCAGGTAGCACTCCGTTTCTTTATTTTTTTATGTTTGCAAGGTTTGCCCTCAGAGCAGCTCACTCGGAACCACTCCCTTGTAGCCTCAAATCGTGTTCCATTTCCCTCACAAAGAAAGACGTGAAGGCTGTGTTTTATGAGAAGGAACCTGTTTAATTTTTTTACTTTGGATTTCAGAACTTGCTGTGTGCTGAACTGACATAGTGCTTACTTAACACAGCTACTGCCTTTTTCTCCCCGGTGGGCAGACGTCTGTCTACATGGTACTGAAATTACTGTGGCCTCATCGTATCTTGTGAATCATTCTCTCTGATTTAAGGAATGTTTGCAAAGTAAGGTCGTCGTCTTTTATGGTGAGTCAGGGGGGAGCACAAAACAGAAGAGTGTATTTATTGCACTAGATTATTGGGGATAGCAGAGTGGTATAGCCTATTTCTGATTTCATCTCTTGTTTTTTTTCTGCTTCTATGTAACACAGATCTGTCAACCGATATTCCTGAAGATCCCTCATGTGTTGGTCTCACATTGAAGTATTCCCTTTCTGGTTGTCCTGAGCTGACTCTTCTGTTCCTACAGGTAGTTAGCTAGTAATCTGTTTGTAATTGGAAATGGTTGTACCCAAGGGAGAGTTGAGGTCCTCTCTTCGCTCCAGAGGATTTGGTTATCCGCCGTGCGGACCTTGAACCGCAACAGCTATAATGGCTACGGTCAAATCTGACTCGGAGGTAAGAAAAGCAGCTGTGCCTATCCTTTCTGAATTTTCACCAATCTCTCAGAAGGACGCACTGGCTGTGATCCAGGGTTGCAAGTCAGGTTCACCAGAGGCCCCGGCCTGCCTAAACTGTGGAAAGAGTTGGCACATTCCACTATCAATGTGCTGTCCAAAATATGGCCACTCTACTTCACCTTAAGAAGAAACCCAATGTGGATTATGGGGAACTGAACAGTTACAGACCTATTTCGCTGCTGGCAGCACCAGCAACAGTGCTGGAAAAGGTAGTGCAGCATCAATTGGCTAATTTTATCTAGAGCCACAATATCCTGCATGACACCCAATCTCGTTTCTGAGCGGGGTTCATCACTAGGACAGCGCTATTAGAGGTAGCAGACTAAGTTAGGATGGCATTGGATTCAGGAGCATCAGTTATGCTGGTGCTCCTGGATCTTTCAGCGTCATTTGACACAGTTGACCACTCCATACTGGCACAACACCTTTCGGACAGTGGGGTTACACACTGGCTGGCCTGGCTGAAGTCTTTCCTACACTTGCGCACCCAAAGGGTGGACCTACAGCCGCATCAGTCCAATCGCAAGCACGTATGGTGCTGGGTGCCGCAGGGGTCGGCCATCAGCCCGCTGCTGTTCAACATATACTTGGACCCTCTATTTACCCTGATAGCCAACTGGGGCAGGAAGGTGATCTCTTACGCCGACAACACCCAGCTGTTTTTCTTTTTTAAGGATCAGTCCTAAGATTCTTTTAAGTGCTTAAAAGGCTGTTTAAAAGATATTGCTTGCTGGATGAATAATACATTGAAATTGAATGCCGATAAAACAGAAGTGGTGTTTTTTGGCAAAAACCAGCCTCCTGCTGCAGACCTGTGGTGGCCAGTGGAAATGGGCTCGTCACCCATTCCAGCTGGCTATGTCAAAAATCTGGGAGTAAAATGGCAGGCTGATATATCGTTCTCAACACAAATTCAGCAGGCAACAGCTGCCTGCTTCAGCAGCTTTAGAAACCTGCGAAAATGTATACATCTGCTGCCAGACAACTGATGTTGGACCATAGTCCATGCCAAAGTAACGACCCACCTGGACTTCGCGAACGGCCTCTATATAGACTTACCGATTTACCTTGTTTAGGAAACTCCAAATAGTTCATAATGCGGCTGTGATATTGGTCTGACGAGTTCCTTTTCAGCAACATATCTCTACGCATATTAGAGATCTACATTGACTTCCGGTAGGCAATAGATTTCAATTTAAGGCCTTAACCCTAGCTTTTCGAGTAATCCATGGAACGTACCCTAGCTATTTGAAACAGAGGCTAGGTGTCTACATGCAGACTTGTGTGCTGAGGTCCAATTCCCAGAAATTGCTCTGCCCCCCACTTGTGAAGAAAGCCCGGCTGGGTGTCAGATCTTTTATGCTTGGGGCGTCCATGTTATAGAATTCCCTGCCTAACTTCTTGCGCCAGATTACTTCCTAAACACAGTTCAGGAAGGCAGCAAAAACCTGGCTTTTTAACCTAGTTTAATCTTCTGTGATTTTTGATCGACGCTCGCCTCTTGCATGTCACTTGTTTATCTAGCTCCTGGACACCTCTTTGGAGGTAGCTGTTCGCGCTCTACAAATGCCTGTATTATTATTATTAAACCTTGTATATTTCTTCTGTGGTGTGCTTGGTGTCTGTGAGTCTTAGAAGAAAGTATCTTGCCCTGTTGTATGGTGCCTTTTAGCAGCTTCAATGTATCTGGCACTTGGTAGGATAATCTTCTGACTACGATTCTATCCACCATCTCTCAGGAGCTCTGCCCTTGATCTTTATGTGAAAAATATTTTACTCGTAGGAGACAGTCGACTAGTGCACAAAAAAAGCTTACGTAAGTATAGTTAGACAAAAACACTGCAATTCTTGTTTGTCAATGGACAAATAATAATGAAACTGCTAGATAAATGGAAGCGATAATGTGCTTGGAAAATCTTCCTTTATAAAACAGAAATTGTGCAACAACTGTGCTGTATTCACCACTACCAGAGGCTGAATCTGATTATCTTACTAAGACCCACAAACTGATCTGGTGAAAACGATGACTAAGAATGAATGAACAACACATTCTGAACAACAAACAAAGACATACTATCTCATAATCCACACAAAAAAAAACTCCAATGCCACAGAGACCCATTCAACGGCATACACAGACGTCATTTCTTGATGTTACCAACAGTTCATCTCCCTTCTCAGATGACTTATCGCGGCTACGTTGTCACAGTCGACACCATTTCAGCCTTTCTGCTCAGTCCTCCTGTAGGCCAGCTGATCATACCTAAGCTGGGGAGTGTTTTTTCAGTCACTGGAGTATGGCTACCAGGCAAACTGGTTTTCCTCCAGTTTAATATCAGGTAGCACAAAGTGTACTTTTTAAGTGCTGATTTTGTAGGGCTGGGTAAGATTTAAAGTGTGCCAGTGCAATTTGTGTAATTTGGGGAATTTCATGTTAAGCTTGTTATATGAAATTTCTAAAACGCTGCCATTATGCCACTTCATGTAATTATGCACTCATTTGTGGTAATGTGTGGTAAAAACCTAGCACAAATGCACAGGAACAACAGAACGTCAGCAGCTGATGTTTGTGGCATTCTTGGTTAAATGTTTTCTCACATGAAAAATGTATACAAGTATGCATTTTATATTAAAATATAGCACACAATGATGGATTTGTATTTCACAGAATTACCTATAATCATACATATTTTCATGTCATTAAATGAAAGCAAATAATGCACATTTTCATCACCTCAAGGTTTTTCACCACGTTTATCAAAAATTTACATATACCATTGTATTAAATTTTTACTAACAAGTCAAAAGGATCTTTGCATAATTTTTCTAATATTTTCTCAGGGTATTTTGTAAAGTCAGTTATTACTCATAATAAGGCCTGTTTGTGGAACATATAGTTGGGGCAATACCGTGTCAAACAGCTTTTGGCAACTGTTCACTATAGCAACAGTTGGTGTTCTAAGTGGCAAAGCAATTTCCTTGACCAAATCACAATGGGGTTCTCTGGAGAAGAAAATCACTTTAGTCATATTTGTGGATGGCTAAATACCTGCTGCAACCGACATATGGCATTTAACTTGTATGCCACTTTACCATTGCCTAACTGAAAAAAGTATATAGGCCAATCAGCTGTAACTAATTGTGCACACTAACGATATTGAGGAGATGAGCACACACACACTGGCACTGAATGGCATACCAGCAAATATTCAGTCCATAAAAGGCAAAAACATTAGAGACAATTCAGAAAAAGACAAATTGACACATAGCTCACAAGCCCTGTTGAGTTCTTATCTGTTTTATCACACATGATATGGCATGTTCTCTATTCTAGATGTATGAGCTGGGCTAATTGGTGATCCACCATTGAAATGTATCCTGTTCTTTATGGTAGCTTCAAGAGTATGACCAGAAAGAAAGGAGGGGGGCAAAGAAAACAAGAAGCTAGACACTGCCTAATTTGATGAAAAGCAAACTGACTCAACCAGACTCATGGCAAGCATTAATGTTACATGGTAGGTAGTAGCAGCACTGTCTTGAAAAGATTACAGGAGCTAGGATTTGAACTGCAGAGGGGTGATATTAGATATAATTGTGAATGTAGTAGAACCAAGCCCATAAATCTGAACTTGGGAGCATACAGAAGCGTGTGATGGTACTGTCTGCAGAACGGTACTCCAGTGTATAATTCCTCCTGCCCATGACTTAGAATGGTTTTCTGTATAGTGAGCTAATCCTGGAATACGGACTCAATGAACTGAAAATGGTTCAATTATTAACTAGAATCAGTCACAATGTTATATGAGAAGGAAAATGCAATAGTGTTCGCAGATTAACTTATAGACAGGAGACATACAACTCATTACATATATTTAATTTTTGACAGCGTTAATAATTATGCAATAATTCGCTAAATATTGACTGAAATTGTTTTTGGCATAAATTACGTTATCAGTCCATGAATGTATCTCAAATTCGAAGTGTAACTAGCAAGTGCTTCATAGTAGGCATCATTGTTCCACTGCTTTTAATTTCCAACAACAAAAAAATATTCTTATCTTTTATTGCCAAATTGATCAACTGTTAATGTTGGAACTGTAATCTCTTTTCCATGTTCACGTTTGGCTTTAAAGTGGTATGTTATACTAATCCTAAAGGATGATAATTTGTCATACAGGAGCACAGATGAAGATATGGTTGATTGTGTAAGTACTCCTCATCTGTTGAATCCTCTAACTGGTGGTCATTTGGGCCAACATAATCACTTGTCCAACATCAATGAATGATAATGAAAATTTGCCTAGCCTTCGTGCTGATAAGTTTCAATTCTATTAAGGAATCGGAGGCAAGGATTAGGCCTTCTTCCTTCTCTTCATTTTCCACAGCAGCGAAAAAACAACAATACAAAATCACATTTCCCGTGAACACTTGGGAAAGAGAAAGAGTCTTAACATGAGTCCTTCAACTATGTCCGCACTCCTGCCAGCTCCCATAATGCATCAGCGCTGGTTCCTCTTCCTCTTTCTTCGCGTGAAGCACACGTTAAACAGTTTTCATGCATCCTGCTTGGGACAGTCATTTCCTGTAAAAGAGGCAGTGTCAATGGCTGAACCTCCGACCACCAATTCCAATACATCAAAGAATGCTTTCACAAATGCATCAACAGTAAAACAAGCTGAACAGTTCAGAAAATGGATTACTTACAACCATACGGGGAGGGTCCACTTCTTTGAAGTCATTGGGAGGGATAATCCTCACCTCCGGGTCCTTAATAGAATTGAAACTTACCAGCCCGAAGGCTAGGCAAATTTTCATTCTATGTTCTGGGGCCTGATTTTGAATCCTCCCCGTATCTTTGCAATCCTTTGTTTCCAGCCACATTTTTTTAATCTTTTTTATTTATTATCTCTCTAACTATTTTCCTGCTTCTATATTTTTGGTTTTTGTGTACTTTTTTTGAATGTTTAGCTACCTTTTCACTCTTTTTCTATTCCCTGCTATTTTCTTTACTTACTTTTTAAATTTTATTACCTTTCCTTTCCCGCCCCGTGTCTCTCTCCCCAGAACCATGCCAAAGGGTAGGGCTCGCAGCAGCCGTACCCGCGACCACCTTCCTCCGGAAGGCGGTGCCCACAAGGGGTGCAGGCATGGGCCTTATTTGGGGAGGTGGAGTTGGCTGCACTTATCTTCTTTGTGCAGCCCCACTTCCCCTCTACCCTCGCAGCAGGTGGCAGGCCTGGGTCCGGGGAAGGTGCGCTGGGCAGTGTTCCACTACTCTGGGGTCCGGCACTCCCAGGCGCAGTTGACGCACCGGTGGTCTGACATGCTGGACCTGCTAGGAGTGGAGGTCCCGGGTCTTGGTGAGTAACTATTTAATTATTACTACTTTGTGTCTGTTCTTCTACTCTGTGCTATATATTGCGAGTATCTTTTTTCTTCCAACCAGCTAGAATGTTGCTGCTTACATTCCAGGTTAATTAGGTTTACAAGTCTTCTGTGATTGTTATGACACAGGTGCTCCTCTGCGTTACTACTAATCTTACTTGTTTGCAATTTTGCGTTTGCGCTCGCTTAGCGTGAATATGTAAGAGTTTATTTTAGCAAATTAAGTTACGTAATGCTATAGTGACTCTAGTCCTTACTTTGTCCTGTCACTAAGAGATAGAGGTGTATTGATACTTAGGTTTAGTTACTTTGTATGAGTTTGTAATTTTTTTAGTGGTATGCATGATGCCCCCTCAGTTACTTCACGTGCTGCTGGTACCCCAGTCTTTATTAGAACCTTTTCTAGTTTGTTCAATGAGTGGTGGTAATAGGCTTAGCACTAATATGCATTGTTGAGGACTAAAAGAAGTGGAAATGCATACTTAATGTGCAATTGGCATGCCTGGAATAGGTGGGCTAGGTCGGGTGGTACGTCATACTTATGCTTAGTTAGTAATCTGGAATCAGAATGGAAGACTGGATTAGTGTTGATAAATAGTAAGTAGTCGATCCACGAATTCTCCGATACTATTTGTTGACCACATGAGATCGGTCAATTTAGTTATTGCCATTGTTGTTTACATAAATGTTTTTTGACCATTCTTTAAAAATATTTTATTTGTTTGACTCTATCCATCAATGTTTGTCTCTTTCTTATATCTTTCCTGTTTCGCACCCAGGGGCAGGTTGACACAGACAGGGATGGCACTCAGACTCAGCGGGGGAACCACAACACCAGGACGACACCAACGAGGGCTCCTCTGCTGGCCCTAGTAATTCTTCTTGTTTTTAATAATAATTCTTATTCCATAACTTTTACCGCGCCATATTTTTCCCGAACTATTGTTTCAGTTTCCTAATGCTATTTTTTACCAACAATTATCCTTCGATCTGTACTGTTTCCAAAATCTTGTTATCCCTGCCTCTGCTATGATGACTCTCTGTACTACTACTACTATTAGTCTGTCTGTACCGTAGTAGCTAAGCTTGTCCAGTTGGCCACTCTTTATTTAAAAGGTTGTAAATAAAACTCAGATTCACCAGTAGCTCTAGCCATTGAGTCCAGTCCTTTGGGTCATCCACTTGTACTACTTCTAGTCTTATTGATCTTGAGTCTTTGTTAATCTTGAGGCCTTGACAATTCACACCAACAAATGCCCAAGCAGATTTATTACTATTTTGATATGATAGGACATACTACTACTGTTGTAGGGATTTTGTACATGCAGATCTTTGCACAAGAAAATAGGATGTTGGTGATTGTAGGTTGGACCTTCCTCACACACCTCAATTCGAAGTTCAGAACCCACCACAATCCCCTGCCCGACTAGTTATAGTGGTGTCTTGTCATAACTATTAGCTCTCCGAACTCTCTCCCCAAGACACCCAACAAGTAGACAACCCAGAACATAACACACCCAACCTCTCAGTCGTGGAAGCAATGCACATGCTTCCTTTAATTTGCTCATTCGTGTAAGTCCACACCAAATACCACCAAGTCTATGCAAGTTCAAAATGTTTGACAAGCTCTGTACATTAACATAAACATTGTTACACCTACTTACAGTTATTAATTAAATCATGATAACTGAACAGTGGTGGAAGCACCACCATCCCCTAGGTAGGAATTTAGTTTATATAAATTTATAACTGAAGATCTCTGAGTGAAGGGACCCCTCACCTTAGAAGACCTAGTACTGGTAGTTGTTGCATCATAACCTCTGCAAAGCTCTGGTTCGTAGAAGGGAATCTTCCATCTGCAATGTGAAAAATGAAATGGTGCGCGTTAGTATATCGCAAGCATTTCTCAGCTGTGCCAAAAAGTGTAGCATTTATGGATCAGCAAGATGGACTAACAGAACACCAGAACTTCATAAAAAAGTGGCTTGTTAATGTTTTGGTTGACCGCTTGTACGCAGCGTTTAGACAGTAGCAGTGTGAGGTCATGTGGGCTCAAAGGTGTCTTATACAACAAGCTGCAAGGTAACGTCACATGTGCAAAAATAAAAGACACAAAGGTAAAATGGTTGCACGGCTCGGGCTAACTAAGCAAAGGCTAGAATGACCCTAGGGACCATATATAACTACTAGTGTCTACTCGACTACTACCTGATTTGTACTAGTGTTATATGTTATATACTATTAACTCATTTTTCAATCTTGCTAATGACCAATAGGAGGAGGTGTATATGACGCTTAAAAAATGTGTAATGTTTTCTAGGTGCACTACCCACGACCAAAATCGCCGGGGCCAGCCAAGGCGACACGGAGGGAGAGGATGCGGCAGTTTCCGAGGATACCAATGGAGCGGTAGGGGGAGTGCCAGCACCAGTGGCGGGTGGTGGTAAGTTAGATTCATAATCCTTAACTATTGTTGACATTACACTCACTGCAAGGGTGCCCCCGCCAGGCCGGTGGTAGTCACCCCGCAGGGGACAAACCTCCCGCCATCCCTGTAGAAAAGACCCCCGCCATTTTACAATGGCTGAGGGGTCCGCGGCGGATAGAAACCGTCCGCTGATTTTCCGCACAGATGACATGTCGACCAGGCAGGAAGGGTTTCAATATGGTGGCGGTGTCTGAACACACCTCCCGCCATATAAACTGCATTTTGGAATGCCTTTCCGCGGCGGGATTGCTGCCATGGAAAGGCATGCAGAGTATGCTTGGGGTGCCCATTGTGGGCCCCCATTGAGGGTACCTACCTATGCTATGGTACCCCCTGCCTTTCAAAACACAACGTGGCAGGCCCTGTGCGGGGTCTGCCACGTTGTGCTTGAAAAAGCACATGTATTTTTAGCATTCAACACCGCCCACCACAATGTTAAAAATACGGGATGCGCCCACTGTGGCGGGCGCATCCTAATTATCCCCTCGGGACCCCCGTCCTTATGGCGGGTAGTCCCTTTTTAGCGTGAGGATGGACTTTGTCCGCCCGCCATCGAT
Source organism: Lissotriton helveticus (assembly GCF_964261635.1). Taxonomy (NCBI): domain Eukaryota; kingdom Metazoa; phylum Chordata; class Amphibia; order Caudata; family Salamandridae; genus Lissotriton; species Lissotriton helveticus. Next base: position 1,745,922,475 of record NC_136065.1, read on the forward strand.
GCCCTAAGTAAGTAAGAGTTGTTGTGAACATTTGAAGAGTGAAGAAGACACCTTTTAATTGGCATAGGGGCGGGAGTATTGAGTAACCAATGGCCTCATCTATCTGTGATTCCAAATCCACTTTGAAAAGTTTATGGAGAAGACTAAAAGTCAGATCAGATCACCTGGTGTTTAACTAAAAAGTGAAAGACAGGTGGAAGGAAGAACGGGCATGATTTAATAAATGTTATGTACTTACTGTGCTTTATAGTGCTACCATGCCACTATGTGTTTAACTATAACTTGTCTTACTGTTTTTCTAAGACTATATTTTACAATTGTCTTGTTTCATTTTGATATACAGCTACTCCTTCCAAGGTTGATAGGAAGGAGTTGGCCGCCAAGGCACAGCGCCGGAAACTGGAGGCAATACAGCGAGAATACCGGCAGCTGGTTGTCTTGGCGGAGGAGACGACTGCTGCAACACTTGAACCCTCCTGCAGTGCCCCGGGCCCCAGCCACCGCCCTCCAGCGGTACGGCGCCACCGTCTGGCGGCTGCCTGCCGCCCTAGCCGCAACACCATCTCTGGTGCCCCCCACCACTTTTGCTCCTGCTGCCGCACTCTCAAGCGCGTGTCCGCCATTTAGAGGAGCAAATGCGTGTCTTCCTCCAATCCCGCCGCCAGTCCCTGTCTTAGTTCTGCCCCTTTTTTAATTCTTGTTTGGGTGGGTGGGAATTGGGCGTTGGGGATTTTTGGACATTTGGACTTCAGTTTCTTTCTTACAGATATTGGTATGGGTTAGGGAGGGGGGTGGGTCAGCTTTTGTGGGTTTCCGTTTTACAAAGTTTATTTTTGTTAGGGTAATAAATCTATATTTATACTATACATGCAATGTTGTTAATGTTTTGTAGGTGGGGTTACTGTTTTACTTCACACAGTTTCCTTGCTGGTGCAGGTCCGCCCATAGCCAGTGTTTGATTTCAATAATTGGCTGACTCTGTAAGACACAAACAGATAGATGTGACACCCCTCACTGAGTGAGTTGTCCTACCAGTACTTTGTCTTTCTCTTCTAGTCTATGCATTCTTTATCTGGACTCAAAGGGGTGTGTGAATTCATTGAAAACATGTCCATTATTAATTATGGCTCCTCCAAACTTTTTTTAGCTTTGCTTGATGTTTAACTTAGGCACAGCGATGGCTGCATGGTGAAGATGGTTTCCTTTTTCTATTCTAACATGCCATGATTGGGGTGGTGGTGGTAGTAGTAGTAGTAGTAGACACTGGCAGGGCAGCAGCATTTGCAAAAAGAAAATGACACAGTTAGTCGCCTTTGAGAGACTGTTCGAGGAGTTGTAGGATGAAGTACAGTACCGAACTTACCGAGCAACAATAATATGCTAAAAACCTAATGGTGGTGGGGATAGCCTACTAGACAGAGTTACAAAAACTATAGTTGTGTTGAGTCACTTGACTAGGCCTACAGCGTAACAGTTAGTGCTGTGTATGAGGAATGCCAACAAATCCAATCAATGCTGAGGTATATGTTCCTTTGTTAAATAAACATCACCTCTAAAATATACTGCTCATGGGTGGGCAAGCAGAAGAGTATCATCGCTCTGCCTTGAAATTGAAGTACTGTTGCTTTCGCCACAAGCGTGTTTTTTTTGGCAAATCTCAATTAGGGTGAGGGCATTGGCATGCCCGTTTTGGGCAGACCCCACCCAAATTAAAATTTGCACAAAAAACTCCCTGGTGTCTAGTGGACTTTCTGCCCTACCTGGGGGGCACATGGGGGCATTACCCCCCAATCTCCCCAGCCGGGGGGGGGGGCAAAAAGCCCATTAGATGCCAGGGATTTTTTTGGGGGGGCAAATTTGAAATAGGGTGGGGCTGCCCAAACCGGGCATGCCCATGCCCCCACCCCCTCCCCCGCAACAATTACAACCTTCCTGCCCCCCTGGGGGGGGCAAAAAGCCCACTAGACACCAAGGGTTTTTTTGGGCACATTTTTATTAGGGTGGGGGCATTGACAAGCCCTTTTTGGGCAGACCCCACCCTAATTAAAATTTGCACAAAAACTCCCTGGCGTCTAGTGGACTTTCTACCCCACCTGGGGGGCAGATGGGGGCATTACCCACCAATCTGCCCCACCGGGGGGGGGAAAAAGCCCACTTGACACCAACGATTATGCTGGCTTTTTTATGTGTGGGGTGGGGGCTGCCTAGAATGGGCATACCAATGCCCCCACTCCTCAAAAAAATTAGCCACAGTGTTTCTGCCCCCCTTGGGGCATATCGGGGCGACCTCACCCACGGAATCACCCCCAAGGTGGCAGAAAGCCAACAAGTCACAGATTTGTTTTTAGCAATATGCCTACCGGTGGATTTTGGGCCCTAGCTCAACCGGCACATAGGGAAACCTAGCAAACCTGTACATTTTTTAAAACTAGACACACAGGGAAATCCATAATGGCGTGACTTGATTGGCTCTCACCAGGTTCTGTTACCCAGAATCCCTTGTAAACCTAAAAAATGTGCCCAAAAAACAAATTTTCCTCCCATTTCTGTGTTGAAAAGTTCTGGAATCTGCGTGGATCACACAATTCCACCCACCCCATGATCCCCAAAGCCTTCCAAGAACAATGGTACCTCACTTGTGTGGGTAGGCCTAGTGGCCGTAACAGGTAAGGGTCAAAAACCTATTGAGGCGACATCAAAATTACCTAACACAAAACAACCTGGTTTTGCAAGGGGGGTCCCATGAGTTTTTGGCCCCGGGCTTGGCGGCTATCTAGGGAAACCCACCAAACCCACACATTTCTGAAAACTATACACCCGGGGGAGTCCAGTGAGGTATGGCTTGCGTGGGTCCCCTAAAGTTTTCCTACCCAGAATCCCCTACAAACTCAAATTTAGCTGAAAAAATCACTTTTTTCTCAAATTTCTGTGTGGGAAACTTCTGGAATCTACATGGATCCACAAATTTCATCCCACCCATCGTTCCCACAGGTCTCTCAATAAAAATGATACCTCACTCGCATGGGTGGGTCAAGTACCCGCGACATGCAAGGGCCTAAAACCTATTGAGGCAACACCAAAATGACCTATCACAAAACAACTTGGTTTTGCAAGGGGGGTCACCTGGGTTTTTGTCCCCGTGCTCGGTGGCCATCTTGGGAAACTACCAAACACAAACATTTCTGAAAACTAGACACCCGGAAGAGTCCAGCGAGGTATGGCATGTGTGGGTCCCCCAACGTTTTCCTACCCATAATCCCCTGCAAACCTCAAATTTAGTTGAAAAAATCACTTTTTTCTCAAATTTCTGTGTGGGAAAGTTCTGGAATCTACATGGATCCACAAATTTCATCCCAAACAGCGTTCCCCCAGGTCTCCCGATAAAAATTATACCTCACTCGTATGGGTGGGTCAAGTACCCTATTGAGGCAACATCAAAATGACCTATCACAAAACAGCCTGGTTTTGCAAGGGGGGTCACCTGGGTTTTTGTCCCCGGGCTCGGCGGCCATCTTAGGAAACTACCAAACCCAAACATTTCTGAAAACTAGACACACGGAGGAGTCCAGCGAGGTATGGCATGTGTGGGTCCCCCAACGTTTTCCTACCCATAATCCCCTGCAAACCTCAAATTTAGTTGAAAAAAATCACTTTTTTCTCAAATTTCTGTGTGGGAAAGTTCTGGAATCTACATGGATCCACAAATTTCATCCCAAACAGCGTTTCCCCTGGTCTCTCAATAAAAATGATACCTCACTTCTGTGGGTGGGTCAAGTACCCGCGACATGCAAGGGTCCAAATCCTATTGAGGCAACATCAAAATGACCTATCACAAAACAACCTGGTTTTGCAAGGAGGGTCACCTGGGTTTTTGTCCCCGGGCTCACGCGGTTATCTTGGGAAACTACCAAACCCAAACAGTTCTGAAAACTAGATACACGGAGGAGTCCAGTGAGGTATGACATGTGTGGGTCCCCCAACATTTTCCTACCCAGAATCCCCTGCAAACCTCAAATTTAGCTAAAAAACACTTTTCCCATACATTTTTGCGTGGGATCACCGTGCCGGCACAAATGTCCTACCACACAGCGTTCCCCTTGTTCTCCCGAGTAAAATGATACCTCACTTGTGTGGGTGGGCCAATGCCCTGTGACTAGGAAGAGCCCAAAACATAGGGATTTATAGTATAGCACAGAGAATTCTAAGCGCTACATTTTTTAAAAAAAATACGTTTTAGCCAGTTCTACTTTGGACACCCACAAAAGTGAGGTATCATTTTACTCGGGACACTAAGGGGAATGCTGTGGGGTTGGAAATTTGTGCGGGCACGGTGATTCCACACGCAAATATGTGGAAATTGTGTTTTTTTCAGCTAAATTTGAGGTTTACATGGTATTCTAGGTAGGAAAACTTTGGGCGATCCATGCAAGCCACACCTCATTGGACTCCCCCGGGTTTCAAGTTTTCAAAAATGTTTGTGTTTGGTACTTTCCCAAGATGGCCACCGAGCCGGGGGCCAAAATCTCAGGTGCCCCCCAAAACCAGGTAGTTTTGCTATAGGTAGTTTTGAAGTCTCCACAGTACGATTTGGGCCATTTCCTGTTGCAGCCACTATGCCTACCCACACAAGTGAGGTACCATTTTATCTGGAGACCAGAAGAAGTCTGGGTAGGAGGAAATTTGTGGATCCACACAGATTCCAGAACTTTACCGCACAGAAATGTGAGAAAAACTTGAATTTTTGGGCAAAATTTGAGGTTTGCAGTGGTCTGGGTAGGAGAATAATGGGGGACCCATGCAAGCCTTACATCGCTGGACTCACCGGGGTGTCTTGTTTCCAAAAATATGTGGGTTAGGTAGGTTTCCCTAGATGGCCGCCGAGCCCCGGGCCAAAAACTCATGTGACCCCCGTGCAAAACCAGTTGGTTTGTGAAAGGTAATTGTGATGTCGCCTCAATAGGTTTTGGGCCCTTGCCTGTCACGGGTCCTAGACCCACCCACGCAAGTGAGGTACCATTTTTATCGGGAGACCTGGGGGAACGCTAGGTAGGAGGACATTTGTGGATTCACGCAGATTCCAGAACTTTCCACCACATAAATGTTGGGAAAATGTGGTTTTTTGCACAATGGTTTAGGTTTGCAAGAGATTCTGGGTAACAGAACCTTGTGGGAGGCAGTCAAGTCACCCCATCCGAGATTCCCCTGGGTGCCTAGTTTTCAGAAATGTATAGGTTTGCTAGGTTTCGCTAGATGGCTGCCGAGCCCCGGGCCAAAAACTCATGGGACCCCCCTTGCAAAACCAGGTTGGTTTGTAATAGGTAATTTTGATGTTGCCTCAATAAGTTTTGGGCCCTTGCCTGTCACGGATCCTTGACCCACCAATGCAAGTGAGGTACCATTTTTATCGGGAGACCATGGGCGAACGCTGGGTGGGAGGAAGTTTGTGGATCCACCCAGATTCCAGAACTTTCCACCACAGAAATGTTGGGAAAATGTGTTTTTTCCCCCAATGTTTTATGTTTGCAAGGGATTCTGGGTAACAGAACCTGGTGGGAGGCAGTCAAGTCACCCAATCCTGGATTTCCCTGGGTGCCTAGTTTTCAGAAATCTATAGGTTTGCTCTGTGTGCCTAGGTGCTGGCCCAGCTAGGGTTCAAAAACGACAGCTAGGCACTTTGCCAAAAAAGGGCCATTTTTCACTGCGAAATTGAGGTTCGACCATGTTGCGTTTTGTGCGTTTCCTGTCGCAGGCACTAGGCCGACCCACACAAGTGAGGTACTATTTTTCTCAGAAGACTTTGGGGAACGTGGGGTGGGTAGAAATTTGTGGATGCACGCATATTCCAGAACTTTCCACTACAGAAATGTGGAGAAAATGTGGTTTTGTCTTACAATTTTTTAGGTTTGCAAGGTTTTCTGGGTAACAGAACCTGGTGGGAGGCAGTCAAGTCAACCCATCCTGCATTTCCCTGGGTGTCTAGTTTTTGAAAATGTACAGGTTTGCTAGGTTTCCCTAGGTGTCGGCAGAGCAAGGGTTCAAAAACTACAGCTAGGCACTTTGCAAAAATAGGGCCATTTTTCACTGCGAAATTGAGGTGCGACCACGTTGCGTTTTGCGCCGTTTCCTGTCGCAGGCACTAGGCTGACCCACACAAGTGAGGTACCATTTTTCTCAGAAGACTTTGGGAAACGGGAGGTCGGTGGAAATATGTGGATCCACGCAGATTCCAAAACTTTCCACCACAGAAATGTGAGGAAAATGTGGGGTTTTTTGCCAATTTTTTAGGTTTGCAAGGGATTCTGGGTAACAGAACCTGGATGGAGGCAGTCAAGTCACGCCATCCTGGATTTCCCTGGGTGTCTAGCTTTCAAAAATATATAGGTTTGCTAGGTTTCTCTAGGTGCCGGCAGAGTTAAGGTTCAAAAACTACAGCTAGGCACTTTGCAAAACAAGGGTCATTTTCACTACGAAATTGAGGTGCGACCACGTTGCGTTTTGTGCCGTTTTCTGTCGCAGGCAGTAGGCCAACCCACACAAGTGAGGTACCATTTTTCTCAGAAGATTTTGGATAACGTGGGGTGGGTAGAAATTTGTGGATCCACGCAGATTCCAGCACTTTCCACCACAGAAATGTAGGAAAAATGTGTTTTCTTAGACAATTTTTTAGGTTTGCAAGGGATTCTAGGTAACAGAACCTGGTGGGAGGCAGTCAAGTCACCCAATTCTGGATTTCCCACAGTGTCTACTTTAAAAAAATTTATAGGTTTGCTAGATTTCCCTAGGTGCCGGCGGAGCTAGGGTACAAAAACTACAGCTAGGCAATCTGCCAAAAAAGGGTCATTTTTCACTGCGAGATTGAGGTGTGATCACGTTGCGTTTTGCGCCGTTTCCTGTCGCGGGCACAAGGCCGACCCACACAAGTGAGGTACCATTTTTATTGGGAGACTTAGGGTAATTCAGATTTGTAAATCAACTGTTATTACCTATTGAGTTTTTATGCATTTCTCCCTTCCAAATGAAAGACATTGTGTGAAAAAGAAGTCATTTTGAAAAATGACCATTAATTCTCATGCTAGTATGAGTATTCCCAATTTTGAAAATGTGCAAACATGTACTGTTTCTAAACTCTATAATTTGTACCCATTTCAGAAATACATAGGTGTCTTTCATACCTATTTTTCCATGTACATATTTTCCCAGAATAATTGCTCTATACCCGGTACATAATAAAATACCATTGCAAGTTGCTGCTTAGTTTTTGTCTCTGCGTTTGTCGGGTTCTTGGTGAACCTACAAGTCCTATATATCCCCACAATCAGGAAGGTCCAGAGGATGTAAGGGTATATTGCTTTCAAAGAGCAGGCTTAATTATAAGAAGTTACAGGTGAAAACGTTGACACAAAAGCTGTTTTTTTCAACTAATTTTCAATTTTTCCAAAATTTAACTGTTAGTTTCTATTAAGAAACCTTCATGGATTTAGACAAATGACCCCTTTCTGAATTTAAAATGTTGTCTACTTTTCTAAAATGTATAGATTTCCAGGATCCATTACTGCTTTCAAACTCATTTTTACCATTAACTGGAAGGAGGTTGAAAGCACTAAAAAGAGCAAAAATAGGCTATGTCCCAGAAAAATGCCAAAACTGTGTGAAAAATGGTGGTTCTCTGACAAAAGACTGTCAATCCCTAAAATCTGGGGAAATGGTGATTTCAGCCCCACAAACCCTTTTTGGATAACATTTGCAGGGATAAACCCAGAGGCTTTAAATTGTAGGCCGTTTTTCCAATTTTTCTGAAAAAAAAATAAGTTACAGTATTTTGGCTAATTTCTGGGACCCCTCCAAGGGAATCCACCAACCCTGGGTACCTTTAGAATCCCCATGATGTTGGAAGAAAAGGATGTCAAATTGGCGTGGATACCTTATATGGTCAAAAAGTTACAGGGGCCTAAGCGCACACTACTCCAAATAGCCAAAAAAAGGATTAGCACAGGAGGGGAAAAGGCCTAGCAGCGAAAGGGTTAAATATTGGTAGGGATGAATCATAAACAGAGAGCAAACTTAATGATAATAACAACAACAAGAAGAACACACTGTTGTAAAGATTGTAGACTAAAAAAATGAATCAAATTATTTAAAAGAAGCTGAAAGTTGATACAGTTACTATGTTATCCTGGTCGAAAATGTAGACTGGATTTGCATCTTGGCATTCCTCTTGGTCCTCTCTTCCATCAATCTTGGGTGTTGCCACTCGCCACTGCCTGCCCGGAAAAAATTGTAGATTTATTGGTAAGGTAAGTGTCCATTGTAATGTTTTCCCAAGTATAGGGCAAGGCCCGGCCTGTAATTGTAGATGGAAACACAAAGGGAATATTGAGTAAGCATGGGCGAATTTTGCAAATTCGCGGTTCGCGAATTTGCAAATTTGCGAACTCGCGATTCGCAAAATTCACGAGTTTTTGCCAGTTCGCGAGGGCTTTGTACAAGTTCAGGAACGCGAACTTACTTGTGTGGTCGCAACGGTCGCAACCATGTTGTTTCTACGTGTCCAGCCTGTTAGCGACCCTGTGGTTCATCGCGGCCACCCTCCGGTTCATCACTGCCACCCTCTGGTTCTCCAATGCCACCCTCTGGTTCTCCGATGCCACCCTCTGGATCATCACTGTCCCCCTCTGGTTTATCACAGCACCCTCTGGTTCATCACTGCCACCCTCTGGTTGATTACTGCCATCCTCTGGTTCATCCCTGCCACCCTCTGGTTCATCACTGCCACCCTCTCGTTTGCCACTGCCACCCTCTGGATCATCACTGTCCCCCTCTGGTTTATCACAGCACCCTCTGGTTCATCACTGCCACCCTCTGGTTCATCACTGTCACCCTCTGGTTTGCCACTGCCACCCTCTGGATCATCACTGTCCCCCTCTGGTTCAAGGCTGCCACCCTGTGGTTCATCACTGCCACCCTCTGGTTCATCCCTGCCACCCTCTGGTTCATCACTGCCACCCTCTCATTTGCCACTGCCACCCTCTGGATCATCACTGTCCCCCTCTGGTTTATCACAGCACCCTCTGGTTCATCCCTGCCACCCTCTGGTTCATCACTGCCACCCTCTGGATCATCACTGTCCCCCTCTGGTTTATCACAGCACCCTCTCGTACATCACTGCCACCCTCTGGTTGATCACTGCCACCCTCTGGTTCATCACTGCCACCCTCTGGTTTGCCACTGCCATCCTCTGGTTCATCCCTGCCACCCTCTGGTTCAAGGCTGCCACCCTCTGGTTTATCACAGCACCCTCTGGTTCATCACTGCCACCCTCTGGTTCATCACTGCCACCCTCTCATTTGCCACTGCCGCCCCCTGGATCATAACTGTACCCCTCAGGTTTATCACAGCACCCTCTGGTTCATCACTGCCACCCTCTGGTTGATCACTGCCACCCTCTGGTTCATCAATGCCACCCTCTGGTTGATTGCTGCCATCCTCTGGTTCCTCCCTGCCACCTTTTGGTTCATCACTGCCACCCTCTGGTTTGCCACTGCCACCCTCTGGATCATCACTGTCCCCCTCTGGTTCAAGGCTGCCACCCTCTGGTTCATCACTGCCACCCTCTGGTTTGCCACTGCCATCCTCTGGTTCATCCCTGCCACCCTCTGGTTTGCCACTGCCACCCTCTGGATCCTCACTGTCCCCCTCTGGTTTATCACAGCACCCTCTGGTTCACCACTACCACCCTCTTGTTCACCACTGTAGATTATGGGGGGAAAGCAAAGCACACCTTCCCAGCCTCAACTGAGATGAATTAATTTGGGGCTTGTTAATGTGTCACTGAATTTGTGCTGCAAGTCTGGCACCTGCTTCCTTAGCTGTAAGACCTTCCTGTTGCAGTTATTTTTTTTACAGGAGCAATGTGCCATACTTGTAACTATTCTCTGACCCTGCTTTGATGGTCAGAGGAGGGTCAGAGAATAGTTGAAAGTAGGCAACTGAACTCTGGAGGGGCCCCTCGGGAAGCACTACAGGGAATGGTTACAAATTAGTTTGAACTTTTGCACCTGCTAAGTGCTTTCAGTTTTCCAAAATTTGTTTTTCTTCCATTTCGCGAGATTTGCGGGACGCGAAATCGAACTTGCAATCCGCAGATTCGTGCAAATTTGCTGATTTCTCTTTTTTTTGCATGCTCGGGCGGTTTTTCAGTTTTTTTGCGTGTTCGGGCGTTTTTTTGCTTATTCGCGGGCCGCTTGCAGCGCACCGACTCCGAGGTTGCCCATGAGGTCATGTAAGGGCGCGGCCATCTTGTTTGCGTGACGTGTTTCCGTTTCCGGCCGCTCGTTGCAAGTTCGCGTCATATGCGGCGCGCGGTTACGTATTCGTGGGCGTTTTTGCCTGCTCGTGGGGGAAATATCGCGCAAACTTACCTTCGCTGTCCTCTATGGGCGCGGCCATCTTGTTTTTCATTCACTGCTATGGTTTTGGGCACGCTACCTTTCTATCCACCTTACATCTTTGCAATCCTATGTTTTTCTGAACTTTTTTTGTTTTATTTTTGTTTATTATCTCTCTCTGTAATTTCCTACATCTATATTTTGTGTTTTTTTTTACTTTTTGTTACTTTATTACCTACTTTATTTCTTTTGCTCTCTCTCTTATTTTTTTTCACACCTATTCTTCTTTCCTTCTTCTTGTGCCCAGGACCATGGCTAAGGGAGGCGACAAGGGCAAGGGGAAGGGCCCAGCCCCACGTACCCGGCTCCCTTGCGGGCGTTGGAGGGGCGAGGAAGTGCAGCCCAGGGAGTTCTTTTCTGCGGTGGAGGTGGCCGCCTTGCTGGTTTTTGTCCAGGTCCACCTCCCTAAGACCGTGGCAGCAGGTGGGCGGATTGCTTCCAGTTACAGCCTCTGAGAGCGTCGCCAGCTGTGGGACAAGGTGTGCCGGTGCATGCATAAGGAGTCTGGGGTCCGGCGCACCTACCACCAAGTGACGCACCGGTGGAGTGACATCTTGGACCGGGAGCATGACATGCTCGACCTGCTTGGTGTGGAGATCCCTGGTCTTGGTAAGTAGCTATTTAATAACTACTTTTTTCCCTTCTGCTCTGTTATATTGCTAATCTTTTTTTCCCAGAAGAGTACGAATGCTGCTGATTAGATTACATTGCAGGTAAATTAATGTTTAAATAGCTTCTGTTATTGCAGGTGCTCGCCTGGTTATTGGCGTTGCTACTATGCTTACTTGTTTGCAACTTTTTCGTCGTTTGAGAGCATTACTACGTAATGCTAGAGACAGTAGACTCAAGTCTAGTCCTTCTTTGTACTCCTGCTGCTGCCACTTTGAAGAGATAGTGGTGGATTGATACGTTGAGTATACTATTTATTACTTGTTCTAGGACATTTGTTAGTGGTCTGCAATTATGATGACGGACTGTGTCTGTCACGCGACGTCTCGTGCTGCTGAGTGATGGCAGTCGTAGTAGAACCTTTTTGTTGTTGATGTAGTTAGTGGATTACATAACTTTCCTAGTAGACGGTCTGCGAATCCTGCAATACTGTACTACTATCCTCTTAGTTGACCAGATCAGATGCAATTGATGTTAATTTGTTTCCCCGACATAATTTTAGATTGAGTACAAAGAAATCAAATATTTCCCAAAAAACAATCATCCATGTTGTGTTTCTTTATTTCATGATCACCAGCAGCAACTCCCAGGGGCAAGGTGACGGCGGCGACAGAGACTCCGGTGGCAGAAGTTGGACAGGAGCAGTCCCTTCCAGGCTCTTCTGCTGGCCCCAGTAAGTTGTCTTATTGTTATCTTAATACTTATACTTCCCTAACTTGTACAGCCCCTATTTATTATAAACTGGGTCCTAATAATTCTATGTTTTACAAAATAGTCTTGGATCTTCTTCTAATGTAGACTACTTTCTACATTCTTATCCTGCCTCTACCATCACTCTCTGTGCTACTACTATTTACAATTATGAGTCGGTCTGTGTAGGTAGCTAAGCTTGCCCTTTCGGCAAACGGTGTGAAACAAAACTCTGATACAGCAATAGCTCTAGGCACTGAGTGTAGTCCTCTGGGTTGCCCTTGCTGTCTATTCCAGTCTTCTTAATGTAAGTGCTTTGACAATTTGCAACAACAAAATGTAATTGTTTACACCAAGTAAAAGGTAGCAGTGTCCTTTTTGGTTTGAGAGGAGCACATCCCATACCGCTAGTGTTTCAGGGACTATTCTGCACACAAAGAAGTATGGACAAGATGATAGGTGCAGTTCGTCTTTCGACATACCTCAGTCCGAACAGAAGTTGAACCCCCAATCCCCTGACCGACTATCTAGAATGTCTGACCAATGATTTTTACGACCCAGAAGAACAGAAGAAGACTACCTCCGAGTCCCGGCCTATCTGAGTCACTGAAACATGACTGCCAAGTGCAGTAGTTCAAACCTTTCCGCTCACTCACTCGTAAACAAAAACCACAGTGTTTGTTAGTTTTAAAGTTTTATTTTCAATTAAGAAATGAAGTACAGTACTGCTGGTGATGACTTACTAGTAGTTGGAGAATTGTCTGGCAGAAGGGCAATGGAATCTTCTTTCTGTAATGAGAAAAATGGTGCCCGTTAAACAAGCATTCATCAGTTGTCATAAGAACAAGTGTAGCATTTAATGGAATAAGCATATAAAAGGTTAACACCCTCCCCAAAACCGTTACTTTTTTTTAATCCCAGTAATAAAAAAAATGTGTTATGTAACATTTTCTTCCGTTACGAGACAAAATAGGGGGTTGTGTATGGCATCTAAAAATATGACATGTTTTTCCTAGACGTCACAACATCTGACACGGCACAGATGACAACCAGTGCCGGGGCCAGCAGTGCGGAGGGGTCCACTCAGGATGGGGCGGCGCCAACAGGAGGAGCTGGGGGGGAAGACTCAGCGGCACCGGACGGTGGTAAGTTATTATACTCCTTAATTATTGAAATTTTTTTGAGTAGCCTCGCAAAGGAGTGTATGATGTACTGTACAGTAGTACACAGTACACTAGTATAAGTACACTGTACTGTCAAGAACATTTACTAATTTAGAAGTACTTTTTGGACTATCACGTAGAAGACAGTCAACCTTGACTTTTAATAGCATTAGCTGCGGTACTTCTCTGGTAACCAATGGCCCCCTCTATTTCACTTCAACTCAGCTGGCAAATTTTTATTGTGATTTGTGAAGCCAAGTCATATTAGATGAAGTTTAGGGATGTGAAGAGCGAAAAGTTAAAGAAGGGTGAAACGAAGGACGAGCAAGTCTTAATATTTATGACTGTAAAGAATGGTTTTGTTGAATGCAATTCAACATACGAAGACAGCGCTTTCCAAAATATAATGAAAAGGGTGTTAGTTGGTTTTTGACAACAATACATTTTGGTACATTTGAGACATCAAGAAGAATCATAGACGTAATTTCGAAGCCTGGATGTTATCTTCTTTATCCTCCTCGTCAATAGCAGAGGTGTATGATGCAGTAGAGCAGACGCTGAGTGGAAGAAGTATGGCCAGTGGTAGTGCCACCCCTATAGAAAAGTAAGACATTCAGATCCCCCCTTGCATGTACTGCTTAAAGTACTGCGAGTCTGCATCATCATGGCCTGTTTCTGTATTTCTTGGGTGAAAGCAGAGTGAGCTGCCATTATGGCGGCGAGCACAAGTTCACGTACCAGTGATTTCTTTTGCAACCCAAGAGAAAAAAAGTAACTCTCTGAATATGAATGTAGTAGTGAGTCCACCCATAGTGCTGCTAGTGGAATTCCTGAAACTCCCAGTAATGTCACAGGCTTACAAAGACGGCGGAAAGATACATGCCAAAATGTTATACTGTTACAACAGGTATCTGTGCACACGTCGCCTTTTACAGAGTATATGCTGTAGGTAATCAAACAACACAACCAATAGACAAACAATGTGGAAGTAGTCTTGATAGAAGTTTTTCTTCAATTCAGATTTTATCCACCACGCGTAGCCAACACGTGTTTTGTCGGGGCTAGTAGCCCGTGACTTCATCAGGGCTCCCGCGGGCAGCGGTTCCAAAGCTATTGCCACAATGGCTAGGTGCTCTCAACCGCTTCCAATTCCGACCCGGCTACCGGGTACTGTGGAGGTTCTCGCTGATTCGTCTCAGCCGTCTCAGCTTTACAGCATCTCCGGGTGTAAACTGTAAATGACTTCCGCATTTACACGCGGAGACGCTGGAAAGCAGCACGTCTTAACCTGCCGCTCACACGGATACTCCTATGGTGTGTCCCATCTTTGGTATTAACCATCACACGGACGTCTGAGATGAATCAGCTAGAACCTTGACAGTACCCGGTAGCCGGGTCGGAATTAGAACTGGCTGAGAGCACCTAGCCATTGTGGCAATAGCTTTGGAACCGCTGCCCGCGGGAGCCCTGATGAAGTCGCGGGCTACTAGCCCTGACGAAACACGTGTTGGCTGGGCGTGGTGGATAAAATCTGAATTTAAGAAAAACTTCTATCAAGACTACTTCCACATTGTTTGTCTGGTTGTGTTGTTTGATTACCAACAGCATTTACTCTGTAAAAGGCGACGTGTGCACAGATACCTGCTGTATCAATTATGTTTGGATCTTGGTCCTAATTGGAGGTTTAGGTTCTTCCTCCTATCTGGGGCACCCTCAAAATAGTGGTTAGAAATTATAAATAACGTCACATACGGGAGGTGCCAGTTGTGGATCGACAATCAAAAAAAACCTGGTCCGTTATCTTAAAAATGTTATACTGTGTTTGCTACTTGCTGGTGTTACTGATGCTGGTGTTACTGAGTGTCAACTTTCTGTTGAATTATTTTGACTTTATGTTAAAGACTATTGGCTACAGTATTTTTCTTTCTTTTTTCATAGATGCTACTCCCAAAAAGCTCACCCATAAGGAGATGGCTGTCCGGGCCAGGGCCCGTAAGCTGGAGGCTATTTGTGTCGAGTATCGACGGTTGTGGGCTCGGGAGCATGAGGAGGAAACTACAACAACCTCCACATCCTCCTCCACTGCCCCCGGGTCCACCAGCCACAAGCCTCCAGCCAAACGGAGCCATGGCCCAACAGCCTCCCGCCGCCGCCGCACAGCAGCAAAAACAACAGCTGCCCCCCCCCAGAGCCTGGATCGTACACCAGCGCCGCTCCGAAAGCGAGTGAACTACCTGGAGCGCCAGGTCCGGGACCTCTGCAAAGAGCTGTGGGACGTGCAGCACCAGCTCTCTAAACGCCACCGGAGGAAGTGACTGTCCCTTGTCCCTTTTTTAAAGACTGTTGGGGGGTAGGAATTGGGTTTTTGGGAAAGGGTACTTTTTGATTTTTGGACATTGGTTTGGTTAGGGAGGGAGGTGAGTTGGGGTAATTCTATTTTTGTGACAACAACAACATCCATAATTTATATTTCTCAATAATTATATTTTTCATTCAAAAACGCGCTCATATTATTTTGTGTGGGGGTTGGCAGTGGTTACTGGACGTTTGGTTTTTCAAACTTACCAGCATGAATGAAACATCTTGTCCTAAATGTACCAAAATGCAAGTAACCGAGTTAGTCAATTCAGTAGCCCTACTACTGTACTTTACTAGTAGTACTGTTAGTCTCTGCTCTCCTCCAAACTTAGTCCTAGCCCATTATTCTACTACCTCCCCAATATGCTTATCTTACCTGTGATTTGCGAATCATGGTTGGTGAATAAGGTTGGTTGTTGACTTGAATCCTCGACGGATGCAATATCATTGTTGTGCTGGTAGCAGTAGTGGTACACACTGGCAGTATCACCATATGAAAAAAAGAGGAAATTAAACATTGAGTGGCCTGAGCGTAGCATTAGAAACAGTACAATAGATAGTACGGTACAGAACAGTGCCCTAAATTGTAGCCTAAGCAGTGCCAACATAAGGTAAGCATTAAGCATTAGATTGTTCACGTCGTGTAGGAGGAGGATGTTCTTATTATCAATCCACGATGGCGCACATGAACTTCTGATTGCTTTGACCTTATCCTCCCCAGCAAGTGTGTGGAATTTATTGTTGTTGTCAGTCACACATCAATGAAATACCACACAGCCCGGGGGAAGAGGGTTAGGGTTTGAAAATTGGATGGGAATGGGTTTTTTTGGGGAAAGTTTGGTAGAGAGGAAAAAAAACACAACATGGTCAGTAAAACAACAAATGAAGAGAAACAAATCTTTGGATTTGAAGATATCGATAAACCTTTAAAGGGACATAAAGAAAGTGCACTACTGCATGCGAGAAGTTGTTTGGTAAATGGATGGTTAGCTTACTGAAAAGTAGTACTACTACTTACTGCAACTTACTAGTAACTACGAAGGAACAAGTTGGCAAACTTGGCAGTACAGGGCTGCAGTCATTACACAATTTCACTTGACTCTCTGCCCTCAGACAATAAACACTTAGAACATTAAATTAGTGTTAAACATAGCAAAGACGTATCAAATAGCTGGAGGGATGAATTTGAAGCAGAGATCAAACAAACGCACAGAGTCACACTCGTAGAAGTAAGTTCAAGGTCACAAGAATATCATTGAAAAGATAAGGAGAATTTTGGATACTGTTACTGTTTTTTGTAGTTGTCCCGTTGAATTTGTGAAGTCGATGCATCCAGCCATTCCTCTTACTCGCGGTACTCCTTCATTCCATCGGATGCTCCGTCGATCAATCTTGGTGACCAGACACACTGTCCACTGCCTGCCTGATGCGGATTTGCGGATCGCTAATTGTACGCCTGAGTAGTACATCGATGGAACAGGGTAAAAGCCTGCCTGTAATTGATGATGGAAAAATACAACAGTAAGTGTTAAAGACACCTCGGAGAAAAAAATATGTAAGGCACGCTGTGTAGTGCAAAAATTATACTGTCACTTTCAGAGATGACAATCCCCAAAATCTAGAACACCCCACATTACCCTCCCAAAACGTGCAGAATACTGCTGCTACCTCACAGAGGCCTAATTTCAAATCGTGTCAAAACGCACTCAGAAAGTATGCCCAAAACCCCCCTTTCCCACCATGGATTATGTTCAAACGACTTGCAATCAAAATTAGACATTACAACAAGTTTTCCAAGACCCCACCCAGTTGTAAAATTCTATAACCCCTGCCCAAACACATGCAATAGAATACTGCTAACCCTAACGAGCCCTAAGTTAAGAATAGTGGCAAACGCTTTCTTTAACTAGGCAAAATCCACCCTTTCCCACCATGGATTTTCTTCAAACCACTAGTTGCAACCAAGATTACACATTCCCACGAGTGCTGTAAGACCCCAGAACCCAGTTGCAAAAATCTAGAACACCCCAAAACACATGGAATACTGCTGCTAGTGCTAACCCTAACGAACCCTAAGTTACAAAAAATGCCAAAAGGCTTTTCAGCATGGATTTTGTCCAAACCACTTTTATCCGGTATTAGACCTTCCCAGCAATGCCCCAAGACCCGCCAACCCACCCGCAAAAAAGCACAAGACCCCCAAACAGGCAAAAAGCACAAATGGAACATCTCATACTTAAAATATTTTTCGGCCTTCTTTCAATTCTATCCAAACGCGCTGTGCAGCTAGGCCATAACTCCCGTTTTCCACCACGGATTTCCTGAAAAACAAATGCAATAAAAATTAGACTGTGCCAGCAGTGCTCCCAGACCACAAAACCCACCCACAAACACCCGGAACCCCCCCAAAGAGCACCTCAAAGACAAGCAAGTCAGCAAAAACGCAAAAAAGTTTTCGCCTCCGATTTGGTCCAAACTAGTTTTATCCGGTATTAGAGCTTCCCAGCAATGGCCCCAGGGCCATCAACTCAACCCTGTCCAACCCAGGCGAAAACAAGTAGAAGACCCCCAAACAGCCAAAAAGCAAAAGTACAAAAATGGGCACTTAGTCATTTTCTGGGCAATTTCCAAAATCACTCCGCGCGCGCTCTGCAGCTAGGCCCTAACTCCCCTCTGCCACCATGGATTTTCTTCAAACCTCTTGCTATCAAAACTACCCATACCCAGCAGTGCTCCCAGACCCCAAAACCCACCCACAAACACCAGGAAGCCCCCCAAACTGGCCACCGAAAACGCTAAATTGACCGAAATGTCAGAAAAAGCAAAAACTTTTTCCTCATGGATTTGGTCCATACCTGTTTTATCCGGTATTAGAGCTTCCCAGCAATGGCCCCAGAGCCGTCAACCCAGGTGAAAACAAGTAGAAGACCCCCAAACAGCCAAAAAGCAAAAGTACAAAAATGGGCACTTAGTCATTTTCTGGGCAATTTCCAAAATCACTCCGTGCGCGCTTTGCAGCTAGGCCCTAACTCCCCTCTGCCACCATGGATTTTCTTCAAACCTCTTGCTATTAAAACTATCCATACACAGCAGTGCTCCCAGACCCCGAAACCCACCCACAAACACCAGGAAGCCCCCCAAACCGGCCCCCGAAAACGCTAAATTGATCGAAATGTCAGAAAAAGCAAAAACTTTCCTCATGGATTTGGTCCAAACCAGTTTTATCCGGTATTAGAGCTTCCCATAAATTGCCCCAGAGCCGTCAACCCAGGCGAAAACAAGTAGAAGACCCCCAAACAGCCAAAAAGCAAAAGTACAAAAATGGGCACTTAGTCATTTTCTGGGCAATTTCCAAAATCACTCCGCGCACGCTCTGCAGCTAGGCCCTAACTCCCCTCTGCCACCATGGATTTTCTTCAAACCTCTTGCTATCCAAACTATCCATACCCAGCAGTGCTCCCAGACCCCGAAACCCACCCACAAACACCAAGAAGCCCCCCAAACAGGCCCCCGAAACGCTAAATTGACCGAAATGTCAGAAAAAGCAAAAAACTTTTTCCTCATGGATTTGGTCCAAACCAGTTTTATCCGGTATTAGACCTTCCCAGCAATGCCCCAAGACCCGCCAACCCACCCGCAAAAAAGCACAACACCCCCAAACAGGCAAAAAGCAAAAATGGAAAATCTCATACTTACAATATTTTTCGGCCTTCTGTCCAAACGCGCTGTGCAGCTAGGTCATAACTCCCATTTTCCACCATGGATTTTCTGAAAAACAAATGCAATCAAAATTAGACTGTGCCAGCAGTGCTCCCAGACCACAAAACCCAACCACAAACACCCGGAACCCCCCCAAACAGCACCTCAAAGACAAGCAAGTCAGCAAAAACGCAAAGAAAATTTTTCCTCCGATTTTGTCCAAACCACTTTTATCCGGTATTAGACCTTCCCAGCAATGGCCCCAGAGCCGTCAACTCACCCGCAAAGAAGTAGAACATCTCCACAAGTGCAGAGTCTTTCTTCATTGGGCGTAATCCAGCCCTCTGCTTTGAGGGAAATAGGAGTCTGGAGGAGGAGGATAGAGGAGCATGTTCTTGTGAACTTGTGAACCTGAGGAATGCAGACTGCGGCACCTTCAAATCAATAAGTAAATAAGTGAAGACAGTTCTGCTGATGGGCTTGTTTTTGTGATTAGGTGATTACATTTTTTATTTATATTGACTTTGCAAAACAAAGAAAGACATACACACAGGAATAAAAGTGAAGAAGGACGAAAAAGAAAGTTATTGATTCATTGGCTCATTTTCAGGGCTCGGTGTCAGGGAAGCAGAGTTCGTCCTCATACTCTGCGAATTCAGGCGGGAGTAGGTCACCTAACAGAGAAGAATTTCCCTCATCTAAGTTGGTGTCCTCCTCGTCTTCTTCCGGCGTGTATTCTCGCACTTTGTAATCTGGTGGTATGAGGTGCTGATTCATCTTGATCATTGTTAACCTCTCCACATTTTTTTAATTTATAGCCAGGTTGGTGATCTCTGGCCACAATTCTCTTTTCCCATGCCAATACGCCAATGGGTCATCATGAATATAGACCTCTGTTGAGTCATTCAGATAGTCCTGCACCATCGACTCAAGGTTCTGCAGGGTTCCTCCACTTTGCTTACTTTTTGCTGGGACCTTTTCAGAAGCAAACCCAAGCTGAGTTAGCCAATCGTCTTCTTCACACAATGTTACTGTTGTGTCTGGTGCAGATGATCCGGTTGCTGGTGTCTTTAACGGCTGAGAGGTCACTTCTGCCACAGCCACAGGTGCAGAAGTGGGTTCTTTGGACTCCGGATGGCCTGCTGATGCTGATGTACTGCCTTTTCCTTCAATTTCCTGCCGTTCTCTTTCAAACCTCATGGCTGACAGAGCTAGCCAACGTTTGTACTTTGAAACTTCTGCGTCACCAAAAGCAAACAATGCTCTGTCTGCCAGTGCCTTTTTGTAGCGTGGATACAGAATAGTAGCACAAATGTAATGCTGTTCTGTGTGGATCTTTTGAAGATGTTCATCGCAAAGTAGGCGCTGTGATAATTTCTCCGCCAAATCAAAAGCTTCTTGCTTTTCTTCATCTTTTTGAAACGTAGAAGACACCGCCTTCAGTTGGTGCTCTAGCATGCGCAACAATGGGATAGCTTTTCCCAAACTACAGTCCTCCCTGCTGACTGCACGCGTGAAGACCTCAAAAGGACGAAGCATGTCTGTCAGGCTTTTAACTAGCTCCCATTGCTCGGCATGTAACCTCAGGTCCTTCACAGCTGTACCCAGTGTAAGGAAATACTGATCGAGTACCGTAAACTGCTCATACAGACGCTCAAGCATGTAGAAGGTTGAGCTCCAACGTGTTTCCACCTCCTGGGTGAGTGCTTTCACTGGCAGTCGACGTTCATGTAGCAGGCCCCTCAGAAGCTTCCGGGCCTTAAAAGAATGGCTGAAATGTGTGCACATTCTTCGGCAGGTGGTCAGTAACTCGCACACTGGACTTTCTTCACTCAATAATTTTTTAACAACCAGGTTTATACAGTGCGCCAAACACGGCACTCTGAAATAGTTACCCTTATCCATGGCCTTAACTACATTGGCAAAAAACACAGGTGATGGACATCAACTGTGTTTTTTGCAATCTTAACTACATTGGCGCCATTATCCGTGGAAACATAACCAGTCATGCGTTTTTTGGGGGACAGCCATTGAAAGACCTTTGTGTTAAACTCCTGCAAAATGTTTTCTGCTGTATGACTTGACTCCATGCCAAACATGGCTAGTGTTGCATGTTTCCGAGCAGCTTTAAAAACGTTGTCCGTGTCAACACCTGCCCTTAGCTTTGCTGTAACTCCTGAAAAAGAGACCCAGTGTGCAGTGATGCACATGTAATCAGTGCCTGCGCCACTGGTCCACATGTCTGTTGTCAGATGTATAGTGTGAACAGCACTCTTCTTCAAAGCTGCCCCAATCGCCTCCAGCACATCTGAATGTAGTGCTGGAACCGCAACTCTGGCAAAATAGAACCGGCTAGGAACCTTCCATTTAGGGCAGAGCGTTGCCACTAATTCAAGAAAACCAACCCCTTTCACAAAGGAAAAGGGAGAAGGTCCAGCGCTAGCATTTTAGACAGCTTAGTGTTATACAGACGCACCATTGGGTGGTTGCGTTCAAATGGCGCATCTGAAAACAACATGCTTCTAATGGTGGGCTGGACCATTTCTTTACGGGAAGATGATGACTTCTTCGACCTAGTTACGCTCGGTGATGATGAACTTTCTCTCATTGGTGTCTCACTCTCTCCCACACTCTTAGTGTGGTGCACAGGGGGTGTGCTGCTGACAGGGGTACTGGGTGTAGGTGAAGAAATGTTTGACGCCGCTTCCTCCTCGTCATCATCAGATGAAACATCAACGGATACAGTTTATTGACTTCCAATTCGGGCTTCCTTGATCTCCTTTAGGTGCGCAAGCCATTGGACAGTGTGCTGTCTCTTAAGATGACCTCTCTGGGCTCCGGTACAATAGTTGGTACCAAGCTTACCACGACTAACTGCAAGCTTACAAATGCTACAAATGGCTATGTTTTCCCTTTTTGGGCAAACACTAAAGAAGTCCCAAACTGCGGACTTCAAATGTCTGTGGGGGCGGAGGAGGCGATACTGCTGGTCATGTTGCTAATGACAGATGAAGTGGAGGATGTGTGTTGCAGAACTTTACTACGTTGTACACTTGCATCACCACTAATTGAGGTTGAGGTGGATGGAGGTCCCTTCTGGCGAGAAAAAAATATAGAAGCGGTAGGTGATGGTGTACTAGTTAACTCCAATGATGGTGTTCCCATTGCCTCCTCGTCGACAACATGACGCTCAGCAGCTTTTCGGGCTAGGGTCAAAATGTCTGTTTGCTGCATGCCCGCTGAGCGACATGTATGATGACTGCGTCGTCGTCATGAGAGTCTTCATCAGCAGGAGTAGTATACGACACTTCATCTTCAGCACCACACTCCATAAGTACGAGAGTTTCGGGGACCTTCCTTTTACGCTTAGCTACCTTTGTCAGATCATGGTGTGCCTCACTCTCAGACGGCAGTGGTGGTTCCCAAGTTGGTCTCCATATCATCAGAAGGAAGGGGGCTTGAAAAAGATGTAGACACCATCCTTGATCTTTTCCTTGCTAGGGATGTGGAAGACAATGAATGATCAGGAGGAGTGGCTTCCTCAAATGATACCTCGGCTTGAATGTCGATTTCCTGATGTGCCCCTACTTCAGGAGGAACAACTATTGTGGGCACTTGTGACGCTCCATGCACCTCTGCTTGTGCATCTCCTTGCGCTGCCTCTCCTTCCACATGTACTTGGGCTGGTACATGCACATGTGGTTGTTGTTGCGGCTGTGGTTGTTGAACACTCGTCGGATGAGTTACAACAACCTGTGTTGATTGAGGGACATTGCTGCTACTTTCTTGCGATGAGCCAACATCACTGGTCGATGGTGATTGAACAACTATACTGGCGGCCTCTAAAGCACTCAAGGGCTTGGACCTAAGTTGGCGTGGTGGTGGTGGCACTGAGCCCAATGGAGCGGGGGTGCTGCTCCCGGCAGCTTGGTCCCCAGCAGACCCCGCTGCTGCTCCAGGCGTACTTATTTTTTTCCCAAAAAATGTGGCGGTCGGCACACCAGTCACCTTGGTAAGTGGCGCCACTTGCTTCTTCTGCTCCTTACTGGCAACTTTCTTGCTAGAGGAGCTACGGGAAACTTTTTTTGGGGCCATCTTCTTCAGAGGTGAGAACAGCAGGCCGCAGTTGCACGAGTTGCAGAGTTGTCTTGTCTGTGGCCACACGTGACGTTGCGTGATGTTATGCTGCACTCACACCGCTGCAGGGCTTCTTCCTGGCACTGGTGGTTCTCTTGTGCACCTAAAAGCAATGGAAGACAAAGGAACATCAGTTATACACCCCAAAAAGTCGAAAAACACATAAAAATCAGCACAATCCCATGCCATCCATGCCCTCAATGATGTTTAAATTCAAGACGCCCCATAGAAAGACTAGGCCCATGCACCACTCACTACCCCTGGGCATAATGGATGAAAGCTAGGCAAAATGGGTGCAGGCCTGACAACACTGCCTGCATTCAAAATGGCCCCTTGCACCCCAAGCACATGGCCAGGGCCTGCCTGTACCAGCACTCAAAATGGCCCCCACCCACATGGCCAGTCCCCATCAACAGTACACCCCAAAAAAATGAAAAACACACAAAAATCACCACAATCCAATGCCATCCATGCCCTCCATGATGTTTACATTAAAGAGACCCCACAGACAGACTCAGTCCATGCACCACTCACTACCCCTGGGCAAAAGGCCTCAACAGCAGCCCCAAAAATCGAAAAACACACAAAAATCAGCACAATCCCATGCCATCCATGCCCTCAATGATGTTTAAATTCAAGAAGACACCCCACAGAAAGACTAGGCCCATGCACCACTCACTACCCCTGGGCATAATGGATGGAAGCTAGGCAAAATGGGTGCAGACCTGACAACACTGCCTGCATTCAAAATGGCCCCTTGCACCCCAAGCACATGGCCAGGGCCTGCCTGTACCAGCACTCAAAATGGCCCCACCCACATGGCCAGTCCCCATCAACAGTACACCCCAAAAAAACGAAAAACACACAAAAATCACCACAATCCAATGCCATCCATGCGCTCCATGATGTTTACATTAAAGAGACCCCACAGACAGACTCAGTCCATGCACTACTCACTACCCCTGGGCAAAAGGCCTGAACAGCAGCCCCAAAAATCGAAAAACACACAAAAATCAGCACAATCCCATGCCATCCATGCCCTCAATGATGTATAAATTCAAGAAGACACCCCACAGAAAGACTAGGCCCATGCACCACTCACTACCCCTGGGCATAATGGATGGAAGCTAGGCAAAATGGGTGCAGGCCTGACAACACTGCCTGCATTCAAAATGGCCCCTTGCACCCCAAGCACATGGCCAGGGCCTGCCTGTACCAGCACTCAAAATGGCCCCCACCCACATTGCCAGTCCCCATCAACAGTACACCCCAAAAAAACGAAAAACACACAAAAATCACCACAATCCAATGCCATCCATGCCCTCCATGATGTTTACATTAAAGAGACCCCACAGACAGACTCAGTCCATGCACCACTCACTACCCCTGGGTAAAAGGCCCCAACAGCAGCCCCAAAAATAAAAAAACACACAAAAATCATCACAATCCCATGCCATCCATGCCCTCAATGATGTTTAAATTCAAGAAGACACCCCACAGAAAGACTAGGCCCATGCACCACTCACTACACCTGGGAATAATGGATGGAAGCTAGGCAAAATGGGTGCAGGCCTGACAACACTGCCTGCATTCAAAATGGCCCCTTGCACCCCAAGCACATGGCCAGGGCCTGCCTGTACCAGCACTCAAAATGCCCCCCACCCACATGGCCAGTCCCCATCAACAGTACACCTCAAAAAAACGAAAAACACACAAAAATCACCACAATACAATGCCATCCATGCCCTCCATGATAATTACATTAAAGAGACCCCACAGAAAGACTCAGTCCATGCACCACTCACTACCCCTGGGCAAAAGGCCCCAACAGCAGCCCCAAAAATCGAAAAACACACATCAATCAGCACAATCCTATGCCATCCATGCCCTCAATGATGTTTAAATTTAACAAAACAGTTGTATCATGCACCCATAACTAACCCTGGTCCTACTGGATACTGTGGCTACCCACAATATATTTTATTTAATGTTCTGAAAAAGTTCCAAAATTGTATTTGCAGCAACTGTAATGCCCCAAACAAACTTACTTGTGAAAGTTGATTTCTAATCCAAAAGTGATCCAAAGAAAGTCAAAAAGGCCTCAAATGCAAATATCCAGCAGCATCCACAAAAAGTAATCCTTCCAGGTCAAGATCCAAATGAAAGTGACCAGCACATGAAGAAAGCACTGGGAGGAGCCTGCTGGACAGGAACAGGAAGTTGGAGACTGTGGGGCACTTCCTTCCTCCCACCCCTCCCCCCCCAAAAATGGACTCCTTGCAAAAAAAAGTGCAGGCAAATGTCAACCTTAGGAGTTATTCTACTAAAAATCATCATTTTCAGAAGGTTTATGCTGCTTGCTGGTGGATTTCTTGTGCAGAATTGCAAATTTTGCAATTTCGTGAGTGCGAGATTGTTGCTGCCCGCCGCATCTACGTGTTCGCAATTGTTTACTCCCGCGATGCGTGAACACAAGCCTTTATGACGTACTCGCGTTGACAAACTCTCGCTGTGCAAGGTGGCGGGCGCGATGACGTAATTGCAGTCAACAAACTCCCGCGGGATCACTCAGCAAGATCCAAAATGGCGCAGCACACGCAAACATGGCGAAAAACAACTCTTCAAACACTGAATGACGGTAAGTGAACGCCGCGCGCCGCAATATTGTATTTGTTAAGCGCGACCAAGCAAAAAAATCCGCTGCGTGTGAATTTGCAAATGTTCGTAAATTCGCGAGAATTCGCGGATCGCGAATTTGCTGAAAATCCGCAAATTCCGCGAGCGGAACGGATTTTACGCCCATGCTTAATATTGAGAAACAAAGTTGGAACAAATGTACAAGTTATGGTGTAGTCATAGTTCAACACAAGAACACTTTCCTAGGCGGCATGTATGCATCATTTCTACTCCAGTCTGTTTCCAGAATTGACCTTCAACAACAACAGGACAGAGCAGGCCCACAGTGACAGGCATGACGGCACGTTTCTTAGCACATCCTCCGTTTAGAGTATTTTTTTTAAAGAGTAGGACAAAGGCAAAGCCCATATCCATTCCAAACATAGCATTTTACAATTTAAGTTAGTTATTTAAAAGCACCACAGTCATCCCAACGCTACACTCGACTCCACTTCTACACAGAGATTTGAGTCTGCTGTGGTTGTTGTTGACGTGTTTACCTTTAGGCTTTTATGCCACGCATGAAACGTCCTCCTGGCTTGTTATTATTCCATCAATCATCTCTGATAATTGTACTGACTGCCTGTGAAGGTCGGCCTGCAGTTGAAGTCAAATTTTGTTATTACATAACAAGAGTAGAAGGATTATTGACTTGAGTCACTCTTTAGTGTGTACAGTAAGACTACTAGTACACTTTAACTTCACTTCGTGCACAAAAAACAAACCACACAAACACCAATCGCTCAGTCAGGTGTCCAATGAATGCCATTCATTTTCATTACCTGTTCCTTCTCATCTAGTTAACGGGCTGTCTTTTTTGCCATCATCATCATGGACGTTGCTGTTGTCCTACTCAGTGCCCAGATTGAGTCTCCTTCCTGTATTGAATCAAAAGCAATGTATCAAGCTGCAGTAGAAGTACAAATGTCTTATTTGCAAGAAGGGGAAAATTCACCTTGAGTTACGTTTACTGTGTACTGTAGAAAGATGATTAGTGCACAATGACATAACTTCATGCACAACAAACAACAACAAAATCACTCAGTATGCGACTCTGCGTCCAATGCATGGCATCAATCATCATTACCTGTTCCATCTCATTTTCATGGGCAGTCTCTCTCGGCTCTGAAAGGAGGATAGCTATAGTAGTCATCATGTTCCACTTCTTTTGGCGGGACTTGCAAAGTTTTTATTTTTTCTTCTATTTTCCATCATCCAATCATCATGAGGGCAATGGATTTAGGCAGGAGATTCAGTATGATGGAGCGGAGGAGCTGGATTCGGAGGACTGTACTGTCAAATGCAGACACCTGAAAGTTGTATATTGAAATGAGAAGAGTAGAAGACGGTGGTAATGGAATGGAATTGTTGTGATTCACAAGTTTGTAACCGGAACGACACACACACACAAAACAAAGGAAAAAAAGGGAGGAAGACAGTAAGTGCAAGCCTAATTGTCAGGGAAGTATAGCTCGTCCTCAAACTCTGGGGGTTCAGCCAGTAGGAGGTAATCATCATGTGACAGACTACTTCCGCTGTCCTCCTCATCTTCCTCCCTTGCTTCATGTGTTGTGTAATTTGGTGGTATGAAGTGCTGATTCATTTTGATCATTGTTAACCTCTTCATGTTTTTTGGCGAGAGACTGGTCCTTCTCACTGTTACAATGGAACCAGCAGCACTGAAAACCCATTCGGAAGAGACACTTGCGACTGGGCAAGCCAGATAGCTTATCGCCAGCCTGCTGAGCAGTGACCATTCAGACCTTTTCCTATACCAATACTGCAATGGGTTTAGATCAATGTACACCTCTGTTGGGTCGTCCAGATAGGCCTGGACCATTCGTTCAATGTTCAGGGGTGCTGCTGCTAACCTTTCGGGCTCTTTTCTCTGTGCATCAGCACTGCGCTTATTAATGCCTAACTGTAAATACCAATCGTCTAACGATTCTACTGGGCCTAATGATGATCCAGTTATTGTTGCTGTAGTCGATAGTGATGGTGAGTGTTGTGATCCAAACGCACTGCCCTCAGTATCCAAAGTTGCACTTGATGCTGCATGCCCTTCTGCAGTACTTCTTGTGGGTTGATCTTGTGGGCTTTTAATTAACAGCCGTTCATTTTCCAACTTACTCGCTGCCTCAGCTATCCAAGTTTTCTAGCTTGCAACATGAATCTCTGAAAAAGGAAAGAATGTCTTCAGTCCCAATTTTGTCCGTGGATCCAGAATTGTGGCAGAAATGTAATGTTCTTGTGACAAAATATTATTTTCTATACTTCTATTTTCAGCTAAGCAACGGGCTAAGCTCTCCACCAACTAAAAGGCTTCCTTTTTGTCCTCTACACCTTTGTATGATTCAGACACCTTCTTCAGCTGATGTTCCAGCATTTGCAATAATGGGATTGCTTGACCCATTGTACAGTCGTCCTTGCTGACTTCACGTGTGAAGACCTCAAAAGGACGAAGCATCTCAGTCAGACATTTAACTAGGCCCCATTGCTCCATCTGAAGGGTCATGCGTTTCACACTAGCATCCCCTCTTTGCATAACATATTCATTGAGTGGCCTGTACTGCTCAAACAGACGATCAAGCATGTAATACATTGAGTTCCAACGTGTTGCCACCTCGTGGATGAGTGCTTTGACTGGCATCCTATATTCACATTGAATGATCCTCAGCTGCTTCCGAACTTTAAAAGAATGGCTGAAATGAGTGCATATTCTTCGGCAGATGCTCAGTAAGTTGCTGACTATGGGTTCTTTATTCAGAAAGTCTTGAACTATAATGTTTATGCAGTGCGCCAAACAGGGAACCTTGAAATAGGAACCAAGATCCATGGCCTTAAAGTACATTACTGACATTATCTGTGGCAACAAAACCAATAGTTAGCCCTCTTGGGCACATCCATTCAGAAACCTTGCTGTGAAACTCCTGCAAAATATTTACAGCAGTATGAGATTTCTCCATGGCGAACCTGGCTACAGTTGCATGTTTACTAGCAGCTTTAAAAATCTCAGCTGTGTCAACAGCACCTCGTTCAGATAGCTTATCTCTAACCCCCACAAAAGAGACCCAGTGTGCAGTGATGCACATCTAATCTGTGGCTTGGCAACTGGTCCACATGTCTGTAGTCAGGTGGATATTGTGAACATCACTCTGCTGCAAAGCTTGTCCAACCAATTCCAGCACATCATGATGTAGTGCCGGAACAACAATTCTTGCGAAATAGGAATGGCTGGGAACCTTCCATTTAGGGCAGATGGCTGACATAAATTCGAAGAAACCCACCCCTTCCACAAATGAAAAAGGGAGAAGGTCCAGTGCTAACATTTTAGTGAGCGTTGCATTGTACAACAGTGCCGTTGGGTGGTTTCATTGGAACTGGCCCTCCAACCTAAGCATGCTCGCAATGGTAGGCTGGATTACTTTCCTTTTTGGTGCTGTTGTTTTCATTAACCCACTTACGCTCAACGACGCAGTTTGTCTCATTGCGGTACTTGGACGCCTTGGTGTCTCCGCCTGACTCTGAGTACGGCTTTTACTGCGGTGCCACTCAGGTGTTACTGAGGAGGATGTGGGCGGTACCACTACACTACTGGGGACAGGGCTAGAAATGCCTCCTGCTCTACCTTCCACTGCAATAATATCGTCCCCTGATTCTTCCTGACCAACTTCAATGGATTGAGCTTTTCTACTTTCTTTTAACTTAAGAAGGTGATTCTCCCACACAATAGTGTGGTGTATTCTGAGATGACTTAATTGGCCTCCGGTACCAAAGTGAGCATATTGCAATGTTCTCCTCCTTGGTGCTAACAGAAAAGAAGTCCCAAACTGGGGAGGAGAACTTTCTGGCACTGCTGGATGTGCCACTTTCAATACCAGATGAACTGGAGGGTGTGCTTGGAATGTGGCTCTGTGCAGCTACACTGTGACTTACTACTACTACGTTCTGAGATAGTTGAGCTGGATGTTGGAAAATATGGCAGCTGGACGTCGTGGTGGTGTATCCTGCGTTGGTGGTATCCGTGCTACATTCCACTCAGTAGCAGCCTTTCTGGATAGGGCGAGAATGTTGGTCTCCATCACCTTTGGGGTGGGAGTGATGTGCGTGATGACTGGCTCGTCCTCTTCATCAACATCACTTTGCGATGATGACATTTCAACATCGCTGCTCGTTAGTAGACTGGCTACCTCTGTGACACTCAAGGGCTTGGGCCTAGGTTGGTGGGGTTGGACCAATGGTGTGGAGGTGCTGCTTCCAGCTTGGTTCCCGGACAATGCTGCTGCAGGCGCAACTTTTTTGCTCCAAAAAAAAACATTGGCCGGCACACCAGTCGTGGTTAATGGCACTTCCTTTTTCTGCTCCTTCTTCTCACCAGCAACTTTCATGGTACTGGACCTGGTACCTTTCTTTGGGACCATCTTCTTCAGATGTCAGGCAGGACGCAGATGCACAACAAGTTGTGGTCACATGTGGACGTGATACCCAGCAGGACTTCTGTCTGGCTGTCAGTACAACGGGTGATGATGACACCTCCTCCTCAAGCTTTTTGTGCACCTAAAAGCAAATAAGCCAGGAGAAGAACATCGGTGAAATGTTGCATTTGTGTGGTTAAGTTACTTACTACTGTACAAAAGATATAGTCTAGCCATTTCTGAGACTTTGTCAACAAGGGGTATGGTATACTACTGTGTATACACACACTACACTCTCAGGAAGGATAGGAAAGAGAATAAGAACCACCAAATTAAAAATGTAATGGAAGTGGGGTGGACCCTATTTGCCATTAAATTATTAGAGCATCACATCATTCATGGACCTGCTGATGGCAAAGGGGGTGGATGGATGGAAGCAGTAAGCCAATAGGAAAACCATGCAGGCCTATATGCGAAAAGCAGGACACTACTAACTCCCAACACAAAGAAAGGCCACCAGCCACATGGCCAGGCCCAACAACATCACAAAGCCCACCCCAAAAAAACACACTTCCCAACACAATGCAGTGCCATCCATGCCCTAAATGATGTCTAAATTCAACAGACCACACACAGAAACACTTGATTAATAAAGCTGTGGCTACCTGCTCTGAGCCTACTTGATGAAAGCAGGCCTGTTGGCAGACAAGGCCAGACAAGCTTGCAATCCTAGGCTTCAAAATGGCCACCAGCCACATGGTCAGGCCCAACAACATCAGAAAGCCCACCCCAAAAAACACACTTCCCAACTCAATCCAGTGCCATCCATGCCCTAAATGATGTCTAAATTCAACAGACCACACACAGAAACACTTGATTAATAAAGCTGTGGCTACCTGCTCTGGGCCTACTGGATGAAAGCAGGCCTGTTGGCAGACAAGGCCAGACAAGCTTGCAGGCCTAGGCTTATAAATGGCCACCAGCCACAAGGCCAGGGCCAACAACAGAAGGTCCACCCCAATAAACACATTACCTAACTCAATCCAATGCCATCCAGGCCCTAAATCATGCTTTAAAATGAAATACATTCAAAAAACACCAAAGGAACAGTTGCTTCATCATGCACACAATCAATCAATCAATCAATCAAGTCATTTGTAGAGCGCACTACTCACCCGTAGGGTCTCAAGGCGCTGGGTGGGGGGGGGGGGGTGCCATTACTGCTCGAACAGCCAGGTCTTGAGCTTCTTCCTGAAGGAGAGGTGGTCTTGGGTCAGGCGCAGGTCGGTCGGAAGTGAGTTCCAGGTCTTGGCGGCCAGGTGGGAGAAGGATCTTCCTCCTGTTGTCGCTCTTCGGATGCGGGGGACGGCGGCGAGGGCGTGGTTGGTTGATCTGAGGAGGCGCTTGGGAGTGTAGAAGTTGATCCTGTTGTTGAGGTAGCTCGGGCCTTGGTCGTGTAGGGCTTTGTGCGCGTGGGTGAGGAGACGGAAGGTGATTCTCTTGTTGACCGGGAGCCAGTGCAGATCTCTCAGGTGTCCGGAGATGTGGCTGCGTCGGGGGATGTCGAGGATGAGTCTCGCCGAGGCGTTCTGGATCCGCTGGAGTCTCTTCTGGAGTTTGGCAGTGGTTCCGGCGTAGAGGGCGTTGCCGTAGTCCAGTCGGCTGGTGACGAGGGCCTGGGTGACCGTCTTCCTCGTGTCGGTGGGGATCCACCGGAAGATCTTACGTAGCATGCGCAGGATGTTGAAGCATGACGAGGAGACGGCGTTGACTTGTCTGGTCATGGAGAGGGAGGAGTCCAGGATGAAGCCCAGGTTGCGTGCGTGGTCCGTCGGTTTGGGTGCGGTGCCCAGGGCGGGGGGCCACCAGGAGTCGTCCCAGGCGGAGGGCGAGGAGCCCAGGATGAGGACCTCCGTCTTGTCCGAGTTCAGTTTCAGGCGGCTGGTCGTCATCCATTCGGCTACATCTCTCATCCCTTCGTGCAGGTTGGCTCTGGCGGTGGCGGGGTCGTTGTTCAGGGAGAGGATCAGCTGGGTGTCGTCGGCGTAGGAGATTATGCTGAGGTTGTGTTGGCGTGCGATGGTCGCGAGGGGGCTCATGTAGACGTTGAAGAGGGTGGGGCTCAGTGAGGATCCTTGAGGGACGCCGCAGATGACTTCGGAGGCCTCTGACTTGTACGGTGGTAGGCGGACTCTCTGTGTTCTTCCGTTGAGGAAGGAGGTGATCCATTCCAGTGCCTTCTCCTGGATTCCGATGTTGCTGAGGCGCTGTACTAGGGTGCGGTGGCAGACAGTGTCGAAAGCCGCGGAGAGGTCCAGGAGGATGAGGGCCGCTGTTTCTCCGTTGTCCATCAGAGTTCGAAGGTCATCGGTGGCGGCGATGAGGGCGGTCTCGGTGCTGTGGTTCGCTCGGAAGCCCGACTGTGAGGGGTCGAGGGATCCATTCGTCTCGAGGAAGGCGGCCAGCTGTTTGTTGACGGTCTTCTCGATGACTTTGGCCGGGAACGGGAGGAGCGAGATGGGACGGTAGTTCTTGAGGTCGGTGGGGTCTGCTGTGGGTTTCTTGAGGAGAGCGCTGAGTTCGGCGTGCTTCCAGCTCTCAGGGAAGGTGGCGGTGTCGAAGGAGGTGTTGATGATGTCCCGCAGGTGGGGTGCGAGGACAGCGTCGGCTTTGTTGAAGACGTGGTGAGGGCAGGGGTCAGTCGGAGATCCGGAATGGATGGAGTTCATGGTGCGGATGGTGTCTTCGGTGCTGATCGGGGTCCAGGTGCGGAGGGTGGTGGTGGGTGGCGTCGTTGCGGTTGTGGCTTGCGTTGGTTGGTTGTTGAAGCTGTTGTGTATGTCCGTGATCTTGTTGTGGAAGTAGGAAGCGAGGGAGTTGCAGAGTTCTTGCGACGGGGTGATGTCATTGGTTCCGGCGTTGGGGTTGGACAGCTCTTTCACGATGTTGAAGAGTTCCTTGCAGTTGTGTGCGTTGTTGTCCAGTCGATCCTTGTATGTATTTTTCTTGGTGGCGCGGATCAGTTGGTGGTGTTTCCGGGTGGCGAGCTTGAGGGTGGTCATGTTGTCCGTCGTTGGTTCCCTTCTCCAGGCTTTCTCGAGGGCTCGACAGTTCTTCTTGGAGCTCTTGAGTTCGTCGGTGAACCATGGTGTTTTTCTGCTGCCGGGTCTGCTGGGTGGGGTTCTCAGAGGGGCGAGTTCGTCCGCGCAGTCGTTGATCCACTTCGTGAGGTTGTCGGCGGCCTGGCTGGGGTTCGCTGAGCTGGCCGGAGGGTGCTGGCTCAGGGAAGCGGTGAGCTGGTCGGCTGTGATCTTGTTCCAGCTTCTTCGGGCAACCTGTTGCTGGTGGTGGTGGATCGTCGTTCTTCTGAAGGTGAAGTGGACGCAGCTGTGGTCCGTCCATTGCAGCTCTGTGGCGTGGCTGAAGTTGACGTCTTTGCTGGATGAGAAGACGGCGTCGAGTGTGTGTCCGGCGAGGTGGGTGGGGGTGTTCACCAGTTGCTTGAGTCCGAGGTTGTCGAGGTTGTCGAGCAGGCTGATGGTGTTGCGGTCGTTGTTGTTCTCACACACCCATGAGGCCATGACTAGCACTGGCCTACTACTGACTACTACTATCCACAACATTTTTTTAAAAAAGGAATGATAGTTACCAAAATTAAATTGTAGTTGCAACAACTGCAATGCCCCCATCAGACAGACACAACAACCACTTACTTGTAAAATATCCAATTCAAAAATTCTCAAATCCAATTGCAATGATGCAGCAGACAAAAAGAGTGATCTTTTCAGCTCAAAATCCAAAGGCAGAATGACCAGGTGATGGACAAAGCACTGGGAGGAGCCTGCTGGACAGGAACAGGAAGTTGGAGATTCTGGCACTTCCTCCCTCTCCCCACCTTTAACAAAAAGGACTCCTTGCACAAAAAAACAGCCAAATGTCAATCTGAGGAGTTTTTTTCATCCAAATCATCATTTCCAGAAGGTTTCATGCTGCTAGATCTGATATTCTTCTACAAATTGGAAATTTCACATGTTCGAGTTCTCGAGCTTCACATTACTTCCGCCTACGCGTCCAAAATGACTTGATCGCGTTCTCTCGCTCCCTGTCGCGTTGGATATGACGTGTTTGGGTTTCCTCGCTCCTTGTCGCGTTCGATATGACGTGTCCGCGTTCTCACGCTGTCGCTCGCGGTGGAGAATGACGTGTTCGAGAACTCAATCATCTCATACTCTCGTGGTGCATGATCGCGAGAAGAAAGATGTGATCGCGCGACGAATGATGTGATCGCGTGACGAATGACGTGATCGTGTGACCAATGACGTTAATGCGGGCGCAAACTCTCTCGAGATAGCGCAAAATGCCTACCATAATCCAACATCTCATGGAGAACGCGACCGGATCGGGAAAACTTGTCGGCGAACGCGGTGATTCAGGTAAGGCGATCACGGGTGCGCGAGAATGTACTTTTTTACAGCGCGAGAAAGACAAAAATTTCCGGTAAGAGGCGGATTGCGGAAATTTTGAAATTTTCGCGCTCTCCGCCGAACACGAAAATGTCAAATTATCGCAATTTCCGCGAGCGGAACGGAATTTGCTCAAAGGCCTAGTTTGCACTGCTCTTTGGTTTGCACTATACATGTGATGTGAAGAGCAACAATTTTTCTCTTAATGTTCATGACAAAAGTAAATGTAATAGATTTAACTCTAAAGAAACACAGTGTGTCATAGGTGTGGGTCCAAATAGCATTTCGAAACTTATTCTATATGTCCTGCGATTGGGAAGAAGTCTGAAAACTGGTCATTTTGGAAAGGGTGGTAAAAGTTAAAGGATGTCCAGTAATGTGAAGCTAAATTCTGTTGAAGAATTCAATGAGATAATGTGTGCTGGCATTGTTCTTACTGTTGACACAAACCAAGGAAAAAGGTTCATATAGGTAGTGTTGAGTTGAATAATATGTCTGAATCAGGGTCACTGATAACTATTTTAGCTGATCACACATTCTATCAGCTATGGAAGAAAGTTAATTGCTAGAGTCTGATGGCAATCCTAAAGCTTTTGGTGAGTTTGCTATCAATATGTTAGAATTTAAAATGCATGCAATAAAAAAAGGTTTGTGTAGCTAAGAGAGAATGAGATAGTGCAGGATAGCAAGATCTTGTAAGCTTGGGATTATACTCAAACCAGGATCTTCTGAACCAAATATTTTGGGTGGAAGTTCTTTTTCAAGGTAGATAATGGAGCTACCAGCATGAATGTCGAAGACGTCTTAGGAAAACAGAAAAGAATGTTTTCAGGACATTGGGTGCATACAAGGATTTGAACATCATATCAAATTAAAGGAAAATGCCATACCTGCCACTTATAAGGTTTGACATGTATTGTTATCAGTTAGGAAAGAATGAAAATAATTATTTGCAACTTTAT
Organism: Lissotriton helveticus; assembly: GCF_964261635.1. Classification (NCBI taxonomy): domain Eukaryota; kingdom Metazoa; phylum Chordata; class Amphibia; order Caudata; family Salamandridae; genus Lissotriton; species Lissotriton helveticus. The sequence goes on from NC_136065.1 coordinate 1,745,958,152, forward strand.
GTAACAATGGCATTATTGACCCAACTGGCTCCTCCGTGTGGGTTTCAGCTGTGGTTATCAATAAAGAAAGGTCTGGAGAAATAAGATTGTGTGCAGATTTTAGATAATTTAATACCAACAGCATAATAGACTGTCTCTCTCTTCCTAGAATACGGGAAATGCTGCCTGCTGTAAGTGCCGCCTCATACTTTTCCATCATTGATTTGAAATCTGTGTACCACCAGGTTAAAGTATCAGAAGCTTTTATAGATTTTACTACGTTTTTGACACCTTTTGGAGTTACAGATATTTACATCAACATTTTTGTCTGGCATCAGCTACAAGAGTATTTCCAAAGCTAATGTATTATCTTTTTGATGGCATCAATTGTTTCCAGACTTTCCAGGATGACATTACAATTCATACCAAAACCATGGATGAGCACAATAACATTTCAAATAAAGTGTGGAGATACAAGAGAGCGGGGTAAGAGAGTTGGGAAGTCAAAATTTAATTGTTCAGAAACAGAAATAGAGTATTTAGGACATACAGTATCTTCTAATGGAATCACACCCAGCTGCTGTCCGGGCGGGTAAGCGAGGTGTTGCGGGGCAGGAGGAATTTCGACAGATGACGGAATAGGAATTATTTCTTTTTTTTTCTCTATTCTGTCGGTTTTTGACTTCCCCAAGCCCATCCCCACCGCACTTACCTGCATGGACCACCACTGATCACACCTAAAAATTATCTGGTTAAGTCTATCAGAGATGCACCTTTTATAGTCTATGGGCTAGATCTAGGTAAATAGGATTTACCGATTCTAACATACTGAATTTTACCGATTCGGTATTTTAGAATCGGTAAATGCTATGTAGCAAATAATTCGGTAACAATTACCGAATCGTTAGGATTCGGTATTTACCAAATCGGTAATTACCGATTCGGTAATTGCCATTCATTCCTATGGACCTGGAGGCCCGATCGGTAAAATAGGGAAAGAGTCAAGGGTGGCAGGGAGTCACTTTGACACCCTGTTGCACCCCTGAATAGTGCTTTTGTGCACATGTGGCACACATACATGCCCTAAGGGCATGTATGTCTGTCACATGGCACAAGTGTAAATGCACAGATTTGCATTTACAGAGGTATTCGTTATTTACCACCAATAGTTGGTGGTAAATAACGAATCCTGAAAGCACAGAAGCACTCTTCAAAGTGCTTCCTACATGTCATTTACAGATTCGGTAAATATCGAATCGGTAAATGATGATTCAGTAAATCCTGAATCGGTAAATACCTATTCGTTATTTACCGAATCCTCCCCTACATCCCAAATGCCCAATACCGGTCGGTAATGGACGAAATTCGGTAATTTCGGCCTTTACTGACCGGTATTGGGCCACCTACATCTGGCCCTTAGTCATTCTTGTTGAACCATTGAGGAGATTATTGAAAAAAACAGGTGAAATTTGAGTGGGGTGGAGATAAAATAAATGTTTTTCAGAAGGTCAAAAATGCTATGTTTAAAGCACCAAAATAATTTCAAAAAGGGGGTGGTGATGGACAGAGTATCTGAGTTAATCAGAACACTCCTACCCAGTCAACAGATCAGGGCTTGATCCATCACCGTTTTTTAGCTCACTGCACCATCCCAGTTCAGAACCTGGCTATATGCAAATTAGTCTGTCCCTGGCCCAGTGCATCATGGGAACAGGGCAGACCAAACTACCAAGCCAATTCTTCACTGGAATCCTTTTTGAATGTTTAAAGCACCAGCACTCCGACCATATGGACCCAATGGTAGAAACATTGTTACAGTAAATTCGAGTGGATGGTAAGGACTGTAGGATAGCTTTTATTTCACTTAGCTTAAAAGATGCGGAAATACACTACAGCACTATTGAAAGGGAGGAATTGGCATGTTTATTGGCAGTAGAAAAGCAGAAGAGCTTTTTGTGGGGAAAAATGTTTGAAATAGTAAGTGATCATATGCCTTTGTTTTTTATGATTGATGGTTGTGGTACATGAACTGCAAAAGCATGCGTCGGCTGAATCGATTAATATCAAGACTGAAAGAGTATAATTTTGTTGTGAGATATAATTATTGAAGTTGGCTCATGAAGGGCATCCCGGAGCCAATGGCACTAAGAGGCTGCTGAGAAGGCATTACTTGTGGCCAGCTATGGATTCCGAGGTTGATACATTTATTAATAAGTGTGTTGAATGTGTTCATTGGACAAGCATTGGAAAGCCTTTAAAGAATATATGCATTTATTTCAAATTCCTGGTGGACTTTGGTTTAAATTGGGCATTGATTTTATTGGCCCATGTCATTCACTGGGAGAGAAGATGCACAACTTATTGGTTTTTACTGATTGATATACAAAATGGTACACTGTCAATGTATTACTAATCTCACTACTGATATTGTCATTGATTTTCAGGAAATAGTTTTTTCAATTGAAGGTTTTCTGCATGTTTTAGTTTCAGATAATGGTACACAATTGATTTCAAGGAAAATGTCCATGTTCTTAGATAAACGTGGTATGAAAAAGGAAAAAACACCTTTATGTAGTCCTTCTTGTAATGGATTAGTGGAATGCATAAACAGATTTCTAATAGAATGAATTAAAGTAGCTTTGGTATCCAAATCGGCTGCAACTGAATCTCAGAGAAAAAGGGGTTTCTGTTACAATAACATCCTGCATTTAATTACAGGATTTTCGCCACTCTATTTGATGAGAGGAAGAGGAGGTCGCACTTTACATACACCTAAAATTGGCATTTGTAAAACACAGGCTAAGGTAGTAGAAATTAAGCATGACAATGTACATGTTAATGATAAAATGTCATGAAAAAAGTTAAAGATAAAATCTACAATGACAAAGTTCATAGAACGAAATGTAAACAGTTCTGTGTAGGTGATTTAGGTTATTGTTAAAAAAAACTAGAGGAATACAGATAGAGGTGTCTCTGTATTCCTCATCACCATAAGTATTGAGAATTTCTGGCAGTGCTGTACTGTGAAGGGCAAGGGGTTGTGGAATAAGAGTTTGGTGATTCTACTGAAACCAGGACAGGAAGTGTTACTCAAAACAATAATGTAAGTTTGAGTGAGGAACCCCTGTTTGGTGTGTGCCTGCACTGCATTCATCTCAAGGGCCTGTGTATTTCATGAAGTAAACTTGAAGACATTTTACATCATGTTGTCACTCAAAGAGCACCCACTACAACTACCCAAACTGTTGATAATCACAGTAACTTCCTTTTGGCAGGAGTGCAGAGGTTTTCGGCAGCAAAGCAGAAACAATGAAATGCTCCTGTATTAGGTCAAATCAAAGTCTGAATGTTACCATCCACATATAGCGATGAGTGTAAGACATCTGACGCATTGAATTGGGGCTCGATTCTTCCTCGATCCATGCAATGGAAGTTTGTTTGTGCATGAGAAATAAAAGGAGTCAGGGTCAGCTACAATTGAACAATTACAGTGTAGCCCATTTGGGATGGGATTAAGTATGGATTTATTACAAATTCAAAGCCAAGCTGATATATTTCAGTCTCAGAAGCATAGTATAAAAATACAGAATCACTAATGAATATCCAAAACGTCTGACAAAATGTATCGTCAATAACAGAAAGCAAATGAGGAAGTCCATAGCAGCAATACTGAGAATGAGAAACAAAGTCTGGTGAGTAGATTTAAAGTTTCCATACTCCAAAAGAACCTTTGAGAATCCAATATCACATCTCATTATTTTCCATCTTCAAACACTAAAACTTGACAACTACATTCAAGACTTTGTTCCTTTAGGCAAGTCACCTGAAATCCTTTGACTCCTCCTATCTCCCTATTCCACACAGACAGTAGTCCTCCCATTGCTTATTAAGGCATCCCATCCTTGCCAAAAGTACTCCTCCCACATCTCACTATCTCTTTCACACAATTTGCCTTTCTCTATTTATAAGATCATATGACTGCACCTAAAAAGGAGTGAAAAACATTGCCTCCAAAGCAAACGCTCATGCTGAAGGTTAAACATTAAGAAATCCAAACACTTAAGGACTTTCATCAACTTAAAGTGGCAATCATGTTTTAGTTCCTGTTTAAATGCATGATTACAGTTATAATATAGATGCAGAGTACTTTTAAAATTGATACATTTTTAGTTATAAAATAAATAAAGAGTATTATTCAACTGAGTATGCAAATAAGAATTGACAATAGTTGGTCTGTTCAGGTGCAATGCATTACTAATAATGTTAAGTCATATGAATACATAAGGCCATATGTAAAGATATCTAGCCTAGTCAAACATGGAAGGGTGATGCTAAAATTATGCTGCTCCAGTCCCCCTCTGATGGCAAATCAAGCCATCACAGATTACAATCTGATGTTATCAGATAGACCATCTAATACCTTGTGGTCTTGACCATCTTTCACCTACAATCGTTCAGATGTTTCATGTTGTCATAAAATGTACTCTGACTCTCCTCTAACTCTACATCTGCTCACTTCCTCTTCAGTCCTTATCTAACTTGTACATACTTATATCCCTTAAAGATCATATGCAGAAATATTTCACAAAGGGCAATTATCAAAAGAGGTCTCACAATGGTACCCATAATTCCCCTTCCCAAGCTTCCAAACCATTTGCCTACAGCAGAAAATCCATTCCCAATGGCTTCCTAAGCACATGTCACTTCTAACTCTTTCAAATGTTTGTCAACACAGATATATTCCACATACATCTCTCCAAATTCTTACTTTCATCTGGGATGTAAGTACAGCATTGTTGAACTTTGAACATCCTGCAGACTCTGCCCTCTTTTGCAAGTAAAAAGGTCTAATGCAAGTCAGTTGTGTGAAATTATAGAAGTTATCGCAATCATCTTGGTGTTTACAAGCAATTGAGAATTTACAATTCTGGAAGCAAATTTACCCACTTTTGTAGGCAGCTTTATAATTTTCAGATCAATCAGAATTACACCTATAGATGCGAATATGGCCTCAAAAATATCTCCTACTACTTACGCTGACCAAAAACCTCGTCTAGTTCTATGTTTTGTTTCTCATACAGGATCATTTATATGTTACACATGGTAATTCTTCAGGAAAACTATACCATGCCTTCCATGGGGCAACTTAAAAAATATGCGTACTGTCCACAAATAAAAGGAATCGCAGGAGCCTGTCCCTTCATGAAAAGGTCATTCTTCCTTCCTGCCTCAAAAACATGCTCACATTCACATTTTCCTAAAAGTATTGGGTCTCTATAACTCTGATCAACATGTTTATACAGGTTTTCCTTATGTTGCCAATCTAAGGTCAAGGTAGGCAAATTTCCCTTCACCTGATGTTCAATTTCTTCATTACTCCACCCGTGGTGTCTCTTAAGATTTTATCAGTTTTATATTTGGACTCTAGATCTCTCCTCCTGTAGTTCACTAATTCAGGAACTTTTTCTCCACATCTGACAATGAACAAGTCAAATAATGGCTGTGTATATATGCAGTGTCTAGTGACCTAAGAGATGCAAAATATTTGCCTGCAATTTCTGCACCTTTAAATAAGAGAATGATAGGAACCTCTGAAAGGACTAAATCATAATTAAAATTAATAATATTGGAAACTACCCTGTCTACAGAATAAGCTTAGTAAAAGACTAGAAGAAATTCCATATGTCAAAGGAATATAATGGTATGTTATTCCCTCTGCAACAGAAGCAGGTAACTGAGTACAGATGTAGCAATATCTCGCATTCATCGTGACAATGTATTCATAAAGTAATCTAAAATAAGCATTTAAAGGAAAATCTCCCCTTGATAGATCTGTGTGAAATTTCTTAACCTCCCACAACTCTAAATTACTATCAGCAGGATGCGGTGTAGTTGGGGTAACAGTGGGCTTGATCTCACCTGACCCATATTTAACTGAATATAATACTGTAAGCAATACTATTAGTACTATAACTACAACTATTAATGTTCTTGGTATAATGTAACTATGACTATTACTATTAGAATTGGGTTCCAATTCTTTCTCTGACCTAAATCTTTTGTTGAAAAATAGCAGCTGCAGATAGTGGCTTATGGGGCTGACCTACGCAAAAGGACCCAGTGTACTGGACTCCTACCGGCCCTCCTGCTTTGTATGTCCCCAGTGCTCTCACAGGAGCACAGCGCAAAGTGAGCGCTGTGGACTGCTGTTCATTCCATGCTTGTGCCTCCCTCCTTTACCTGGGAGGAGCGTGCAGTGAACCTGTCTTCCCTTCTTAGCGTGTGTTGAGTGATTGGGCTGCTAAAACCGGCAACCACAGAAGCATGTGTGAAAGGAGGCATTGTGTCTGCAGTTGGGGGACGGGGGCTTATTTCCCTACCTCTGGCAGCTGGTACCTGAGGAGCACTGTGCCCTCACCGAAGAAATGGGCGTCCGATCAGTGATCTGAGAGAGAGCATAGAGCTCCTCCCAGCTGATTGCTGACTTCCTGTGGGAGGCCTAGGTAGCGGTCCGTGTTGTGGCGTAATGCCTCTCCCAGCTGCACCACAGCGTCGCGAAAATCTACATTTGCACTCTGGCAGATGGGGGAGATCCAGCAAGATCTCCCAGTTGGAAATTACAGCCCATACAGGCCGCTGACTGCTTCGGGCACAAATCGAAAGTGGGACCGAGAACTCCACTGACGTCGTGGAGTGGACGGAGCCTTCCCTCTCACAGATGACGTGCAGGTCAGTGGGCAGTTAACAAGTACTCTGGGAGGGAGCCTGCATCCCTGGAACCGTTGCACCTTCGTGGGCTGCCCTGCTACAAACCTTTAGGAAACAGTGGTCCGGGAGGCCCTGGAGTGCACTGGACACACCGCATTGCCAGCCAAGGGTCAGAGCAAGCCGCAGAGGTAGAAGTGGCCTCAGCAGCAGCACCGTCCAGCCCCAGCCCTGCCCATTGCCATACGGAGCTTTGCTGGCCTCTGGTGGTTTGGGTAGGCAAAGGAAGGACTGCAGGAGCGTCCGTCAGCCCCAATGCAAGCTCCCTTATGTTTGGAAGATAAGACCCTCACACCTGACTGATTGGAGACCAAAGGAGGGCTTCAGCCACAGTTGTTGTGCTCCACCCTGCCTACCTACGGAGCTGCACCGGGGGTATTAAGCTACATTTCCTTCCGACCGCCTTTTTTAGGAACACCACCCCTTGTTGTTAAATATTTTTTAGGAACAGTGCGGTCTGGCAGCCCCAATACGCTGGCTAGCTCAAGTTCCCAGGGACCGTGTACTCACACCAATATGTTGATCTCCAGGTGGAGGAACTTTCTGGAGTTTTCTTGGCCCATGGGGCTCCTCGTAAATGTATTCCATGCCCTCGCTCCCACGAAAACCGATGGAGCATTTCCTTGCTGAATGAGCAAGAGGGGCTGAGCAGGGGAAGTGGTTTGGTGACAACCAAAGTGGAAGCATATATGAGGCGGGGAGGCAAGATGGCCGCTGCAGTTCTGTAGAGAGTAGTCGCACTCTCGCTCTCTCCCATCCGACAGATGCTATAGTACTGCTGAACCAGGGATGTGGGGTCTGGTTAACCAGTTTCAACATACTCCGCTAGACGCATTCAATTCAGAGTGGTGGTGGAGCCTCGCACCAAAGAAAGTGTCAAAGAAGGTATTGAAGTGGCTGACTTGGTGGAGAGGGGCGCTAAGCTCTGTGAAGATCGCTGCCAACATGTCTCACAGAGTTAAGGCAGATAGAGAGAAGCCTAATACAGGACTGATTAAAGCCTCAGCCACTGCAGCAGCGAGAGAGGGAGCGGTCCCGAAGGTTAGCTCATTGAAGAAAGCAGCGGAAAACCCTAGCCGTTCCTCAAAAAACACAGCAGCAAAGAAAAATGAAAAGCTAGAAAAGAAATCCGAGGCTGGCCCGGAGACCCGCTCGGGAATAACAAAATCGGCGAGGGAGATTACACTGGAAGGGAAAATGCAGCGTGCGCAAACAGTACAATCAGCATTTATGAAAGACCAGAAGCGGCAAGCAACTCTACCTGAGTCCTTTACGCCGAGAATTTCCTTATCGGTACCACGGATCGAGATCCAGGAAGCTGATCCTTGTCAGGAGAAACCGCTGGTCGAGGTGGTGCTGCCGGTATCATTTGACGGCGTCCATGGAGATGCATTGGAGGAGAATGCGGAAGCAGCCGTAGGAGCAGGTTCGGCAGTCCGCGAGGACCGCGAGGACGCAAGCGTCAGAGTCGGCTTGGTTGCTGGGCAACCAACGAGTGCTGCAGAAGTCGGCAGATTGCGAGCAGAGGTGAACGCGGAGGTGAACACAGAAGCCACAGAAGCGGCAGTAGGCAAAAAAGCGAGCAAGGAGTCTGGTAAGAACAGCAGCCCTGACGATTTGTTTTCAAACCCGATAGAGGCTCAAAATAATAAACTGATGCTTGATGCTCTGTTGGCTGTAGAGCTAGAATCACGTAGTAGTTCTATACAGGATGCAGGACTAAGCTGGGGCAGCACCCAGAGCTTAACGGAGCAGAAAGGGCTGTCTATGAGTCAAGTCACTGGCAGGAATACGAAAAATATAAACAGAAGTTCAAGAGGAGGCTCGCCTGAGTTTTTTTCGGTATATGAGGAGACAGATGCATCAAGTACAAGTGCTAGTGCTAGTACCAGTGAGCAGGAGTCAGTGGAATCTGAGAATGAGGAAAGCACTGAACACACCTTTGACTCAGATACTAGTAAGGGCCCTAATGATCCTGCAACGAAAAAGAAGAAAGGTCTTGGCAGTGGCAAAAGAAGAAGTGGTAGAGGATCAAGGAGCAGTATGACGAAGAAACTGTCGTGGGATTATGCCGCTACTTCAGAGACTTATAATGAAAGCGAGCAGGAAGGAGCGAAAGAAGAGGGGAGGCAGAATACGCAGAATGTAACACTTGAAATGCTGTTTGGAACATTAAAACAAATGCAGAAGGAGGCAAGGACTGAGAGCAGAAGGGCAAAAAGAGACACCAAAAAGCTTCAAGCGTCATTAAGGAAAGTAAGCAGAAAACAGGAGGAGGTTGAAGGAAGAGTCTCGCAAGTCGAGGAAAGGACAAGCAGGGTTGAAGATGAAGTGACAGACTGGCAATCTTTCCAAAAAGAGCAAGTGAAGGTGGTTGAGGATCTCCAATGGAAGCTAGAAAGCTTTGAGAACCGCCAAAGGAGAAACAATGTGAGACTGCTGGGCCTTGAGGAGGGAAAGGAGGGGCAAGACCCCAGGGGGTATGTGATCAAGATTTTGGAAGAGGCCTTTCCCGAGTCAAAATGGCAGTGGGATGTGGAAGTGCAGAGAGCACATAGGTATCCACTCTTCAAGAAGAATAGGGGAGGGGATGAAAAGGGGTTCCCAAGAGCAATGTTGGTTTTTTTAGGCAACTTCCTAGCGAGGCAGGAAATAATAGATAAAGCTAGGCCTGATTCAAGGAAGATAGCCGACGGGAACACTTTTTTCTCCAGGCCGGACTTTTGCCACGTCACTGTGGAAAGGAGGTGGAGGCTAAGGCAGCTGATAGGGCCTTTCCAAAAGCAAGGGGCAGAAGCATACCTATTGTTCCCGTCGAGGCTGAAAGTGATTAGGAAAGGTTACACCAGAATGTTTACTTCAGAAGTAAAAGCAGCAGAATACCTAGCAGAAATTTCGGAAGCTGGTAGTGGTATGGAGAGTAGAACCAGATCAAGAACCCCACCAAGGTCTCCCACGAGTCCCCGTAAGCAGCAGTAGGTAAGATTTAACAGTAAGGAATCAGGCTGGGAGAGAGTAGCGACTCTACAGACTACAGGAGGCTACACATAGGCCAGGATTGGCCTATTTGCCTGTAGCAAGGGGGGGGTTCCTAAGGGGTGGGGGGCAAGGGGGGGAGAGGGGTGGGTGGCAAGGGGGGGAGACAAACAGGTTGGTTTTGAGCACAAACATGGTGAGGGAGTAAGTAGTAGGAAGGCACGCAAAATACACCAAAAGATGCATGGGCTAAAATATATAAACATACCCAAGGAGGAAAATGTGGGGGAAATGTTAAGGATATTTTTCAAAGCTTGTTGGGGCAAATGGAAATTTGGATTAGGAAAATTTTTGAAACATAATGACCTGTAGAATAGTTTCATTAAATATATGTGGTCTTAATGAGTTGAATAAGAGATTAAAAGCTGCTGCTTTGTTAAAGTCATTAAAACCAGACCTGGTGTGTCTTCAGGAAACACACATCGAGGGCACTAAGGCTTACTTATTAGATCAATTGGGTTTTAATGTTTTAGCAAAAACCAATCTGAATACTAAAACACGAGGGGTGGTAATCCTGGGCAAAAGGCAGGATACACTAGTCAAGAGAAAGTTAGAGGATCAATGGGGAAGATGGGTGATAGCAGAATTAACATTTGTGGGAGAAACTTTTACCCTTGTCTCAGTGTATGGGTCCACTGGTGATGATCCTGATATTTTTCAATTTTTGGATTCAGAACTTGCACAGTGGCCAGAGCCTATTATTTTATGTGGAGATTTGAATCTGCACGATGCAGATAGTAGTTTTCTAGACTCCAATAGGAAATACACAGGGAGGAAAAAGAGAACCTACAGGGCTCTGGCTGACATGGTAAGAAATAACTCCTTAGAGGATCCATGGATAAAGTGTCACCCGAATCTGGATGGGAGTACCTTTTTTTCAGCTCCCCATCAGACCTTAGTTAGGCTGGATTATTTTTTGATTACACGAGACGTAATAGATGGGGTAAAGATAGAAAGAGAACCTAGGATCATTTCTGACCACAGCCCACTAGTGCTAAGTGTAAATCTGGGGCAAAAGAGAAATAAGGAGCCGTCACAATGGACATTTGACAGAATGCTGCTTCAGGACCAAACATATAGGGAAAAAATGTCTGAATGGATTAAGGAATATTGGGAAATTAACAGAGGTACCTCAACACCAGGGATGGAGTGGGATGCTTGCAAAGCTGGGATAAGAGGAATGACCCTGAGTTATGGTATTTCTGCACAGAAAAGGGAGAGGGAAAAAGTGGTGAGAGACAATGAACTAATTAGAGAGGTAGAAGAGGAGCTTATGATGGCTATAAATATGCATTTACCACTTGAACAGATTTTACTGAGACTAGTTGCACTTAGAGCAGAAGTTATGGACGGGATGGCAAAAAAAACAGTGGAGAAGTACATGGCTAATAAAGAGAAGGCTTATGAACTCAGTGAGAGAGTTGGTCATATACTTGCGGTAAGAGCTAGACAAAGAGGTGGGGTTGCAGATATTAAAGAGATTAAAAATGAACAAGGAGTTAAAGTTAAGGGTCCAGAACAGATTAGAGAGGTCTTTAGGCAGTTTTATATGGCATTATACCAACTAGAAGGAGATGGAGGAGAAGAGGATATAAGGGCTTATTTGAGGGAGATAGAGTCGACAAAACTGGATGAGGCAGATAGGAAAGGGTTGGAAGAGAAATTCAAAGTGGAGGAACTGACTGAGGCCCTGAGAGAGCTGCCATCTGGGAAGGCCGCTGGTCCGGACCAGATCCCAGTTGAATTTTATAAAATCTTTCAATCCTCTCTGTTACCAGATATGTTTAGCATGATGCTGTTAGCACAAGTAGGTGAGTCTGTCCCGCACTCTTGGGGAGGCGCAGACATCATTGTTATCCCGAAGAAAGGTAGGCCGGCGGATGCTCCGGGTTCTTACAGACCTATCACGTTAATGAACGCTGACGTCAAGGTGTTCTCCAAGATGCTAGCAAAAAGATTGTCCAGAAAAATTGAATCCCTAGTCATTCCCTCTCAGCATGGGTTTATCCCTGGTAAGGGAACAACCCAACATACGAGGTTAGCAATTACGGCATTTGATGTTGCAGATACTTTAGAAGTTCCAATGGCAGCGGTATTTCTCGATGCCGAAAAAGCCTTTGACAGGGTCTCATGGAGATATCTTTGGGAGGTTTTGAGGTGGCACGGTATAGGTCCAGGATTTATAAAGGCTTTACAGACACTATACATTGATCCGACAGCCAGGATAAGAGTCAACAGAGGTTACTCGGCTGCAGTTAGCATTCAAAGAGGTACAAGGCAGGGCTGCCCCTCTTCTCCTCTGCTTTTTGCTTTATATCTGGACCCCTATGTAAGGAAATTGGAATTCAATCAAGAGATATCACCATTAGTACTAAATGGTCGTAGGATTAAATCGTTAGCCTATGCGGATGACGTCGCTATCTTAACTCCAGATCCTTCAGATGCCATTAGGGTAATTGAAGAAGAAGCTGAGAGGTTTGGTCAGTTCTCAGGCTACAGCTTGAACACTACAAAAACACAGATAGTTAAAAATCAGTGGGCTATTTGCAACGATGATAGAGTAACGAACATAGCAACCTATTTAGGGGTACAAATGACAGCGGAAGTAAGTAGAATTGTGGAAAAAAATATGGATCCTTTGATTGCTCAAACGAAAAAAGATCTGGAAAGAATGAATAACCTACACCTTTCGCTGGTTGGATGTACAAATATAATCAAAATGATGATTTTACCTAAATTTTTGTATGTGTTCAGGGCTGTACCCTTGTTGATCGAAGCCAGTTGGTTTAACAGTATAGAGGCAATATGTAATAGATTTATTTGGGCCCAAGGTAAGACCAGGAGGGCCTATAGGTACATGACGCTTCCTAGAGAAAAAGGAGGGTGGGGGGCACCAGATTTTCGTTTATATTACATGGCTACGGTGCTCCAATATATTCAAGGCCTTATTGGCGGAAATTCTGTTGATGTAAGTTTGCAGCAGATGTCGACAGAGGTTTATGCTGTCGCGTTAGGGGTAAACGCTGAGAATTGCTTTTTAAAATGTATTGACTATAGCTATTTTAAACGGACTAAGTTTAAAACCGTAAGAGCGGCAGTGACGGTTTGGAATGCATTTTTAAAGAAAGTAAAGATGGGAAGGTATAATAGGTATGTCCAATTATCTAATAACAGTTCACTGCCTAAGGACATTTTCGCTGACCATGTTATGGCAGACTGGGCTACAAGGGGGGTCATGCAAATTGGTGATTTACTCTCACAGGATGGTTTTAAGCAATTCTCAGAGCTGAGAGATACATACGGCCTAGATAATAGGGGATTTTTTAAATATCTACAGGTCAGAAGCTTTCTTAACAACAAAGCCGGAGGTCCAGCGGGCTTTAATAAAATAGGGATTATGGAGAAAATAAAACTGATGGGGGATTGCTCTATTAAAACTTTTTATGCAGCATTGGTGGAAAAGAAGCAAGATGATTTAGATAAATTTAGTAAGAAATGGGAGGATAAATTGGGAATTGATGGTAGTTTGTTTTATGATTCTCTAAACCTGGGCTGTACGATAATCTGCGCTGCCCCGTTGCAATCGCAGCATTATAAAACACTGTATTTCTTGTATTTTACGCCTGCAAAGATTGCAAAATGGGGGGGGAATCAAGGTATCAACTGCCCTAGATGCAATGAGCTGGAAGCAGATAATGTACATATTTTTGCAACATGCCCCAAGTTGCGATCATTGATTAGTGGGATCGAGGGGTTTCTGGCAACTTCACTGGGTATTGAGATATCCCTTACGCCGACGTGGATTATGTTAGGTGTGAATAATGAGGAGCAGGTTCAATATGCTGAATTTATGTTTCTAATAATGGCGGTCTATAGGCTCACAATAGCAAGGGCCTGGCTAGATAAAAGCCCTCCGAGCTTGCAATGCTGGCTAGCAAACACTCTGTATGCATATAATATAGAGGAAAAAATGTATGCTCGAAAGGGGAGAAATGGAAGACGATTGGGGAGTAGAATTTGGGAGCCAATATCTAACTGGAAAGAGAAGCAAAGAAGGAGTAACTAGGGGAGGGGGAAGGAGAATGTTGAAGGTATCGTTACCATCATTGTCTGTGGCTTTCATCTTCTTTATTTTTTGTGGTACTTTTTGAGTTTGATCGATTATTATAGTTGAATATTCGTATGCGTAAGCTTTCTTTAGGTAGATGTAGTATACAAGTGGTATGTTATTATTAATTAATGCTGGTGTTTAAAGTATTATATCATAAATTAAAATTACAGTAATGTATAAAATTGTGATATATGTAATGCTCATAACAATATGTTGTAATGAAGGAAAATAAAAAAATTAATAAAAAAAAAAAAAAAAAAAAAAAAAACCAAAGTGGAAGCATATATTATAAATGGTTGGTTGCACTGCCTTACTTATGACACTGGCTCAAGTGGCAACTCATTTTGATTTATGTGCCAAGTGGTGGGTGACTCCTGTGTTTTGGGTGCTTTACCCAACTGGTACATTTCGTGCCCTGATGTTATGATGTGTATTGGCTTACATTACCAGGATTTGCAAAATATTTACCGTGGTGTGATTTGTTTTTTTTCAATGTGTGCAACCTATAAGTATTTACTTGAGTGCACTAACTTGTAAGGTTATGACCATTGTCTAATGGCAAAATGATTTTTGATCTAAGTGCCGTCATGACAAGTGCCTAGTGGAACAGTGATTTATGTGATTGTGGTCTAATGTGTTTTATGAACAATACAAAGGATATTTTTATATAACCTTGTGTGGAAACTCTTTTTCTGGTGTGCCTAGTGTGTAACTGGTATGTGTGTGGAGTGCGCAAATGCTTTACACATTGTCTCTGTGATAAGACTGACTGCTCTGCCAAGCTACCAAGGCGTGAACAGGGGTTATCTTAGGTTTGTAACTTCCTTACCCTGAATAGAGTGGTGGGTTCTGCCTGGCTTAGGTGTACCCTGGTAAACTAAAACCCCATATCTAACAACTTGGGCAACCAATACCAGTACAGCTTTACACCAACTGACAAATCTCAGCCCGGCACCCCGTGACATCAGTCTAACTTCTTGCAGCGGTTCACCACCCTTTCCAACTCTTGTGAACACATTTTCTTCAGCAATATGCAGGCAAACAAATAGAATGCAATGGCTACAAATAACAATTGTCTACTTTACTAAGAAAATCAACAGAATTCAATCATGCATGAAATAACTCGAAACAATGCTTTCTGATCTAATCAGGCACACATTCAAAACAAACCTCGACCTGTGGGGATCACCTCCCCTTGTGCAAAAGGTTTTTCATACTAATCCTACCTCACTTTCAGACATAAACATAAATGTCCCTATCTCAATTGGGTTGTCAACGACGTCTCACAACGGACACCCCAAAACCACAGCAGACAATTATAATAGTGTCTGCAACATTTTTAACAACATCCTGGGATCTTAGTCTATGTCAGACCTGTTAACAACTTCAACTTCTTCACATGAAACACCACATTCACACACCATTTAAAATACCAACACCAAACATCACACAACTATTAAAACACAGCAAGTTAAGTATAAGCCATTCACGTGCAACCCTATTAATACTCACTCTGTTATGTGCCTGGGTTAGGCACATGTAACTTAGCTGCACATTTTCTTACATGGTCCTCTTTCTGCACGAAAACATTACTGCTGTGACCTTTTGCACATATTCACATGCGTGACAATGCTGGAATAGTGTCTGGGAAACAGCTGACACCGAGGGTCCATGTATTCAGAGACTTCATCATGCAGCAGTCTGACATCTACGTGAGAGGTGTCAAGTTAATGACTAAGACGGGGTCCTACTTTCTCTCCCGCCAGGTAATTGGGTGGGATCATCCCGTGGGGAAGTTCTTGGCTCTACATCTACGCACACTCTAAGAAACACGCAGAGCAGGGTTTGCATAGTAGGAGTATGCTTGATTACTACTTTGTACTATATGCCTGCATATATATGCTGTCTTATCACCATAGTGGAACTATATGTGCTATTTACTCTTTTGGTGCTTGTGATCACTTTCACCTGCTTCTGTCTATTGATTATTACAACACATGTATTCTATACAAGATTAACATTGGTTCAATAAATATATATTGAAAATGTCCCACTGTGTCTTCTTTGTATATTTTTCAAGAACAAACGAGGATGAGTGACTAAGCAGAGGGTCCTGATCCTGTTACCATGATCCCTGAAGGGTAAGGGTTGTCATGTTCAGTGGTTGCCAGAAACCATTTGCTCCATGGTTGGATTAGGGGGCTAGCTGGTCTCTAGGCCAACATATCCTGCAGGGGCGCTTGGAATAATTTTGTCCACCCTAAGCGTGGAAGGGTATACTCAGATGTGAGTCCCTTGCTCATTGCACCATCAGGATTCAAGCAAGCCGGGCCGAAGACAGCTGAAATGCCAGAAACCGGTCCCCGGAAGCTTGTTTCCTTCCCAGTGTAAGAATTGGCTTTTGTAGTCTGGTCTGCCCTGTTCCCATGATGCACTGGGCCAGGGACAGACTAATTTGCATACAGCCGGGTTCTGAAACTGGGATGGTGCAATGAGCTAAAAAACGGTGTTGGATCTAGCCCTGATCTCTTGACAGGGTGAGAGTATTCTGCTTAATTCAGAGACTCTGTCCATCACCACACCTTGTTGTAAATATTTTTGTTCACCCTAAGCGTGGAAGGGTATACTCAGATGTGAGTCCCTTGCTCATTGCACCATCAGGATTCAAGCAAGCCGGGCCGAAGACGGCTAAAATGCCAGAAACCGGTCCCCGGAAGCTTGTTTCCTTCCCAGTGTAAGAATTGGCTTTTGTAGTCTGGTCTGCCCTGTTCCCATGATGCACTGGGCCAGGGACAGACTAATTTGCATACAGCCGGGTTCTGAAACTGGGATGGTGCAATGAGCTAAAAAACGGTGTTGGATCTAGCCCTGATCTCTTGACTGGGTGAGAGTATTCTGCTTAATTCAGAGACTCTGTCCATCACCACACCTTGTTGTAAATATGGAATCATTCTAGGCACCTCACCCAAAGTTTATGTTGTCCAACAAACACACAGATCCTATGAATTAATAAGAAGTACATGGAAACGTCTCCACAAACCGCTGGAACTTTGCCGATTCTCTGACTCCACACATAGGCTCTGGGACTAGGACTCATATAACTATTCTAAGGTGACGTTGCATGATGGCCAATGGATAAATAGCTCCTCCTGGGAACAAGCAACTGACTTTTTTCATCACTTGGAAAAAACGTATCTGGTTTCACCATGGATTGAACTTTGGATTGTGTTGGGAATATTTTTTTCTACTTTGGTTAGCTCTGGTAATAGCTCTGGGTATGCTGATAAATGGAAGATATGTAAAAATTGACAGAGCAAGTACGAAAGTCAACTTACTCCTCAAGCCACACAAATCAACTTATTGTGTACAAAGAGACTTGTCAGTAGTGAACATCACAGCAGTTCCTATACCTGATGGTATAGCTTGGGACAAAACAGAATATTACATTTTTGGCCCGTCAGAGCTGTTGAAGATTCCACACTTCAAGATCTCATTAAGTGACTTTATTACCTCTAGTACCTTTTCTGATGATTGGGACTTCGAGACTGTTAATAATATGATGTCTGATCTAGAGACGTCTGCAGTATTCACAAATCATGAATATTTAAAAGGTTCATCAGACAATAAACAAATGTATTGTTATAACCATTATGGTAATCATTTCTTGCACAAATCTGCAATGTCTAGAAATGTATATATGTATAACAAATGGGAACATTGTCCTACACCTCCAAAGGGTAGCTCAAAATCTTTTGGAAATAAGTTTCCATATTTTTCAGGGTTCAATGTATCCAATGCTGAATTGTTTTTCTTTAAAAATGAGAACAGAATAGGAATAAAAAGTATGCTAACTAATACTAAACAGATTTATTCTGCAGCCTTTATTGCCCCGCTGTCTAGACAAGGTTTCGACTTTTGGAAAGACAATATTGGGATACAAACTGTCTGGGGTTCAAAAGATTGGCAAGTGCAGGGGGTAGAAGCTATGTTTAGAGCTTGTATCATCCCTGAGCAAAATATGTTTTTGAATGACACTGTCTAACAAGGACATGAACACACCAACCATACCTATATCTGCAAGTAATAGCACTACACAGGGGGAGGTTGACGTACATAATATTTTGCATCACAAAAGATCAGATCCAGATTGGAACAAATGGTTGCTCTGGCCCATAGACACAAACAACTGTCAAGATCGATTCCTGAACAAAACTCAGGGTTTCAAAGTCTATAGGCCAGACACAAGATATGTTCAAAGACAGCATCCTGGGGTAAAAACAACATACAGTGTACGGAAGCTATGCATTGATTGGCTACAGAAAGCTACACTACAGGATGTAAAACAATACTTATCTTTACTTAAAGATGGCGCAGACCTTAGACCAAAAAAAACTCATCAAAAATGTTTCATATATGCCGGTATATATGCTGCATATAACAAAATATTGAAGATTACGCAAGCAGAGACTGCAGAACGAATACAAGAAATTGATCATATTAATTTAGAGAAATCTCTCTCTGTAGTAGACAATGGGTTAACAACTTTGTCGTCCAGGATATGTTAATTGGACAGCATTGAGTCTTCTCCCATAGACATCATGTAGCAAGACTTGGTCATGTTGCAACATGGTCAGTCTCAGTTACGTTTTATCATGCAATTAGGTTGGACGCTCCAAAACTTGCATTCAGGCTATGTGCCTTGGCGTTTAATCAATACTAAGTCACTTTTTTCAGAATTCAATCTCACTGATAAACAGATCAAACTGGCACAAAGGGGAGTAGGCTATACGGTGCTGAGCAATGAAAAACTGTAAAGATTACCATTCACAGTGGCAGAAAAACCAGCTTCAGAATGGATAATACATGGAACAATTACTCTGCTGGTTACAATTTGCAATTTTCAGTATTGCCTAAAACACATACCAGCAGGCAAATATGAAAGGTTGGGTAAAGAATACATCAAGACACCCTGAGATTGACCATACACACACAGATGTTGGAGTGGCGGACGTGAACTGTTTCTTAGCAGTTCAAATTGTGAAAACGCACTAAACGGTTCTCTCTTTTGCCAGGGTATTAATTTACACGGGGCCTGCGATGGTTCCTATAACAACTTATCCTGTCACCTGCAAGGTTCACCAGCTGCAGTGATTGATCCAATATTTGGACAACGTTCAAATGGAAGTTATCCCATGTTGAACGATCACAGCTGCTGTGGCATGTTGCCAGGTATTCTATATCTAGTAACTGTGTCATCCAGGGTCACTTGCTGTATGCAAGTATTGTTTCCACCAACCAAGACAGCCAGGGAGTCACGTGTATAGCCTTCACTGAACATCTCTTCTATACGAATTGATACTCTAGGCAGAATGAAAGCCATTCTTTTGCAAAAAATCGTGCCACTGACCTTGGCCAAAGAGACTTATGATCTACAAGTCGCAAGGACTTCTGCTGAGATACATGCCCTTTTGAATACAAACTGCAATATACATTTCTCAGAAATGTTAAGTTGTATCTTAGACATGTCTGATACGAGCGGTATTGTACATGTATTTAAGACAGTGTTTTCCGGACTGTTAGCACCTGTTCAAGCAGTCATCATAATAATTCCAAACTTTGTGCACTCTGTGTTTGGCGGACTGCCCCTCCTTTTGGGACTCGTTGCAGGGATACTATTTTTGCTCCTTCTGCTACGATATGGCAAGCCAAATCACCAGCGACACCCAATTTGCTGTGGAGTGAGCTCTGCAGAAAATGAAGTGTCGTGAGCGCATTGTTCAAATTCTGGGGTTACCTCGTCTACGAGAATTAAATACCACATGGTTTCTGTCATTCAGACCAATCTGGCAAGATTGCATCTTACCTGTTCTACGCTGCCTGCTATGCAGTGAAGAATGCATGCTAGACATCTGTCTAACACTCCCATCAGTCATGCCAACGGATGTTGGTACTCTGCTGGACCCCGTAACGGCCCATGCTCTGTGTTGTCCCCTGCGGCTAACAATTCTGATGACGGCATTCATTGAGATCTCACAGACGCAAATTGCAACTGCTGAGGTACGAGAGGAATCAACAGGCGTGCAGGTAACATCCGATTCGAACATTGCTGATGCGACCAATGCTGAAGGCGATAGTTCACATCTGAGTGCGGTTAATCTTCTAAACGAGGTAATCCAACTTTCACCTACAATGGTAGATGACTTTTTGTCTACAGACCAGCCGCGGCCGGTAGTGGGAGTACCGGCCGGGCGGTGACATGGGGAAGGGGAGGGGCCGGGTGGGGGCTAGTAATGTATGGAATCCAGCCCTTAACATGTAAGTAAATATAAAAATAAATAGAACAAATTTCGTTGCGCGCACTGCATCACCAAATGCAATGCAGTGCGCGCAACAAAATTTGTTTTATTTATTTTTATGTTTACTTATCTGTTAAGGTCCGGATTCCAAACATTACTAGCCCCCATCCTGCCCCTCCCCCTCCCCACGCCACTGCCCGGCCGGTACTGCCGCTACCGGCCGTGGCTGCTACAGACATAGAAGATTTCATGTTTTCTCCACGCCCTAACACTGAATTTTGATTTTGTCACACAGTGTAGTGAGAGACTCTGAATGTGACCTTCATTTTTCAAAACAAGGAACTAACTTTGGAACTTTTTCCTATGATTAATTTTTTTCCAAATTTGTATTTTTCATTTTTGGCACAAGTAATCTGCTATAGTAAAACTATTCATAGAGAACAAAAATTATTAGAATACTTCCACAGACAATATACGACCTTGTCCACAACCAAATGATTATGTAATCAGAAATGAAATGGTTTCGGCTTTTTTTCTTCTGTATTTACGAACCATTTCATAAATGTATGTTTTCGTGATTCATTCAAATTTGCATTTCAAATGTCAAATATATGCTTAGAATGAATACTTGCTTTAATCTGTACAGCAGCAATGCTTACAACTAGTTTAGATACATTATTTACAATGTGTTTGAAACGTGCTTTTAGCACTTCGTGTGTGGATACATTTTAGATATGTTATCATGTTTAGAATTTAGTAATTTAGAATTTAGTAACGTCGTACATACGAAAGTGGAGTGGGTGTTGTGTATCGATTTAGATTCCGTATGAAATTCCCGATTCATGCCCTTATATAGGTACATTTCACATTGCCCTTATATAGGCTTGGAAATCCAGTCCTTATTTAGGCATTGTCCATGCTATCCAAATACAGGCATGGCTATTTACATCAGTTCATCTACGTCGCAACGAGTTCCTGGAAAACCAGACTCTTAAGCCTTTAGGACTTCCCCTTGCTTAAATATTGATTTCTCCAAGAACTCATTTATTATGCATGAACATCTATTCCTCAGGGGTTCATTCATGACGTTCATATGCCCGACTTCTACGTCAATACTGGCATTCCTAAACACCTTCTAGGTATAAAAATACCTTCACTTGCTATGGCAAGGCACAGTGCGGTTTCAATCAATCAATCAGACAATTTGTAAAGCGCACTACTTACCCGTGAGGGTCTCAAAGCACCAAGGGGAGGGGGTGCTATTACTGCTCGAAGAGCCAGGTCTTGAGGAGTTTTCTAAAGGTGAGCAGGTCTTGGGTCAGTCGTGGGTGGGTGGGGCGGGTGTACCAGGTCTTTGCGGCAAGGAAGGAGAAGGACCTGCAACCGGATGTCGCTCATTGGATGCGGGGGACGGTGGCGAAGGCGAGTCTGGCAGAGCGGAGCTGGAGGGTGGTGTATAGAAGCTGAGTCTGCAGTTCAGGTAGGCCGGTCCGGTGTTGTGGAGTGCTTTGTGTGCATGGATGAGGAGCTTGAATGTTATCCTTTTGTTGACAGGGAGCCAGTGTAAGTTTCTCAGGTGGGGGTGATGTGGCTGCGGCGAGTGATGTTGAGGATCAGTCGGGCGGAGGCGTTTTGGATGCGTTGCAGACGACGTAGGTGTTTGGCCGGGATCCCTGCGTAGAGTGCATTGCCGTAGTCTAGCCTGCTGCTGTCCAGCGCTTGGGTTACCGTTCTTCTAGTTTCGGTCGCGATCTACTTGTAGATCCTGCGGAGTATGCGGCGGGTGTTGTAGCAGGAGGAGGAGATGGCGTTGACCTGCTTTAGTAGAGAGTAGTCGAGGATGAATCCTAGGTTGCGTGCGTGGTCCGTGGGTGTTGGTGCTGTTCCCAGTGCGGTCGGCCACCAGTAATTGTCCCAGGCAGAGGGGGTGGGGCCGAGGATGAGGACCTCCTTCTTGTCCGAGTTCAATTTTAGACGGCTGCTCCTCATCCATTCAGCGATGGCCTTCATTCCCTCATGGAGGTTGGTCTTGGTGGTGTGCGGGTCTTTGGTGAGAGAGAGGATGAGCTGGGTATCGTCGACGTAGGAGATGATGTTGATGTCGTGCTGGTGGGCCACTTGTGGAAGGGGGCCATGTAGATGTTGAACAGGATCAGGCTGAGGGATGAGCCCTGGGGAATGCCGCTTATGATGTCGGTGGCTTCGGATAGAAAAGGTGGGAGGCGGACACTCTGGGTTCTGCCGGTGAAGAAGGACGTAGTCCAGTCTAGGGCCTTCTCCTGGATACCAGCTTCTTGGTGGCATATCACTAGTGTACAGTGGCAGACCGTGTCGAAGGCGGCTGATAGGTCCAGGAGGATGAGGGCTGGTGTTTCACCATTGTCTAGTTGGCACCTGATGTCGTCTGTGGTGGCAATGAGAGCTGTCTTGGTGCTGTGGTTGCATCTGAATCCGGACTGGGACTGGTCGAGGGTGTTGTTGTCCTCAAGGTGGTGGGTCAGTTGCATGTTGACAATTTTCTTGATGACCTTCGCTGGAAAAGGGAGCAGGGAGATGGGCCGGAAGTTCTTGAGGTCCTTAGGGTCCGCCTCGGACTTCTTGAGAAGGGGGTTGATTGTGGCGTGTTTCCAGTTTTCCGGGAATGTCGCCATCTCGAAGGAGATGTTTATGACCATCCGTAGTTGGGGTGTGATGGTTGCATCTGCTTTGTTGAATACGTGGTGTGGGCAGGGGTCTGACGGAGATCCTGAGTGGATGGAGTACATGACCTTGCGTGTTTCGTCGTCGTTGACGTGGGACCAGGAGGTCAGGCGGTTGGTGCAGGTGGTGCTCGCAGGGGGTGGAAACAGTTGTAGTTGGGGCGGTCGTGGTGTTGAAGCTGTCGTGGATATCAGTGATCTTGCGGCGGAAGAAGGTGGCCAGTGAGTCGCACAGCTCTTGTGAGGGTGGGATGTCATTGGTGTTGGCGCTGGGGTTGGAAAGTTTCTTCACTATGCTGAAAAGCTCTTTGCTGTTGTGTGCTTTGATGTCCAGGTGGGCTTTGAAGGAAGATCTCTTGGCTGTTCTGATGAGTTGGTGATGTCTGCGGGTGGCGTCCTTGTGGGCTGTGTGGCTGTCTGGTGTACGATTGTGGAGCCATATCTTCTCCAGGTTCCAGCAAGTACGTTTGGAGGTCTGGAGCTCTTCGGTGAACCAGGATGCTTTCTTGCTGGAGTGGCTGTTGGGGGGTTTCTTGAGCGGGCCAAGGGTGTTGGCGCAGTCGTTGATCCATTGTCTGAGGTTGTGGACGGCATCGTACGGGTTGGTGGGGTCTGTGGGTGGGTTCTGGGTGAGGGCAGCTGATCTTCGATTACTTTGCTCCAGCGGCGGTGGGGCAGTTGTTGGGTGCGGTGGTGCGTGGTTGGTTTTTTGAAGGTGAAATGGATGCAGCGGTGGTCGGTCCAGTGGAGTTCGGTGGTGTGGTTGAAGGCAACGTGGGTGCTTGCGGAGAAGACGGGGTCGAGTGTGTGGCCGGCGGCGTGGGTGGGTCCGATGACGAGCTGAATGAGGCCGAGGTTGGCGAGGTTGCCGATCAGGGTGGCGGAGTTGGTGTCGTTGTTGTTCTCGAGGTGGAAGTTCAGGTCTCCGAGGAGGATGTAGTCCGTGGAGGTGAGTGTGTGGGTGCTGGGTGTTAACTACCTACTTGCACGACACGGCTCGCCACAGCAAGTCCCGAAGGAAGTCATCTCCCCAACTGACGCACTGACCAGACACTGTCAACCTCCTTGCTGAGAATCCAGCTCCAGTTTTTCTGACTTCCAATGCTGGGTGTTAGGGAATCGAGTTCTGAGAAAGAGATACCAATCTCTCTCATTCCAAGGTATGGAGCATATTAGAACCTGGAGAAACTTTTGGCAATTCTTGGCAAAACTAAATTAAACTGGACTACAGCTAAAACAGCACCTACTTCTTCCCTCATACTAGACGTAGGTTAGGTACACTGGGGTAGGATTATTTTAGAAACACCAGATGAGTATTTTAGCCTGTGTTATTTATGTAGGTAATTTTATATATGTCATAGCAACAGACCGTGCTATCACAGTATTATTTTATAATACTGTTTACGCAGTACGCATTATACTTTGCATTCTGTCTTACAATTGTAGCAGTTCATATCTCTTGCATAAGAAAAAAGACTGTTCAATAAAACTTTTTTTTATTGAAACGCCCATCTCTCTATTTCTGTGCATTTTTGTAGAAATGAAGCATGCACGATTAACTGAGTGTAAAGTGTAATCGATTGTTTCCACGACTCTGAAGATATTGCTCTGACTCTAAGGGAAACAAAGTTGTCATGTTTATGCGATTGTCGGAAACTAATCCCTTCTTGTTTATTCAAGAAAGTTTCTAGTAACCTATGATTTACCTGTCACACACAAGTAATTAAGTTTAATGTACTCGATAGAGACATACTGACCTCAGTCCAATGGCAAATCTATAGTGTATATTATTCCAATGCGCAGAACCTATCAGGGATATAGCAACTACTCTACAACGTGGGACCGGAACTCCTGGACACCGTGTACATTTGCTAGTGCATCAACTTCCTGAGCTTTCCCGAAGTTGTGCATTGGGTTACTTGTAGTCCAAGCCCCGAGCACCATCTGCACCAAAGATCACTGCACTCAACATCCTTTGTGGGACAGCTCAAATCCAGAACCTGGTTGTGGTCGACACCTGCTGGTCCTCGTGGCTGAAGAGACAAGCTTCACCTTCTTCCCCTGCCAGCACCCGACATCGGTGGGCATCTGCTCATCGCCTTCCTGGTCACAGGCAAATGGCCCAAACTCTGTCCTCTCTGCTTTCAGGTTCTTCTCATCTTCGATCCAGGCTTGGATCACATCGGACACTTTCCACTTGGACGCCAGCAGCACTTTGCAGCAGATCGCCATGGAAAATAACAACTAAACCCGACATCAAAAGACACCTATGCAAACGGCTTCCCTGGGTGAGGTAACTCGAGTACTCCGGTGCTCCAGTGGGTGTTGACTATAGAACCTTTTAGTTCAAAAGGGGTTTGCTACAAGTCCTCTTTTAAGTGTCCTTCACCTTTAAAATTCCAACTGTGACTTTAGCCATAGAAGTTAATGGTTATTCGCTGCTGAGTTCAGACTATGCACGCATCCCCCGTAGGTCCCCTGTATCACTACCTTGGGTGGCTCCTGGTGGCCCCAGCGATTCTACAGGCTCTAGGCCTTGTCTCTATGCCAGTCGTGTTTCCTATACCACTTTCTTAATATAAGGTTTGGTACGCCCCTAGGGCTCAACGTATACTGTGCTAATTAAGTTTACTGAATGTACTTTTGACTCTAACCTCATAACGAGACTAGAGGGATGTGTTTAGAATAAATACATATGTTTTACATATATACCTGGTGTGGTTCTCCTTTCATTTGGTCATTCACGAGATTATAGACTGGTAAAACAAGCTGCTTTACATTCCTTCAAGTTTTAGCCTGAAGGCTGCTCTCCACAGCTACCACTAGGATAGCTTTCTATAAAGGTTGTCTTTAACCTACCATCAATAAGGGTCATTGGACTGGTGCAAGGTGCCCACTAGAACAGTGGACCGCATATGCCAGGCCAACTTCTCACAATCATCAATTATACCTTCATCAGAACCTTCAAGAATCCCATGTCACATATCTCATTATTTTTCATCTTCAAACACTAAAACTATGCAACTACATTCAAGACTTCTTTCCTTTGGTCACCCATAAGAATGTCCTTAGATTCCACTTGTCTCTTTATTCCGCGGGAAGAGTAGTTCTCCCTTCACTAGATAAGGCATCCCATCCTTGCCCAAAGCACTACTACCAAACCTCTCTTTCTCTTTCACCCAATGTACTTTTCTCTAGTCATAAGCAGGTTAAGTATTAAGAAATCCAAATGCTTCAGGTCTTTGGTCAACTTACAGTGTCAAGCATTTCAGTACACAATTAAATGCATGAATACAGATGAATATACATTTATAATTTAGAGGTAGAGTACTATTTGAATGGATTAACAAAATGCTGTATTATTATTCAAATGAGAACGCGACTATATAAGAATTAACAATATTGCTGAAATCACAGAAATGTATATGAGAACTGCAATTCGATGTTACTGTAATGAGAACGTTAATATGCACCCTTGAATAAATGTTTCGTATCTGTTCAGGTGCATGGCATTACTTTAATAATGTTAAGTTACACGAATGCATGAAGCATAAGTAAAGATATATGCGGCCTAGCCAAATATTGAAGAGTGGAGCCAATGACACTGCCCCACTTCTAATTAGGACCCCTTACTTGATGCTCTGCTCGCTGGACAGCAATCCTTGTTGCCTGAATTCGTTAATGCGGCCAATATGTGCCGCAGCATGCCCAGAAACACCCACACACATTCACGACTCCGCTCAGTAGGCCATGGCTTGGAGAGAGGCTGCCCTTACATCTTCTAATTATACATTCCAGGTCTCGCCCAACAATGGGGCTTGTTTGGATAATTCATCTGAGGAAAGTTTGCTGTTTTGTTCCCTGCCATAATCAGCTTAAGACTTTACCAGAGTGAGCTGTGACAGAAGCGGCAACCCAAAGGAGTTAACGCCACATGCCTCAGTCCCGAATCAATGCGTATTCCCGCCATGCCTGTGTGATCTATCAAAGAGAACAACACAGCTTTTCATTTCCTTTTTAATATTTCACACCTTTTGCGCGCGGCAGCAACAGCAATGTAACGTCAAATTAATAATGTAGAATGAGTATATGGCTGGGAGAGCAATTTGAATCGCTGCGAAGCAAGTCTTATTAAGTTATTTTTCTGGCCTAATTGAACTCAGTGCCAGCTTAGAAAGGCAGTAATTTAACTCAATGGCCTCTTTCTTTATTTTTAGTACCCATCGTTTATCATTGGAACTCTGCTGCTTGACTGAACTGAAAAGAAAAAAAAGACTTTAATCAGACAGGACTTTCTTATATTTGAATGGATGTGTTCAGACAAAAAGCAGAACATATTTTTTCTTTCCAATCAGGCACCCCATTATAAAAATTACACTGCTCACAAAAGCTACTGCATTCGGGAGCAGCTTCTTTAGAGAATCAGATTTTTTTAACCTGTCAGGGAAGGACTATAGGTGAACAACAGTAGCAGGAAGAACGTTTTTCATGGTTTTTCTGAAACAACATATCAGCCAAACTCTGGACAAATTAGATACCTAAAATGGTGACCTTGGCGTGGTTTGCGAAGCTTTAAATTCATCGAGCCAATGCGACTGTCATTGAACAAAAAAATATGTCACAGAGAGGGGTTTGGTCAGACACCTTTATCTTGTGTTTGTATGTGCCAACTCCCTCCAGCCATTGCTTGAAGAATGTGTCATTCACAGTCGGTACGCCCAAAGGAAAGTGTCTTACTCGGCAGCCGTGCATTAGGGGTTTGGGCCCACATATGAGGAGCTTTCATTGCAATGCATAATTTCTGAAGGGTACTTGCAGCTGATGCCCATTGCTATTATCTGTGCTTGACACTCGATCATGGTGGCAGCGCCCCACACCAGTCCCATGACACTTTTCTTTAAGCCCAGTCAGGCAGGAGCACTCCGTGCCCAGCCGCTTGCCTGGCCACTGAATTTGTAAGAGTAATTCTGGAAAGCCCAGGAGGCTGAGAGCAGCCTCGTGCTTGAGCGGGACCCCCATTCTAGTTCAAGTCCAAAATGGCAACTTCAGAAGAACGTCTCTTGAGCAGCATTGGCTATGCAAGCCACCACGCTTCTGGTTCATGGATGCTGCAGCAGTACCGCAGATTTCCGTCAGAGTTGCCATCCGGAAGCCATGCGCATGGCAGCGCTGGTGTCAGTGTATGTAGAGGTGGAGACGTTCCTGTGGTGCTCCTGTATGGACGGCTTTTGGGTCTGGACTATATATAACACCACTGCCACTGATCAATGTAGGAAGTCTCTTTGTAGCAGGATTACAGCACAACCACGAGAAGCACCATGGTGACATAATAGAAATGCGCTGACAAGAAGGACACTACACCAAATATGGGATCAATAAATAGGCTTCAACCTTATGCTGTGGAAGTGAATACTCCCAGCAGAGGCATATGAGAGGACATAAGCTATGCAGTGCTGCTGAGATGAGAGCAGCCTCCCCTGAAATCCTGGACAAGATGTGAAAGAGGTCACTGCCACTCAACCTAGACACAAGAGTAATTACCCAGGACTAAATTGCTGAAGGGCCAGCTAGGCATATAGCCACTTACGAACACTACTGTACCTCAACTGAACCTCAATGCACTTCCTTTTGAGGGTGTAAACCTAAAAGGGCCATTCAAGGTCGGACAGTTGTGGCAACTAAATAACTCTGCTACCACCCGCAATAAACAGGACCTTAACGAATCATCCTCAACACTCTATCTAAGTAGGTCACAGTTTTGAAAGGCAGAGTTGTTTAGGAGCACTCACACACACCCTGCCCACTGCAGTGATGGCCACAGTACATCCCCACTGTAGACTACCCTTCCCATGTCCATCCCACAGCTCTCTGCTCTTGAAACTGCCCCTTGCTGCAAAGTGCCAGCGGTTAAAAATGCCAATACGCTTAGGTTTTTTGGATGGCGAATATGACATTTGCGTGGATAGAGTATCATTTTATATTTGCAGTAAATGTTTGATTGGGGAATTTCCAGAGCTCTGCC
This sequence comes from Lissotriton helveticus, assembly GCF_964261635.1. NCBI lineage: Eukaryota > Metazoa > Chordata > Amphibia > Caudata > Salamandridae > Lissotriton > Lissotriton helveticus. The sequence continues at coordinate 1,745,987,060 of NC_136065.1, forward strand.
TTCTGAGCACAACACTAACAATTTGTTCACCTACACAAGTTGTTGATTTAAGTCTTTTCAAATGCAGCAATATTTTTCCCTGTAGAGAAATTCCTTCTACACACTTCCATGACATAGGATTGTGTTCAAGTACGTTTCCAACCTGAAATTATGTTCCCTTTAACATCAATTTCTAGGCAGTTAAACTACTTGCAAAATGTAACTGAATACCCTTAATCTTATGAATTTTTTGTGATCAGTGCAAGCAATAGGTACAGAATTGTGAGCCCATTTCATGTAACTTTTTTTGCATTGAGAAGGATGCCAGGTTACAATTAGAAGACGAGAGTTGTACCCGAACTCTGATAACAATGGGAGGCAACTGGGTGAGACCCGTACAAGGGCAAGGGGAGGCTCCCGATTTCTGTCTGTGTCAATGAACAGCTCTCAGTCAACCTGGGAAAGTAAGCCTGTAGTTCTCACCTGGCTAGCGAAGAGGCTGCTAAACCTATTAGGACTTCTAGAAAGAAAGCTGCTGGACATCTTTAAAGTTCTGTAAGGAACACAGATCTCTAGTATATCACCATCATGCAATTATCTTGATGCCAGGCTTACCAGATCCAATTAGGTCCTTCAGTAATGAAAAACATATTGGCATAATCGCATCATTGTCGCAAAATCACACCCCGTCAAATCCTCATCAAATTAGTGCTCTAGATACAATTTCTCTGCACTTATTACGTCTTTTCATTAACTCAGATATACCACTTGGGGTTAGCTAGTTAATTGACATGTTTCTAGTTCAGAACACAGGCACTTAGAAGTATTTAGCATCCCCCAAAGTAGACCTAGGTCTTCAAACAGCTCGTGTATGGAAAGGTGAATGTTTATAACATGTCTAGAACAGAACTTCGCAGAACAAACTGTATGTTAGAAAAACCCCTTCTCTTCCTCCTTGATGCATGCAAAATGGGTACCACCATACATGGATTCCCAAAGAAAAGTACCACACATTCCTTTCTCAACATTTTTGGCTCTTAACCAATCCATCAAACTTGTTTTGTCATCCTAATATTACCAGTTAACAAGTGTGGTGACAAATTGCTTGAGCACGGGCAAAAGAAAGGCTTGTTATTTAAGGAATAAATGTTCCTCAACTACTGTGCCCCTGAACATGGACCAGCCATTACAATTAACAAGTGAAGACAAATATGTTGTGGTAATTGCAAAAGCAACACATTTGTTTGCAATTACATTTATTGATTTATTTAAAAAAGAATGCAACGTATAGTTGTCACAATAGATTCACATTATTCAGGATTTAGAAATCAAAATCCAAGATTTAAAGCCCAAGAGTTAAAGTTTAGAAATTTAGATTCAAAATTCAAGATTCAAAATACAGGATTCACGTATTCAAAATCCACTCTCTCCACCGCCAATCTTCTCACCCTCAACACATGTCAACAACAGCAACCACAAGCAATATTTAAATGATGCATGAGATGATATTCCCCAGACACCTAGCATTGGACCACCTCCTTCCAAATGAAAAGAACATTTTACTAGACTCAAGATTTCTGACTATTTAAATATCTTCCAATATTACAGCATCTGGCCAGATTAACGCAATTAGTCATTCACTATTGGCATTCTCATATTACTTGCAGCCTATCACAAGATTATTACATTATTGGGTCACTACAAATGCCATCTAGTTCAGAGATAAGTAAATGACAAGTCATTCAGTGACTTCCTAAGGATCAAATAGGGTTCAGAAGCTTCTAACATCAATGCTGAGCCTTAAGGCGGGACAGATCTGACAGGTGGGCATATAAAGGGTTCCATTATCTGGTTTAAAAAGGTCCATCTGGTCATTAGTTTTGTAGATGATTTCTTCACAGTCTGCTATGGTGGCCAGTTCAATTAGTCAGTATGTACTAGTAGACGGTTATGGCTTGCTTCATTATATAAGCATGCATAGCTTGGCAACCACCAGTCCCATTGACACCCATCTACATCTATGTTTTGAGGAGACTACACTCACTACCAAGTCATTCATTCATTAACAAACTTTATTCAGCTTTAAGAATAAAACCATAAAAGTCAAACAGCCTGCAAAGTACCATCATTCAAGTTACAAATTCACAAATGTAATAAAATCTGAGTAATTAAAACACAAGATAAAAATACATGATTTGCAATGCAAATATTTATTGCGGCTTTTCCTAAGTCTAATGGTATTCCGTAAAAAACCTAGGAGTGTGCAAAACAGTATCACTAGAAATAAGTTGTTAAAAGATAAAAGCTGGTCTCACCGTCCTAAAGCCCATTTTTTTAAAAATTGGGATAATAAATAACTTTCTGGGTACAACATAAAAAGTACAAAACATTAAAAAGTGCATAATTTCCTGAGGAGACTCTCAGTCGCAGCCACAGGACATAAGGCACTGACCTCTATGGGAACCTTGGGGGTGTACCAATAGACAGTGAAAGAGGTCGAGCCGGAACCTTGTTAATAGAAAACACTCATAGGTACTCTTGAGCACTAGAAGGTAAGGCTCAGTGGTAGGCACAGTTTTCAATGTGACCTACTTTCGCACACTCGGTTTACACAGCTCCTTATCCTCTCTATCACAATGACAATTTCTTTAAAAACCCTCCTTGGCCCAGGCAAGGTCCCTTTTACTAATACCCTCTGGACTTGTGTAAAGATCTACTCTTCCTAGCCTGGCAAGGCCAACTCTTATGTACTGTAGCCAGAGGATACACGAGGCATGATCTAGAGAGAGACAATCCTGTATGATGTCTTTAGTAAGTGTATTCTCCTGCTTTGACCACATTTTGAGCCACAAGGATAAAGGGCAGAAAGCAAGATCATCAGCAAGGAAAGACATCCTCAATTCCTCGTGAACATCATAAGATGGAGTACATTGCGGAACATAGAGAACTCTTCACAAGAATGAATTCTCAGTGCTCTGCACGACCCCAAGCTCAATATGATCCCATATCTCACTCCCATACCTAATCTTAGAGATACATTTTGCTTGGTAAATGTTTAGGAGGGCCCCCATTGGTTTCCCTCCCACTCTACTGGCAAAGTTAAAAACAGCTGCAGAGGCTTTCACTAGATCCCCTATCTTGCGGTAAATCAAGGGGCACCAGCTCAGGGAGTCGTCAAACACAACTCCCAGGTAAGAGAAGACATTTCTTTTAAGTATTGGCAAACATCTTAATTTAAAAATGGACTGTTTTGCCTTCGCATTACCAGGGCCCATTAGCATGATGTATGACTTAAAATAATTCACTGATAAGTCGAACTCCTCCATAAAAGAAGCAAAAGAAAAGAGAAGAATTTGTAAGCCCCTTGCAGTCCTCACAAGGAGGACTGCGTTGTCCGCATATAAGAGTACAGGCAGACTGCGCTTGCCTACCTGAGTAGTGTCTACTTTAGTATCTAAGAGAACCTTCTCTAGAGAATTGATATATAAATTGAAAAGGAAGGGTACCGGAATACACCCCTGGTGCACCCCCCTCTTTATGTTAAATTGGCGGGACATTCTCAAGTCCTTTGAGTAACGTACTACTGCCCTGGAAGCTCGATGAAGATCCCTCAAAAACCAATTGATGTTATAATCAATGCCGACGGATGACATCAGCTGCCATAACTTGGACTTGTTCACACAGTCGAAGGCTGAGGAGAGGTCCATGAAGGCTAGGTATATAGGGCAGGCACGAGCCACCATATGCTTGTTCAAAATAAGATACAAATTGTGACACTGCTCTACAGTGGATCGACAGGGGCGAAACCCATAATGGATCTCAGATAAGAAATGACTTTTGTACGCCCAAGATACCAATCTATCAAGAATCATGCGGCCCACAACCTTCACCACGGAGTCCAAAGGGAAATGGGCCTATAACATGAGTTGCTGTCCTGATCGCCGTTTTCAAATATCAGGACTATGGTCGATAAAGCCAAAGAATCAGGGCGGCCAGCCCAGACCCAGGCATTAAAAACAGCAGTAAGGACGGGCGCCCATGTGCCTACATGGGTGATATAGAGAACGGGCGGAATGCCGTCTGACCCCAGGATTTTTCTCTTTGTCAGGCCTAGTATGCCCACACTTACCTCTAGTTCGGAGAGGACGAGATCCGCCTTACCTTCTACCCTGTTCTGCCTCTCGATAGGCATGGAGTCTGGCTGAAAGATACCCTCGAAATGATGAACCCAACTATCCTCTGTGAGGTAAGCATCCAATAAGTGGAGACTCCCTTCTGGGAGAAATGTGCTACTAATGGTCGCCCAAAACATAGAGCTTTTTCTAGCTCTACTAGGTCCGACCAGGCCTCATTCTTCAAGGTGGACTTATGGGTTGCTAACGCAACCTTATAGGCTCTGCGAAGACCTTTAACCGCCACCATATCATGGGGCTTGTCGCTCAGAGCCTGTATCGACTTCCTAGAAGCCTGGCAACATGCAGGATCAAACCATCGTGCGCCTGCAGGCTCCTTGCCCCCGTCCAGGGCATGTAGTAGCCTCCGTATGATGGTGTACATAGTACCGAAAGCACCCAAGATGTCTGAGGCACAAGCCTCGCCATTGAGACAAGTGGCAAACTCCCTGCGACACTGATTTGTGAGGGACTCGTGAAATAACTCTGGTGCTATATCCCCCCATTTTAGACTCCTCCCTGCCTCGGCCACTTTGAGAGGGACTCCTCCCTCGCCCACCGCGGAACGTCCATATACTCGGGACCAGCCTGTTGTTATACAAATAAGAGTATGGTCACTGAATTCACTTATCTAAACTGAAAAATCTGTGACCAATGAAAAGAAGGGGATAGATACAAAAGTAAAATCTATAAAAGTGTTGCACCCTCTACCAATAAAAGTGGGTGCAATATCAGTTTTCCCTGGGGGCAACATATTCATGATTGATGTTAAGTCGAATTCAAGCAGAAAAGTTTTAAGCTCAGTACCCTGAGGGGTATGCTCTATGTGCAGGCCTGATTGTTGTGCACAACCCATGGCTTCCACTCCTCCTTTTCTAATATCCCCACACATGTGTCTATTAAAGTCCCCTGTTAAGAAGATTTGATGACAGTTCTGAACATTTAGGATACAACCCCGTAATACAACCCCAACTACGTTATGTTACCCTCACTCTCGAATATAGATCTAGCATTGTAAAAATTTACCAAAAGGAGTCTACTCTTGCCACTAGACAGCAACATCACTTGTACATTGGGCGAGGCGTCAAGTACAGATACTGCCATATCAAGGATGGCTAATAAGACAAATGTAATAAGCCCCCCCTTTGCTCTGTCTGGCAAGGACGGAATTCTTAGAACAAAGAGAGTTTTATAGCTGTCCAGGTGATAATTGCTCTCAGTGGCTCAGGTTTCCTGGAGACAAATCACGTCAAATGTGTTCACAAGGGCCAGCCAGCCAGGCTTGTCCATCTTACTTGCCAGCCCGCAATGCTCCATTCTTACACAATACCTGTTCTGGGGGTGGAACATTCCCCTGTGATGCATGGACCGTGGAGTCCGACGAATCCGCACAGTGTGAAATGAATGAAATCTGATTTGTATGGCGCTACTAAGCCCAATGGGCGTCAAGGCGCCTAACCAAAAAAAGCTAGCTGGAGAAATATATACTCTCTGACTGGTAGGCCTTGATAAAGCACCAAGTTTTGAGCGCTTTTTTAAAGAGGGACAGAGACGGTTGGGCCTTAATCTCCAGAGGGAGGGCATTCCACAACCGGGGGGCAATGATGGAAAAAGCTCTGCTGCCCCATCTGACCTTTCTTGCGCGGGGAACTACAAGCAGATTCATCTCCGGAGATCTAAGGGTCCTACTAGGAGCATAGCGAATTAAAAGAGAGCCCAAAGGATCCAGAGGGCCAGCTAAAAGAGCTCTGTATGCCAGACAGAGGATCTTAAATGAGATCCTCTGTTGAATGGGAAGCCAATGCAGGCTCTTCCTAGCCATTGTAGCAGAGGATGCATTAGGTAAAGCCAAGACAAATCTTGCAGCCGCGTTCTGCACGACCTGAAGGCACTGGATAAGGCCCTTGTTGGAATCTGCATAAAGTGCATTACAGTAGTCCAACCTGGAGCCCACTAATGCAACAGCAGTCTGCTTACGTGCTTAGGGAGAGAGATAGTGCACAATTCTTTTTAAGATCTTAATAATCCCCCAGCATGTAGCTACCGTTCTGTTGACCTGTAGAGTCATGGACAGCGAAGTGTCGAATATAACGCCGAGATTTCTGGCCGATTGGGAAGGAGAGGGGCAAGTTCCCAAAGATGTAGGCCACCACTCCTTAGACCAAATGTCCTAGTCTTTACCAAAGACCAGGATCTCTGTTTTATCGCCGTTCAACTTTAGGGAGTTTTGGATCATCCACTCCGCGACTGTCTGCATACAAGTCCTAAAGTTGGCAGCGGATGTAGTAACAGAGTGGGCCAGAGACACCATGATTTGTGTGTCATCGGCGTATGACACCACCTCCATCCCCTGCGATTTTACTAGCCTAGCAAGGGGGGCCACATAGATGTTGAAAAGGGTCGGACTCAAGGCCGACCCCTGTGGCACCCCGTATTGCACGGATTTAGCAGGGGAGAGGAACTCTCCGAGCATTACTCTCTGCTCTCTTAGATGTAAAAAAGAGTGCAGAAGGCTCAAGGCGGACCCCGCGATCCCTGCCTCCCTTAAGCGAGATATTAAAGTAGAGGGAGACAGGGTATCAAACGCTGCTGTGAGGTCAAGAAGGACCAACATAGTGGTTTGGCCCAGATCTACCTTCCGGCGGATGTTATTGACAACCATAGTTAGTGCGGATTCAGTAATATGGAACTTTCTGAATCCGTGCTGGGAGTTGTCCAGGTACCCCGAGGAGTCCAAAAAAGAAGATAGATGAAAGTTCAAATGAGATTCGAGGATTTTTGCTGGGGCAGGTAACAGAGAGATATGTCTGAAGTTTTTAAGCTGTTCGGGGTCCAAGGTGGGCTTTTTTAAAAGGGGCTTCACTATTGCTTTTTTCCAGACCGAAGGGAAGGTACCCTGGGCCATGGCACCATTCATCACCTCAAGAAGAGGCGGCAGAAGGGTGTCCCTACATTCCTTGAGAATCTTCAATGGACAGGGGTCCGAAGGGGAAGCCGACTTTGTCCTGTCTAGCAGGCAATTAAGCCCATCAAGGGAGAGCGGGGAAAATGAGTAAGGGTCCTAATGGGGTCTCTCGACAGGGACTCTAAGTTAGCTAGAGTTAGGGAGGTAAGATCCCCCAAGGTGTTCCTCTGAGTTTCCATCAATCTTCCAGCCTGCTTAATGGGGCACACCTATTTACGGTGCTTTCCCCTAAGATCCCCTCCATATGGCCCATGTAACCCCTCTCGGAGATCCGCTCATGGTCAGAACCTGGATAAAAACTACCAGGTCTGTAAAATAAACCCAACGGGAGTGCCAAAATTGCAGAATTCCAACCCCTATATTCAGACTGCAACACTGAGCTTAAAATGTGGTTTACAATGATAGGATTATTAAAGTTAACAATAATACAGCCCCTTACCAAGATTCTTTGGTGCAACCAACCCACTCGGTCCCTCGCACCATAAGAACTTGGTTTTTCACCCTAGGAACAGGGGCAATGTTAGAATTGTGCAAGGGCACCACCTTGTTCTTTAACTAGAAAAAGTCTTCCTTGTTATTGTGTTCAAGACGTGGAACGCTGGCTAACACCACAACAAGAGGGGTGGACTCGTATGGGAGGTGGACAGAGCCCGCACTACAGGAAGGGGGTTTATCATCAGACCCATCTCGCCTGTCTGCTTAACGATGCAAACTGCCAAAATTAACACTCTGGGGTTGGTGAGACAGAAAGGAGACAGAGTTCGAAATAATATCCCCCCAACTGGTGTTTGAGTGATCAGGTGTCTCGGACTCAGGCACGATCATGGTTGGGACTGAGGTGACCGCTGCCACGATGTTTGACTGCTGAGCAACAGTGGACACCACCACGTTTCCTGCCCGCAAGCCACTGCCACTAGAACTAGGAATGGCAGTCAAAGGCCTTACAGGGGGAAGACTTGTGGTGAAAGAAGCACGGTCCCTTTGCAAGGAGGCTGTTAGTTTGCTGAGGTTCTTTTCCAGTGCAGCAAGGCAATGTAAAATAGTGTCCAATTTGGTGTCCAGAGCTGACAATAGAGCTGCTTGAAGCATGTCTAGCGAGAACGCATAAAAGTTAGATGTTACCGGGTGTGCTGCTGGAGTTGACTGAGGACCAGTTTTCTTACTGTATTTACATGGTCCCCCACCGAAGGGTGCTTCCTCTTTGCGCCTCCTGCACTCAGGCCATTGCCAGGGGGCTTTCCTGATCCAGACCCGGGAGCTGAGACTAGAACAGGTGAAAGTGCAGTGTTTCGGGGAGAAGAACAATACCACCAGCATGAGATGGCGACAGCTCAACCTGATCTACCGCAAAAGACAGAGGCTGAATTAAGGTGTCAGCGTGTAGGGTGGTCGGGGAGATCAATGCAGGACGGTGGACAGGTGAACGGAATAAACGTCTGGTAGCCAGTTCAATCTCCTTATCCAGGACCCTCGCTGTGTGCTGAAGAAAGACGTCCATGATGCTACCTATGAGTGAAGGCTCTTTGCTTGTAGGCCCTGCCACCACCTTGCGCGTACCCATAATTAGTATATTAGTGTACTTCTTCTTGTGGGAGCAAGGGTAAAGGCGCTCAAATCGATGCTGCATCCGGCACACGTTGATATAAGATTATCAGTTAGAAAACGGTGGAAGCAGTTCAAACCACAAGGTAAATGCAAATGTCCAGACTAACTTGACCTAAATGCTTTGGGAGACCAACTACTTACCCACTTACCAGCTAGAAATCCAGCCAAATAGTTAGTGCATGAATAAGAAGCAATAAGAAATTGTAGTGAAAAAAAGTGTTTGCTCCCTATCTGATCGTCGGCAGCTAACGTGAGGAGAGAAATCCAACTTGAGAAAAGTAGGCGGGGGATGATCCTGCTGAGGGAAACGAAGCCAAGAGAGTGGGCCCGCCCCGGCCCCCTCCAGTCTCGGGTGGGCTCAGAAGGCTTGTCCTTTTTCAGGGCTTCGCCCGGGTGCAGCCCGATCACGCCCCTGTGTGATACGCGCTGGGAGCCCTTGCTTGTATTTAAGCGAAGATTGATTGTTGGTGGTGTGGGTGCTGCGTGGCACCCTGGGGGTTGTGGTCCCTGGCTCCCCCGATCTCTCAGGCAGTGCAGGCAGGTCAGGAAACAGAAAGTACAGCTCCCGGCTAGTATTTAAGCGCCTCCTGGCACGATAGTTGAGCGTTGGCATTGGCATTATGTGACACCCTGGGGTGTTGGGTTCCCTGGCTCCCACGGTCTCCCAGGTAGTGCAGGCAGGTCAGGAGAGAGAAAGTACGGTTCCCCCTGCCAAGTCATGGGGATCACCAAAAGCATTGAGGTTACAGGGTAACCTGGTTCTGATAGTACTGCGCATTGCTCTATCTACTTGTCAGTCAGTTTAGCACACCGCCAAAGAATATTGGCTATATCACAGCCCAACCTCCCTGCATCTCCAGCAAGTGACATGTGGAAGCAGACTGACTCTAACTAAGTTAGTGGGAGACTAACTCAAATATTTATGAGCTTAACATAAGACAGTTTTAGTCTGGATTCTCTAAGTAGAAAGCTGTGAGATGACATGGTGAGTCCTCTGGAGAGTATTTATGTCCAAAAGCGAATTACCAATGTTATTTAACTGTATATAGGGCCAAGATCAAGTGAATGGAGTCTATTAACAACCTATACATTCAATTTTTCAAAATGTAACCATATTGGTTAGGATTGGATAGGCAAGGGATAGCTTTTTCTAGGACAATGGGTCAATTGTAGGTATTTCCAGTATTGTGTTTGGTCTAAGCCATACTCTAGACATAGGTCTCAGAACGTTTTAACAGTATCACCAGATATCAGTTTTTCGTGCACACCCTTGGTCACCTTAGAGTTCCAGAAAGGTGGAGCACCTCTCACAGTCACATCCACATTATACTAGAGTGGGACCAACAAGAGGATCCATAGTTGGATCTTCAATAAGACATGTTCCTGTTTCCAAGTCTGCATCATAGTAATAACTACATGGTGTTCTACCTTTGTTGAGAGCTGCGTAAGTGTATTAGGTTCCCCAGGTTAGAGTCACAGGCCAAGATGGCTCTTTCCATTGTCAGCAAGTTGTAGGATTGGTTGTACTCACTAACCAATTGACTAATTGAGATGGGCAATGAGAAGAATAATAGGAACTCACATAGGGAAAGTGCAAACCATCAGAATCAGTGTGTGCATTTAATTTGTTGATTTGTATTCAGGATTAGCCTTTCCCCTTTATAAAAGTCTTGATCTCAGTGCCCATTTATTTTCATAGAGATCCTGTAATAGTAATAGGCAACATAGTAATAACATAATTGTAACACAATTCTGTTGCCATCTTTACTGCATGCACCCTTCCCCATATGGACAACTGGAGTCGGGACACTTTACAAAATGCATTCTGTTTTTTACAATCAAGAACACTAAATTGGCTTTCACCATATTAGTCGGTACTGTATTGAAAGCCATGACCGTGTATTTCAGTCCCTTCTGGACTCATCTCAGTATAAAACCATTTATGCTAGCCCTCTTCAATACAAAAGAAGATAGAAGTAGCACTTCTCACTTCCCTCAATGTACCATTTAACCCTAAAATTAGAGAAGGCAACACGGGGTGAGTTCATCTCAGGGAAGTAAGTGAGAGGTAGAGTCACTGTCATTAGTATATCATAGGCAAACAGAAGGTATTTGATTGTGGAGATGATGTAATGGTGACATCCAAAGGGTCTAGTGTTTGGAGGAACAAAAAGGGGGATTATGGTCTTCCCTTTCGGGTATAGAGTTTTATTTATATAGTGCAAGACAAATTTCCCCAACAGTTGATATGTTCTTCTGGTTCCTGGAAAAGCCACTTAATCTTGGTGATGAAATTCTGCCACAGACAACATTTGTCTAAAGCCCTAAATAGATAATGCCATTTGACTCAGTCAAAATCATTTTCTGCATCCAAGGGTACAGCAAAGGCCTCTTTCTGCAAGTCCATGGCCTCACAGGGAAGATAGAGAAGTGTTCCCATGTGGTTCCTAGAAAAACAATCCACGATAAAGTCGACCTGGGATGTATGGATCAATGAAAGAATCACTTTATGGAATTGATTGGCTGACAGTTTTGCCAATATTTTAATATCAATATTTATAAGAGAAATAGTCCAGTAGTGCCAGCAATCTAGCAAGTCCTTCTCCTCTTAGGTAATAGTGTTATGATAGTCTTGTTAGACATGGGGCCCAAAGCGCTTGATGTCTCTGCCTCTTTGAAGGCTTGATAGAACACCGGGGTTGCCTGCTATTTGCATGACTTATAGAATTCTCCAGGGCACACATTTTCGCATGGAGATTTGCAAGTCTGTAGATTAGCTATGGCTTCATCAATCTGTTCTAGAGAAAATGTTCATCTAGTAGCTCTCTCTCTTCTCTTGATAGAGTTGGGACACAGATAGAGTTTTAAAATTCTCTCTGGGTTCGTAGGTCTATCTCAAGATGTGATTCATATAAAGACTCATAGAAAGAAGCAAATGCCTCTGAAATAATCTCTGGGTGTGAGAGGAGTTGACTGTTGGGGTCCTAATCATCAGAGTAGCTCTTTGTGCTTCCCTCTGTCAGAATTGGAAACCCAACACAAGCAATTGGACCAATGGACGTTTCTCAAGTAGAATCCAAATAGTTTCCAAAATTGTCCAGATCGTCCAATTCAGATGTGCGTCAATTAATAGTCATGATCATAACTCCTGGGTCTATAGTCAAAATGTTATATATACTTTCCTCATTCCAGGGTGGAGTACAAGGCATTTCTTCCCATAATGGCTGCATCATAGAATAAGTCAGCTGTAATGTGCACTAGAAGATCTTCAAGTTTGAATGGTTCCCCATTTTGTTTTGCTGTAGGAAGGTTGAGCTTGGTGTGCTGGTGTCTCAGGAGTCACACATTGATCTCCCTAGGTTTACTGGTGGGCCCTGAGTGTCTGGATGAAGCTTGTGTGACATCTGGAATTCCAAATTGTCCTGGAATGTAATGTGCAAGAGGTGTGGCAGATAGGTAGTCAGGGATGGAATCAAATCTCCTCTGGCCCTCCATGGAGGCGTATCTTATCCTGGTGGGACCCGTCCTCTTAGTCTGCTAATTCTGATTGCAGCTGCCTGATTTCCATGACCCATTCTAGTTGTAAATTATTAAATCTATCCAGTTTTCTCCTCTATTGCATTGTTATGTGGCTGGCATTTAACTTTCATTTTAGTTCTTGTGTTTTAACTTGGCCTCATTTTCTAATGGTGCAGAATCCACTCTGCGATCAGGCACGACGGACATTGCACCGACCCTCGATCCCCCACATTGGCTAACTACCTCGGGACGAACTTTTTGATTCACGGAACGAACCATTCTAACTGCTGAATCTGGCAATCCTTAAAACCACGGTCACCCTGATTATAATGGAATTCGCCGCCGCAACAGCCACAACTGGCTACTAAGGCTATCTTCAGGCATAATACATGTCCTGGTGATGATTCGCATGATTCAGAAAGCAAATCGAAACGCCGTCAACACCCTTCTAACACCTTATACTGAACAAGCATTTGCATTAGAATTGTAAAGGTGTTATGGTTCATTGTTATGCTGCACTTTGCCACTACTCAATTGGAAGTGTTGCTAACCTCAAGCTTTTGCCTAAAAAGCCCCTGTTTTTGTGTCTCCCCTTGTGTATATGTTAATGTGTGAACTGTGGGATACAGGCTTGTGCCCCGCATTGTACATTCATTGAAACAGTTTGTGTAATTGATTTATAGTAAATATTAGACCCTCGCCCGGCTGGGCAGGTCAAGAAACCAAATATAGCTACGATTGCGTCTATATTTAATTTTTGCTTTTTGAATCTACTTGCGTATGGACCACTGTTGTTTATAAAGTACTAATCCCAAGGTCCTCGGTAGACTTGTTTGGGCTCCCTTGTTGTTTAAACGCTCTTTAGCATAGAGGAAAGCAATAGATGGGAGTTACATAGCACTGTTATGAACAATTACCATGATTGAGTTGTTTGTATTTTTCACTATTCGAATAATGATCATTACAATAAAGTTTCTCATCTTTCTTACAATTGCTGTTCATGTTTTATTTCCAAAGATTAGAGCTTTTTGAGAAATGTTTGAAAATACATTTCTTGTATCTTTCATATGTGACACTTTGAGCATGCATATGTGACAAACAAAAGGGTTATATCCATTGGAAATTGATAGTCATTGTCTTGGTTACTGACAATATCTATAACTCTTTAAGGTTTAGAAGTTTAGAGGCGGTACTGTGAGCTAGTCAAACAGACCATCATTTACTTATTATGTAAAAAGTCTTAGTCTCTATATGATGACGTTTTGTTGTTCTAAATGCACAGTCCTGCTAGATTAGTAGGAACCGTATATTATGGCACCACCAACGTTCTAGGTAAGGTACCTATTTAATGTGTCTCCTGAGTAGTTTACTTATGTGCGCCCAAAACGCCTTTATAACCTCTACCCGTAGACGATGTGGTGATTTATCCTCCTTCAGCTTAATAGGAAACACCTATTTATGTCTGTTGATATTCAAGCATGGTTCTTTAAAATGATTGCCACTACAGTATTTTCCTTTCTTTGAATTTAATTCATTAAATATGGAGTAACCAGCATTTATACCTTTAAATTTCAGGCAAGTAGTACTACATACTTCACAGCTTCGTGGTTGAGACACACGAAGCATGCAGATGTAAGCTTTTTTATTCCTGCGTTGACTTTCCTGCTGAAGATACCAATACGCAAACATTTCACACGTCCAATGAGGCTGCTTTTCCTGATACATATAGGCCTTATGAATATTTAGAAATTTAATTTACATTCCAGGAACATCATAATTTGTTCCAAGACATCCTCAAACACACAGAACATCAATCAGACTGGGTCCTCACTATAGTGATGGGGTGACTTGGCCAGCCTTGTAGGCAATGCACCTTATCCTAATAACAACAATTACAACAGCGTGACACGCTTGGTCTCTTAAACTGTTTAATTAGACTATATCGGCATCTAATACAGTATGATCTGCATACAATTACTAATGCCCCAGCAAGGACTTGTCAAGCTAGACAGGCTCAACTGGCTGTGCCTGACTATTAGTCCTTTTATTATTGATGGCGCGAGATTACCAGTTTAAGATATTTCTAAATACCATACTCACCTGGGCCCATAAAGGTACACACTTTTAAACCGGTAATCTATTTATCTGTCTATCAGGAGTTTAATCCTTTCGCTGTGGCGGCAATTCCGCCGCTGCCCTAAGGGGCGGGGGGGCCGCGCCGCGCTCCGCCGCTTTTGACGGAACCGCTCCGTCACACCCCTTGGGTGGGCTGTGCTTGTGATGGAGCAGTTCCATCATGGCCCGCCCGCTCAATAGAACGCGCCGCGCAGGCGCGAAATCAGCGCACGCAGGCGCGGCGAGCGGGCCATGACGGAACCGCTCCGTCACCAGCACAGCCCACCCGAGGGGCGTGATGGAGCGGTTCCGTCATAAGCGTGGGAGGGGTTAATTTCCTTATTATAATATAAACCTGTACACCATGACTTACCAAATCCTTGTCACTTTTATACTCTAATTCTTTAGGTCTAATGGATTGGAGGAGTTAGAATAATACGTATTGAATAACATTTACCTTATTCCGTAAAATAACCACAGACTCTGGAAGTTTTAAACATTTTATCTATGCAATATTTTGGGAGTCAAGTACCAATATAGAGCAGTTAAAGACTTTTCAAGTAGAAAAATAATGATCAAAGAATAAATCTTTAGAGACTTTGTGAAAATACTTTTAGACATTGGTACCTGGGAAGGGTGAGAAAGACTAATCAGGAACCAACAGGACAGGACAGGTGCAAGACAAGGCAGGTAACCTCCGCTAAGTGCAATGCCAGCATCACACCCCTCTCTGCAACTACTCTCGTTCCCTTCTGGATGACAAAGTGTTCTCCCACAGCCATCTCCCGATTCTTCTTTCAGAGTGCTCAACCAGCCCTCTGAAGTCTGCGCCATCCACAATTCTTCTTCAGTATACGTTGGGTCAGTGACAGGTCAGTGACAAGTCGGACAATCAACGGACTAAGCCTACCTTAGTTATACCAATTTCCGGGGTATGTACCACCCCCCAATGTTGCAAATTTGTGTATTCCCTTCATTTGATTGGTCAGGAAGACGGGGAGAGGTCATCACACATTACCAGTAAGAAATCATTTTCTTTTAGTTTAATTGACCAGGGTTCCCGCCCATAGTTCATTTTCCCATGATTTTATTCCACCAAACATTATTTCATTTCACTTCATACACAATGTATAACTTTTGATTCAGTTTCTTCCTTTCTCCGGGTCAGGAAGTGAGTTGTCAGCTATTCAATGCGATGGATTCAAGGATCTCAAATTTCCAGTACGCATGCACTGCAAATCCAAGATGGAGAATACAGAGACCCTTCAGGCCCGAATACGAGCTATTAATAAAGACAAAGAAAGACTTGTTAGAATATAAAATAAATGAATGCACTGTATACCACTTATTTCTACTCTAACCCCATTACTTTATTTTAACTATTACATTAGCAGATTAGTAAGACACACAAGGTTTAGTTTAAGCAAGAACATATGCATTAGCATGTGAGGTTTGTAGCGGCCATATTAAGCATTACTGCACAGCTGCAAAGAATTCACACCAAAAGCAAAGTACGCCATATTAAGTGGATGCAGTAAACGCATGCGCAGAAGAGTTCCCGCGTTTTCAACACCCATTTTAAGACACTCGGGTTACTGGTTAGTTAAGCACATAAGAAAGCTTCCCCTTGATACTGAAATGTTGTGTGGTGCAATTATTAGTACTTACAAAACACATTGGCTAATTTGTTACATATTATTTCGAGAAGGCTGAATCCTAGCAAGTTTCTTTATGTATGAAACCTTGCTCCATCAATCCCCTCTTTGATGCCATGTTATGGCATCACTAATTACTGAAACCAGATGCCAACTTTAGCAGTTTCTCAATTTAATTTCTTCTATTACTTAAGAATTTCCTCTTTCCCTTTCCTTCTGGAAACCCTTCATTCTTTTGTAAATATCCCCTTTCAGTTCTTCAAGTTGTATTTCATCATACTTTCCCTTCTTTCCTTTCTCATTTACTGCATACCACTTTCTGTTTCTGCAGCATTTGCACTAAATCATTATCATTAATATTGATAGGACTATTCCCATTATTGGCATCAGTATTCGACCTATAATGCTTCTTCCTACATTAGAAAACCGACTACCTACAGAGGAGAGACCATCTGTTAGTCTCTTCCATGCACTATCAACCTTCAATGGTTTCAATTCTTCTTCCAAATGTGTGATATTTCCGACATATCTCCCAATTTAGATACTTTTGTCGGGTATCTAGGTGCAACAATGTTGCTCCTTCAACATTCTACAGACTCCGCCCGCTTTTGCCAATAATATATCAAGAACATGTTGATTTTGCAAAACCATAGATCTTATTGCAACTAATTCTGTATTGATCAATAAAAATCCTCCAGCACTGTCAGTCGATAAGCGATCTACAACTGTGGATAATTTAAAAATTATTTGTGTATTCAGAATTACTCCCACTGACGGTATCAATGCACTAAATATATCTCCTACAATTTCTGAAAAACTAGCTCTTTTCTTTTGTGTTAGTCCATTATTTTCTTCATTACTTCCAGTGATTCTTTTTACATGATATACCTTTAGAAATACTATTACGAAATAGCAACTCCCATAGCACTGATCTGGCAGCTTAAAATCAGCTCTGTTTCCACAAATATTATAGATTCCAGGAAATACTGGATCAGGTCCCCCTTTGAGTCCCCAACCCCCAATTATTAGGAAATTGTGTTCACATTCACTCGAACTAATGAATACATTGTTATACTGTGTTTTTAATCATGGAGACAGGTTTTCCCTTTCTTTTCGAGATCCAGGGACATAGCAGCATGAGTCTTGCCAGTTACAATAACATCTTCTCTTTCAGCCCATTTAGGTATCTTAGGTTTCGGTTCAGTAGCTTTTCTATGGAAATCAAAAAAATATTTTCTATTTCATGAAACCTACATGTTAGATTATCTTTATCTGCATCAGCTATATCTGTTGTTTTTTTTGTAAGAAAATATTCACCCATAAACTGTGAATCTCTACTACTAAGGACAGGGTTCATGTTTCTGCATAAAGGAAAGTCAGAGAAAATCAGTACTATGTTAGAATAATACTATTGTAACTTGCCAGTTTTGTAAAATAAACTAGCTAAAATACTACATGAAATACCATATGTCAATAGTAAATGATGATATGTTACTCCTTCTGCTACTGATGTCGGTAATTTCATACAAACATAACAATCACTAACTTTCATTGTTTCTACATAATGTACTAGTAGGTTAGAGAACACATTTAAATCTGTCTCATTTCTATTTATACTGTGGTGTATTTCTGTCTTATCTGGTGCTTCTAATTCTACTCTGCCTTGCTTAAGGCTTACTACCTTTCCATGTATACTAGTGTCATTCTGTTTGTTTGCATTCATTAAATACGGTATTGCTATTGTCAGTCCTAACCATGCTGTGAGTACTATCAATATACTACATATGCATATTCTACAACATGTCTTTATACAATTTCTTTTCGGTTTTCCAGCAGCGCTATTATCAGCCATTTCTGACTAAGGAGACGTTTACCCCTCTTTGTAACTTTTACACAGAATACAAACTGTGAACTAAAATTTAAAGTTGGTCTCACTTCTTCATCAATTTGATCAGCAATTAATTCTTCATCACTTTCTCCACTTATTTCCAAATTCTCGAAGTCCTCAAGAATTACATATGTCCATTCAGGACCCCTGAATTTATTATTTAGTCTTTGCAATCGTGAACTTCTCCTTCTTGGCTTTTCAGTAGATGGTCCAGATTGGCTTGGTACCTCATTTACTTGGTCAGGGTCTTTATTTATTTATTGTCTTAAGGCGAAATTTCAGTCTCTTGATAATAGTCGGCCAGGTATCACCTTTTCTGAGTCTTTTAGCTGGCACTGTGCTTTTATTTTCTTCAAATGTCCTTTTTTTCCATTAATTTGTGGCACACATTAATCTTTGACGGCTTCAGATTCCCTCTCTATCTGACTTGGTTCAGGGCTTATTACATTTGCCATTTCTGCCTGGATGTGTTCTTCTGTAGTAATCTGACCCTGTTCAGTAGTTTGTTTGCTTTGACTTTGGCTTTGATCTCCTTCTTCTTCCTGAACTTGTTTTTCTTTACCTACCTGGTCCTGCTCAGGTCTTTCTATTTTTTGATTGTCTTATGCCTGGGCATTTTCTCTGGTGTTTATCTGTCCCTCCTCAGACTCAGGAGTGCTGTTTTTATTTTCCTCTGTCTGAGTACATTGCTCTTTCCTTATCTGGTCCTCCTCAGATTTGATATTTGCTTTGGTTTCTATAATCTGAGTGTGTTCTTCTATTTCTGTCTCTTCTTCACTATCAATCTGTCTGTCTAAATACGTTTGGCTTCTTGTTCTCACAGTTATTTCAGGTATGTCTACTATTGGTATCCAACCATGCTGACTGGTGCTAGGTTGTTCTTCATCAGTTACTTCAGGATCAATCTTAGATCCTTCAGCTGCACAACCTTCAGCCTCTGCTTCATCAGGTTCTGTTACTCTTTTGGTATGGCTTGCATGAATCCAATTCGGTAAACATGCACACTTTACAGCTGCGGTGGTAACCAATATGCCTTGATGGTTTTTTTGCCACCTTGGTGCTAGGCACAATTCTCGGGTGTGATCTTTTATCACTACCCAATCACCTGGATTCAGGTCATGTGCTTGAGTTGACTGTCTGATCACAGCGTCTTCCCCAACCTGTTGAGAGATAGAACACACTTGATCAGCCAACCCTTTGCAATACTCCAATACCAAGTCATCATATATATTGAACAGCTTTTGTCCTGGTACACATGCCTGCCTCATTGCCCTTCCCATGAGTATCTCATGGGGACTCAAGCCTGTATTTTCGTCTGGTATGCTTCCGAGTCCCATCAGGACAAGAGGTAATGCATCAGGACACTGCAATGAGGTCGTTTTACACGCCTTTCCCAATCTTGATTTAATTGTGCAATTCAGTTGTTCTATCACCCCAGAAACCTCTGGGCAGTATGCACAGTGCAGCTTTTGCTCAATTTTGGATGCTTCAAAAATTAACCGTATTATTTAATTATTAAAATGAGACCATCTGTCTGATTCAATCGTTACTGTAAAACCAAACCTAGGAATGAGCTCTCTCAATAGGAGTTTGGCCACAGTTAAACTGTCATTTCTTCTGATCGGGTATGACTCTACCCACTTGGAAAATAAATAGACAATGACAAGGACATATTTTAATCCTCAACAAGCAGGTAACTGAATAAAATCAATCTGGAGTCTTATAAATGGGCCCTCTGCGTTCCCCCTCTTTCCAAGACCAACTACAGTTGTTTTGCCTCTCATACTTAGCCGACTAGGAGTTAGGTATTGTGTGCGGGTTCTTGTTAACAGAATCACAACCGCATGTGGAACATATACCGTCACAGGGTGTCCCATTACAATGGATTCACTTTGTTTCAGACTCATGCTAGTCGCAGCTACAGATTGTAGGCATCCTGGTAATGCAGACGCCACGGGGTTCAAAGTGGCAGAGAAATATGCCACAGGACATTGCATTAGGCTATGTGTCTGTGTTAGAACTGAGAGAGCACAATTGTCTCTTGCGTCACAGATTAATGCAAACTCTTTGGAATAATCTGGCATTCCTATTGCAGGTGCTTCACACAGACATGCTTTCATCATCCCATTCTACTGGATCTCTTGCTTGTTTCTTTGTCAGTTGTATCAATGGTTTAACTAGCACTGCAAATCCCACAATCCACTGCCTGCAATAACCTACAACCCCGGGAAACATCCTGATTTCTTTCTGTGCCTGTGGTAATTTCATATTTCTGATCAATTTGATTCTTTCCGAAGTCACTCTTCTGACATCTATTTCTATTTGGTGTCCCAATTATTTGACCGATGTGGTACAAAATTGCTGTTTTTCAGGTGACACTTTATGTCCACTTTCAGCCAAAGGATTCAGTAATGCAATGAAATCAACTATACAATCGTTTCGAGTTTTAGACGCGACTTATAAGTCGTCGACGTACTGCACTAAGACAAATTGTCTTGGCAGCACCAGAGATTCAAGACACTTTCTCAAAATCTGGTTAAAGATCGATGGACTTTCTGTGTACCCTTGAGGAACGCGATTCCAAACATAAACATGCTCGTCAGATTTAAATGAAAATAAAAACTGACTGTCTGGATGCAATGGAATGGAGAAAAAGGCATGGCACAAATCAATTAGAGTGAACCATCCTGCACTCAATGGTATCTGATATAAAATCACTGCTGGATTCGGTACTATTGGACAACATGGTATAACAATGTATTTATTTTTATCAGATCCTGAACCACCCTATATTTGCCATTTGGTTCCTTTATGCCAATTATAGGTGAATTACAAGGACTGCTCATTATTTCTTTAAAATATGCCTTGCTCAACCAAACGCTCAATTTCTGCTGCAACACCTGCTTTTATTTCTGGGCTCATTTTGTACTGTCGAGTATTTGGGTAGACTGTACCTTCTTTCACTGTCACTTTTACTGGGTCGACATTTGCCATTAATCCTGCTTCCCTTCCAGTAATATCCCACATATCAGGATTTACGGTATTTTGAATCTCTTCTGGCAGCTCTTCTGGGATCATCTTTTTAATTTCCGTTTCCTGTTTGGTTAAAATGATTTTGTACACTCCCTATTCATCAGGAGTCTGAATTGCAACACCCTGCGGTGTGCATAATATTGTGCAATTCATTTTGCACAATAAATCCCTACCTAACAGATTCACAGGGCTCGAGTCACAGACTACAAACTTGTGCATCTCTTTAAAGTTGCCAATACATACCTCCATTGGTTCTGTAATAGGGGTCCTAATCTGCTTATTAGAAACTCTCACTACTTGGATCGCTTCTCCGGAGAAGGGTAGGTTTGGGATGTCTGCTGTTCTCACAGTAGAACGGGTGTTCAACAAAAAAGGTGATATCATTTCCCTCAATCTTACCATCTACATATGGACCTGACTGATCTACCCGTGAAGATGCCCCAAGTACGCATTCCTCTTCCCCCCTTCTCAGGGACCATCAGTAAGTCTCTTCCTCAAAAAATGTATCCTGTAAAAGACACTGTGGTGTTACCGGGTTTTTCTTACCACTTCCCTCCCGGAATCCGCTGTCCACACTGTACTTGGCTTGAATCACAAAATCTATCATAGGGGCAGGTGGCAATTGATTCTGTGTTACCTGTTGTGGCTGCCTCATTGCCACCTCATTCTGCGTCTGTGCATTTACATTTTGAGTTTGGATATTATTATTCTGTATAAGTTTACACTCGTTTTTTTTATTCCCCAATTTTCCGCACCCTTGACAGGGAAACTTTTACTTTGCCTCTTCTTTGCTCATTCTCCCTCTGGGTTTACTCCCACTGTTTTCACCTTGACCTTCCCCTCTTCCTTGATTATTTGCCTGTTGACTTAACTGGAGTTCCTGTTGTTCTGCTAATTTAACTTGAGCCCACATTACCTTTTCTTCTAATTTCTTTCATCTATTATCAATTTCGTCCCCACAGTATTTTGCATACTTGAGAAGTTCATCTATAGGTTTTGCCTGCCAACATTACTTATGCTCTTTAATCATCTGTGATATCTCTGGCTTTAGTCCAGTCACAAAATTATATATAAAGTGTGTCATATCCTTATTATCAATATTTTCCAATCCACTATACTGTTTGAATACCTGCAAAAGATGCTCTTAATATGCATTTACAGATTCATCCTTTTCTTTGATTGCTCTGTCTATTATTGTCCAATCTGTCTCTTTTGGAGGGACCTTTCCTTTCAAGTAAGTTATTACCTGATGATATTTTTTCATTACATCATCTGACGGGGCTCCTGTCTTTGCATCTCTAGGGTACTCATCATTGGGCCAATCTACCAAAAGTTTGCATTCTGTCCATAAATCGGCAGGAACAACTATGTCAAACAACCCATCTAAATCCTTTAGCAGTACTTTTGAAACCTTCTCAAACCTTTCAACTTGCCTGTACCATTCTACAGGTTTCTCGCTGAGTTTTGGTAAGTCATTTGTGAATGATAAAATATCCTGTCTGGACCATGGGACATGTACATATTCTCCTCCTAGAACTTCTCTCATTGGACACAACCTTTCAACCGTTTCTGTTTCTTTCATTAGATACTCAGAGGTAGTTTGATTTGCCTGTGCTTCCTCCATCTTCTTAGTTCATCTAGCTTTTCATTTGTCTAAGTCTCCCCATTTTTGTTTTCAATAATTCTTTCATCTGTAATTTTCTTTTTGACACATTCATGTTTTCTACATCTTTGTCAGAAAATTCTGCTCTACATGGTTCTGCAATACCTTTGATTTACCTATGTCAATTATCATATCTGAGGCCAAATTCACAAATGTTTCATGAAATACTTTTCTATTTTGAGTGATGCTTCTGCATATGAATAGCAATTCATCTTCTTTGAAGGAATTTAATCTCTCTAGCCCTACATTTCCAGCTATCATTTCTTCCATTCTACCATTAATTTAAAAATGTCCAAATTTTTTGGCTGTGATTTTGGCTTCTGTATATCTCGTGTCCATCTTTCTATTTCTACTGGGGTTACTAGAGTGACACTTCTCGTGCCGGCGGACGGTTCAATCTGTACTTCTCTAGAGCATCCAGGGGTAACTTTCCTGAACGAATCACTTGTGGGTTCTCTTATAGGCAAATCCATTAGGGATATTACTGACTGGCACTCACTTGCCTGGTCATCAACTATTAGATTTTCTTTTCTGGGTTGTATAATTGGTGTAGTCAGGACAGGAGTTATAGGACTATTTTGCTTATCTCCATATAAGGGAACAACGGGACTTATAGTTACTGGTATCGTTAGCGCCAAGACGCCGCGGCAATCGAGCGGTTTAAAAATATTTCAGTCAGTGCTTCAGGACTTGTATTCAATGGGTTATTTTCTGAATTAATTCACTTCTCGGTTTATATATTGTTTCTCTTTCTTTTTGTTGTAGTACCTTTTCTATGGTAGTCTCATGTACAATCTATGGAACCAAAGGTGTTTTTAAGAAGGGGGCACTAGGTGTAACTCTATTTGTCTCTTCCTGATAAGGTGGCAGATTTTTCATTAATAAATCTTCAAAATAATCATCTTCTGAGTCTCCACTACTTCTATTTTGTTTACTAAATAAGGTTAGCTTTTACTTTTGTGCTTCTCCAATACTATTTTTATTTATTTTATTTGTTTATTTGCAAAGTTTTATATAGCACTGGCTAGACCCGGAGGTATCAGAGCGCTTTACATGAAGATCAGCGATTTACAAGTTACATAGTTATATCAGTTGGATCAGCGAGTTACCGGTTTAAAAGTTACAACAGTTTGAATCAAAGAAACAGAGGGAGGAGGTAGGGGAGGGAAGGAGACACAAACAGGGAGATGAGGAAGACAATGCCAGATGACCGGCTGGTTAGGTGACGGTCAAAGGGCCAGACTCCTCTATAGCTGCACAGGACAGCTCCACCGGGCATCGGCCAAGGTTGCTCAGGCTCCGCAGTAGGTATCTATATCAGTTGAATCGGTCAGTTATAGGATACATAGATACATCAGTTAGAATCCAAACAATCGCAGAGGAGAGAGGAGGGAGAGAGAAGGGTACCGAACGGGGAGGCGAGTAAACAATGTCAGATGTCAGGCTGGGTAGGGGACGGCCAAGGGCCAGACTCCTCTATTGCTGCATAGGACAGCTCCACCGGGTATCGGCCAAGGTTGTTCAGGCTCCGCTGTAGGTATCCACATCAGTTGAAACAGGGAGTTACAGGATACATAGTTACAGCAGTTTGCATCAAGAGAACCAGAGAGGAGGGGGAGGGAAGGAGACCAAACGGGGAGACGAGGAAAACAATTTACCACCCGCTATTCAATATCCCCGGGGAATTCTAGACAAACAGCTTTTTTGGTTAAAACATAAATCAATAATCAATACACAACTAACTATCTATCTTAACTAAACCCTAACCATAGCTCTGCTACCAAGCAATACTGATGGCGCGAGATTATCAATTTAAGATATTTCTAAATACCATACTCACCTGGGCCCATAATCATACACACTTCTAATCCGGTAATCTATTTTTCTGCCCATCAGGCGTTAAATTTCCTTATTATTATAAAATATACCTGTACACCATGACTTACCAAATCCTTGTCACTTTTATACTCTAATTCTTAAGGCTAACGGATCAAAGGAGTTAGAATAATAGGTATGTAATAACATTTATCTTATTTCGTAAAATAACCACAGACTCTGGAAGTTTTAAACACTTTATCTATGAAATATTTCGTGAGTCTAGTACCAATACAGAGTAGTTAAAGACTTTTCAAGTAGAAAAATAATGATCAAAGAATAAATCTTTAGAGACTTTGCAAAATTACTTTTAGACATTGGTACCTGGGAAAGGTGAGAAACGGAAACGGTACTAAAACATACCACACAGATTTATATTTACCTAGAATGGTGTGAGGTAACCTCCCGCTAAGTGCAATGCCAGCGTCACACCACTCTCTACAGATACACTTGTTCCCTTCTAGATGACAGAGTCTTCTCCTAAAGCAATCTCCTGATTCTTCTTTCAGAGTGCTCGACCAGCCCTCTGAAGTCTGCAACATCCACGATTCTTCTGCAGCATACGTTGGGCCAGTGACAGGTCTGTGACAAGTCGGACAATCTAACTGACTAAGCCTACCTTAGTTATACCAATTTCCAGGTAATGTACCATCCCCCAATGTTGCAAATTTGTATATTTCCTTCATTTGATTGGTCAGGAAGATGGGGAGAGGTCATTACATCATACTAGTATGAGATCATTTTCTTTTAGTTTAATTGACCTAGGTTCCCTCCCATAATTCATTTTCCCATGATTTTATTCCACCCAACATTATTTCATTTCACTTCATATACAATGTATACTTTTTCATTCAGTTTCTTCCTTTCTCCAGGTCAGGAGGTGAGTTTCTCAGGCGCATCATGGGTAAGATGGGACTTGGCAGCTATTCAATGCCATGGACTGAAGCATCTCAAAGTTCCGGTACGCATACACCGTAAATTCAAGATGGAGAATACAGACACCCATCAGGCCCAAATACAAGCTATTTATAAAGTCAAAGACGTGTTAGAATATAAAATAATTTAATGCACTGTATACCACTTATTTCTACTCTAACCCCGTTACTTTTTTTTAACTATTGCATTAGCAGATTAGCAAGACACACACGGTTTAGTTTAAGCAAGAGCATATGCAATAGCTTGTGAGGTTTGTAGCGGCCATATTAAGAATTACTGCGCAGCTGCAAATACAAAGTACGCCATATTACGTAGATGCAGTAGACGCATGTGCAGAAGAGTTCCCGCATTTTCAGCAGCCATTTTAAGACACTCGGGTTACTGGTTAGTAAAGCACATAAGAAAGCTTCTCCTAGATACTGAAATGTTGTGTAGTGCAATTATTAGTACTTACAAAACAAGTTGGTTAATTTGTTGCATGTTATTTCGAGAGGGCTGAATCCAAGCAAGTTTCTTTACGTATGACACCTTGCTCCATCACTATTAATGACAGTATGGGTAACATATTTACCAAAAGGGAAGAAATTCCATTTTGTATTGCACAAAAATTAAATAAGCTTGAGGCAGTGGGACCCCATGATAAATTCAGAATTCTCACTATGTGTCTTCCAACTGGTATGGTTGCCCCTGGGGAGGAGTGTAATATGTGGTGTGCTATATTTGCAGCTATATATACCTCCGCCTATGTTCCATTGCTGTTTTACCTAGAGTCCTTCGGCAGATTTAGGCACAGCAGGTTGAGCATGGAGGAGCCCTGCCCTCGATTTGGGAATAAAACTCATTGGCAACTTTGCCACAGTAGTCTCAAATATTTTAAGTAATAATAAGGGGGAAGCAACTGCCATGGCAATATGCTAGCGGCTCGATACAGGTCCAGTTGCAAACCAGAAATACGAGGTTCCTAAAATTATTTCTGCAACCTATACCTCTATAGGTCATGGCAGTCTGGGCACCACCAAAAAGACATCGTTCAAAGAGCAGCTAGACAACAACATACACAACAGCAAGGAACTCTTCAGCATCGTTAAAGAGCTCTCCAACCCCAGCGCCAACAGCAACAACATCACACCGTAACAAGACCTCTGCAACTCCCCCGCAACGTTCTTTCACCACAAGATTGCCGACATACACAACAGCTTCGGTGCTCAGACTCAGACCCCGCCCCCAACCACAGAACCAACGTGCCCGACAACCACCCTCAGCAACTGGACTCCCATCAGCACTGAAGGCACCACCCACGTCACGAACACCATCCTCTCCGGCTCTCCCTCCGACCCATGCCCTCACCACATCTTCAGTTAAGGCTACTCCATCATCGCACCCCACCTCCGGAATGTCATAAACAACTCCCTCACGTCTGCCACCTTCCCAGAGAGCTGGAAGAACGCTGAGATCAATGCCATACTGAAGAAACCCACGGCGGACCCTAAAGACCTCAAGAACTTCCGTCCCATCTCTCTTCTTCCCTTCCCTGCTAAAGCCATCGAGAAGAACGTCAATAAACAGCTGACAGCGTTCCTTGAGACAAATGGCTCCCTTGACCCATCCCAGTCTGGATTTCAAGCCACCCACAGCACCGAGACCGCCCTCATCGCAGCCATCGACAACATCAGGACCCTGCTTGACAGCGGGGAAACAACCGCTCTCATCCTCCTAGACTTCTCAGCCGCCTTTGATACAATCTGTCATCGCACCCTAATAACCCGCCCCCACAACGCCGGGATCCAAGGTAATGCCCTGGACTGGATCACCTTGTTCCTCTGCAACAGAACCCAGAGAGTCCACCTTCCTCCCTTCCGCTCAGCGGCCACCGAGATCATCTGCGGCGTACCCCAAGGCTCTTGGCTCAGCCCAACCCTCTTCAATATCTACATGAGCCGCCTCACCGCCATCGCACGCAAACACAACCTCAACATCATCTCATATGCCAATGACACCCAGCTGATACTCTCCCTAACCAAAGACCCAGCCACTGCTAAATCCACCATCCAGGAAGGAATGAAAAAAGTCGCTGAATGGATGAAACTCAGTCGTCTCAAACTGAACTCAGACAAGACGGAGGTCCTCATCCTCGGACCATCCCCATCCGCCTGGGATGACTCCAGGTGGCCCACAGCACTGGGCACCATGCAGACACCCACGAACCACGCATGCATCCTGGGATTCATCCTAGACTCCTCCCTCACGATGACCAAGCAAGTAAACGCCATCTCATCCTCATTCTTCAACACCCTGCGCATGCTCCGAAAGATCTTCCCATGGATCCCCACTGAAACCAGAAAGACGGTCACCCAGGCCCTCGTCACCAGTCGACTGGACTACAGGAACACCCTCTACGCAGGAACCACAGCCAAACTTCAGAAAAGGCTCCAACGCATACAGAACGCATCCGAATGACTCGGCCTTGACATCCCTTGCCACAGCCACATATCTGCCCACCTAAGAGAACTGCACTCGCTTCCTGTCAGCAAAAGGATCACCTTCAGGCTCCTCACCCACGCACACAAAGCGTTCCACAACACAGGCCCCGAATACCTCAACAACCGCCTCACGTTCCACACTGCAACCCACCCATCTATGGCTGACCCGGGACCATCTCACCTTCAGGAAACACCTCAAGACCTGGCTTTTCGAGCAGTAGCAGCACCCCCCCTCCCCTCAGCGCCTTGAGACCCTCAAGGGTGAGTAGCATGCTCTATAAATGTATTGATTGATTGATTGGTTTTAATAAACCACAACTTTAAGGCAAATCTGATGCCGAAGTTACCAAATAGACACCAGAGTGTTCTATTGAGCACTGGGATAAAAATAAAGTTAAAACAAAAACCCGGAGTGGATCTCCACAACCGGAGTCTTCCCAAAAATATTACAATTTACCTACTAGAGATACAGTTAAACAGCCTGATAGATATCAGGATTCTGATACACGTCTTCTCATTCTTTTCAGGACTCTGGGGACAGACGGTCAGAGAGAGGGGACCAAGGTGACCGCAGACAGAAGGAGTATGTGAAATCGAAAATGGACTCACACCGCTCTGCTGACATCATCATAAAAAGGAAGAGAAACGTCCACAAAAGGCACAATTTAAAAAGAAGTAAATGGCTGTAATTTCTTCTAAATGTGCCACAAATAACCAGTACTGTGTATCAGAACAAGGCTTGGGCAAAAACCCTGCCCAACAGTGCACCAGAGGTCAGCATAGGTCTTCACCAAACTCTTGAAAAGATTCTGGTGGTGAGACCAACTAGTGACTACATTCAAATAGAAACTATAGATTAGTGTCTCACCTCTCCTGATGGACTCTATGAAATTGACGTACAAATTGAGAGTGATATACCGTGTCCTATTACAGTTATAGTCTAGCAGAATTTAACTAATTAATACGGCATGCTCCTGGCTAAGACAGATTGGCCACCTGAGTTTGTTATAAAAGTCCCACAAGGAGAGCTTATAATGGTGGTGAGGGGTGTTGGGGAATAGATTTTCCATATGTTTTGACTTAATCATGCACGTATGTACAGGTCATAATGTGACAGTATTGAATGTGATGTACAATGTATTTGGAAACCATTAAAAAGAATATTATCAAAAAAGAGGCAAGGATGTAATCATTAGGGCTGGGTGGAGTTCGTGGTATGCAGAAGTCTGCAGAGTGCCCAAAAAACTCTGCCGTACTACGTGGAGTTCTACAAGCGGGTAGAGATGCCCACTGTGCCTGTTCATGTGATGTTGTATGCAGCGCAAAGTAATTCTCGTGCTGGAAAGTGTGCACCACGGGGTTTCCATGGGCGCTATTCATGGTGCTGGGCCTGTTTTTGCAATCCTACCTAATCATTTCAATCTTGGGGGATTTCTGTTTTTCCCAGTTTTTATTTTGGCTACCAGTCAACTTATCTACAGCTCATTTTTATTTATTGTATTATTGTATTAGTGTGTCTTTGGGCTTGTGCATTTTACATTTTTAGTAATATGTTTAGTGTTTTTTCATGACTTTTTGTACTTTTTAAATGTTTTCCTTTCCTTTACTTCCTCATTTTTTCTTTCCTTCCATTTCCTGTTTCTTTTCTTTTTTCACTCGAGCCAGCACAAATCAAGAGCGGGTGAGCAGAGGAGCCGTGGTGCCAGTCCCTCTCCGGTACGACTATCAGCCATCTATCTACTTTGCAGTTGGAGGCAGCACAAAGGGGTGCAGCCCCATGCCATGTTTAATAAGCTTTAGGTGCCAACACTAATTTTTTTGTGCAGTGCGACCTCCCTTCCATGCCAGCAGCAGGTGCCAGGTCTGGAAGTGGGTACCCTCTGCAGGGGCATCAACTGCCTTGGGGGGTGAGCTGGTGTATGCGCAGCACCACCCTTGTCCAGCACACCCACCTGCAGCTGACACACCATTGGGCAGACATCATCAACCAAGAGCAGAACCTACTCAACCTGCTAGGTATGGAGATTGCAGTGCTCAGTGAGAAATTATTTGTTCTGTTTATGTTCTACAACACAAAACAAAAATGCTGAATAGTTTGCTGCTCACACTAAGGTAAGTTAAGTTTACAGCAAGAATATTATGTGATCCAGTTTAATCTAGGCAGGTGCTTGGCACTAGCTAAACGTACTTGTCGGCGCTTGCTTTGGCTGAATAATTAAGAAGTCATTGCACACATGTGTGTCTTCCTGTCACCATAGCGTTCTTTGTGGCTTTCTTTATGTAGCTTGTTCTGTCCCAAACAATTTCACAGTGATGTGAAGTATGCATCTATGCATTGCAAAAAGACTGAGTTGGTCTAGCAAGGGGGTTGAGAAATTAAAATAGAATCAAAGATCATTCATTTCAATGCATTAGATACAAATGTAGTTTTTGTTAAGGAAATTTGGAATAGGGATTTTAGGATTTGTATGGCCAGCTCGATAGTCGATACTAGTACAATTATTAATTTGATTTAGAAAAGTAAAATGTTATTGCTTTTGCCTGTCATAATATTTTTTGGGGAGATTTTTGTTATCTTCCTTTTTTCTTACATCAGCACTCAAGGGCAAGAAGAAGAGGTACAGCTTGGAGGCAGGTTTAAGAGCCATAGAGGCGGCACCTACCACCTGCCCCACTGCCAACGGCTATGTTCATTCCAGTAAGGTCTATTATTTATTAATATTATTTCCCTAACTTTGACCTCTGCCCACTATTACACTACTTTTAATGTTGCCTTATTTTTTTATACCCTCTGAACTTTTTCTAACTCTCCTATCCAATTTTTGTTTTATTCTTGTTTTCCCTGTATTATCGTTTTTCTCAATATTTCATGCTTTTTTATCCTCTTTATTTCTTACATCAGCACCCAAGGGAAAGAAGAAGAGCGACAGCTCAGCAGCGGGTTAGGGAGCCACCAAGGAGGCACAGACCACCAGTGCCGCTGCAGAGGGCTATGCTCATTCCATTAAGTCCTATCATTTATTATTATTATTTCCCTAACTTTTACCTCTGCCCACTTTTATACTACATTTAATTTTGCCTTGTTTATTTTTTTATATTGTCAATTTTGTATGTGTTTTTGTAGCGGACTTTCTCTTGTCTTTACTAGTCTATAGTTTTCTTCTGCTTTGTTAGTAAGCTTTCCATTTCCCCTGTATATCTTGTGGTACTGTAAGACTGAGAACAGATTTTGGTGCTCTACAGTCTACTCTGAAGATTGCCGGCCCAAGTGAGCTAGCAATATTGACCACGCATGTGTGTTTTTTTATTTATTAAAGTTTTATATAGCGCAAATGTGACCTTTGCTGGGAACAGAGTGCTTTACAATGATCAAGGCGACATGTATAAAAATACCAAAGCATCATAAGGAGGGAACATGTTAAAGGAGAGTCTTTAGAGAAAAAAGCACAGTTCTCAGGTAGACAACAGTCAGTTATTCAAAATACGTACATAATCTACGAGACATTGGCATTTAGTGCAAGCTAAGTGGTAAATCCTACCCCAGGGTATAGATCCTGCATTCTACGGCATAAATATGTCCATCAGTAATCTTTTTACTTCTTTCTTGAATGAAGCAGGTAAGGGGTTCATTCTGCATTCAGGAGAAATGTGTTCCACATTCTCAGGGTCAAGCCTGAGAAGGCTGGGTTATATGTTTTCTTTTTGCAGAATGTTGGTGGTTTCGGCAATAGGGAACTAGTGCTTCTAAATGCTCTGACACCACCGCACTGCTCTAGTTTTTGTGCAAGGTATCTTGGAGTGTTGAAATGTAGGACTTTCTAGGTCATGCAGGCAATTTTTAAATGAATCCATGCCTCATATGGAAGCCAGTTAAGAGATTTTAAGTCATGGGTTATGTGATTGTTTCTTTTTAATCATGTAGTGGAGCCTAGCAGAAGAGTTAAGGGAGGCAATTAGTGACGCAAGCTTAGCTCTATGTAGGCCGCATAAGGTTCCACTCTCATATGGCAACATGTGAATCACGAGAGCTTGAACAGGTGACTTGAAGTCAGCCGGTGTAGGAAAAGATGTTCATGTGGAAGTTCTCTCCTTTGATGTCAGATCTGATATGCTCCTGCATGTTCAGATACTTGTCCAGCATTATTCCCAGAGATCTTGCTGACTCGGTAATGTGTGGTACGCAATTCAGTGCTGTTGGATGTTTCATTCATTCTAAGGCAATCCAGGGTGTGGTGGTGCTACAATGAGATGTGAGCGGAAGGAACTCTGTAGCTTACCGCAAGTCATTTTTGATCTTCCTTTTCTTTTCCATGATTTGGCGGAGATTTAGAATTTGTGGGGAAGTGTTGGGTTACTTATTGGATTGTAACTTCACCAGTTTGAACAGATTTATTGGACAATTTCTAGCATTGTCCAATAGGCTTCTAAAGATATTTGCTTTCAGACTTCTAATACTTTTGTTATAGATGCTCCTCAGTGACCTCAAGATGATCTGTCCAGTCACAAGGGGTGATAAATTCCAGTTGGATCATATTACTCTTGGCAATAATAACATCAGAAGTCGCACCGAGTTATGTGTAGGAGTATCGCAGAATTGAGTCAGGTTGAGGTCAGCTAGGAATGATTTAAGGCAGTTGACTGTGGGGTCATTAGGGTCATTACAATATATAGGCTGAAATCTCCGAGGAAGATGTGAGTGCCGTATTGACCTTCGCTGGTTGAGATGATTTCCATCATTAGTTATAAAAATTTGATGATGTCACCTGATGGGTGATAGATCATGTACAATTTACACCATGGATTGTTGTTGCTCATAATGTCAATGCATAGGCATCCCCACTACCAAGGTCCCTCCTTTTGGCAGTACCCGATTTTTCCACAGGCTCCACCTCAATTTGGACCGCAATACCCGCCACAATTTGCCCCCCAAGGTACTAACCAGCCTTTTTTAGGCAGAGGCTGGGGCAGAGGGTGCGGGCGAAAAAGAGGCAATCAGCCAGACAAAAGAGTCTAATGGGAGGAATCCCCAGCACAGGGGATGGACACCAGGAGCAAAACCATCAGGAAATGAGCCTTGTAGTGAACTTGTCAACACGCCAGCTTACCAAAAATGAAGAAGTTCTCCAGAAAGGACTTGGATTTATCCCTACCCCCAAAATAGACAGTTTTCAACAAACTTGCGAACTAAAACAATTTTTCCACAAAATCAGGCTCAAAGCCTTTTTTGAGGGTAAAACCTTCGAACCAATCGAGGACTCGGGCCTCCATAATCCATCTACGTTTACACCCCACAGTGGGATGGTCCCAAATAAAGTACTGACCTATGAGCAGTCTGTACTGAAAGACGTCAAAGCCCTAACTGGGATTAAAAGTCACACTAATATCTCAAGGACAGAGATGCAATGACCCAACCATCACGCTCAAACAAGCCAACAAAGGGGGAGCGACTGTTATAATGGCCACAACAGACTATGACACAGAGTGTCTTAGACAACTGGGTGACAGACGGTATTATACACCCATCCCCGCCAATCCCACCGAACGTCTCAAAAATAAAATTTCTGGACTGATTGAGTCAGCAGAATGCCAGGGGTGGATCAGCAAGAAGGAAACGGACTTCCTAGTCAAAAAAGACCCGAGGTTGCCATATTTGTATGTACTCTCAAAGATACACAAGGAGATCCCGCCCGTGCCTGGCTGCCCAATAGTGTCAGGAATAGACTCGGTGCTGGAACCATTATCGCAACTCTGCGATCACTTTTTACAACCCCTGGTGAAGCACATCCCCTCTTACATCCAAGACACAACGGACGTGCTACGTCTGTTGGACGAGTTTGAGGACTCTGCCCAAATTGACTTCCTCATCACCCTCGACGTGGAGGCTCTCTACACGAACATCCCCCAGAGGTCCACACTAGGGGTGATTGAGGAGGTACTAAATGCCTGCCCCTGGGAATCACCAACACCACCGGCATTTCTCATGGAATGCACTACACTAGCTCTCACTGAGAATTACTTTGAATTCAAGGGCCAATTCTACCATCAAACGCAGGGCACTTCAATGGGGAGCATATTCGCCCCAAGTGTGGCCTGCCTCTACATGGCTGAATTCGAGGGCAAACACATCTTCCATCAGACCAACCCATACCAGACCAATATAGGATTATGGAAACGTTTCATAGACGACATCCTGATCTTCTGGGTTGGCAACAATGGATTAACACGCTGAATCCGTACCTGAACTTCACAATCACGGCATCCCCTTCCCAAATAGCCTTTTTAGACTTAACAATCATGATTGAAGGGGGCCATGTTAATACAACGATGTTCAGGAAAAGTACTGATTGCAACAGTCTCTTACACTTCACAAGCCATTACCCAAAAGCTCTGAGAGTCAATTTGCCCTTCAATCCTCCCGAAAAACCTGACAGACAGAGGTTATCTACAAAGGGAAGTGGCTCTAGCAAGCAAAAGAGCACGGAACAACCATAGGGAGAGTCTCTTAGAATGGAAGATTAAGAATCCCATGGACAACGAACCGATGACAAGTGTGACCACATTCTCACCGGCCTCAACTGAACTGAAGAAAATTCTCAAACGACATTGGCAAATTCTAAACACAGGAATCCTTGAATTGGAACCACCAGGGTTCGCATTCAAACGATCAAAGAACATTAAGGACATCCTGATCCAAACAAGGCCAAAGAAAAAGAAACCGGTGAGACAGACCATCTTATGGCAATTACCCGCAGTTAAGGAACACTACCCTTGTGGTATGTCAGGTGCCACAAAACAATCAGGTTGAATGACTCCTTCATCTGGGAGATGAAGGGTCATACAAATTGCAATAGCACAAATTGCATTTATCTCCTGATCTGTCCATGTGAGTTATACTATGTGGGCATGACCACACTCCCTATTAAGACGCGCATTTCAGATCATCGCAGCAACTTCCGCTGCAAGAAAAGTAACACGAAGATGTGTACACACTATTTAGAACACAACCACACAGCAGATTCCCTAAGATGGTTGGTCCTGGAAGCAGATCCCAAGACATCTAAACAGAGCCTATTCTACAAAGAACAGAGGTGGATACATCCCTTATCCTCTGACAGCGCAGGCCTGAATGAAGAAAAACCGTGGAGTTCAATCTAAGATGCGCTAACCTAGGCACACACATTCAAAGCCCCTCAACATAAGCAGAACCATCATACAAGGATATAACACGGCTCAAGTGGTCCCACATAGTGCCCTTAGGATAAGTTCTTGAAACTAAGGTACGTAGAGCTGTGTTTGGGTAGATTACACATCATTACTGCCTACATTACCTGTCACAATCAACCTTGACTAATCCCAACTGAGAAATATCCAATATCTAATGACTCCGAATTCCATATGAATATGGTTAACATTCAAAAAGAACACAAGTGTAATTAAGGACAAGCACTCTTGGCCGACGGGCGCCGAAAGACTGGTTTTCTTTGAAAAGATTCTCAATATCGATGCCTAAATATGCTTGTGAACGCCTTTTTAGACACAGGACGATTGAAAATGACAGAGCAAACCGCCCTTGACACTCCATTCTAATATGGCCGCCGCCTTCTCAACACGTATGATATGATCCAAGAGCGAGTTACTCCCTAGTCACGTGACACTGCCGACCTTCTAAATCCATGGCTGCCCGGGGAAACAACACCACCCGGACCTGGCGGCGTGGGTAGGTCAAGCAGAAGAACACACGGCATCCTAACTGTAAGTTGTGATTACGGGGTACTTAGCTGGGCACCACAGAATACGACGGTTAACCAGACATGGATATTATTAGAATCCGTAAACAGGGACTCCGATGGTGACTGTATGTTTAGTATACGTGGTAGCGCAAGCTAACACTGAGATCACTATGTATCTGTGACACCCGCCGCTCCCGCTGATTACTTGAGGCCCACTATATCATTGTGCCAGTGAGACTTTCTATGCTAAGCGCCACGTAATTGCTACGAAACACATGGTTTTACATGGCGAGTCCACCTATGCACATGACACCAAAACCTACCGGCCGACCACTGGGTAGCCCCACGCATATCACATCACCATGGGGCCTCTACCTATAAGTATATCAGTACGTTCTAGTCATGCGGGTTTAACGCGATGGGTTTACAATAAGATGATACTACCCACGCAGCCACTAACTCTTCTTTACTGACCTCTAGCAGTCTTGTTTCGACATCTGAATGCCCATGACAATACGAAGTTGGACATTAACGCCACTTGCAAATCAGAATGCTTATGGTATTACACAGCCAAACTTTAACGCTAATTGCAAAACAATGAGATTATAAGAGATAATATGGGATAGCCATCACCTTAGTATAGAACCCATCATATACTAAGCCAGGGCCACAAATGGAACGCCCACCACTCTTGTTCCAGTGCCCTTATTTATCAGCCGTAAACCTTCCACCACCTTGTCATAAACATGACTACATCAGCAATTTATTCATAACTAAATTATTATCTTTCAAGCTGATTCTTAAATATAACCCTTGAATGTATGTGAGGAACACCATTGCAGATTACCCCACAGAGCATGTAGCATACAACAAGCTAGTGCCAAGTACTTTACACTTATCGAATGAGTAAAACATTCCCTCCATATACAGCCATACTCTATGGAAGTTTGAACCCGTTGTGCAGTCCGCTGGGTACTGTTGATGCCTGGAGACTTACACATTAGGTGAGTCCTTTGCTCTGATCATCCACTGCATTGCTCTTGTTTATCCACAGGGGCATGTTTTCCACCTTGCTCACTGAGGAATTGTATCCACACTGGTTTTAATTGGTTTTTAACCCAAACGCTAGCTCCACACTGCCTAGCGTGACTTATGGAATGTACTTGGTCACCATTACTTCTGTCTGTAACCTATACCTGTTGTGATATGCTTTTTTTCTCCCCTCCAGGCAGATCCAGCGCAACAGAGGTACATTATCACATGAAGCACGGTTTCTTTTTGTGAGATTTTAGAGTAGCACATCGGATACTCATATAGATCCTCTAATGTAGGCAGTCACCTATAACAGACATATTTGTTCCTAAGGTCCTGAAGAATCGCGAGTCACTGCACAATTATGCGAGAAACATGTCGACCATTATGATCACACACTATCTGAGACTCATGTGGGAAACATTGAATTCCAACGCGAACCGGCTAGTTTTCTTATTTTCACTAGAGCAGGAGACCCCCAGAATAAACTTGACAATGGTACTCCCAGCTTTATTTTAACCCACCTACACATCTACGCTCTGTTGGCCCCACACCCACACTTCACCAAACGGCTGTTGGATAAAAGATCTTCCACACTAGACACAATAACGCCGCACACATCATTGCGCAGCATTTAACCACACGAGTCCGCACATACCAAACTCGCACCTGCACTCCCCACGCATCAGGCATTACCATGGACACATATATTCCCCATGCATTCCTATGGGAGGGCAGGCCAATCTCACACACACACTCAGAGAGCGCACGCACTTTACACTGCGCCACAGTGCTAAAGTGTACAAAGACCAGAAATCATTATAATTATGTAACACTTAAAAGGCAAAAAGTTCAGGGGTGAACCTGCCAGAAGGGCCAAGTCCAACATGCCCCATCAAGGTTTTTGTCCTAAGTTACAAAAGGACACATTTACATGCACTGTAATCCAGCCTTTCAGGGAGCACCTTGATAGAGACAGCTGTTTTGCCCTGATGGCCTGGAATAAATCCTAAACAGATTCTTGTAAATACCATTTTATTTTCTCCATTTCTTTTTAATGTTAATGATGTCAGAGAGTCTATTACTATTTGCAGAGAATTGTGTTTATTTCAACCATAAAGTTTATATTAGACCAAAAACGAAATTGGAGGATATCAAAGATATTATTCGCTGTACAATTAGTGGGCTGCTGCTGTGAAAACACACTGCACCATCTCTGAATATTAGGTGTAAACACTTTTGGAATTTCGACCATAGTGTCTATGCACAGTTAGTAGCCTGGATAAAGAGGGTATGGCAGAGCTGAAAGTGAATCATAAACTCAAAGCTGTTCTGAACAGGGGGCCCCAAAATAGTTTTGGCCCAGGGCCCCCAAAATCCTTAAAATGTCCCTGCCATCACAAAGTCTGTTAGACAGCATTGCTCTGAAGTAAAATAGGCAACATCATGACTTTTTTATTAGTCTATTTATTTAAACTTAAGCCTGATGTGTCCTACACCCCCAAAGTTTCAGGCAAGCAAATTATCATGCCACTAAGGAATTCTCAATGAAGTGTTCATTCAGTGCCCTCTCTGTGGACTTTGATGTTTGTCTTCAGATCCATAACTGGTTGGTGGGCAATTATCCCATTAATTCTGCCTAAAACGTTTGTTAATGATGTCTAGAGAAGAACTGTTTCTCGTGTACCAACTCTGAGCTACGGAGTGCTCGAAAACTCTGATAACGCTGCCTCCTTTAAAGACACTCAAGCCACAATTAAGACCTCTGAAGTTGAGAATCAGAGGAGGTGCAAGGTTCTCACAGTGCCTGGCACGGAGTCCTAAAGTTGTTCCAAACGCATGCACATCCAATCCTGCACTTCTCTGCAGGGTGCACATTACATTAGTCACATGTGCAGTTGTGATTCTGTGCCAAAAGGAACTGCACAGGTGTTGAAATATTAACATGGCACAAGTAAAAGAAACTTTGCGCTTACAGGAGAGTGGGTGTATTGTGTATGGGGGGATATTGAAGTGAATGAGCTGCAAGGTAAATTTGACAAACTGTAAAGAATGGAAAGCTAATGTGGCCCTGCCAGAAATAAAATGTTTAACTTGCAGATCATGGCTATTTTACCAGCCATCAGACTTCAACTAATAACTTGCAGATCATTGCATATTTTATTTGCCCTTAAATAAGGCAGCAAGTAACTTATAGGCATGTCATTCACTCCCTTGCCCATCACTATGATTCTGATCTCAGGAGCTTTCATGCAAAACATACTGAGAACATGCAAGTAATATTTCTTAAACATTTTCTCTTCATTGCCAAAGAAAATGCTACTTGATTGCGAGGCCGAGGACTCCTATTCAAGCAGAAGAATCATCTTAGAAAGTGAATAGACAGGTAATCATTTGTTTTTGAGTGGTTGGTGAATGGGCAGTGCTGAAGTTTGCCCTCACTAATCTTTGAACAGGTAACTTGCAGAGCCTCATCGGTAGTTTACAGCATATTCATACGCAGCAATTTTGGGAGCACCTACTTAAAGCCTAGATGAGCTGGAATTACTTTTTATCTACTTACCACAGAATGATTCTTTTATCCAAATTTATTTATTTTAAAACATAAGATTTTTTTTAAGATTTGTTTTTTAAACAACAAAGTTAAAAACCTGTTGTACCTCATGCAGCTGTAAAATTGCAGTCATGTACTATTTATTAACATGCAGCTTCAAATCTTTTATCTTAGGTTAAGCAAGTATTTGACATGGATCGTTTTCTGCTCCCAAAATATGGTGGAGTGCTCAAGTGAAAGGCTGAAACAGAAACAAATGGAGAGAGAAAAGCTGCAAAAAACAAGGACATATGATTACTCCTATTTGGATATTGGTTTCACCTGCGTTCTTGTTAGTGGAGAAAGTAGACCACCGTGTGTGGTTTGTGGCGTGATCTTAGCTAACGACAGCGTGAAGCCAACCAAACTAAGGTATCAATTTGAAACAAAACATAGGTCTCTAGCAGGAAAATCTGAGACTTTTTTGCCAGGAAGTTGCAAGAGATAACGCAGCAGAAAGAAGCAGTGAAACATGTGACAAATACTCCTGCAAAAGCATTAAAAGCATCATACCAAATAGCATACCACATTGCCAAAAACAAAAGCCCCTTTGTAGATAGAGAAAATCTGATTCTCCCAGCATTGCACGATGTAGCTAGGACAATGCTTGGTGAAAAAGCAGCAGAGAAGTTCAAAAGTATACCCATCTCAGACACAACAGTGTGCCACCGCATCTCTGAGATGTCAGAAAATATCCAGGGACAGCTCATAGCCCGGTTGAAATCAAGTTTGTTTGCTTTGCATGTGGATGTAGCAACTGATGTGTCAAAGGATGCCCATTTAATTGCTTATGTTCATTACTGTTATGAAACGCTAGTATTAGAAGATTTTTTATTTTGCAAGCCAACCAAGGGGCGGGCAACAGGATCGAATTTGTTTGCTATTAACAATGACTGCCTCAATATCCATGGCTTAAAATGGGAAAACTGTGTTGGAATCTGCACAGATGGTGCTCCTTCAATGTGTGGTACTTGGGCTGGCCTAAAAGCTAACATATTGAAAGTGGTTTAAAATATTCTGTGGACCCACTGTACGATACACTGGGAAGCTCTTGCTGTTTGAAACATGGTCAGCGAGGATGTGCTGAATTCTGCTACAAAAATAGTTCATTTTATACAGAACCATCCCACAAGAGCTCGTCTATTTGCAATTTTATGTGCAAAAATGGAAACTGAGCATGATGGCTTGCGGTTTCATACAGAAGTGTGGTGATTTTCCTTGGGGAAAGTGC
Source organism: Lissotriton helveticus (assembly GCF_964261635.1). Taxonomy (NCBI): domain Eukaryota; kingdom Metazoa; phylum Chordata; class Amphibia; order Caudata; family Salamandridae; genus Lissotriton; species Lissotriton helveticus. Next base: position 1,746,027,531 of record NC_136065.1, read on the forward strand.
TGTCTCGCATCTTTGAATTAGGAATGAAGCACAGCAGTTTCTTCTGTGTTCGGACCCATGCAAATCAGAACAACTATGCAATCCCTGCTGGCTTATGCTTCTAGCATACCTTGCTGACATTTTTGAGAAATGTAAATCACTGAATATATCTCTGCAAGGAGCTGACATGACATCTTTTACCATGAATAAAAGAATTACTGCCTTCAAGAAGAAGCTTGATTTATGGAGAAGCCTAGTTGAAGATGGCCTGTTTGAGCAGTATCCTTGTTTAGTAGATGCTCTTGTGGAGACTGAATATGAACTTTCAATTGTGGCTGAGATAATAAAAGTTATCTGACATCTCCCAGGGACAGTTTGCAAAAGTATTTTCCTGAGGACAACGATCACTTCAATGACTGGGTCTTTCAACCGTTTCTGGCAGAGGTGGCAAGCCATCTCCTGATTCATATGCAGGAAGAACTGATTGATCTCCAAAGTTACTGCACTCTGCAGATACATTTCAGCAAACTCACTGGGAGAATTTTGGCTGAAAATGTCTGCAGAATATTCAGCTTTGATAGAAACTGCTATCAAAACTCACTTGCCTTTCAGCTCGTCCTATTTATGAGAGATTGGGTTCTCAGCACTTGCGGTATTAAAGACTAAGTACCGTTCAAGACTGGATGTGGAGCACAACCAGTGGATGGCAGTAGCAAAAATCAATCCACAGATGACCGTCTCTGTGGAAAAAAAACAGGCACACCCGTCACATTAATGTTGGTGGTGTTATTATAAATCTGTCATGTGTAAAACAAAGCATCCTAGTGAAAACAATTTGCGCACATTTAATCCTGTAAAATTGTGTTTTGAGCTGTGTAATAAGCCTCTGTCATTTACCCACAACCACTCACAAACCAACAGTTATCTAAACTGTTATTGTATTGAACATTATTTGCTGGATATGTCCTGGGATAGGCAGGTGGTGGTCGATTATGTAGCGTACCAGATTCCAGAAATTTCTGTCAGGTGGTAAGGGGGCCCGACATTTCAAAAATTCAGCCATGGGGGTTCAATTTACCAAAGTTTGAAGACATCTGCCCTAGATATATCTATTTTTGGGAGGGAGGGGCAAAGCAATTCGATGATAAACGTTCTATGGTGGCCTACTCAGTGAAGGAAGTAGACTTCATCCTCAAACTCAAATGGTTCACCCAGAAGTCAGTTAACACACTCTGATCACCCTTAGCCTTCTTCGGTGGTGTTTCTGGAGCTGTGTAATTCGGTGGAATAAAATGTTGGTTCATTTTGATCATGGTCACCTCTCCACGTTTTGAGGTGAGAGACTGGTCCTTCTTACTGTGATGACTACACCAGCTGCACTTAACACACACTCAGCAAACACCATGGCTACTGGACAGGCCACATACTTTATTGTCAGCCTACTAAGCTGTGTCCATTGGGTCACCTTTGCATGCCAATGCACCAATGGGTTTTGAGCCACATGCACCTCATGTGAGTCACCTAGATAGTCATTAAACATCCTCTCAATTGACGTTAATGCTGTCACTTATTCAACCTATTTTATCTTCACATCTGCACTGGACTTAAGCCCTGCCATTTGATACTAAGTCAAATCAGAGTTTGTGGACGAATCTTGTATTCCTGTTGTTGTTGCTGCTGTTTTTTTTGTTGCTGTTTTTGGCTGCTGTGAGAACAATATGACTGCCCTGTCTGAAAGTTGAAGATGGCACCCCAGATCTTCTTTCCATGAGGGAGACTGTTCCAGCTTTTTTTTCTTCCAGGGTTCTGGATCCCTCAACAATCCACTTCATATATTCTAAAATATCCCTTTCTGAAAAAGGAATTAAAGTGGCCAGTATTTTTTTTGTAGCGTGGATCCAATATTGTGGCACATATGTACTCTTTGGATGACATGATATCTTTTTCTACCCTTTTATTCTCAGTCAAGCAAAGGATTAAGCTCTAAACCAAGGTATATACATTATCGTATTTATTTCCCACAGCTGTGAACCTGTCAACCATGTTTTTTAACTACTCCTTTAGAAGATACAACAACTGTACAGCTTGGCTCATCTTACTGTCTTCCTTGATGACTTCCCGTGTGAAAAACTCAAAAGGGAGTACCAGCTCTGTCAGATATTTGATTAGTTTCTATTTGTCGATCACAATGGCCATGCTTTTAGGTACATCCTCCACTTTGCATGACATACTCATTGATCTGTTTGTACTGCTCCATCAGACGTTGAGCATGTAATAGTTTGAGTACCAATTTGTTGGTACCTCCTGTATGAGAGCTTTAACTGGCACTCTATTAACACACTGAATGAACTTCAACTGCTTCTGGGCTTTAAAACAATAGCTGAAATTAGAGCAGATTCTTCTGCAGATGGTAAGTAAGTTTCTGCCAGGGTCTTCTTTTTTAAAGACATCCTGAACAATGATGTTGATGCAATGCAACAAATACAGGACTAATAGCCACCATCTGCCACGGCCTTAACTATATTACTGCCACTGTCCATGGCAACAAACCTTATTCTGAAACCTCTTTGCCGCAGCCATTCAAAGACCTTCCTGTTAAAGACGTGGAACATGTTTGCAGCTGGTTAGGATTTCTCCATGGTGAACATGGCTAGTGTTGCATACCATCAAATGCCCTTAAAAGTTTCTTCAGCACTGAGACCTGTAGATAGCTGTTGCCTAACCCCACCAAAAGAGATCCAGGATGCAGTAAAACACATGTAATCAGTGGATTGAAGACTTTTCCACATGTTTTTCATCAGGTGGATAGTCTGAAAGGCACTCTGCTGCAAAACAAATCCAACCATTTCCAGCACATCCTGATGGAGCACTGGAACAGCCACTCAGGCACTTTCCATGTGGGGCAGATGGCTGTCACAAACTCTAAAAATCTGATTCCTTCCACAAAAGAAAAAGGGAAGAGTTCCAGTGCTAATATTTTAGCCAGCTTTCCGTTGTACAAATATGCAATTGGGTGGTTGCATTCGTAGAACATCCTGCCTAAGCATGCTTATAATAGTAACCTGGATTTTTTTGTTGGTGCTGCCACTGATAAAGGTGACTTCTGGAGAGGACCAGGACATTGTTGACTCAAAGCTCATATTGGGGCAGTCACTGTATGCTATAGTATCTCCATCTGATTCTTGTGCCAATGCGAAGTTGCTGAGGTGGGTGATACTGACGCACTGTGCATCTCTCATCTGTTTCGCTCCCCGCCATTGCTTCGGTCGCAGCCCCGGTCCACCAAAGCGTGTGCCAGTTGAGTGGAGGGCATTATTCGACCTGTCACATGACCCCTCCTGCGATTGACGCACTTCCGTTGGGAGGCGGAGGCGGGCCCTTCTCTTCAATCTCTATTTCGACAAGATGCCGGCTCAAACGTGCAGCAGACGCGCTACCCAGGTGAAGCGCTAGCTACCCCCGAATTTGCATATTTTAATTAAAATGGTGTTGTGCTGCTTTTATATCTTTATATCTTTACCCTGACTTGGTGCCACTAGAACTAAGCGCTTGTTACGCCTATACACTGTTCAGCTATATCGCATTAGGTTGCTCCGATCTGCTGCACTATTTGATCTCACCAGGTGCCTCTTGTGTGTCTCTCATCTGTTTTGCTCCCCGCCATTGCTTCGGTCGCAGCCCCAGTCCACCACGGCCTGTGCCGGTTGAGTGGAGGGCATTATTAGACCTGTCACACGACCCCTCCTGCGGGTGACGCACTTTCGGCGGGAGGCGGAGGCGGGCCCTTCTCTCCAATCTCTATTTGTTCCACATGCCGGCTCAGAAGCGCAGCGAGCGTGCCGCTGCCATGCCGAAGGCACACCTAAGGCAAGCCCATCTGCGCCCATCCGTGCCAGTACGCTGCCAGACACCAGGACCTCGGGCCCTGGGCCCACCCAGATTCACATTTACTCCAGGGAATGCTTGTTTGATGTGCAATGCCAAATACCTTGTGGTAATCACAATCTGCATCCAGATGCTCCACAAATGCAGTGCAATAAAAGTGGGTTTAGAGCTGCGGCGACCCCTATGTCACCCCGTGGGTCTCCTAGCACCTCACATATCTTCAGTTTGAACTGTAGGTCCCTAGTAAAACACCATAGAGAAATATTCGATCTCCTTCAGGATTTACACCAGACATACTCATTTTAATAGAAACATGGCTAACCAACGACTCTGTGGCAATTCCTGCTCTGGCTCTCCCCTCAGCTTAGTCCTTGCTTGCTCAGAATAGACCTTGTGGTAGGGGTGGGGGCCTAGCAGTGATATTCAAATCAGCCTTCTCCTGCACTTTATTACCCCATGACATCCCTGACTGTGAATGTGCACTGTTTAAAATCTGCCTATTGTACACTTTCACCTTCTCTGGGCTCCTCATTTACCATCCCCCAGGGCCTCCAAAGACCTTTCAAGAGGCCCTTGCTCTTTCTACATCCACCTTTGCCATGGAGGCAGCCATTTTTAGTATTCTGGGTGATCTGAATTTGCACCTGGAATGCCAGGACTCTCAAGAGATTACCAACTTCCTTGGGGACATGGAGGCCTGCCAACAAACTCAACTAGTAGTGAGTCCATCTCATCTCGCAGGCCACCTATTTGACCCTGTATTTTCAAATATCCGTCCTCTTGGAGCCCATGTTACTCTTCAGTTAGCCTGCACAGACCACTTTCTTATTCATGTGAGCTTCGACTTAGTCGACGCCCCTTTGCAGATTTCCCTCAAACCACTATGAAACGACCATGGCATAAACTGGAGGCCCTTGCTTTTGCGTCCAGTTTAAAAGCATCCTGTCCTGTATAGCCTACTGATTTGGAGGAAGCTGATAAGGCTTACAGGAGCTGGATTAGCAACACACTAGATTGCTGCATTCCTAAGAAATTGACTTGCGCTAAGCACACACAATCGCATACTTGGTATAACGATTCCCTAAGGCGGGAAAAAACCCAGTGTAAATACCTGGAACGTATCTGGAGACAATCCTATGACCCCACAGCAAAACAAATCTACAGGCTGGCGATCAAAGCCTACCATAAACATGTCCAAAAGGCTAAAGCTATACTAATTTGATTTCATTGATCCCTAACCCCTCTAAAACCATTTTTTCTCTAAAAAATGATATGACAAAACCATTAACAGGAACTAATAACATCATCTCCAGCAACCAGCACTGTGAGGCTCTGGCCCGCTACTTTATTAATAAAGTCAATTCCATATATACGACCCTTGATGTGAGTAGGGTGGCACCCAAACCTTGGCCAACCATTCATGTATCAGATCCCTCCCTCTTGTTACAAGTTTTACCTTCTCTGTCCTGTAAAGACATGGAAACTCTGTCTAATAAGCTGAAATCAGGTTCTCCTGATGACCCTATAAAACCTGACACCTTCAGGAAGTTCCAAGATTGTATCCTGACAGAGGGGAGGGCACTGATCAATAGATCACTTCAGTCAGCAGTGCTTCCCAAATCTTGGACACATGCCAAGGTTGTCCCAATTTTGAAAAAGCCCTCACTGGATGCATCTGCACCAGAGACTGTCTGGCCTATCTCATTGCTCCCTTACTTGGCTAAGGTCATGGAATCCCATGTTAACACCATCCTAACCAAGTACTTGGGAGAAAATGAGATTGTGCACAGGTCACAAAACGGGTTCCGGCCTAAACACAGCACAGAATCCGCTTTGTTGGCAGTGACAGAGCAGTTGAGGGCAGCACTGGATGAGGGCAACACCACAGCACTTGTGCTGCTGGATCTGAGTGTGCCTTTCTACACGGTTTCCCATGAGATTCTGCTCCAACGACACAGGGAGATCGGGGTCAGCGGCACGGCCTGGGCCTTGTTTGCATCTTTTCTTTCTGATCGATCTTTCCAGATCCATGCCCCTCCATACCAGTCCAGTACTTAACCCCTCTGCTCCATCGTCCCTCAAGGCTCTGTGCTGAGCCCCACACTCTTTAACATGTACGTCTGCCCTTTGGCCCTCCTGGTCAAAGCCCGGGAGATCGATATGATATCTTACACGCACGACACGCAGCTGCTATTTACCTTTTCTAACAACCCCGCCCTTGACCAAATGAGGTTCCAGGAGGATGTCTTGTCAATCTCAGAATGGATGGCGGAAAACTACCTCCAACTTAATTCCTCTAAAACGGAGATGCTGTTGGTTGGAAGAAACTCTCACAAATGGGACTATCAGTGGTGGCCAACTGCACTGGGCCCCCCTCCCCAGCCGAAAAACACAGTTAAGAACTTAGGGGTCCTGATGGACAACTCCCTCTCCTTCGAACTGCATGCCAAAAAAGTGGCAGGTACCTGCTTCAGCCACTTACTTGGGTTAAAACCTATCTTAGGGTAGGGTTCTTTGCCACACCCATCCGCCAATTGATCATTCAATCAGTGGTCTTGATTACTGTAACGGACTTCTATTGAGTGCAAACAAAACGGTCACAAAGAGACAATAATGAGCTCAGAATGCTGCTGCCCGCACCCTCTTTGCCCTCCCTAAACACTGCCACACCTCCCATCTCCTGCACCACCTACACTGACTTCCAATCGAATGTAGAATTCACTTTAAAACTCTTTGTACCATCCATAAGATTCTGTACCGTCTGGGCCCCCAGATTCTGCAGGGGCTCTGCTCACTGTATGTGCCGACGCGAGCACTGCGTTATGCTGACCTGCACCTGGGCTGTACTCCAGGGTGCGCAGGAGCAGAGTGCGGAGCCCTCATTCATGTTCCTGGCCCCTGCCCTTTGGAACTCTATCCTAATCTCGGCTAGCCGAACTCAAAATCACTTGGTTTTCAGGAAACAGATTAAAAACTGGCTATTCTCCTCCATCTAGATGTGTTGTGCGCCTTTGCCCTGTGGCGCCCACACTATAGGCATTTTCTGTCTGTACTACATCTAGCCTCTCATCTTTCATCTTTGCTGCCTGTTCCGCTAGCGCTGGGACGCCCCGTTGCTTGGGTAGCCATGCGCTATATAAGCCCTATTAACATAACATAACATGTTTGCAGCTGGTTAGGATTTCTCCATGGTGAACATGGCTAGTGTTGAATAGCATACACAATGTTTGTTAAAATACCTCTCACACACCAAAAGGACCCTTGATGTTATGCATCATCATAGGTCTTCCCGCCCGCTGCGGGACGGGGTGTGCTGCGACTGGCGTCTACGCTGGAGCACTATGTTATTGTAAGTGCTATGTGAGGTGTATCTGTTGTGAGTGAAAAGGGTCAGGGGTGAATGTCAAAGTGATGTTAAAAAATACCTGGCCTTATGGATTAAAAAAAACTTTATTTGGTCATAGGCTGGTATTGTAAAAAAATGTGGGTCGGAGAATTCACGCAAGTAATGTGCGGATTCTCCTTTGGGTGTCAACATGTTTCGAAGCTGGAAATGCTTCTTCGTCAGGACAGAGTAAGATCCCTCAGTTACTCACTATGTTGCTATCAATATGTGAAGAGAAATATATACAAGTGATTTTATACAAAACAATACCTATGTCGTACGGGTATAGGTTTTCTAAAGCTTTGTCAGTATTTCTGAGTATAAGCCTGTAGAAAGAGAGAGCACAATTATTTCCGGTGCGCTCCCAATGCGCAGACACAAATCACCAAGGGAAGAAAAGGTGATGCATACCTCTATAGTTAAACATAGGTGCCGTGACCTGTATCAGTAAAGGAAGGGGGAGATAATACACACAACGAAACAAACATAGAACAGAAAGCACACACTCTATATGATGAATTCAGAGTAGGTTCTTATTGGCCAAAAGGAATGAGTGCTGTTAGAAAAACCAAAAGTACATACTAGAAACATAAGGAGTCAGTGCTCCATGAGCCTCCAGATCGAGAGGTGACATGAAACTCTCACCTGTATGTGTGGGAAAAATCAAGAAAAAACAAGAAAAAGCAGAGTCTCGTATTATCGCTTTTTGGGGAAGAAAATGCCTCCAAAAGTAATGCCTCCAAAAGTAATCGTGGGTCAGAGGGAAATAAACGTGGTCAGTTCTCTCCCCAAACGGCTACGCCGTACTTACATTCAGTCATGCAGTCGTTGCTTCCTCTCTCGCCAACCCGTGGTTAAGTGGTGTGGTTGAGAGGGCGAGCAGTGGCGTATTTATGCATGGCTTGATTTGCTAATTGGTTTGAAATCGTATACACCTGGCCGTGTTTGGTGTAACCGGAAGCAGTGTGAACACTAGAATGGCCCATGCTGTTTGTGGGGTTTAATTTGGGAGCCATGTTGGTTCTGGGAGGGCTGCCTCTTTTATCGTAATTTTGTAGCTAAATCTCTTGAGCATTGAAAAAACGGGTCTTATGCACCCGCTAAATTTAGACATACAGAAATGTTGGTTAAAGCAAGTTGTAGTCACTCAAAATGTAGATGTTAAAGCCGGCGGCCATGTTGGTTAAGGGAAGAGTAAGAACGTAGCCTCTAAGCAGCCGGTAATACTGATTGGTTGGTAGCTCTGTAGGCTGAGAGCTGAGTGGCCTATCCCGGTATTGGCTTGAAATGCCGATTGAATCGGGTGGTTCTGATTGGTTGGTTACTAGCTGCAGGCTCCGAAACCTGTGGGCATACCTATCCCGGTGTCAGCTTGAAGTGCCGACTACATCGGGTAGTTCTGATTGGTTGGAAACCGCTGTGAACTCCGCGCTTTCTGGGCTCACCTATCTCAGTGTGGATTTTAAATGCCGGTCTTATCGGAGACAGTAATGTGAAGGCGGCATAAGGAGACATCACTAAAAGAGGGGCAACCTATCAAAATACGGCATTATACAGAGTTTAGACAGGTAAGGTGGATCCTTTTGTTTCCTAATCTCTTGTATGGAGGATGCATCCACCATAGTACTCTCCAGAGCACTACCTCTTCACTCCCTAATCCTTGATTTGAATTAGTGTAGAATAGCATGAAACGCCCTCAAAGGTTTCTTCAGCACTGAGACCTGCAGATAGCTGTTGCCTAATCCCACCAAAAGAGATCTAGAATGCAATAAAACACATGTAATCAGTGGATTGATGGCTTTCCCACATGTCTTTTGTCAGGTGGATAGTCTGAAAGGCACTCTGCTGCAAAACAATTCCAACCAATTCCAGCACATCCTGATGAAACGCTGGAACAGCCACTCAGGCAAATTAGGTTCTGCTGGGAACTTTCCATGTTGGGCAGATGGCTGCCACAAACTCTAAAAAACCGACTCCTCCGACAAAAGAAAAAGGGAAGAGTTCCAGTGCTAATATTTTAGCCAGCTTCCCATTGTACAAATATGCAATTGGGTGGTTGCATTCGTAGAGCATCCTGCCTAAGCATGCTCGTAATAGTAACCTGGATTTTTTTGTTGCTGGTGCCACTGATAAAGGTGACTCCTGGAGAGGACCAGGACATGGTAGACTCAATGCTCATCTTGGGGCAGTCACTGTATGCTGTAGTATCTCCATTTGATTCTTGTGCCATTGCAAAGTTGCTGAGGTGGGTGATACTGATGCACTGCTAGAGACGGGGCTGCTTTGCATAAAGATGTTACTCTATTCTTCCTCATCACCACCTACACCTCCCACTCTGATCGGAGGCTCTGGAGCTGATACCCCTCCCACATCACCTTGTTCAGCATCACGTGGAGAAAGTTGATTAAGGTGTGCCTCCCATGTGAATGTGTGATGTTTAATCAAATGAGTCACTTAGTTTCCAGTACTATAATGTGATCTAAGCTTCACTCGATGAATCTTAGCAATGCACATGAAGCATGTCGCAATTTTGGACTCCTGCTTGCTAACTGTAAAGAAGTCCTTGGAGCAAGTTGAATTGGAGGGGTAGTGTTGGTCTCCTCTGTGCCAGCTTCCACAATGACTGGTTCATTGTCACTTTCACCCGCTTCGGTAATTGTAAGGCTTTTAGGAACTTTCCATTTCCTGAGCCCCACCTGGTATGTCTCGGACTGTTCAATCTGTGTCCAGATCATCAGAAGAAGGGCTTGGAGAAGACTGTGGAGTACCCTTCCTTTTTCTTGCTGGAGAGCTGGAAGCCAATGGTTGTAAAAGAGGAGTTTCTTTCTCAGCAGGATGCTCAACCTCCTGTTCTGCTCCCACTTCAGTAAGCTCCATAGCTGGCTGCAGCTGTTGTCCACTTTTGTGCAATGATTGGATACTATGTTGTAAAAGAAACAAATACAATTCAATGTCGTAGGCGTCAACATGTTTGCAGTGACCGCCTCGCTGAGAGACATGGGCTAGGGCTTATGTTTGGGTGGTGCCATGAATATGAGAGTGCTGATCGCAGTTTGCTCTCTGGAGGCCGGTGCAACAGACACAAGTTTACTGAAAAAGGTTCTGGACAGCAAGCCCATGGTGGAAATCTGCTTCTTTTCCTCCACACTCGTCACTTTCTTGGCATCACAATTTTTTGGGGCCATCTTGATGCTGTCAGTTGGCAGTGGAAGTTAGCTGCACAAGTGAAAGAGATTTGAGGACTTGGTACTGACCGGCAGTACTGTGGGTGATGTCTTTTGTGCACCTATAGGCAAATAAGCAAGAAAAACATTTAGTGAAATGTGGCATTGTTGTAGTTTGAATTAGGTGCAAGGAATGTGCCATATGTCGTAAATACAATGCATTTATGCCCTTTCAAATTGGCATAGGACAGCACAGCAAAAATACTTGCAGCACTGCTCAATGTTAATTCTTTGTAAATATGCCCCAAAGTACTTAAATCTGATGTTAATTATGCAGCAAGCAAAGAAAGTTGTCTTTCCAGCTCCAAATCCAAAGGAAAAGTGACCAGCAGATGGATAAAGCACTGGGAGGAGCCTACTGGACAGGAATAGGAATTCGGAGTCCCTGGGGCACTTCCTCCTTGTTGAAAAAAACAGCTCCTTGCACTAAAAAACAACTTGAGCAGTCCGTTGGAGAAGAATATTAACTCCAAAAATTCTTTTTAAGTAAATTTAGCAGCTTCTAATCTCATCTGCCTCGCTGTCATCATAAAAAAGGTACCAGATGTCGCGGCTCTGTCTAAAGCCACACTAGCTTCCATCAAATCTCTGGTGCTCATGCAGGTGGCTGCTAAGTCTTGCTGATGCTCATAGGTGGCCGGCAAATCTCGCTGGCACTCATGAGAGCCAGGGAAAACTCAGCCAGTGTTCAAAGGAAACCTGGTTCAATCCAACTGAGAAGGAATTTATCAGGAACTACACATTTTCCACGTAGAGCAGAATTATTAACTTGTACAAACTCCGTGAGCGGAGCTTAAATTTACATCCAGGTCGAGTAATCATGCCTTTGTTTTCTGGTATTGTTCCCAAAGAGGATAAAACAGCATATGCTACTGAATGACTCTTGCTTTAGCTCCAGCATAATATCGCAAACAGGCAGGCTCAGATAAGGACTCTCCTTATCATATTATACCTATACAGTCCAGCCCACTAGTACAAGCACAATACACTATTAAACATGTGGCTAATACCCTGTTATTGAGATTCTGTCACAATTAGAATGTCAAGGTGTGATTGAGCCGTGTGTCCCTCCCATGAATAATCCAAGGTTTCCTGTGCTTAAACCAAATCATTCCTATTTTATAGTCCGAGCCTACAGACAATCGAACAGTCACACATGCACTTTTGTGTTGTACAATGCACATAGCACAGGATTAATAAACAACATTGTTTGTAAAAAAGATCAAACTATATTGAGCATTTGTAAAATTTCAAATTGCTCCTGAAAAATGTCAAATATATCTCCTGAAAGCTGTGACTTAAAAGCGGGGTCAAATGGTGGTACAATTGAATTCATCCAGATTTTTCTAATACACATTGGATTACAAAATACAATAATATTCTCAGAAATATACAGACTGATATGCTTGAGTCTAAACAATGATACACTTGTGTTAACACTACCAATTTGGTAATCTGCATAATTGTGGGTTCCACCGGATACAGATATGTTTTATTTAATGAAGGTGAAGATTGCTCATAAATCACACTAATATTCCAATGCAAAAATGTGTTTTGCATGTTTACAGCATATTATTATATTTTAAATTGACAGGTGGTGTTCACATCGATTTCATCTTGGATTTCATGCACATTTATTCTTGGACATTTCCTAACTTTGTGACATCATGTTGTATATACGCATGGTGATTATATTTCAGCAACATTAATACCCTATTTGCCAACGTGACAGAAAAAACTTTGACTGCAGTTCAGACAGCTGTCCAGAAGGAGCGTTCATTGGCTCAGGGGAAATGCATAATTGTGGTCTCTTCTGTTCCAGCATTAAAGGTTGTCACCAAGGCCAATGTACCTAATGAGAACGCCGTACATTCAAGATCGATCCAGTGGGCCACTTCCTTGATAGCTACTGACGTTGTTTTTTGGGGGATTCTTCCTTACATACACATGATTACCTCCGGGATGCACACGAATACCCGTTGTCTAGTGAAATTTTGTCTCTAGTCAATATGATATTATAACCTATAATTATGGTTTAGCCCAGCCCACAGTTGGTACTAAGTACAAATATTAGGCAGCATGTGCTGCGGTGAAGGATGTCATGAAATATGGCACAAAAATCATATACAGAAACCTTTGGTGACTGTAACGCTCAGTTGGCTGAATTGAAAGCTTTGTTTCTGGTATGATGGAATACAAATTTTGAATTCCCCACACTGATTGTGTGTGATTCCAATGACTTTGTCTAGGTCTTTAAAGATAAGTTACCTTACTGGTGCTTCAGTGGATTCACCGATTCTAAAGGAAAGGCTGTGAAGCATAAATTGTGTTGGGGAAAAGTGGCAAGGATTAAAGATGCTCTGCCAAAGGCTCATGTTATTCACACATTCAGTCATCAACGTGTTGGTATACACATTGTAAGGAATTCATTGTCTGATGAGGATGGCATGGCGACTGTTCAGACCGTTTTGGTAGCTGCATTTACTCGTTCATGAACAAGGATTGATGTTGCCATCATGGTTGCGATTACTGCTTCGGCTGGTAGAGAGCACTTGCCTAGAAGCTATTCAGCAAATACTCTTATCGATTGAGTTCTCAAAATATCCCCTTAGCCCGTATTGCCAAGGTGGGTGATCGAGTGATATCCAACAAGGACCGCAGGTTAGAGTTAATAATAGCTGCTCATGTAGAGTTAGCATCTTCCCATCCTGGTGTAGCGGCCACAGTTTCTTAACTAAAGAAACGCTACTGGTGGCAGGGTCAAAAACAGACTGGAAATGATGCCCTTAAATGTGTCATTTGTCAACAAGTTATAACCTCCACTACTGCATGTCCACTGCAGACACCACTTTTGGTTTCCAACAAGCCCTTACAATGTGTCTAATTTGATCATTGTTTACCACTCCATTCGGACTGTGTCTTTAAATTTATTCTAGGGGCTGTTGATTGTTATTCTAGATTTCTTTGGGTTTTGCCACAATGATCAGCTGACGCTCGGACTGTTATTAAAGATTTAAAAGTCTTTTCCAGTACGTATGCAGTAGCAGAATTACGCTCAGAGCAGGGATCAATTTTCGACTCTAAGGCTTACCAGGATACTATGAGCACCCTGGGTGGTGCTGTGAATTATTCCACTCCCTATAAACCAGAGGAAAATTCACTAGTGCAACGAAAAAAACTGTGGCTTAAGGCAGTCCTTAACAATTCGACCCATCACCTGTATGGAGTCCTGAGGGCATTAAATAATCTGCCATCGAGGTTTTTGGTTGACCAGACCCATGCAAAATTCTCTAGTTAATGATGGTAACACATGATGTGTTTCTAACTTCAGTTTTCAGTTTTACGCATCTGTTCCTTGGAATGAAGTTATATACTTTCAGCTTCCTTTGCAAGTCTCTTTCCTCCACTGGACTTCCTATATTATTTACTCAAACTGCCTCTGGTTATTTAGTGACATTGATGACTTTTCTTCTGACTCTTCACGAATACCTCTATATTTGATATTTGTTCATTTTTACTTCAGCGAAAAGAGACCTAGCTGGTTTCTCCTTTGTCCTACTGTTGGATTTTTCTTTCATTCTTCTTTATTTCCCCTCGATTGGATTTATAACAGTTTTCTCTCTACTTTTGAGTGGACACTATCTTCCAGATCGTGCTTCACCAGAACTTGTAGCTCAGGTACTTACGTCCCATTTTTCTTCCCATAAGGAACAAGGATATTTTTCCGTGGTGATTTGATTAGATTTGATTTGATTTTTGAGTTTATAAAGTGCAGCACTTACCCAAGGGCGTCAAGGTGTTGACCTAAGGGCGACAAGGTGATGAACATTACTGCAATTCCTGTACATAATGGTATTGTTTGTGATAACATTCCCTTTGACATTTGTGGTCCAACTGAAACTTTTGCAAATTCCTAATGTTTTTAATGTTGCTATAGGTGACTTTCTCTCTTCAGTGCCTGTTTCCAATGAATGGGATGTTCTGACAGTTTCCAATATGCTATATGAATTAGGATCATACACTATATTTGAGAATAAGGATTTGCAATTGAATTCTGCTAATTATGGTGACATGATTTGTTGCCAACATTATGCACATCACTATTTACACAGAGCTAGTATTGCATGTGCTGTTTTTAATTATATACAACGGGAACACTGTGTGAAACCTCCTATGGGTACTCCTAAAACATACTTGAAAAAGTTCCCATATTTTTCTTGTCATGCCCCTGCAGATCATGTTTCTTATTATTATGAACTTACCCCTTCGCCAAAAAAGAAAATTGCTCATACAAACAAAATTGATTTATTCAGTTAATTTTTTCACAACTAGCCATAAATAGTGATGATTATTGAAAGAAAATGTTGAGCCTAAATCTGTTTGGGGAACACAACCCTGGCAACCCAGAGCACTGATGTTTTGTTTAGGGCTTGTCACATCCCTCACTAAATTATTTTTCTAAACCAAACAATGCAACAGACCACGGGCCCGATGTAGGTAATCTCGATTTACCTACTCTTAAATACCGAATCATACCGATTCGGTATTTAAGAGTAGGTAAATTGGAAGTAGGCAGATATAGGTAATTTTTCTTTTTCAATTACCGAATCAGTATTTGCCATTGATTCCTATGGGCCTTGAAGCCCATAGGAATCAATGGCAAATACCGATTCGGTAATTACCGAATCGGTAAATACCGAATCCTGCCAGGGGGAACAGGGTGTCACTTTGACACCCTGTAGCACCCCAATGTCAGGCTTGTGTGCCATGTGGCACACATACATGCCCTAAGGGCATGTCTCATGGCACAGGTGTACATGCACAGATGTGCATGTACACCTGAATTCGTTATTTACCATGCAATAGTATTACATGGTAAATAACAAATTCTTAGGGGCCTGTGGAACTGTTTAAAGCACCACCTACATCTGCATTTACAGATTCAGTATTTTTACCGAGTCTGTATTTACCAATTCGGTAATTTTACCGATTTGGTAAATACAGATTCGGTAAAAATACAGAATCTGTAAATACATGCCCCATACATTGGAAAAGGCATTTACCGGTCGGTAACGGCCGAATTCGGCCGTTACCTACCGGTAAATGCCTACCTACATCGGGCCCCACATGTCTTGATTTGGATAATATCAACCATTTTAATATCCAAGGATTCCCCAGGTTGCAAAATATATGATGATTGGCAACAGTTTAATAATCTAGAAAAACAGCTCAATGAGATTATGCTGAATGGTTCAAACAATTAGGCCCTTTCAAGTTCAGGTGGGTGATTATTATGGCCCGTCAGCACCAACGGCTGTACTTCTCGCTTTTTAAACTCTTCAAAGGAATTCACAGCAAGTAGGGATATTCAGTTGCATCACTTGGGAGAGAAAATACCTATAGCATAGGAAAATTATGCCAGCAATGGTTAGAATATTCAACCTTGTCCACAGTGAAAGATCATTTATCACTCCTTTCTGATAATATGGATTTATAAGATAATTTTATTAGGCCCCAGAATACCTAGTTCTAAACGTTTTGTTTATGACACAATGAAATTTGAAAAATTCCTCAACAAGAAGCCACTGCGCAGGTAAGACACATTTATATTGACAATCTTGAAAAAACATTGTGTATTGTTGATAATGGCATGACCATATTGTCCATAAGCATTTCTTCTTTTAATAATATTGCTGCATTTCATATTGTACAGAATGACATGTCTATTCTTCAACATGACCAAAGCCAATTAAGATCGATTTAATCGTTAAGTTGGACATTGCCAGTTTTAAAATCAAACCGTGTGCCATGGAAATATTTAAATGCAACTGAATTGTTTTTGCCTTGTAATTTTATTAAGTATGTTGACAATTATTGGAAAAAAAGGAATCCACTTACACAATGCTTAAAATAGAAAGGTTAGAAACATTGCCATTTACTGTAGCTGAAACCCCTTCAGCTACATGGCGGATTCGCTGATTCATTTCTGTACCAATATGTAAAATAAATAAAATAATTTCACCTCATGTCTGAAGCACTTTCCTGTGAGCAGGTATGAAGAAATAGGTGCACATTTATCACATGTAATGTTTTTTTGCCCTTTCAGTATAAATGCATGCATGACAACAAGGAGGTTTTTGTTAATCTACAAGGTTGTGCAACTTCTTTAGGACACCTAGTTTTTCAGGGAGATAACACTTCTTGGTGTCTGTAACCTCAATAGCTATTCTTGAGTGTTATTTGAAGGGTCTTCCCAAGCCACTGACAAAATCTGAGTTTTTATTACTTTCAAATGGCAGTTACTTAATTCTACATGGCTTCAAAAATGTACATTGGTCAAGTGTGCATATGAGGTTATTAGTGAAGGGAAGAAGGCGATCACAAATGTTCCTTTTGGTTCCTCAATTTGGAGCCTTTTCCCATCCCCACAGCTCACAAGGATCTATCAACCAATCAGATCGCCCCATCAACACCTATGGGGGTCCTCGTTGGTACAACCAGTGGCGTCTGTCCCCCGCTCAATGACACTAGATCATGTATCATTGCGGCCCATGTCTGACAATGCTCTTCCAGCTTGTCATCAGTTCTGACCCCCCATGCGTCTCTCCTCTGCTAGTGCTGACACCGCTATACCCTTTATCCACATACTCTGGGAGTGCCTCACAGATGACTTCCACCGAATGGCCAGTCTCTGCTCCAATCCCAGCAACACCATCTTGTGCAGCATCTTCAAAATTTTGGGACGTGGAAATAGATTCAACAGGCAGTGTTTAACACAGACCTCTAACTGCAAGGGTTAACTGGCTGGAAGCATCTTACTTCCCCCTCCAAAATGCCTCTACATGCACACAGCTTCATAATAAGTGTGAAAAATCTGCCCCGCATTACGACACCTGGGAGATGCATCGGTCTTCCCCAGGTATATGTCACAAAGGGGCATATTATCAAGGGGGTTTATCTCTGCTTTTTTGGCTTTAAAAGCCAAGAAAGCGGAGATAAAATGATCTCCCTATTACCTAACTGTCGCTAACACCAGTTAGCGACAGCTAGTAGGAGATAGCGACCATCTTGGGCCCCACTTTGCATGTCAGTGATATTTATCACTAATGACATGCAAAGTGGGCGTGCCAAGATGTTAGCGACTGGAAACAGTCGCTAACATCGCTATCTCCTATTACCAACTTTTGGAGATATTCGCGCTAAGCGCGAATATCTCCAAAAGCTAACACCTGCCCCATAGCAGTTCTTAGCCATGTTATCCAATGGGAGGTGGATCACATGGCTAAGAGCATTAGCTCGATAATGCATGAATATCGCGGACTTTTCAGCGATATTCATGCATTGCGGCCGTTTTTTATCGCATTTCCGATAAACCTTGGTAATACCAAGGTTTATCTGCGGTAAAAATCGCCGCAGCTTAGCGGTAAAAGTTTCTCTCTAACCAAGCAATAGCGATAATTATCGCTATTGCTTGGTAATATGCCCCATAGTCCCTCCCGCAAGAGGTATGCACTGTGCAAAACATAGAACTGCGCCAACTTGCTGGTCACCCCTTGCACTAATACAGGCTCCATTTCCAACTCCTTGTCCATCATGGGCTCGGGAGATCTCTGTCCCACCTATGTCTCGCATAGGAAACTCCTTGCTTTGCCTATCAATCTTTAACGCCCCATAGAGTTGGAACACCAGATTCCTGGAGGGCCCGATATTAAGCCTGGGTGGAGTCCACATAGCGGCGCTACGTGGAATTCCGCCAAGTTGTTAAAAAAACTCAGCAAACTATGCGGAGTTCCACGAGTGAGCAGAGTTGCTTGTTCCCCCCGTTCACGATGCATTTTTGATGTTCGGCAACGCATTTTGCGTGTTCGGAAACGCGTATTGCATGCCGGGGGAAATATGGCAAAAACTTCACCATGCAGTCGCCAATGGGTGCGGCCATTTTGTTTTTCATGTTTGCTATGGTTCTGGGTCTGTTTTTCTATCCTCCCTATATATTTTCAATCCTTTGTTTCTTAAAACCATTTTTCTGATATTTTTTATTTATTATCCATCCCTCTCTATTCCTAAGTGCATTTTTTTCTACTTTTTGTGTGTTTGTTAGAGCGTTTTTGACAGTTTTTCTATTACTTGCTGTCTTTACTTCCTACATTTTCTTTTCCGCCCCCCTTCGCCAAGAACCATTGTGAAGAATACTAAGCAGGGCAAGAGGAGGAGCGAGAGCCTCAGCCGCCTTCCTTGCAAAAGGCGTTGCCCGGAAGGGTGCAGTTGTTTTCTAAGGTGGAGTTGGGCGCACGCATTTTTTTTCATCCAGCGCCACCTCCCCTTAACCCTGGCAGCAGGCGGCAGGCCTGGGTCCAGGTACGGGCCCCGGGACCATCACTGGCTGTGGGCGAGGGTGCGCCGGCCAGTGTTTCACTGCTCTGGGGTCCGGCGCACCTATAACCAACTGAAGCACCGGTGGTCTGACACCCTGGACCGGGCGCAGTACCTGCTGGACCTGTTGGTGTTGAGGTCCCAGGGCTTGGTGAGTAGCTAATTAAATTACTATTGTGTTCTTCTGTTCTGTATTATTGCGAATATTATTCTTTCCCAAATAGCAAGAATGCTGCTGCTGCTTACATGCAGGTAACATACATTTAGAAATCTTATATTATGTGATTGTTATTCTTCCAGACAGGTGCTCGGCGCTACTAATCGTACTTGTTTGGAACTTGCTTGGGCTGGTTATGTAAGAGAGGTTAGAGAATTTAAGTCAGGTAATGCAGATAGGAAAGACTCCAGTCCTTTCCTTTGTCCTGTCAGGCTGACCATACCTCAGACGCAGATGGCTCTGCAGTCCTCTTGGCGTTATAGTAATAGTAATATATATGTCCCGAACTTTTACTGCTCTATTATTTCCATTTCCTAATTTTTATTTTTCCCAAAGCCTCTTTTATCTATTTGTTTCTAAATTCTTGTTTTTGCTCCATTACCTACTAACATTGTTAATTAAATTGTTATAGTCTGTTTTTTATTTTTTTTAACATCAAATCAAACTGCCTCTGACTCTGTATTAGGCTGTCTGTAGCTTGCTTTCTTCTGGTTTTCCACTCAGCTTTTCCTCTCTGAGTAACTGATTACCGTGCACTATGGTTGGATGGAAATATGAGGAGGAGGACTGCACCATTATTTTCCAACCAAGAGAGACCTCATGTCCGCCCAGTTATTCAATCTTTATTCTTTAAAAAAAATGAGATGCACCAATAGCTCTAGCCACTGAGTCCAGTCCTTTGGGTTGTCCTCTTCCTGAGAGGCTTTTCAAAAATTGCCACCAACAAAACGCCCAAACAGATATTTTGTTATTTTTGATAGGACATACTGTCCACTCTACTATCCGAATCGCAGATAGTGATGTGTGTGGTCTATGTATTATTATGTATTTTCAATCTTGCTAATCAAAAAATTAAATAGGGGAGGTGTACATGGGATCTAAAAAATTTCAAATGTTTTTTCCAGGCGTACCGACCACCAGTGCTGGGGCCAGCTGCAAGTACCACACCAATCAGGAGGGAGCTGATGCCGCAGCTACAGAGGGTGAGCCAGCAGCAGTGGCGGGGGGTGGTAAGTCATATTCATTACTTATTGAGAATGATGAATACAATCGCCGCAAAGGTGTACAGTCAGTACACTGTACTGTTGCTGAGACTATGTTATTTTTAACAGTTGATGAAGACACCCTTTACTTAACATTAGCATTATCTTCAACTCAGCAGAGGAAGTTTTATGACGAAGACAAAGAGTCAGACAACATGTAATATATGACTGGCAGAGAAGGTAAACAACCTTTACAACGAAACTTTTACAACGCACTACCATTACAACACGGTCATTACAACGCAAACCATTACAACGCATTGCGCTGGGGGGCGCTCTAGGATAGAGAATACGTTTAATTTACTATCCAACACCTTCCCTAGTGTCCACGGGGACTGGAGTTGGAATAGTAAATTAAACTATTCACTATCCAACACCCAAAAGCACTATGCGTTGTAATGGATTGAGATGTAAAAACCGCGTTGTAAAGGCAGGCGTTGTAATAGCCAGCGTTGTAATGTCATACATCCGGCAGAGAAGGATGCATGGGTGAAGGGAGAGGCCCTGGGATGTATATAGGTGGCTGATAGGATACATGGGTGGTTGAAGGATGGGTGAAAGGTAAAAGAAAGCAGAAAGGAATCCTCCGGGGAATTTGATGGTTGATGGGTAAAACTCAAGTCAAGTCAACTCAAAGAATGCTTTATTCGACTGATTTTTTAACAGTCATAAAAGCACATAAAAACAGGAGAGACACTAGACATGTTATCACAATATTAAACAATTTTAAAAACCATGATCTTGTAGAAGCATTAACATATTGAATGTTATTAAAGCAACAGCCATAGAATCAGAAAAACGTCAAAAAGGGTCTTAATGTTAGACATCATTTGTTAAATACGACTTTCTTTGGAGGAGTACCTTCCTAAAAAACATAGCAATGCACCAAGCAATGTGTTCGTTCTCCAAATTCTGAAGTCTAATTAAAGCAGGGCGGCATTGCCGCAATCCCTGTGACTTTATAAACTGTAAAATCCATGCTTTCCTCAACAGAACATAACATTTACAAAATAAAACCAAATGAATTGTGGACTGGGTAGAAAGATTTTAACACCGACAAAGAAGCAGCTCCAGTGACCAGTCATTAGTTTGTGGAAGGGTCATGAGTCTATGGACAATATTCAATCACAGTCAATAACCTCTTGTCAAATCTACCCGGTACAAATATGAGGTAAGGTTCCATATGTGATGTGATGTTGATGTTGCCTTACACTGGGTTTTAAAATTTCTCCTGACATTCTTACCATGCCCAATGATTCAAGACACTCCTTGTGCTACTTAATCTAAAATGTTTCACTTTGATTCCCCTAACTTGTATGGTAAGTTCGGAGAAATTTCTCAGTGGACGAAATCAGCAGGATGATATTACGCAGTGGTGTGCATCTGACAAAACCCTAATTATAAAAGGGAATTTGGAAGTCGTAATCAAGAATCTAGAATCTGAATCTTCGACCACGTTTCTAATTGAGAAGCCATACATTATATGTCTTACAGAACTGCGTTTTCAACCTGGCCAAAGACAAATATGCCCATGGTTTAGATTAAGTACCACGAACATTGTGTAATAAAGGGATATCCCACTTCCTCCATTTGGGAATTAAATAGGAAGACGGAGGCACCTGCCCCATGGCCATCTAATATATTCTGAAGTCTGGGTGGCCTTCCTCATTAACGAGAGGTGTTTAACGGTTCCAGTATAAATATATTTAAAATGAGAGTCACAATTCTAGTCTTGATGAATATGAGAACAACACAATCCTTGATGAGTACCTAGTAAATAGAAAAATACCGGGTTTCAGCCTGAGAAATTGTGCAATCACGGATGTGTGCTACTTAAATGACATATTGTTTTTGTCTATTTTATGTACTCTCTTTTTAACTTTTTGGTGTTTTTATATATATGTTTAGAAAGAATATGTGATATCCGAACTTACCATAGATGTTAGGTGAATCACAGTGCCATGGATTATGTCTACATTTTTAGGATTGTGTACCTTATGAAATTTTTTAAATCAATAAATAGATTTGTACTTTTTTACAAATAACGTTGTCTAGATTGTCTATCTGGGATATATGGTTATACTTCCTGCGTATGCTTGGAGTTTAGTTGAATGAGTGAGATCTGGATTGAATTTAGCATATAGAGCCTACGGTTTTCATATTTTACAAAACTGTCCAAAGGAAACCCTTTCAGTGATATGATTGTATAGTACCCTATTCCTTTTGCATTAAGTGGTTCCTCTTGCTTTTCTGCAATTATACAAGTTAACCAAGATAATACATAGGGTCAGATTTCTATGTATTTTTACTAGCTGATAGTATATGTTTCCCAGTATTAGATCTAATTTTCCCAAAGCAAGTTAATTTGAAATATACACACAAAGCCCACCCTCTGCTCTACCCCGCCAATCTTTCACCACTAGTGTGTGGAGGGTTTTAAATCCACTAATAGAAATTGGGTCTCTAACCCAGGTTTCCCGGAAACATAATATGTCCTGGTCAGTGATCAAATTACACCATGGTTGACTGTGTATCTTACTATGCAGCCCTGCAATGTTCCAGGACATTATCTTGCATAGAAAACGATCACTGCAGGGAGTACTTCTTGGAAGGGACAGTCTCAGAGGGCCAGGGCTACCAGTATGGGCTGGTGCTTGGGCCGGGGTTGATGGTTCACTTAGATCTAGTCCAGAGGTCTCCAAACCGGTCCTGGAGGGCCGGATCCATGCCAGATTTTTTGGATATCCCCATTGAGATACATGTAGTTATTTTAAAAATCTGGCATGGATCCGGCCCTCCAGGACCGCTTTGGAGACCCCTGATCTAGTCAGTTGACTGGGGAGCTACTCCTAGTACATCTCTCAGGGGGTTCCCTCATGTTTTCCATAAGAGGTGACATAAGATCTATGGTCTTTTGTGCTACTGTACATTGAATAGGTGTTACTGCGATCTTGTTGCCCCTTGAGGTACCCGCATTAGCAACCGAACCCCAATTTAATGACTTCAGTCAGTCATTATCATCTAAGGTATTGAGAACATCATAGTAGTTATTCACTGGGATGGCATATCTATGTTGTCTCCGCCCCCAACTCTGTCCTCCCCTGGTAAGAACTGTACAGGGCCATGTGGCTTGTAGAAATAACCCAGTGGTAGAATGTTGATCCCCATTTGTTCTATTGACCAGTTACCCGCCCTATCTAGTATTGTTTGAACTAGATCTGGTGACCCAAATGTGAATACTCAACTGTCACCCTCTAGTTACTTTTAGATCTTCCTAACCAGCCGATCCGTCTTACCATCTTTAAACTCTGAAAAGAGCGGGTTTGATAATCCGGTACCTGCATTTATCACATGCAACTATTTATTTTTCAGTGCTGACCAATGTTCCCTGGCTCCGTGTGGCAACGAAGGGACGTTGGCCAACAAGATAGTGTGGGGTGTTGCTTCTGGAGGGAGATGTAATGTGTTTAGGCATGGCAAGTCTCTCAAATACTGGTTCTGTTGTCTTAGAACGCTTTGTAACTGGGCTTCCTTTCTACGTGTGTGACTAAACCTATTAGGGGGGTCCTTTTGAATGTTCAACAGCCATTCTTGAATGGTGCTTGGGGCCTTGCTGTGTCGTGTGGCCTACCGAAGGCCGCCGTGTTATGGCGGTTAAGTGGGGGATCCAATGGAGCAATTTGAGGTGCTTCCACTAAGCCGGGGCCAAAAGTACCAGACTGAATAGTCATAGAGTCGCCACTCTGGTTAGGCAGGGCGGGCTTAATTCTACATTCACATGTATTAGTCAGGTGTGGCTGAGGAAGTACCAGACTGAATAGTCATAGAGTCGCCGGTCCTGTTAGGCAGGGCGGGCTTAATTCTACATTCACATGTATTAGCTAGGTGTGGCTGAGAAGGCTGAGTACTTATCTGACTCATCTGGCTTGGCTGATTTGTGTTAACACTACCTGTGAGCCTTTCTAATTTATCTATGCTCGCTTCCAGTCTAGATAACTTTTGTATCAGCGGGTTCAATAAAACTGAGACAACCTCCCCTATTTTGTCCAGAGCTCCCCAATATCAGTGATCTGCAGAGGGGATAGCGTTGTTAGGATAGACTCCTTATTAGCAGTGCTAGTAGCTGGACAATTTCCCTCCTCATCCTCTGTAAATTTACTTTTGCGCCCTCCTTTTGGTAGGGAATGAGATTGCCTGTGAGAGCCATGCCCTTTTCTTTTCTTGGACTGGATTAAGGGACTACTCCCCTGATTGATTTGACTTTTTTGGCCTCTGGTAATTACTTTAAGCCAAGTTGATATGTCGCTTGTCTTTGGGACATCATTAGGTTTGGGTTGAGTGATTTATTAGTCAAAGAGGAACTATGTTGGGAGTTAGTAAGGTCTACAGGGCCAGACATTGCAGGCTGACTTAAGGGGAGTAGTGGCTCTAATGATAGTCTACATTCGGTGAGTGCAATTTCATGAATAAGGCCCTCAACAGAAATGCATCCAAAGTCCCCACCACTCCCTGGCCTGTTAATGATTTCCATTTATTCAATGTTTTCTGTGCCATTTTTCTCTACTGATATTCATTGTAGCAGCAATATTATAACTTTGTACCTTAGTCCTAATGATCGGTTTGAGGTCCCTGAAAGTCCGGGCGCAGGATAAAAGTGGTGTCGCCCGCTGGGCCTCTTTTAGCCTCTGTTGTCCCTGCGGGAGCCCACGCTGATTTTTATCGCGCCTCCAGGCACGTTAGAGTGATGACGCCAGCTCCTGCCACTAAGACTGCTGGAAGCTGAAGCCCAGTGGCACCATAAGTACTGTCCGCCAACACCACCAACACCAAAAGCACAGAAGCGGGTTCCACGCTGCAGGGGCCAGGGCTGATTTTTAAAGTGCCTCTAGGCATGTTAGAGTGATGACAGCGGCTTCTACACTAAAACTGCTGGAAGCTGAAGTCCACTGGCCTGCCAAAACCACCAATGCCAAAAGCACAGAAGTGGGCCAAACTCAAAGGCAAGCAAGGACGCAAGGGTGGTCGTTAAATGTCAAATGTATGCTGTTGGTGAAAGGTTTATTGAGATTGAGAAAGATAGCCATGTTTGGTTGGATTAATGCCTTGGATGGTATCATAGTAGGTGAAAAGTCAGACTGGATGAAGAGAATGTAAAACAAAATTAAACCGTGCCAGAGTACCAAAGCCAAGGGAATACTGAGCATGGGTGGGCAGCAATCTAATCTATATGTTGCCAGTGTAGGATATATATATATATATATATTTTTTTTTTGTTTTTTTTGTTGCTCAAAGTGGTCTTCTCACAAAAAAAATACATATATATATATATATATGTATATATATATATATATATATATATATATATATATATATATATATATATATATTCACAGAAAAAACCATAGGTTTGAGACCAGTTTAGTTAGCTGGAAATTTTACTGACATAAAACCATTGAAATTCCCACGTTATAGTTAGTTGGACTCACTATAACTTGCGCGCCTGCAATGCACTGCTGATGACGTCAACATATTACATCACTCATGACATGGTCAGTGACATCACTCATGACATCACTGATGACACCATCCAGTGAATGTGTGTCTTTCTGAAAAATAAATATGTTTTATATATGTATATGTAAAGGTCGATGGAAGAATAAATGTTTAAATAATTGTCTTAGTGGATGTCTTTTTAAAAAAAATTGATTGGTTAACTGGCTTATTAAGTGTATCTTAGTGAATACATATATTAGCGAGTATTGTTTAAATATTTAAATGTTTGTATCAGTGTTTCACTTTGTGTATAAGTGGCTGCATGGGTTGGTGAGTAGCTACATGTGTGTGTATATGGGTTATTAGATTTTTTTTAGTATCAGTATGAGTGTCTGTATGGTTTGGTGGGGGTGTTACTTAGCACATAGATGCATCAATGACTGACTCACTGTTTGTATGTGTTTTGAAGACAGCATATGTGCAGGACTGTATGGGTGGATGAGTGTGTATATGTGTGTGTTAGTGAGTGAATGACTGTCTCACTAGTGTCTTTATCAGTAACTACATATGTTTTAATCTAGTATATGTGAGTATTGATGTATATAAGTGAGTATATGTGAGAGTGAGAGATTGAAAGAGTTCTTCTTTAAATAAGTATGTGTTTCTATAAGTGATTGTTTAAGAGAGTAAGTATGTGTAAGTTTCCTTAGAAGTAAGGTGGTAGTGTGTGTATAGCTGTATATGCAAATAAATGGATGTTCAATAGTTTATTTGCATGTGTGATTATGTGTGTGAGTAACTTTTGGATGACTGTCGGTGTGTAACAGGATGTATAGGTGTTTCACTACATATGATGAGTGAATATATGTATGAGTGACTATATAGAACTGTTGGTAAATGAGTGGATGTGTATATAGATGGTGGTATTACTGAATTGGTTGTTGTAACTGGTATGGGTATCTCTATTTTTTTGAAAATTTTTGTTTCTATTTTTGAATATGTGTTTCAAGGGTTACATTACACTGAAAGGAGGTCTGTCACTCTGTCACAAGGATGGTGTCATCAGTGATGTCATGAGTGATGTCACTGACCATGTCATGAGTGATGTAATATGTGACGTCATCAGCAGTGCATTGCAGGCGCGCAAGTTATAGTGAGTCCAACTAACTATAACGTGGGAATTTCAATGGTTTTATGTCAGTAAAATTTCCAGCTAACTATAACTGGTGTCAAACCTATGGTTTTTTCAATGAATTTAATAGGTTTTTTTAAATGCTAATTCCTAACTATAACTGGTGTGAAACCTATGTTTTTTTCAGTGAATTTCATAGGTTTTTTAAATGCTAATTGCTAACTATATAAGGCCTGAAACCTATGTTTTTTTCAGTGAATTTCAAAGTTTATTTTAATGCTAATTCCTAACTATATAAGACCTGAAAGCCCAACAGGAATCTCCAGTATGCGCCAGGGTACTGCATTGCACAAAGGTGTAATGAAGCCACGCCCCTTTTTACACCTCTCTGCAACGCAGCCCCAGTGCATGTTTGAAGAGGGGGAACTAATTCCCCTTGCATACTGGGGGCCCCTGGGGGCCAACTAGCCCACCTGGAACCTCCAGTATGCGCCAGGGGGCTGCATTGCAGAGGTGTAATGAGGCTATGCCCCTTTTTACACCTCTCTGCAACGCAGCCCCCTGCCGCGTTTGCAGAGGGGGAACTAATTCCCCTTGCATACTGGGGGTCCCTGGGGGCCAACTAGCCCACCAGGAGCCTACAGTATGCGCCAGGGTGCTGCATTGCAGAGAGGTGTAATGAGGCCACACCCTTTTTTACACCTCTCTGCAACGCGCCCCCCGTGCATGTTTGAAGAGGGGGAACTAATTCCCCTTGCATACTAGGGGTCCTTGGGGGCCAACTAGCCCTACGGGAACCTCCAGTATGCGCCAGGGGGCTGCATTGCACAGAGGTGTAATGAGGCTATGCCCCTTTTTACACCTCTCTGCAACGCAGGCCACTGGCGCGTTTGCAGAGGTGGGACTAATTTCCCTTGCATACTGGGGGTCCCTGGGTCATATCTGCCCAAACACCGATTTTCCGAACGATTGAAAATGACTTTTCTTGAGAAACATTTTGATTTGGATTATCATGTCCTATACTTTGGAATTTTTGAAAAACTGACTTTGAGGATGCTATAAATTACTCAAGTCTGCCCGAATTGTGTGGGTAAAATTGATCCCTAGTCACTTTGAATAAGAATGTACTTACGTCTCGTCTAACATTTGGAAGAAATATCTAGTTATATGACAATAGGATACCGACATAACTTGAAGGAAATAAGAACGCCCTGAAGAAGTTCTGTTGTACAGAACGAAACGTTTCGGCTGGCTGTGGTACATAAACTTAAGGAAAATAAAAGCATTTGAATATACACCAAGATTCAGTGCTTCAATAAGGACTCTAAGTGATATGATTTGATTGGACTTATTGTGCAAGTGGTGCTGTGCCAAACTTTGGAATATTCTCCACTACTCTCTACTACTTACTCTCTCCTACTCCACTACTCTCAAATACTCACTCTCTACTACTCATTCTCTACTACTCTACTACTCTCTACTACTCTCTCTCTACTACTCACTCCCTACTACTCACTATCTACTACTCTCTACTATTCACTCTCTATTACTCTCTCTACTACTCACTATTTACTACTCACTCTCTACTACTCTCTACTACTCACTCTCTACTTCTCACTCTCTACTACTCTCTACTACTCACTCTCTACTACTCTCTCTCTACTACTCACTCTCTACTACTCACTCTACTACTCACTCTCTACTACTCTCTACTACTCACTCTACTACTCACTCTCTACTACTCTCTACTATTCTCTCTCTCACACTCTACTACTCTCTACTACTCACTCTCTACTACTCACTCTCTACTACTCACTCTTTACTACTCTCTACTACTCACTCTCTACTGCTCTCTACTACTCAATCTACTACTTACTCTCTACTACTCTCTACTACTCACTCTCTACTACTCACTCTCTACTACTCTCTACTACTCACTCTACTATTCACTCTACTACTCTCTTCTACTCACTCTATGCTACTCTCTCTACTGCTCTCTACTACTCTCTACTACTCACTCTCTACTCTCTATTACTCACTCTCTACTCTCTACCTCTCTACCTCTCTCTACTTCTCTCTCTACTGGTCTCTACCTCTCTACCGCTACCTCTCTACCTCTACCTCTCTACCTCTCTACCTCTACCTCTCTACCTCTCTCTACACGCACACATATACACATATATATATGCATATATATGCATATGCATTTATATATATGTATGTGTATGTATATATATATATATATACATACATATATAAACATATATAATCTGTATATCTATATAAATACAAATATAAATGCATGCAATCATATACATATATGCATACAGATGCATGTTATTTACATGAAAGTTTAAAAAACACTAATAAAAGCAAAGCTAAAAAGCCACCTCATTACAAACAGAATGGCTTTAACTTAAAGGAGGGCGAGATCTATTGCATTTTCAATGCTTGTTTACTTTGGTTCCATCAAGAAGGCATTCAGATGTGTCACACATTTGCCATAAATTCTGAATGTTAGCACTCTAGTTGCTCATTAGATCACTGTAGTAAAGCCCCTGCTCACCAGGGAAGTCTGCTGCTGGTATTCAAAGTGCATGTTTCAGTCTGCATGTCAAAATTTCTTTAATGAAATAGAAGAGGATTTGAGAAGTCACTCAAAATGATCCCTAATTTTTTTTTCTGAAGCACTAATCATACTTTCTATGGCAAAATGAACCCCCTCATTTTGTTCCTTTTTAAATTAAATGTTTTCAGACTTACCACTTCATTCCAATCAAGATGGCTTCTGATGTGCCATACTTTTGTCATAAGTAAGACTGTTGGCGCTCTAGTTGTTCTTTAGAACACTCTGGGACATTCTGTCATTGGGCTATACGTGGGCTACATCTGGGTGATATTTGGGCTACACTTAGGCTCTTTTGTCTCTGGTGGCCATCTTGGGAGACTGTATGTCAGAATTTTTTAATGAAATTGAAGAGGATTTGAGAAGTCACTCAAAATGTGCCCTAATTTTTCTTTCTGCAGCACTAATCATACTTTCTATGGCAAAATATACCCCCTCATTTTGTTCCTTTTAAAATTAAATGTTTAAGAGTTACCACTTTATTCCAATCAAGATGGCTTCAGGTGTGCCATACCTTTGTAATAAGTAGGACTGTTAGCGCTCTAGTTGTTCATTAGAACACTCTGGGACATTCTGTCATTGGGCTATACTTGGGCTACATCTGGGTGATATTTGGGCTACATTTGGTCTCTTTTGTCTCTGGTGGCCATCTTGGGAGACTGCATGTCAGAATTTTTTAATGAAATAGAAGTGGATTTGAGAAGTCACTCAAAATGTGCCCTCATTTTTCTTTTTGCAGCACTAATAATACTTTCTATGGCATAATATTCCCCCTCATTGTATTCCTTTTTAAATTAAATGTTTTAAGAGTTACCACTTTATTCCCATCACGATGGCTTCAGGTGTGCTATACCTTTGTAATAATTAGGACTGTTAGCGCTCTAGTTGTTCTTTAGAACACTCTAGGAGGCTGCAGTAGAACACAAAGGAATCAACTGACAGTCTCTGTCCTTGTAGGATGTACATGTTTTACTGAGAATGTCAGACTTCATTCTCACATGACTGAGAAAGATAATGTGAATTTACAGAAAATATGCTTTCAGTTTAGCTTATAGATCCTCTTCCAAACCACTGTGGGAAAATCATGAGATATTATGAGACATGATTCATGATATCACAGCAGAAGGCTTTTTCACATGGTAAAATCACCTTAGAACACACCACAATTCCTAAAATGAGTATGGTACCATCAACAAATGATTTATAATGTAACTAAAGTCCTAAAACCCTCTATTAACTACAATGCTTTTTAATGAGGTGCTGGCATGTATATTGGCCCCAAGATGGCTGCCAACACTTCTTGGATGAAGTGCTGACAGCCAATCAGATCAGAGGTGTGGTTAGGCTCCACCCAGATATATATATTTTTTTGAACCGAAATTACTCAAAATCCACTGGAGCACATATCTTGAGACATAGCAAAGGCACATCGGGCTACCAGTCCCTACAATTTTGCCAAGTTTTGTGGAAATCCATTCAGCCGTTCGGGCTAAAAGTGAGTCCAACCGCCCTATGGAAATTAACATGGGGAAAACACGTTTTGGGACCCCCCTTTTATCTTGGCCCCCGCTTGACGAATCCCCCCCAAACTTTCAGGGAAGGAGCGGAGCGGGCCATCTTCTTTGCGAAATTTGCGAAGATCCGTCCGCCGGCGCCAAAGTTATTCCCAATAGAACGTTGCGGATTTCCTATGGAAATCAATCCTAGCTTAGTTATATATATATATATATTCACTGAAAAAACCATAGGTTATAGACCATATATAGTTAGGAATTAGCATTTACAAAACCTTGAAAATTCACTGAAAAAACCATAGGTTATAGACCATATATAGTTAGGAATTAGCATTTAAAAAACCTTATTTTACTCACACAAAACCATTGAAATTCCATATATAGTTAGTTGTACTAACTATATATCGCGCACCCGCAATCCACTGCTGATGATGTCACATATTACATCATTCATGACATGGTCAGTGACATCACTGATGACATCACTGATGACATCTCAAATGACATCACTGATGACATCACTGATGACATCACTGATGATAACATCCAGTGACTGTATGTTTCTGTAAAGTTAAAATATGTCTTATATATTGAAGAATGAGTGGATGTATAAGTGTCTGGATGATGTATTTAGTAGGTGCATGACTGACTGTATAAGTGAGTGATTAAATGTGTCTCACTGAGTGCATGGGTTAGTGACTAAACTGTTTTAAATTGTGCACCATTGTGTCTGTTGTTTTGTAATCTGATGCAATTGTTGATCATTAGCTATATGACTAACTATATGGGTTATTGATTAGTTGGCCAAGTATTTGTATGGGAGACTGAGTGTGTGTGTGGGTGTCTGGGAGGTGTATGACTCTGTGCATAGATGTGTGAGCAGTTGATTCACTAGCTGTATGGGTTCAAAAGTGCATGTGGAAACAGCTGTATGGGCGGTTTACTGTGTGCATGAGTGTATTGGTGAGTGAATGGATATCTCAGTGCTACATGTCAAAGTAAGTACATATGTAAAACACAGTACATGTGGTAGTTGACATATATAAATAACTGTGCATAAGAGCCAGTGAATGTGTGAGTGGCTGTATGGATTATTGTGAACTTGTATCAGGGATTGTATAACAGAGTAAATATGTGTTATTATATGTTTCAATAAGTAAGGTGTGTTTAACTATATAGTTGAGGAAATGGAGGTGTGATTGATTCTTTGCAAGACTGATTAGGTGTGTGAGTAACTCCATTTTTTTTTTAATACTTTTTTTTTGTAAGCTCCCGGGGCGCGGACAGGTGAACGCACGGGTAAGCGCAATCTTGCGGCGCGCCCCGGGGCGCGTACTAATACGCGTCCCGGAAGCGCTATTGCCGCGAACGAAAACAACATCGTGACGTATCGCGTAGCCGCCACGCCTTGCGTCATAAGACACGTATCGCGTAGCCGCGAGATGCGTCTTATGACGCACCGCGTAAGCGCACCCGGAAGCGCATACGATCGCGCAACGTAAGCACCCCGATGCGCTTACGATACACGCCCGGGACGCGCCCCGGGGCGCGTATCGTAAGCGCGTCAAACCATGTGACTTTAAAATAACACTTTTCATTGGTTCAGAACTTTTTTTTTTCCAAATTGTGTGAAACCCACCCATTTCTCTCACTATTGCTTTGTACTTGGAGAGAGCAAGAGCTGTTCTGTCTACTCTATCTCCTACTTTTCTGATCTCCAGCAATGGCTGCAAGAGAGTCATCCAGCAGTGATTCAGATGGATTTTTAGATGAGGACCCTCCTCAGCAAAAGAAAAAACCCCATTTCATCTGGAAATTTTACGACATCCCTGAAGGACAGAAAAAAGTCAACGCTCCCAAAGTAACCTGCAAAATATGTGGGAGTAGTTTATCCAGAGGCAATCCTCTGAAAAAATATAGTTTTGGGAATGCTAATTTGATCAGGCATGTGAAAAGAAGACACCCTAACAACTTTGCCAGGGAGAGTGTCAGAGAGCTGGCACGGAATGTACCAACAGATGGCACCTCCACTGGTGGAGCAACACCTTCGGGACCACCCCGTGGAAGAATGGTCCCTAACATTCAGCCGGTGTTTGCAGGCATCAAATTTTTGTGCACGGAGTGTGACGAACTGCTCTGCTATGGGGAGCAGAGTGTTGAACTCATTGCCCTAAAGAAACAGCAACACCGCTGCTCTGCCAGTCCCTAAATTTTCAAATTTTTTTGCTCCTGTTGAGCAGTTTTGGAATCCCTGTTTTTGTTTTTCCCTTCACAAAAATCCAAAAAAAATATAAAATTGTTTTAAAAAGTCTAAAAAAAATATAAAACAACAAAAACAAAAAAAAAATATATAAAACAACAAAATCAAAAAAAGTTATTTTCAGAACTACCTCCAATTTATAAAAAGAAGCTGTTTTTTTTTTTTAAAAAAGTATGTCATTTTTAATCTCCATGGTACGCTCCCCCGTAAGCTCCCCGGTGCGCGTACCGGGCGCTCCCCCCCGCGAAAATCGATTTTTTTTTTTTTTTCACCCGCGGGAGCCTTTTATGGCCCCCACATCAAAAGTAGGGGGTCAGGGGGGTGTACCCTGCCCCCTTTTGCTCATTTCCCCCCTTTGATTCTTGCCACCTCTTGTGTCTCAATCCCACGAGACACAAGATGGCGGCCGCTGCGGACTGTTTCGAATGTTTACAGACACCCGAGAACCAATCAGCTTGCCGTGCGCAAGTCGCGTGGCGCGCCTGAAGCGCTCCCCGGTACGCGTACCGGGCGCGGCTCTAGCTATATATCTTTTTTTAAACCTAATTTACTCAAAATTCACAGGACCACATATCTTGAGACCTAGCAAAGGCACATCGGGCAAACAATATCTACAATTTTGCCAAGTTTCGTGGAAATCCATTCAGCCGTTCGGGCTAAAAGTGAGGCCAACCGCCCTATGGAAAACACAATGTTAAAAACACGATTCGGGACCCCCCTTTTTTCTCGGCCCCCCCTTGACGAAACCCCCCCAAATTTTCAGGGGCTGCTCAGAAACAAAATGTTCCATTTTCCTGAAAATTTCAGCCAATTCCGTCCACAAACGCCAAAGTTATTAGACATCAAAAATCCCATAGAGAAAAAATCCTAACTATATATACCTACTGGCGACCGCCAGTAGGTAATATATATATATATATATATATATATATATAGCATGTGATCTAGACCGGGGTGACCCGGTCGAAACGCGTCATGCAAAGGAGGTCGTGTTGAGAATAAAACAAGCACCTTAATTTCACGAGCCAACCTGTGGTCTGTAACTGTTCTTTTCTTCTTCGAGTTTCGAGGGGATATGGATGTTTGCTACAGGACTTGGTTGCATATATATATATATATATATATATATATATATATATTACCTACTGGCGATAGCCAGTAGGTATATATAGTTAGGATTTTTTTCCTATGGGATTTTTGAAAATTCTATGTCGAATAACTTTGGCGTTTGAGGACAGAATTGGCTGACATTTTCAGGAAAATGGAACATTTTGTTTCTGAGCAGCCCCTGAAAATTTGGGGGGGTTTCGTCAAGGGGGGGCCGAGAAAAAAGGGGGGTCCCAAAACGTGTTTTTCCCATGCAATTTTCCATAGGGCGGTTGGCAAAATTGTAGGGACTGGTAGCCCAATGTGCCTTTGCTATGTCTCAAGATATAGGCTCCAGTGGTTTTTACGAAAATTAACTTTGAAAAATATATATTGGGCTACATTGGGCTATATATATGTTGGAGCCCAAATGTAGCCCAATGTAGCCCAATGTAGCCCAAAGATGGCCACCAGAGACAAAAAAAACAAATGTAGCCCAAATATCAGCCAGATGTAGCCCAACTATAGCCCAATGACAGAATGTCCCAGAGTGTTCTAAAGAACAACTAGAGTGCTAACAGTCCTACTTATTACAAAGGTATGGCACACCTGAAGCCATCTTGATTGGAATAAAGTGGTAACTCTTAAAACATTTAATTTAAAAAGGAACAAAATGAGGGGGTTCATTTTGCCATAGAAAGTATGATTAGCGAATACATGACGAAATCCCGCATACCATCAGTCCGCAAAAAAAAATCCCGCATGTACTATTAGGCCGCAAATTAAAATAACGAAAACATTTAGAACGAATATGCCTTTAGCATACACTAAACAACTAAACTACCCTAAACCCTAAAACACTACCCCCAGCATGACCCTACACTACACAAACAGTACAACACTACCCTAAACCCTAAAACACTACCCCCAGCATGACCCTACACTACACAAACACTACAACACTACCCTAAACCCTAAAACACTACCCCCAGCATGACCCTACACTACGCAAACACTACAACACTACCCAAAACCCTAAAACACTACACCCCAGCATGACCCTACACTACGCAAACACTACAACACTACCCTAAACCCTAAAACACTACCCCCAGCATGACCCTACACTACACAAACACTACAACACAACCCTAAACCCTAAAACACTACCCCCAGCATGACCCTACACTACGCAAACACTACAACACAACCCTAAACCCTAAAACACTACCCCCAGCATGACCCTACACTACGCAAACACTACAACACTACCCTAAACCCTAAAACACTACCCCCAGCATGACCCTACACTACGCAAACACTACAACACTACCCAAAACCCTAAAACACTACACCCCAGCATGACCCTACACTACGCAAACACTACAACACTACCCTAAACCCTAAAACACTACCCCCAGCATGACCCTACACTACGCAAACACTACAACACTACCCAAAACCCTAAAACACTACACCCCAGCATGACCCTACACTACGCAAACACTACAACACTACCCTAAACCCTAAAACACTACCCCCAGCATGACCCTACACTACGCAAACACTACAACACTACCCTAAACCCTAAAACACTACCCCCAGCATGACCCTACACTACGCAAACACTACAACACTACCCTAAACCCTAAAACACTACCCCCAGCATGACCCTACACTACGCAAACACTACAACACTACCCTAAACCCTAAAACACTACCCCCAGCATGACCCTACACTACGCAAACACTACAACACTACCCTAAACCCTAAAACACTACCCCCAGCATGACCCTACACTACGCAAACACTACAACACTACCCTAAACCCTAAAACACTACCCCCAGCATGACCCTACACTACGCAAACACTACAACACTACCCAAAACCCTAAAACACTACCCCCAGCATGACCCTACACTACGCAAACACTACAACACTACCCAAAACCCTAAAACACTACCCCCCAGCATGACCCTACACTACGCAAACACTACAACACTACCCAAAACCCTAAAACACTACCCCCAGCATGACCCTACACTACGCAAACACTACAACACTACCCAAAACCCTAAAACACTACACCCCACCATGACCCTACACTACGCAAACACTACAACACTACCCAAAACCCTAAAACACTACCCCCAGCATGACCCTACACTACGCAAACACTACAACACTACCCAAAACCCTAAAACACTACCCCCAGCATGACCCTACACTACGCAAACACTACAACACTACCCTAAACCCTAAAATACTACACCCCAGCATGACCCTACACTACGCAAACACTACAACACTACCCAAAACCCTAAAACACTACCCCCAGCATGACCCTACACTACGCAAACACTACAACACTATCCTAAACCCTAAAAACACTACGCCCAGCATGACCCTACACTACGCAAACACTACAACACTACCCTAAACCCTAAAACACTAGCCCCAGCATGACCCTACACTACGCAAACACTACAACACTACCCTAAACCCTAAAACACTACCCCCAGCATGACCCTACACTACGCAAACACTACAACACTACCCTAAACCCTAAAACACTACCCCCAGCATGACCCTACACTACGCAAACACTACAACACTACCCTAAACCCTAAAACACTACCCCCAGCATGACCCTACACTACGCAAACACTACAACACTACCCAAAACCCTAAAACACTACCCCCAGCATGACCCTACACTACGCAAACACTACAACACTACCCAAAACCCTAAAACACTACCCCCCAGCATGACCCTACACTACGCAAACACTACAACACTACCCAAAACCCTAAAACACTACCCCCAGCATGACCCTACACTACGCAAACACTACAACACTACCCAAAACCCTAAAACACTACCCCCAGCATGACCCTACACTACGCAAACACTACACTACCCAAAACCCTAAAACACTACACCCCAGCATGACCCTACACTACGGAAACACTACAACACTACCCAAAACCCTAAAACACTACCCCCAGCATGACCCTACACTACGCAAACACTACAACACTACCCAAAACCCTAAAACACTACCCCCAGCATGACCCTACACTACGCAAACACTACAACACTACCCTAAACCCTAAAATACTACACCCCAGCATGACCCTACACTACGCAAACACTACAACACTACCCAAAACCCTAAAACACTACCCCCAGCATGACCCTACACTACGCAAACACTACAACACTATCCTAAACCCTAAAACACTACGCCCAGCATGACCCTACACTACGCAAACACTACAACACTACCCTAAACCCTAAAACACTAGCCCCAGCATGACCCTACACTACGCAAACACTACAACACAACCCTAAACCCTAAAACACTACCCCCAGCATGACCCTGTCGTGTATTTCTATAGGTTCTGAATCGATCCCCCTATTCCTGACCCTATTCTGGTTAAACTTACTAGCTAGTTAACTAACAGTCAGCCCATGAGGCAAGAAAACCCCCATGATGCAGATACCGTTATCTGACGCAGTCACACTACGGCACAGGAACGTGTTATCTGATTAGGTCATAACGCTTGAGATCTAATTAGACAAGCGACATTCCTCCAGCCCCTGATAAGGCATACGACGTTCTCATAACAAATCAAACCTATGACAACCTGGATAATCCGTGCGGCCATTGTTTTGATTTCACAGAGAACTTTAGTAAAGAATGTGCTAACGAGCAAGTCGTATGACATCTTTATTGACGTACCTATGTCCATCCTTACGTCAATCCCGGCACCTTTAAGGTATAAATATTGCCGACCTTGCCCTATGCAAAACACACGCGTGGTGACAAGACGGAGCAGCCATACTTGCCGAAGCAGAGAGCAGAAGCAGACCCCGCAGGCAGCAGCCCCGCCTTCCTGACGCGCTGAGAGACGCGCTGCTATCTCAAACCGAGAGACCCAGCACCGGCGCTTCCGGGTAGCCCTCGCAGGCAGCCTGGAATATCGAGAGCAGAGAAAGAGATACCATTCCTCATTCATCCTAAATTCCAGGTACAGAACTGAATAACCCCTCCTAGAGAATTCTTTAGTTATTCACTTGGCAAAAACAAACTTAACTTAAACTGTAACTTTCTATTCCCGCCCACGCATTAGACTTAGGTCAGGTACACGGGGTAGGCGTATTTAGAAACACCAGTTGAGTGCGTTTAGTCAAATGTATATGTGTATGTAAATATATTTTAATCATTTTAAACATCATATGGCTCAGAAACCATATCAATGTTTTTACAATATTATTTTGTACTATTGCTTTTAACGTATGCACTTTACTTAACTATAAGTATTGCAATAATATCGATCCATTTCTCTTGTACGAGAAAAGAGACTGATCAATAAATAACACCTTTTATTGAACACGCCCGTCTCTTCCTTTTCTCTACATTCTGATGAGACTAAGAATGCACGTACTGACTGAGTAAAATAATTGCCTTGTGCTCACACGACTCTTGAGATTGACTCTTGATTAGGGGAGAGCAAAGTTGTCATGTTCTATGGTTGTCAGAAACTAAATCCCTTCTTGTCTAATCAGGGAAGTTAATCCTTCCTTGAACATTCGAGAAAGTTTCTAGCGAACTCTGAGCTTAGCTGGCAAACCCAAAAATTAAGTCTAGTATCGACAGTAGTAGACCTAGTTAACGTCTGGCCTAGGCCTTTACTGCTGTAGGTACTATTCCAATGCGCAGAGCCTATTGGGAAAATAGGAGCTACACTACAACCCTACACTACGCAAACACTACAACACTACCCTAAACCCTAAAACACTACCCCCAGCATGACCCTACACTACGCAAACACTACAACACAACCCTAAACCCTAAAACACTACCCCCAGCATGACCCTACACTAAACAACCACCACAACTCTACACTACACTAACACAACACTACACTACACAACACTACACTACACTACACAATCACTAACCCACGAAAAAATTAACACAAACCCACTTACCTCTCTCGTCATCGTGGTTTTCACAACGCAAATGCATTTACCATACATGCCTTTTAAAAGTAATTCTTTGTAAAGGCATGCGCGATAAATGCACATGCGTTTTGAAAAAATGCGGGATAATGGTATGCGAGGTCAATGACCTTGCGGGATAATGGTATGCGGACTGAAAGTCTGCGGGATAAAAAATGCGGGAAAATGGCTGCAAACCATGATTAGCAGCAGACTTCCCTGGTGAGCACTAGCTTTACTACAGTGATCTAATGAGCAACTAGAGTGCTAACATTCAGAATTTATGGCAAATGTGTGACACATCTGAATGCCTTCTTGATAGAACCAAAGTAAACAAGCATTGAAAATGCAATAGATCTCGCCCTCGTTTAAGTTAAAGCCATTCTGTTTGTAATGAGGTGGCTTTTTAGCTTTGCTTTTATTAGTGTTTTTAAAACTTTCATGTAAGTAACATGCATATGTATGCATATATGTATATGTATGCATGCATTTATATTTATATAGATATGCAGATTATATATGTTTATATATGTATATTACCTACTGGCGATAGCCAGTGGGTATATATAGTTAGGATTTTTTCTCTATGGGATTTCTGAAAATTCTATGTCTAATAACTTTGGCGTTTGTGGACGGAATTGGCTGAAATGTTCAGGAAAATGGCACATTTTGTTTCTGAGCAGCCCCTGAAAATTTGGGGGGGTTTCGTCAAGGGGGGTCCCAAAACGCGTTTTTCCCATTCATTTTTCCATAGGGCGGTTGGACTCACTTTTAGCTCGAACGGCTGAATAGATGTACATGAAACTTGGCAAAATTGTAGATATGGTTTGCCCGACGTGCCTTTGCTATGTCTCAATATATGTGCTCCAGTGGATTTTGAGAAATTAACGTTTAAAAAAATATATATATCTGTGACAGCGCTCCGGTTAGCGCCCCGGTTCGCGTACCTGACGCGTAACGGAACTTCGCGAAGCGAAGCTGATTGGCTCTCCGGTGTCTGTCAACATTCTAAACAGTCCGGAGCGGCCGCCATCTTGTCTCTCGGTAGGTTCGAGAGACAAGATGTGGTGAAAAAAGAAGGGGGAAATGAAGGAAAGGGGGCAAGGTAAACCCCTCCTGACCCCCTAGGATTGATGAGGGGATATTAAAGTCCCCCGCGTTTTTTCTCGGTAGAGGCGCTTCCCGGTACGCGAACCGGGCAGCTAACCGGCAGCGTAACGGGAGTCCGCCATCTTGTGTTTTTGGAGCATCCGGTTCGCGTACCGGGTAGCGTCCCGGTAAGCGTAACAAGGGGAAAACCAAGAGAAACAGTAAAAAAAAAAATTAAGGGAATAGATTTCCAGCA
The DNA here is from genome assembly GCF_964261635.1 of Lissotriton helveticus. Classification (NCBI taxonomy): domain Eukaryota; kingdom Metazoa; phylum Chordata; class Amphibia; order Caudata; family Salamandridae; genus Lissotriton; species Lissotriton helveticus. Next base: position 1,746,068,103 of record NC_136065.1, read on the forward strand.
AACTTGGCAAAATTGTAGGGACTGTTTGTTTGATGTGCCTTTGCAAGGCCTCAAGATATGTGCACGTGTGGATTTTGTCTAATTAAGGTTAAAAAAAAAATATATATCTGTAAGCGTGCTCCGGCACGCTTACGTTACGGGGTTTGTTTGCGCTGCAGAGCCGATACGTCACGGTTATGCGACGCGTCATGAGGCGTCTCACGTGGCTACGTGATACATCACGTAATAAAGAATATATTTTACAGCTATAGATATTAGCTTTTAAAAAACCAATGAAATTCACTGAAAAAACCATAGGTTATAGACCATATATAGTTAGGAATTTGCATTTACACATTTACAAAACCTTGAAAATTCACTGAAAAAACCATAGGTTAGAGACCATATATAGTTAGCTGGACATTTTATTGACATAAAACCAATGAAATTCCATATATAGTTAGTTGCACTAACTATATATCGCGCACCCGCAATCCACTGCTGATGATGTCACATATTACATCATTCATGACATGGTCAGTGACATCACTGATGACATCACTGATGACATCTCAAATGACATCACTGATGACATCATGACACACCAATACCAGTTACTACATACGCACTCACTGATTCCTACGTCTACACACACATTCACTCATTCACCCATACAATCACTCATACATACAGTCACTCATTATTACAATACTATCATATGCACTCATACACCTATGCAGACACTCACACACTGCCACTCATCCATGGAGTTACTCACACACCTAGTCAGTCCTGTAAAGAATCAATCACACTTCCATTTCCTCATCTATACAGTTAAACACAGAACACCATACTTCAGTGACATCACTGATGACATCACTGATGACATCTCAAATGACATCACTGATGACATCTCAAATGACATCACTGATGACATCATGACACACCAATACCAGTTACTACATACGCACTCACTGATTCCTACGTCTACACACACATTCACTCATTCACCCATACAATCACTCATACATACAGTCACTCATTATTACAACACTATCATATGCACTCATACACCTAGTCAGTCCTGTGAAGAATCAATCACACTTCGATTTCCTCATCTATACAGTTAAACACAGAACACCATACTTTCCACACATATACTAACACATACTTACTCTCTTATACAATCACTGATACAAGTACACATTGATATGCACAGAGTCACACACCTCCCAGCCAGCCACACACACACTCAGTCTTCCATACATCCACTCATTCTTCAATATGTAAAACATATTTAAACTTTACAAAAACACACAGACACTAGATGATGTCATCAGTGATGTCATTTGAGATGTCATCAGTGATGTCATCAGTGATGTCATTTGAGATGTCATCAGTGATGTCATCAGTGATGTCACTGACCATGTCATGAATGATGTAATATGTGACATCATCAGCAGTGGATTGCGGGTGCGCGATATATAGTTAGTGCAACTAACTATATATGGAATTTCATTGGTTTTATGTCAATAAAATGTCCAGCTAACTATATATGGTCTCTAACCTATGGTTTTTTCAGTGAATTTTCAAGGTTTTGTAAATGTGTAAATGCAAATTCCTAACTATATATGGTCTATAACCTATGGTTTTTTCAGTGAATATATATATATATAAAATGCACCTTTTATATATTATATCTGTAGTGTAAGGAGTAAGTCCAGAATCAAAAATGCAATGGATCAGTCTGCAGTGGTACAATTTTGTTATTGAACAACAAGAAGGGTAACATTGACTTGCGTCCCTTTTTTGTGTATGTAGATTAAATACTAGTAGACATCATGCACAACAACACAAACACCAATCACTCAGAGTCAACGTGCAATGCATGCCATCATTTACCTGTTCTTATGGGGCACTCCCTCTAGGCTCGGAAAGGAGGATAGATATAGCCTAGTTCTTTGGAGGAACTCGACGAGTCAGAAACACATTTCACATTTCTGATACGATTGCCTCCTTCCAGGTTAATAGAATGGGGCCAATCATTACAGCTTTAAAAACATTAGTGAGCAAGGGTACCCATATCTGGGGTTTCTTTTAAACAAATCCAGAGCAACCCCATCAGGGCCAGAGGCTTTCTTGCTAATTCCCCTCTCTAGAGGCTCCTCAATCTCTGCCACTGTGATTGAGAAACTTAATTGTGAGACCGAGGTTAGATCAAATACCGGTTCCCCACTTCCTTCAACTATTGAGGCGTTTTTGGGATTAAATATGGCGGAGAAGTGGGATTGCCAGGTTGCCCCCAGGATCAGAGAAGCCAAAGGTTTAGGCTCATCCTTAAATATGGGGCGACTAATTATGTCCTAGAAACTCTTAGAATCTTTCAGAGCACTGGCTCTCTCCAGGTCCTCCCAAGCCAAACTCCTAAATTCAGCTTGTCTTTGTTTGATATGACTCTTATAGGTCTGCCTTAAATTTTTTATTTGTTTTTGATCACAAGGGTTGGCATCAAGGGCCATTTTAATATTCTTATGCACTCTGGGACACTCCTCATAGAACCATCGCAACTTCTGGGATTCCCTTCTTCGAACTGATCTGATCAGGTCTTTTGACACATCTGCACAGATCAGCTCAAAGTCATGAATCACCTCATCAGGGGAAGAGTCAGCATGGAGACAACTCATAAAGAGGTTTACATTTGTCGTGACAGTGCTTGCTTCAAATTGGATGGGATTAACTTTACTCCAGTTTTCATTCCTTTATTTTGATTAAAATCAATAGGGCAACCATCACCTTTCCCAACCCTAGCTATTATACTGAAGAGAATTGTTAAAGGGTTAAGGTTACTTGCAGTATTTGGTGCAACCTTGAAGTCACCAACAAGCGGTGAGTACTTCCTAGTAATGAGCATAAAATCAATTGTAGTTTTTCTATCTCCTCCGACATAGGTGGGACACTGGGGAAACAAGCTGCAGACCAAATTATTAGTATTAATAAGGCCTAAGTCATTGTCAATAAGAATGGAGTTCAAGACCTCACCTGGAAGAGTGTGGCTCTGGCTGACCTTCTGTATCTTGCAGCCCCAGGCTCCACTATTGCTAAAAGAACAAATGGTACCATTAAAATCCCCCACCCAAAGGACACATAAGAGCTGCCACTCTTCTGCAATGTTATTAAGAAGCTCCTGTAAGTCCTCTATCACGTAATTGCTTTTCTGGTCAAAGATACTATAATAAAAGTTTAATAGCAATAACTTAGCCTGAATCACGTTGGAAATGAGGATTGGCTGGTACCAAGGTGAGGTCTTTACAACGTGAGTTTGTATGTGCCCACATTTGACTGAGAATAAAGTCACAAGCCCTCCTTTTGCCCTCCCAGCAGGTGAAGGTGTTGCATGGACGGTAAAGGAACAATACCCATCCAGCACAATATCAGTCTGATACCATGTTTCTTGAAGGCAAATATTATCACAGCCCCTAATATAATCAACACAATCTTGATTAATTAATATTGCACGTATTCCTGCAATGTTCCATGAAATGATTCTACACGGGGTAGCATGTGCCTGACTTGCCAGGCCCAACTTTGTTGGTTGCATGGCAGGCATGGTGAGCAGGGTTGCTATACCAGACCCCTCCCCCCTCCCGAATTCGCATTAGTATCCGGAATTAAGTCCCAGATGAGGGTTTCAGTATTCACTGCATCATTGCTAGGGCTGCTGATGTTTCGCAAAATGGGACCAGATAAATCTGTTTATTGCCTATTCCCGATATCGTCGATATATACAACTCTCCCTAAAACAGAGTGCCGTAGGCATGATTTTTTCAGATCGACTAGACTGCCTGATTGAACAGGCAGTCAGTCAATTTCTGTCATGCCAGAAAGCGCAACAAAACGATTGGGGTGGATAAATTAAAGGGGCTGCAGGGGAAAGTATATGTTTGGCCCGTGCCCTGGGAGATGTTGTCTTGTATTAGTCCCCTGATAGGAGGGGTAGAAAAAACCGAGAGTACAGACCTTTGTCAGATCTTTTGGTGAGTCTCTGATGTGCCTCAGGGCAAAAAGTGTGCACCTTGCATCGTTAAAATGAACTACAACGCAGTCCTCTTCTAAGCATTTGGTTGTAGGGCCTAACCAGCCCACCCTCCTTGCCATATTATTGTGTTCAAGCCAATTTATGTGTGATGGGATTTACCTAGAGCACCAATAGGCTGACTTGTTTATAAGGCTCGAGCAGCTTTCTTGTTGCCCTGGGAGAAGGCGAGGGACACCTGGCAAGATCACTGTGTAAGGAGTACAGTCAGGGGGTAAGTTTAAAATATTTTCTGCCCCCTGCCCAACTAAACATCTATGCCCTGGGTCCAAATTACTGAACAATTCTTTTGCTTCTCTCCCCCAAGCATGCTATCTCCCATTCTGCCCCCTCCCTCGTCTATCCCCGTTAATTGTCCCAACCATCCCAATTTCCCTTACTCTCATATCAATTAACTTGTTTCTGGTATCGGGCAAAATAGCTCGACTATCTATCTGATGGTTCCAAAGTCGCCGGGGAGGTACTAGAAAGTTCATTAGTTACCCTTTTATTTTTATGGGGTCCGTCGCATTTTGATCTTGAATTACTAGGTGATCCCGTGGGTCCTGCAAAAGTCACACAAAATGCTCTTCAATTCTAACCAAGCAAGAAACAATAGGTTCCAGGGCGTCTTTAACAGCCTTGCTAACTTTTTCAGTCAATATGTCCAGATCAACCTGTACAGTTTTCCTTCCACCTTTACGGGTTCTACATGCAGTACCTAAAGGGTGAGAATGTTTTGTGCGCTTATCCCTTGGCGACTGACCTTTTGCTTTTGGGTCAACCCCTGCCATTTCAATTTGCTTCCTCTTCCCTCCTATCACACTCAGGGATCCAGTTTTTTCCATCTTTAGCTGTGGGGCAATCTCTTCTCCCCCATGAGGGGCCACTTAGTTTCCCTGACTCACAATTATAATAGAGGGCAAAAGTGGGGGTTGTAGCCTCGGTTCAGGATGTATTCCAATATCTACTGTATGAAAGTTCTCAGAAGCAGTGGCTGTAACTGGTAGGTCAGGGAGGGGCGCTAGGTACAGTCAATTCTATTTAATTATTCAGTGCCCCCACCGCCTTTTGCAGAAAGCCATCTAAAGTAGTGTCAGTTGTTTTTGGAGCAAGGGCAGTTTTCGGTTTCCCGATGTCAAATAAGACTACGTTTTTAGAAGAGTTTAACTTAGGGTATAACCAATTTAGGGGAAAAATGAAACCTTTACTTTCACGTTGCGCCGCAGGAGCCCGAAACTGCTTTATGCACCTCCGGCACAGACAAGGACGGGGGATGTAGTCCCCAAAGTGCCGAGTGCTGGTCCAGGTGTAGCGGGCAAGGCAGATAGTTTATCACCAGCCTGCTCAGCACTGGCCATTGGTGCCTTTTCCCATACCAATACAGCAATGGGTTTTGATCAATGTAGACCTCTGTTGGGACATCCAGATATGCCTGGACCATCTGCTCAATGCTCATGGGTACTCCGTTTTGCTCAGCCTCTTTTGCCTTTGCCTCAGCACTGGAATTAACAAGCCCTTACTGTAGAAGCCATTCCTGTACAGATGTTGGGGCTGCTGCTCCTGTTCTTGTTGTTGTGGATGTTGTTCTTGGTGTTTTTGGTGGTTTTGGCTGCTGTGCCGCACTGCCCTCAGGCTCTGAAGTTGAATTTGAAGCCAGCTGCCCTGGGCAAAGGTGGCGGATGCGATCGCATCCGAGTGAGTAGCAGAACCGTTCTCGCTGATGGGTCGTCTCCCTTTGGCGTCTCCCCCGTTTGAATAGCTTCTCTGAATGTGGATTAAGTGATCTGGAATTTGAGTAAACCGTCGCTAAGCTCTAAGATATTGCTGACACTATCCGCTGGCTCACCTGGGTATGAGGTTGGATAGGAAGGGCTGCTACCACCGGGTCCTGTTTGCAAATTGGCGTTCCTCGGCTGGGTTCGCAGTCGGTTTGGCGGATCGGTTTCGGGGGCAGTGTTGGGGTGCCGGTCTCAGCAACTCTAACGAGAGTCCATGGCTGGCGGCACAGCAGAATCAGCGCTTCACGTTGGTGGAAGGAAAGAGACGGCGAGCGAGGCATAATTTCACAATGGCTCCTAAGAATCCTAATCCTGCCTCGATGACTAAAACCACCAAACCGAAAACTCAAGCGACAACGGCAGCTACGGCAGTTACAGCAACAGTGGCAGCAATGGTTACAGAAGAAGGCGAACAGGTAGAACGGGCTTGCGCTGGTGCCCTGAATATTTCCTGTACCCCTATGCTCTCTTCTGCCCCAGCTCCAGCTCCGGCCATTGATCAGACAGTGATGGTGCATGCTGGGAGTGGTAGTTCCGGTGCTACTCCGAAAATTCCTGGTATGTAAAGGAATTTAACCACTCCAGATGAAAGACAAGGTACTGGAATTTCTCATGTCTTAAATGCCACTCACACTTCTTTGTCGATTAACACTGTTGCTTCTAACATCGCTAATACTGATATCACAAATCCAGGAGTCTCTAAGGGCACAGCCCCCTTACCCCTCCCTGAACAAGGGGATCAGTCTACTGAAGTGGCCCCCAAAAGCCTCAGAGGCCTCAAAGGACTGTGATTGGCCACAATATAGGGCAGCCCCTCCCTGAGAATATGGCTTTACAGATTTAATCGAATATACTACCTTCTAATTGCTCTATAGAAGTAGCTGACCCAACAGGGGATACAGAGTCAATTGACTCAGCAGGCAACTTCTATTCTATGTCAGATTTGTCTAATGCATTAGAATTAGAAAGTCTGGGAGGGGATGGTGAAGGGGAAGGAGAATGGAAAGATCATTTAAGCGCCACTAGTTCTGTGGAGGAGGGGCAGAACTCATTTACCGAGGAAGATGATGATAATGATACATCACCTGCCCCCAGAACCGAGTGGGGGGCCGAGGAAAGCACTGTCCGTAAAGTCATTGGCGTAAATGACAAGACCATATATACAGATTCAGGAGCAGTGGAGCACCAAGGTTCACCAATATTAACGGATTCAACAACCGTAGTGTCAGAAGATCAGCCTCAGCTCATTCAAATGACTGAAATTACTATAGGCATGCTCTACTAAGTTATGCTTCAACACAGAGAGGAAACTAGATCTGAGAACCTGCGTACGCAAGGTGCAGTACGTAGACTTCAGAACAATCTGAGGCAAGTAGCTTAAACTTGCAACGAAACATCAGCAAGGGTACCCGAGGCAGAAGGCAGGATCTCTGCAATTGAAGATGCAATGACATTGCAGAAATCACAGCTCTCGACACTTGAAACTGTAAAGGTAGACATTAACTGGAAGCTAGTTGACCTAGAAAATAGATCGAGGCGTAACAACCTACGCATCCTAGGTGTTCCTGAAGGAAGTGAGGGGTCTAATATTAGGCAGTTTGTCATCGACCTCTTTGAGGAAGCCTTTCTAGATCTCCCTCATTGGCAATAGGACATTGAGCTTCAAAGAGTTCATAGATTCCCCTTTCAATTGAAAAAGGATCCTCGATGTGTTTTGAATGTAAAACCAAGAGCTATACTAATCTCCATGAATAATTTCCTGGCTCGAGAAGCACTCTATGACTTGGCTAGACCAGACCGGAAACGAAAGGGGAAAGGTGTGGAATTCTTTGTCCGTCCGGACTACTGCCATGCCACAGTCCAACAGCGCTGGCAGTTCCGGCAGCTCATCCCTTCCTTTCAAGACAGGCTTTTCTTCTCAACCCCTCAAAGTTGAAAGTGATACACAAAGAGAGAACTTATTTTCTAACTACGGAAAGTGCTGCAAAAGACTTACTAGTGACTCTTTAAAAAAAAAAAATTCTTCTCCAGCAGCTATTGGACACTGAACACTGTGAACACTGTGAACACTGATCACTGAACACTGTATTGACTGTATATTTTTTGATAGACGGGCTCAGAGGATAAACATATGATTTACTCCCTCCTCTGAGTCATCATAGTCGTTGGGGTCCTTCTTTATTCTGGGGGAGGGGTTGACGGGAGGCGGTTGACGGGAGGCGATCGGCGAGACGCCTTATGTTTCTCAGACCATCATTTTGGGGACTTTTTAGTCCCTTTCCATTTTTTGTTTGGGTGGGGTGTGGGGTGTGCAGGGCGGGGGGGGAGGGGTGTTACCAGAGGGTGGGTGAAGGGGTACTGTGGTGGGGCAAGCAATAACAGAATCATTAGGTGCAGCATAGGTATTGCTTTTGAAATGTTTAATAACTTTTTCTTTTTTCTCTGCCAGGTGACGATGTTAAATGCTATTTTCCTTTGTATTGTATTGTATTGTTTTGGTAAAGCGCAAAACAGCTGCCCCAGCGATGAGGCGTCCCGGCGCTAAAGACGTCACAAACCCTAACCTAAGAGTGAGGAGTGAAGGGCGATTTAAGTGAAGGGGATTTAAGGGGAGGGGAATAGGTACGTTTTAATTGCTTTTCGGAAAGCAGATAAGCTTTCTATGAGCGACAGTCATGCCTTATCGTTTATCAACCAATTAAAAAAATTCAAATCTGTTCATGGAATGTATTGTGGGCTAAATAACAAGTAAAAACGAGGTATATGTTCCCATGTTATACAGAGCATGAGGCGAGACATATTGTGTCTACAAGAGACACATTTGCTATGGAATAATAGTCAATGGCTTAACGAGCTGGGCATACAAGTACTGGGGTGTACCCGCCAAGGTACTACCACACGGGGGTGGCAATTCTTATGAGAAGAGGGCTGGGAAGCTGTAAACGTAATAAAGCGGACTCTCATGGCAGATGGGTCATAGCGGAAATCTCCATAGAAACTAACCTATGGACTATTTGCTCGATCTATGGTCCAAACTCAGATGATCCGGATACCATTAATTTTCTTAACATTGAATTAGCCGGTTGGCCTGCTCCACTATTACTTTGTGGAGATCTTAATATCCACATTGAGCGAGACTTTGATATCCGGCCTGATTCGCTATATGGGGGGCAGAAAAAAAAGACATACAAAGCTTTACGGGGATTGGTAACCGAGTTTGGGTTATATGATGTGGGATTTGTAAAAAAAAATATCACTTATCCGGGATATACTTTTTTCTCAGCCCCGCATCAAAAATGTGTGCGTCTAGATTATTTTTTTGTATCTTTTACATTAATTGGCAGTATAAAGTTTCAAATCTATCCTAGAATAATTTCGGATCACAACCCTATTTTGATAGAGATAAAGGTAGAGAGAGCTAATGGACCCAAGACCACGTCATGGTCATTTGAGCGCAAGCTGCTGGCAGACCCTCAATTTACAACATATGATTAATTGGATAAAATAATTTTTCGAATTCAATCGGGGTCAGCTTCAAATCAATCTGTTTGGGACGCGTTTAAAGCCGCAGTTCGAGGGGAGACCCTATCTTTTTCTATTCATAAGCAGAAAAAAGCTAGGGATACTCTTGCTAATCATTACAAGGCTGTGCAGGACTGGGAAACCAAATTAATTGTAGCCATAAACGCTCTACAAGATACCGAGCATATTAAATCTACTCTTGCCATATATAAATCTAGACTGTATGAAATTTTCGCTATGAAACTGGCTGAACAGGTTGCAACTTTCCGATCTAAGATCTATGAAGTTGGGGAAATGTCAGGACGGTATCTTGCTAAAACAATTAGGCAGAAGGCAGTGGTCAGTTCTGTGGATGAGATCCAGGATGATAGAGGTCAAATTCATCAAAATCCCTGTGAAATTTTAGAGGTTTTTCGTATATTCTATAGCAAATTATATGCGGAGGAAATTTCTTCTTATTCATTCGAAAAGGTACTGAATTTTCTTGACTCAGGTAACATCTCCAAATTAACGGCCGCACAAGTTGCGGCACTTGAATTGGAAATTACATGGGAAGAATTAGAGACAGCTATTCTTTCTCTCGCGGTAGGAAAGGCTATGGGACCAGACGGCATCCTGTTAGAGTTTTACAGGGTCTTGAGAAATGTTCTGAAACAAGATCTGTTATTGATGTTTTTAGAAGCTCAGAAAGGAGTAGCTCCAGTATCCTGGAGGCAATCGAATATTATGGCCTTCTTAAAGAAGGAAAAACCTCCTCTTTCTCCTGCATCTTTCAGGCCCATATCGTTGATCAATGCTGATAGCAAGATCTTTTAAAAAATCCTGGCTTCCCGTCTTTCAGCTGTAATATCATCAATTGTTTCACCGTGGCAGCATGGTTTTATTCCGAATCGCCACATCTCTGATCATGTCAGGCGAGTAATCGCGTTGTTGGATTGGGCGCAGGCGACAAAAACTGAAATTGGTATTACCCTGTTGTATGCCGAGAAGGCATTCGACAGGGTAGCATGGCCATATTTATGGGACATGCTGACCCTGAAAGGTTTTGGACCCAAGATTATCCTAGCTCTAAAAACATTGTATGTTCTGCCAACATCTTGTATCAGAATTGGTATGAACAAATCGACTTCCTTTTCTATTTTTAGAGGTACCCGACAGGGATGTCTGGTATCACCACTTTTGTTTGCCCTCTACATCGATGTTTTTTTGAACAGACTCAATCAAACAGAGGATATTGCACCAGTAGAAGTGGCCCAAACTAAATATAGAGCACTCGCTTATGCGGATGATATAATTTTGACCACAACCAACATCCAATCGGCATTGCCAATTATTGAGGACCTGGCCAAGCAGTTTGGAGCCTTTTCAGGCTACAAACTGGATATATCAAAAACTCAAACCCTCTTTATTGGCCAGAATCCTCCACCTCAACTTAAGACCGTGACTGTTGCGACATACCTGGGTATCAAAATTACTTCATTAGTTTCTGACATTCCAGAGATAAATTTAAAAGCAGTCATTCAAAAAGCAAATACTACGCTAGAGCGTATTGACCATTTTCATTTATCCTTATATGGCCGAAACACTTTTTTAAAAATGATTATACTACCAAAATGTATGTATATGTTTAGGACAATCCCCCTCGAATTTCCACCCAGCTACTTCAAACAATTAGAAAGAATGACAGCAAGATTTTTGTGGGGCTATAAACGCCACCGAGGGTCTTATATAAAGATGATATTACCAAAGTCTAGGGGGGGTGGGGAATTCCACATTTGTTGTATTATTATATAGCAGCAGTCCTACAATACATCAGTCCTCTGATTATCGGGGCAAGGGCTCGAATTTTGACTTCCCATTCTCCTTCAATATATGAATTCGAATTAGGAGAAGAATGCCGTGGCTGTCTCGTTAAAAATATAGAGCTAAGCTACTATAAAAAAACAAAATTTAAGACTCTGAAAGCTGCTTTTGGCATATGGACAATATTTAAACGCCATTTAGGGATCCAGAAAATGTTGTTATATACACCTCTATCTTCACCAACCATCTTTCCTTTGGTTTTTCGAGACCATGTCATGACTAGATGGCATAACCACGGTATTTGTCTCGTAGAAGACCTCTAGCATAATAATCAATTATACACTTTTTCAGAGCTTAGGGAGAAGTCTCCAGATTAATAGCTTTTTTAATACTCTCCAACCACAGGTCTCCACTGGGCTCTGTAGAATTCCTCTCATTGACAATTTGTTTTATAAAAAATCAATAGGATATTACTATAATCTGATTATTGCGGCACTCCCAGACGACTTAGAAGCTCAGTCCCTTAAATGGACAGAAAAATTGGGCTGTAACAATGTTCAAATACATGAATCTATAGCACTAGTGAATTCCATTCTGATTACTGGGAGGTTATGCACACAGCATTATATGGCTTTATGTAATCTATATTATTCGTCTTCAAAGATCTCTAAATGGGGGGGACTGTTGGTACTGCTCGTAGTAGATGTGGCCTATTTGCGGCAGATGCTGTTCATATATTCTTTTCCTGTCCTCAGTTGTCATCCTTTATGGCGGCAATTCAGTCATTCTTGGCAGGTCTGCTTGGCTCTACATTTATTTTAACTGGGGATTAAGTTCTAATAGGTATTACGACCCAATCATTACCGGTAGCGGAAAACAATTTCTTATTCATCTGCATGGCATTAATAAGGGCGTGCATCACACAGGAATGGATTAATCCAAATCCTCCTTTATTCGATGCTTGGAGAACACGTCTTCTAGCCTCCTATAATATTGAAACTGCCATATATAAAAAAAGGGTAGGAAGAAAAGGGCTTTGGGTCTGAACATCTGGGCACCTGTTCGCCAGTGGATTCAGGAGGAGTTGGATTAAATCTATACCTGTCCTTCTCTTCTCTTCTTATTTGTTGTCCTTGCATATCCTTCTTCTGGGGAGAAGGGGAGGAGAGTCTAGGAGGAAGGGGAAAATATAGCACTATGTTATTATTATTCAGTGTACCCTTTTTTTTCTCTTCTTTCTTTGTTTTGTTGTTGTTTTTTTATTTTTTTTTATTTTTTATCATTTAACGATGACAAATGCTATAAATGCCTGTTCTCTTTTGTATGCTTATTTGGTGTATACTGCATGATGGGCAATTAATATTGTTTATTGCTTGTTGTAAAATGTTTTCTGTATTTGCTTGCACAAAAAAATTTGAAAAAACCCGATAAAAAAAAGAAAAAAAAATGAAGCCATCTGCCCTGCAGTAATTGTTGTTCCCTGGAGTAGAGGGCCTCTAATTCCAAGCCATTCTTTTTCTAGGTGACTGGCTTCCACAGCTGTCCAAGTTTTGTAGTCGCCAACATCCAAGTCTGAAAAAGAAATGAAAGTGTGTAGTATTGGTTTGTACCATTGATCCAGAATTGTGGTACAAATGTAATGGTTGATGACACAATGCCTCTTTGCACCCTTGTATTTTCAGATAAGCGAAGAGTTAAGCTTTCCAACTCAAATGCTTATTTCTTTCCTCCACACGTGTGTACATTGCAGACACCCCCTTCAGCTGTTCCTGGAGCATGTCCAACAATGGGATAGCTTGGCCCATAGTGCAGGCCTCCTTGCTGACTTCATGTGTGAAGAGCTCGAAAGGAAGTAGCATCCCTGTCAGGCATTTAACTAGGCCCCATTTGTCCATTTCAATGATCATGCCTTTCACAGTAGCATCCCCTCTGTGCATGACATGTTTATTGATTGGTCTGTACTGCTCAAACAGACGTTCAAGCATGTAATAAGTTGAGTTCCAATGTGTTGGCACCTCCTGGATGAGTGCTTTAATTTGCATTCTGTTATCATGTTGAATGATCTTCAGCTGCTTCTGGGCTTTGAAAGAATGGCTGAAATGTGTGCAGGTAGTCAGTAAGTTTCTGACTCGGTCTTCTTTGTTCATAAAGTCTTGAACAATGGTGATAATGCAGTGCGCCAAACACAGGACCCGTAAATAGCCACCATCGGCCATGGCCTTACCTATATTACTGCCCTTGTCTGTGGCAGCAAAATCAATGTAAAGTCCTCTTGGTCACAGCCATTCAAAGACCTTACTGTCAAAGCCTTCCAAAATGTTTAGAGCAGTATGAGATTTTCACATGGCGAACATGGCTACAGTTGCATGTTTCCAAGTGGCATTAAAAATCTTAGCAGTGTCAACAACACCTACTGCAGATATATGTTCTCTAACCCCCACATAAGAGATCCAGTGTACAGTAATGCACATGTAATCATTCGCTTGGCAACTGGTCCACATGTCTGTTGTCAGGTGGATAGAGTGAACAGCACTCTGCTGCAAAGCTTGTCCAAGCAATTCTAGCATATCGTGAAGTAGTGCTGGAACAGCAACTCTGGCGAAATTGGACTGGCTGGGAGCCTTCCATTTTGGGCATATGGCTGTCACAAATTTGAAGAAAACCCACCCCTTCCACAAAAGTAAAAGGGAGAAGGTCCAGTGCTAACATTTTAGCCAGATTCGCATTATACAAATGTGCCGTTGGGTGGTTGCGTTTATACCGCCCCTCTGACCTAAACATGCTGAGAATGGTAGCCTGGATTTTTTTCTTTTCTGGTGCCACTGATGCAGGTGACTTCTTGATGCCAGATGTTAGGCTCAATGCATGTTTTTTCGTTGCAGTACTCTGTTGCCTGGGACCCCTTGGTGTCTCAACCTGACTCTTGTGCCATTGCGATGTTACTGAAGGTGATGTGGGCGGTACCACTGCACTGCTGGGGACAGGGTTGCTTTGTATACCAGAGAAAATGTATGCCTCTTGATCAAATTCTATCTTCTTCCTCATACCCTTCACCAACAATATGTGCAGTTTTTTGGCCTCTAAGGTGCAACTCCCACTGGATCATTTGTTGTTTTCACAGATGGGTTGTTTTGCCTCTGGTACCATAGTTTGTACCATGCTTACCCTGACTAACACATTGGCCTCAAATGGAGCATATAGCAATGATCACTTCCTTCCTGCTAATCAAAAAGAAGTTCCAAACTGGGGAGGTCAACTTTCTGGTGCAGCTGGTGCCACTTGCAGTGTTCTATGAACTGGTGGGTAGCCATGAAGTTTGACTCTCTGTAGTACCTACTTCTACTGAGGTGGTTGTGGTAGATGTAGGTCGCTGCCTGCAAAATATGGAGGCTGGAGATAGTGATGGTGGTATCATCTGTGTGGGTGTATCCCTGCCACATCCTCACAGCAATTTTGGATGGGGTAGTGTAATCTCCACTGGGGCGGGACCAATGTCCATGATCACTTGCTCATCATCATTCTCCTCTTCTACATCTACCTCCATAACTCTAAGGCTTTCTGAAACATTCCTTTTCTCTAGCCTTTTCTCATGGGCGTGGCGTGTCTCCAACTCAGACAGAGGCGGGATCCTAGTGGCGTCTAGATAATCAGAAGGTGGGATTGGAGAAGAAGCTGATGGACTAACCCTCCTTTTCCTTGCTGGGGATATGGAAGCCAATTGATTTTCTGAAAGAGCGGCTTGCTCTTCTTCTTCCTCTGCAGGAAGCTTGATCTGCTGAAGTCCCCCTACTTCAGGAGGAACAACTACTATAGGGTGGTTGTTGCCGTTGTTGCGCATTGATTGGGTACTACTTTGCAATAACAATAAGTCAATTTCAACATCACTGCTCGTCAGTGTTGGATTCATGATAGACTGGCTGGCTCTGCAATGGACATAGGCTTGGAACTAGGTTGGTGGGGTGGGTCCACTGATGCGGAGTGCTGCTCCCAGCTTGCTCCCCAGACACAGCTGCTGCAGGCGCAATTGTTGGATTCCCAAAAAAGGTCTTGAGCGACATACCAGTCTTGGTAAGTGGCAGTGTCTTCTGCTCACTGGCAACTTTCTTGGTCCTGGACCTGGTATATTTCTTTGGGGGCATCTTGAAGATGTCAGCAGCAAGCAGTGGCACAAGTTGAAGAAATGTCTGTGGCCACACGTCACGTGACGTCGTGCGCAGCAGAAATTCTATCTGGCAGTACAATGGGTGATGACATCTCCTCCTCTTTTGTGCACCTAAAAGAAAAAAAGAAAGAAGAACATCAGTGAAACGCGGCATTCAGTGTTGTGGTTTAATTACTACTAGTACAAACAAACAGATATAAAATATATTACTTTTTGTGTTGTCACACTTGTTAGTGTTATTAATATTAATAAATGTATTACCTCAGTTATTAAAAAAATAAAACAATACAGTGTAGACATTTGTGAGAATTCGACAAAAAAAGGGCTTTCATGGTTGGTGTACTAGTATTCATTACCCTCAAGTAGGATAGGAAAGAAGAAGAACAACAACAAAAATATAAATGTAGCGGACCCGGTTGGCATTGTGCATCACGTGGGATTCAGCATTCAGGGAGCTGCAGATGACATTAGATAGAAGCAATAAGCCAAGAGGAACAAAGGAAAGACATGCAGGCCTAATGCAGAAACACACTGACTGCCTTCACAAAATGTCCACCACCCACATAGCCAGGCCACAACAACAAGAAAGGGAGGACAGACAATGCAGGCCTATGGCAAAAGCACAATGGCTGCCTTCACAAAATGGCCACCAGACACATTGGCAGGTTTTCACAACAAGAAACAAAAAGCCTACAGAATTATTGGAAGGGATACATGACTGTATGAGAGAAAACATTGCGTTAGGCATCAAACCAAACGCTAAAGGATGCCTATTGAATGTCTGGAAACCCACCAATTTAAATAGTAAAGATAAACTATGGGTCACGTTGGGTCTAATGGTTGCCAAAATAAATATTGCCCAGTTGTGGGGCTCTGGGGTGTCGCCTAGAATTGAAACCTGGAAGATGGATATGGACTGATGTATGGCTAGAGAAGAAACTGTATACATTTCACATGAGTGCGCCACAAAATGGACCTCTATATGGAACAAATGGAATGCATACCGGGGTAATATTTGTGTCCCACCAGTTATCCTCTACTTTGAAGAAGCTTCTACGCCAGTGTTTCCCAAACTGTGGTCCGCGGACCCCTAGGGGTCCGTGACACATTCCCAGGGGGTCCGCAGGCTGCAGTCTTAAAAGCACAGAAAAGTTCCTTGTATAATTAACTGTTTTCGAGCAACAATGAAAGTGTCAAGATAACGTCCGTGATTAAGTACCTGCTGGAGAGAGATGAGAGTTTTGTCCTGTGGCAGCTTTTATTTATCTAATGTTGCACAGAGGGTTGGTTAATATGCCTACTGCAAAGAACATGTACCATGCATTTTTTAAAACAGTATTTTACGTTCATAGGCCAGTGCGTTACTGCTTTTGTCAGAGATTCTTTTGTTACAGTGCAGTTCATAAGTGACAGTTGTAATCTAGCACAGTGACCTATAAACTGCCATCAAAGAGATGCTTGCAAACTGCATGATACAAGTTAGTACCATATTTTTTTCCCAGTCTTTCATTATCCTGATGCTGCTAAAAAAATTATTTGGTTGGAAATACATTGTTATTGTTCAGGTCAATGATAACCACTGTGTTATGTTCTGAATCCTGAGTTTGTGCTTCTCCCTACCACTCTTTAAAAATGCCTACCAGTATAAATGACATGTGAATCCCACACCTTGTAGTCCCCTTTGCCTTATGTAACAGTTTATATACACTGATTTACATGTATGATTCATTGTCTCTATATGTGTCTGATGTAAAGTAATCTGACATCCTACAATGGTATGAGAGATGCTATCAAACAAATGAAATACACGTCACAGGGGGGCTATGGAATTTTGCAAAATCTTTCAATATAAAATGCTCAGGGGATATTTACAAGAGAAGTGGAGGAGCGTGTTGTTAGCCTCAACGACACGCTCCACTACTTCAGAAACACAGGGCTGCACCATATTTACAAGAATATTGTGCAGCCCTGCGTTTGCTCCTGCGCTGGTGTTACACTTAGCAGTGTAGCATAAACACAGGCACCCTTGCACCATAGTGCAAGGGTGCCTGCATGCAGGGGAAGATTGTTTATGTACAGGAAGGTACCCCCAAGGCAGCGTTAAGCCACTTTGATTGGCTTAACACTGCCTTGTAAATACGGCGAAGCCTCTATTGCCGGGGAACATAGCAAATAGTGATGTTTCTATGGCGATAGGAGCTTGTAAATATGCCCCTAAAATCCTTATTAATTCGAGTATTTTTTTGTGTTCACAGGTGTTTTTATTTTTTTCAAATTACGATTTTAATGTTTGAAATGTAAATCCTACAAATTGCTGGGGGGTCCCCGGATTTCAGTGGTGACTCAATGGGGGTCCACAGGAGTCAAAAGTTTGGGAACCACTGTTCTACGCCATAACTGCTGAAATTTAATATCTATCATTTGTGTGGTTCGTGGTCAACAGTTGTAACTGTGTATTTAACTCTGCATCATCCCTCCTTTTTGTAATCAGAAATGTTGATTCTCTCTGCTTAATAAAAAGAATTATCAAACAAAAAAAGAAGCAATAAGCCAAGAGGAACCAAGGAAAGAAGACATGCAGGCCTATGGCAAAAGCACTACCGCCCCCACAAAATGGCCACAAGGCACATGGTCACTCACAACAACAACAAGCAGAAGGCCTGGAAAACAATTAACTCAAGCAGGCCTATATGGACACAGACTTTACAAAATGGCCCCTGGCCACACAAGGAGGCTCAGCCAAGGCAAATGCTGGCCCTCTATTACAATCAAACTCACACACTGGCCAGAAAAAGGAGGCATGCTAAACAACACAGCTTTAAAACAACAATGCCAAAAACGAAAATACAGAGGGCTAAAAAAGGTTTGCAAGTTACACAACAGCCACACATATCCAACAAAGGCATTTATTTACCACAAATGAAAAAAAGTGAAATACCCCCAAACAAAACATTGTGCATTTCAATCCAATGCTATCCATGCCCTAAACTATGTTTAAATTCAACAGACACCACAGAAACAGTTGTTTCATGCACCCTTGAGTAGCTCTGGGCCTATTGGTCGGAAAACCCATCGGCAGACTAGGCTACATAGTGAATCAATTCAAATCAATAATATTGCACATTTATTAGAAAATGTAGTGAACTGTGCTACATTTTTTGCCGGATAAAAGAAGAATAAATTGCAGGCAAAACAACGACCAGCAGGAAGGCATGGTTACCACAAAGAAGGCTTGCAGGCCTAATGCAGAAACACACTGGTTGCCCCTTTACAAAATGTCCGCCAGCCACATGGCCAGGCCACAACAACAAGAAAGGAAAGACAGACAATGCAGGCCTTTAGCAAAAGCACACTGGCTGCCTTAACAAAATGGCCACCAGCCACATGGCCAGGCCACAACAACACGAAAGGGAAGACAGGCAATGCAGACCTATGGCAAAAGCAAACTGGCTGCCTTCACAAAATTGCTGCTAGCCACATGGCCAGGCAGGCCACAACAAGAAGCAATAAGCCAAGTGGAACAAAGGAAAGAAGACATGCAGGTCTATGGTAAAAACACTACCACCACCACAAAATACCCGCCAGTCACATGGTCACTCACAACAAGAAGAAGCAGGAGGCCTAGAAAATAATGAACTCAAGCAGGCCTATATGGACACAGACTTTACAAAATGGCCCCTGCCACATGGGAAGGTTCAGCCAAGGAAAATGCTGGCCCACTATTACAAAAACACTCACACACTGGCCAGACAAAGGAAGCATGCTAAACAATTCAGCCTTAATACAACAATGGGAAAACCAAAAATACACAGAGCTAAAAAAGGTTTACAAGTTACACAACAACCACACACATCCAACAAAGGTATTTATTTAACACACATGAAACATTTTGAAATATGACAACAAAACACATTTTGCATTTCAAATCAATGCCATTCATGCCCTAAATAATGTTTAAATTCAACAGACACCACAGAAGAAGTAGTTTATGCACCCATGAGTAGCTCTGGGCCTACTGGCTGAAAGACCTATTGGCAGACTACTTGCAGGCTAGTGAATTAAATAAGCATTGCAAACTGATTTCAAAAGTTGGAGAAAATGTAGTGAACTGTGCAACATGTTTCCTTTATAAATGAAGAACAATTACTTACAAACAAACAACTAGGCCCTTAGTGAAACTACATGCCACCCACCACAATACAGTTATTAAAATGATGAAAAGTACAAACAAATGTAGGTGCAATGCCCCAATCAAACAAACAACACCAATTTTCAAACTTACTTGTGAAATCTCAAAATCAAAAGTCCTAAAATCCAATGATATATGATGCAGCAGACACAAAGAGGGATCCTTCCAGTTCCAAATCCAAATGAAAAGTGAACAGGAGATGGACAAAGCACTGGAAGGAGCCTGCTGGACAGGAACAGGAAGTTGCAGACTCTGGGGCACTTCCTTCCCCTGAAATATACATTAAAAATAGAAAAGGGACTCCTTGCACAAAAACATACAGCCAAGTGTCAATTTGAGGAGTTCTTTGGATGTATGACATTACAACGCATGCTTTTACCACGCATGCCTTTACAACGCGGTATTTACAACGCATGCTTTTCCAGCGCTTTGGGGTGCTGGATAGTGAATAGTTTAATTTACTATTCCAACTCCAGTCCCCGTGGATAGTAGGGAAGGTGTTGGATAGTAAATTAAATCTATTCCCTATCCTAGAGCGCCCGCCAGCGCAATGCATTGTAATGGTTTGCGTTGTAAAAGTTGCGTCGTAAAGGCACTGCGTGGTAAAAGTTGCGTTGTAAAGGATGTTTCCCGAGTTCTTTTAATCCAAATAATCATTTGGAGAAGGTTTTGGTGCTGCTTGAGAGGGATTCTTCTCCAGATTGCAAATTCTGTGTGTTTGGGAGCGCAATCTTCACAAAACTTCCTCCAGAAGTCCGATGACCTGCCAGAATGACGTCTTTGCGATTGCAAACTCTCGCTGGACCATGCAGCTGCCTAGCAAATCTCGTGGCGCTCGCGAATGGATGGGAAATCTCAACGCCGATTGCAGGCACCTTGTACGTCGCTCCCGCATGTGCGAAAATGCATTTTGGGCATGCAAACACAAAAAACTCTAGTGCAATCCCCAAGTTTGTCACAACTGCCCACCCTCCAAGCTGTCATGTAATGCTCTTAGGTTTGTTGATAAAGAGTCTGAGCCAACAAAGTGGCAGTCGCCTAGAGAATGGCGGTATGCATATCACATGTATTGCTACCCTCTTCCAGGCCTGTGCTATTTGTTGAACCACATAGGGGCTATGGCCACCAAGCCATGAGCCAGCCATTAGACTCCTGTGCAGCTGCACCAGTAATCGCTTCTTACAGTTGTGGTCCCCAGTACACCAGTGTGCCACGTGCCACATGCTGTAATTGTGCCACCAAGTGGTGTAATTCCATACCTGGGAGTCCCAACTTGCCCTCCCCTGCGTCTTGCTTTCACGCCCAAGCAAGCAGGCAGACATAGTTTAAGTTCTTCTGTTCATGTTTAGTGAGGAGGAGAGATGCCTAGTTATTTAACCACATTGTGACCACAGGTAAATTACCATAATTTAACATTGACCCTGAGAGAAGTTGATCCCAGGGAAGCACATAAGACACTGATATTACTATGTGCTTCGGAGGGCCTGAAAGGAGGGTTTGGAGAGTTTTAATATTTCATTATGGACACGTCTATGGTAAGGGGTGATTGACATATTAAGATGATGACATGGAATATCTGTGGGCTTAATGGGTATGTGAAGAGATAACAAGTACAGTACATTTGTACCTTAGACGGTTTGCAATGGTAATTGTTATCCTCTATGAAATACATTTCAATGACAAAGAGGAGATCCACATACAAATAATCAAGAGGCCACCTCTATCTGTTCTAGAGGAAAAGTGATATGGGTGGGGCCAGGGATCCCATTCTGCCATAGAAGGTTCACTAAGGATATCGAGGCAACATATTTGACGGTCTATGTGCTCTTGGACGGTGCATAGGTTTGCATATTTAATGAATATGCACCTAATATAGATGACAAGATAACTTATAGAAACCTGTATGAGGCTTTTGCGACCTATAGAGACAGAACGCTTGTTTGGGCTTGGGACTTTAAATGCACAATTCGTGGCAACACCAACAGGTTCCCTCACAACCTGAACACAAAGTTGGGCACCAAAGCCACACTCTCTGAGATCATGGACAACCTTCAGTGCAGAGATGCCGAGAGTACACACGCTATACTGCCATGCAGAATGCCTACTGCATACTTGATGGAATACTGGTGACGAAAATACAGACCCTAAAATATCTGGGTTGGTTGCTCTTTATAACTTCCCTCTACTAGGGCACCTAAAAATGTAGAGGCTAAATAGCACTATTCCCACGCGAAGGATACCAGTATAGGTCCTTGGGGATATAGACTCTCAGTCTATTTCTGAAGTTGTTAATTATAATTTTGGCCAGGTTTGGGGTCTACGGAGGTGTCCAGCACACACAATAAAATACAACTACTACTTTAGGAAGCGGAGAGGCACAAGGGGTACAAGCAATTGTACCCGAAACCCTTACTGATCCGCTTACTCATTCCATAATTAGTAAGGATATCCAAGGACAGACTGGGCAAATTTACAAGGAAGTACTACAAGTAGGTCCTGCATGAAGATAATAAAACAGATAGAGTTATGAAATGGTTGGCAAGAGAATCTCCTTCCTCTCATTACATCACTGAACACTCCAGATGGGGAGCCAGCACTCACACTAGAACATATTAAATAAATATGTTCTACATACTTAGAGTCTTTGTATCCAAACCCTACTCATCCAGGTGTTTTTTCCTAAAACAGAGTTTAGAAAACTTTGGATTCACCTGGTGAATTTCCTGGTACTCAAAGACCAATGTGGTAGAGGCACCCTAATGAACCTCCAAATGTTATCTCATATCCTTCATGTTACTAACCACCTGTAGATAGCAGGAAAAAGGTGCCTTAATATGTCTAGATATCAAAAATTATTTTACACTGTAGGCTGGCAGTATATGATGGAAGTTTTGGCAGCAACGAGTTTTGGCCCTGGCTTCCACAAATAGCCATCCAACGGCGAGAGTAAGATCTGCGGGTCTGATCTCAAACTGTGCACATTGCGCATGATATGAGACAGGGATACACACTCTCTGCACTGTAATCCTCAGCTGCTTCATCACTAAGGCAAACAAATCTCTTGGCATCCCAATCGGAGAATGGGCTCATTTTATCTATTCATATGCCAGTGATGATCTGGTCTACTTAACTCAACCTCAGATATAGATACCTATCCTCATGGAAGAACTGGCAGCCTTTGGGAAAATGTCGGGGCAACAGATTAATACAGCTAAGACAATCGTGTTCCAGTTGCTTTAACACCCTGGCAAGAACTGCCTGCGGTGGATCTCAGATGGGAGCTAGATAGGTTTAGATACCTGGGTATCCAGGTAGCACACATCGTGGAAAAGTAATACTTACATAGCATGGGTACAGTGATTCGGAGTCTACAATCATCTATACACTTTTGGAACACTCACAGTTTCAACCATAGGTGAGGTGGCTATTGCCAATATGGTATTTTTTCCCCCAATGCTTATATATACTGAAGGGCCCAATGAGCCCAATCCCTAAGTCTACTTTCAAACACTTGGATAGCCTCATGATTTCCCTGGTGTGGGTAGGAATGAGAAGTAAGATTAACCTCAAAACCACAAGTCAGAGGCCATGGTCTTTCTGATGTAGAGGCTTGCTACATTGCGAGTGAACAACATGCTCGTCAATGGTGCTCTGACACGGATATTGGGAGAAACAATTTTTCAGTGACACAACTGACGTTACTCCATTGCCTGCATACTTTCTTATGGGTAGGGCTCAGCCCGAGGCAGCTCAACAAATAGTCCACTTGGTTGCATTGGTATGGGAAACAGCAGTCACAAACATTCTGCAAAATCACTAAGGTTATGGTGGCTGAAACCATTCACAAACATAGAGAAAGTGATGAAAGTTGCCTAATGGAAGGGTGGAGGATGTCATACTGTGGAAAACCTATATCCCTCAGACTCATTCCTATTATTTGAGTTGGCACGTGAGAGCTTTGGTCTGGATGAAAATCAATTCCTTCTATATGGTAAAATTAGAAACACAATACAAGAAATATGAACTACTTCCTGGACACCCTGGATCATCTTCTATATTTGAGATTTTACTGGAGGACTCCCCTTGTTGACACTAGGTGATCCACTTGTGCACAGTCGTAAAAGAATACAAGGCAAGTGAGATGAGGACTCGATGAAGCCCATGTCAGGCAGGGACTAGGAAAGAGCCTGTTCCATGATCAAAGACATTTTCAGTAAAACCAGGTTCAAACTGACGTACTTCCACATTTTGCACTGCACCTAATACACTCCATCACACCTACAAAAAACTCTACACTACGAGATCCTTTACCTGCCCCAGGTGCAGTGAGGAGGTAGCAAAATTCAAACATATGACATTGGTCTTGCAGAAAGCTTGCGGACTTCTGGCGGGAGGAAGCTTCAGTTTAACAATGAAAAAACTGAGATCTTACATTGCAAGGTGGGGGGGGTGGGTCCCTCGAGCCCTGCCAGCTGACTTCTGACCCATAACCTCGGATGGTATGCCAACACCAGTGACTACCATACGAAATCTGGGGGTTAGTTTTAATGAGAAATTAAATCTGGAATCTCATGTTAATAAGCTAGTTGGAGGCTGTTACACCCTTATCCGAGGACTCCGAAAATGCTACCACTGTTGCCAGCACTGGCACGAACTACGGTAGTAAGGAGTATTATATTGAGCCGCCTGGACTACTGTAATGCCCTGCTTCTGGAATCCCCTGGATACCTGATTGCTAGGCTTCAGAGTATCCAGGCGGCAGCAGCTAAGCTAGCATTAGGTCGAGCACGTCGCTCCTCGACAACTCAAGCACTGGCAGAGCTACATTGGCTGCCAGTCGCTCAGAGGATTCTGTTTAAATCTCTCTGTATAGTGTTCAGGGCACTCCATGGGCAAGGTCCCAAGCTGATCCAGAATCGATTCCGATGGTATGAACTGACTCGTACTCTCCGCTCCTCATCTGCCAGTCTGGCTGGAATCCCCAGGACAAAGAAGGTCACTCTGGGGGGGAGAGCTTTCAGTGTGGCAGCTGCCCGCCTCTGGAATTGGCTTCCCCTGGAAATCAGGAATAGTCAGAGCCTGATGTTGTTTCGAAAAAGAGTTAAGACCTGGCTCTTTCCAAAGGTTTGAGAATTCTTCTTAGTAACAATCCCGTCCTAGCCGCTCGCCTCATAACTCCTCGATAGCCTACTTACTCCGACCACTTGCCATCCTCTCAGCGCCAGGATGCCCGTAGGGTTACAGAGCGCTTTATAAATGTTAAAAATAAATAAATAAATGAAAATCCAGACGGTGAGAAGGGCGACATCGGGTTGCCTCAAGTTTCGTTCTTACACTGTCTGTTTGGACTCATCCTTAAATTTCAGAACCTCACACCCCAATATAGGTTTGCCGTGCAGGCCTATTACTGGTAAAATGCAGAATTCCAATTCGTTGTTTTTCTCCCTGTTCTTGGTGTTCTGAAAATGTAATGTTTTAGCGTGGGGGATACGGAGCACCAACAAATGACATAAGTGCGGACAGATCAAAAGAGATGGAAGACCTGGAAGTTATTTACTTGCTGAGCTCCCTGCCAGAGCTGGGAGATTGAACCTGGTAGGATAGGGATGGTGGAAACACACCCATATTCCATATGAGGAAAAAGTTACCTCGGAGGTTTCTGGTGCGCTGATACACAGGCGTTTCAAGCTAATAAGCGTGTCACCAGGCAAAATAATTGAGGAGTCCTGATTTATACCCTCAGTGGGTTTTCTCCAAAATTTATTTACTCATATTGATACATAGAGAGGTATGGGTGGCTGAGAGTAACACAAATGAACTCATATCTGAAAACCCCAGTCACTGTGTAGATTAGGTTTTTATGGTCCTGAAGAAAAGTTGCTAGATTATTCATATGACCAAATTAGGCTTGAAACATGTCGACCTTTAGCTACCTTAGATAATCACTTCTAGTAGGTGGCACCACATATTTTAACATAGGCAGTAAAACTCAATCATTAAAATATTTCTGTAGAGTACCACCTTTCCTATTTGTATCCCACTGTTTCACATATTTACTTAAAATACACCAATCTAATATTTTATCCACACACCCACACTTCACCATACAGCTTATAAAAAGTTCACTGGTAAAGATCCCCCTATGAGAGTTCCCGTTGGGCATTGCCCTGCCAGCTCGACATGGAGCAAAAGCCCAATGATGAGGCATGGCCCCTATCTAGGTGTGTGAGGGCATTTGTTCCCACAGAGTAATACTCCCTGCAGACTCTGTATAACTTAACTGACCTAAGGAAACAAATTCTTACTTACTAGGAACGGCATACCCCTGAGATCTTGATCGGGATAGTATGGTCATAATATTTGCTCATTTGTAAGGTCATTTATAAAAATGATAATGTATGTGGAGATAAGAAATGTGCCAATGCGGGCAGGTGGGGCCTGTGGGGGGTGGACCTTTGTTCTCAGGTTGGGGTGGGATTTTTTTTAAAAATATATTCATATGCCAGCTTATTCAGCAGTTAATAAAAAAAATTCACTGATTCTACCAATATCTGATTACAAAGTTGATGTGTCGGTGTGGCCATTAAATGCAGGATATCATTTGAGGCACAGCCTATGAATCTGTACATTTACATTTCGAATGGCATTGGAGTGGTCATCTAACAATTGAGGACTTAGTTACGCATTAAGTGTGGAATTTTTCCTGTTTTCTAGGGTGAAGAAGCAAGAAGCGGCATGAGTAGCTGGTATAAAGTGAAGAAGAGCGGCAGAGAAACTAAAACCCAAATGCCTTAAGTGGAAATCTACTACTCTGGTGGCATCATATTTCTATATCTTGCTACAGTCCAATGGATGGGCAGCTTGGTCCTCTAAGTCATCCAACCCATGCACACCACTCACCAAGCACCCCAACCGCTCATTCTTGGTGGGAAGTGCTTTCTTCTGAATAATTAGCAATTGGCAACTACTTTGGTCAGTGAACCTATCTTTCTCAAGAGTGTATCCTCAAAAGTGGACCACCAAAGGAAGTCACTTTTCTAGTAGGCCATCCTAGTTGGGCTCAGATTCCAACTTACAGGTCATAACTATCCTGTGCAATGCTAACAGGTAATGCAAGTAAAATCTCACCCCAATATTTTGGAACTATCTCACACTAATCACCCTATTGTGAATTGGAGAAATGGCTGTGCTCAGGACATAGGACATATCCACACACCCACAGAAAGAGTTCCACATTCAGTCATCCCTCCATCGTGACGTAAAGATAGCCTTTGAATATTTAGACCTACTTATTTTCTTGCCTAATTCAGAACACATGCAGAGAAATACAGTCTCCACTATGGGAGGTGTATACTCTATTCCACAAGTCTGGGGGCCTACTAATATTCTATTTATTTAGAAAATGATGTGCAACCAAAGAAACCTCCCCAGCCCCTTCCCCACCCATCAACAAAACTGCTACCAAAATCACACCAAATGGGAAAACACTCCGTCGAACAGTAAATACACTCAACCTCTCTCATGGTAAACGAAGTCCAAAGGAAGTTTTTTTGTGGCCTAGAACTAACTATTACAAAAACAAATCATCAGGGAAAGAAGAAACACACCATTTGTTATCTCTTGTAGCATTGGGCTGCGTTAGCTGGCCCATCATTTAACAAATACTGCAGGCTTGTTTTGGTTAAGTTAGTAGATCTATATAGCTCGGCTCGTCACTGCTGAGGTTTACACGGTGCTGTCCATGGTCATGGGAGGTTAAGTGATTTGCCCAGAATCACAGACTTGGATGTACCTGGAGTGCTGGAGCCTGAGAAGCGCAGACCTGGTTTGTGATGCCCCTGCCCTGTTGACAATAGCCCTGCGCATGACATTTAGACTACGCAACACTGCCATAGTGAGATACTTCTCCTGACCTCATTAGCGTGAATAAGCCTCATGGGCAATGCTAGGGCATCAGTTTTGTTATGGAATTTGTTCATCATCATTGTCCAGGAGGCCGACACCTGGAGGCTTATTTATGAATGCTTGCGTCACATTTACGCTGTGGTTGTGTCAATTTTAGTGTTGCGCTATATTTACGAAGTGACGCATCCAGGCACTTTGTAAACCCCTGTGCTACATTATAACTATGTCAGGTATAATGTATGCAGGTTGGACGTTCCTCCGCTTGAAAGGGTCGTCGGAGTGGTGCATTGAAATCTATCAAATGTAATCTGATGTACTAAGCTGAAATGCTCCGACATGTTCAAGGGGTTTTCAATTTTTAACAGTCTTTTCATATTTTTACATAGTGTTTTCAGGTCTGGGCTCTTGAAGCCCAGCCAGACCCTCGTCGCTCTCTCCTATGTTGTTGGCTCCCGCCGCTACAGCACAATGGACAAGGCACTGGTATTGCAAATAATGATTAACATCACCATTTGTAGCAAAGAATGGAAATTTCATGAGCAGCACTCAATTAAGTTGTTAATGTCACATTTATTGTTTAAAAAACGAAAAGGATGTATGTTTTTTAAACAAACCTCGGTTATTTCTTGGAACACCTTCGTATTTTTAGATTTATGTGTTCTCAATTTCTGTGGATCGATGTAATAAATAATTTAGTGCAATGTATCTGTGAACAAAAGAGCCTACTGCAAAACGCAGGCCAAGAGGGATGGAAAAAGCTGACCCTGTACAGGTTCGGAATTATGAGTTGTGAGGACTTTAATTACGAGATATGATCAAATCCACAGCCCATGTTAAAATATGGCAGGTCAGACCTGGTGGAATTACCATAAGAAAAAAGCACGGTAATTATTGAACCCTATGGAATTGGAATATGGTTCGGGATGCACCAAAATCTGCGTGTCATGCCTCATGTTTAGGACACAAGGTAAAACACACACACTAAATTCTTAACTCTATGATGTCAGATTGTATTGGGTGCGAGAAGTAGCGAATACCCCTGAGGAGCACTCGTTTTCAGGGCATAAATAGGGGTTTCTCTTACCCACTACAGCCGGCTGTAAGGCACAAGCACAACCAGTTAAAGACACGAATGGGATAAATTGAGTGGTGTTATATGGTTGGACATTGGATGCAGTATCCTAATATGAAACCACACTAACCTTATTTCTGGATTTGGGATGAGCTGGAAACAGCAATGCCAATCTAACACAAAGTTTGATTTCCCTACAGATATTTTCATATTTTAAGAAATCTTATTTCATGGGAAGGAGGTAACTGAAGACCACAGGTCTAGAGAGACTTCTGCATGAGGCTGAAACAAAAATATTAAGGGCCTTATTTATGAAGCCTTGCAACATTTTTGCGCCACTGGTGCGTCACATTTTGTGATGCACGGGCGGCATAAAAAAATGCCCCATGTTGAGCCCTATTTAGAAAGTGGCGCATCTAGACAGATACGTCACTTTGTAAATCCCTGTGCAACATTATACCTGCACCAAGTATAATGTATGCAGGGTGGGCGTTCCCCCGCATAAACCCTCGTAGAAGTGGTGTATTGAGATTTCAGTGCGCCACTTCAAGGACACCATTGCCTCAATATCTTACACCTACCTCACAACAGGTGTAAGACTGAGGCAGTGCTATAATATTAGCCCTTACTCACTGTTTTCACGCAGCGATGCAACAGTATTCATAAATGAGGCCCTAAATTTCTCCTTTTAATACAGAACACAATGCTAACATTATGATTCATATTGTAATTTCCTGTTATTACACGTATTTTAAAGAAGAGAATGCGACGGCAGCACCCCATTACACCGTCCGCACTGGCAGCACCCCATTACACGGCCCGCCCCTGAAATGGAACACAGTGAAGCAACCCAACATTATAGTCTAAATTTCATACCTCATCTATGATCTCTTTTTCCAGTAATTTTGTTACTGTGTGTTTCACTGACGTTGAAGTAGGTCATACTTGTTCTGGTGGATATGAGCTTGTGGATCACACAATGACGCTATCGCCACGCCCCTTCGTTTGTAATAAACAGCCCTATTAGCATGTTCTCCTCCTCCTACCTATTAGGGCATTCTAGCAGAGCTCAGCCATTAATAACCTTCAGAATAAAAATGGAAAGTTTGCCCTTGATTTTGCCCCTTCATCATTTCACAGGCTCTCATTCTAAAACTGCAGAGAATTATGGACTGACATTATTCTGGTCTGCAAGGACTACAAGTTACCTGATTTGGACTGAAACACGTCCTTATGTTATCACGTGCGCCTTCCACCCCTGTATAGTATTTCAGCAACCTTCTAGCTCCTTTAGCCAGCCTGAAAAAGCTGGAAAACAAAAGGCCTGCTTCAAGCATGCAGGCAGTGCAGTAAGGTGCAATGATGTTTGCTGAAACACATTCAGATTGATTTCTCTGAAAAAACGAGGAGAGACTTGACAGTTTCATCAATTGCATTTTGCCTCATGAATAATCAAACCTGAGGTTTGTCATGAGCTAGCTGGCGCCATTTTTCCAAAGGTCAGCCTTCAGCAGGAGACACTCTAATATCAGATATACATAAGCAATGGCGGAAGTCAGATCTGTCATCTCATTCCATGTACATATTGGCGGATATTTGGTAAGGACTATGTAAAATCTCTGCTTGCGAATTGACATAAAAGGTCTCTGTGACTGAGGTCAAATGCTGTAGATCCTCTGGTCGAGTATATACATTTCGAACCTGCACCTTTTAAAATAATACAACTATGCGTGGTAAAGGCATACGTTGTAAAAGCATATACCTTCTCAGAAACTGAAGGATAGAAAATGCAATGTAAAGGCATGCAAAGGATTTCCCTGTGTTGTTTTGCCATACAACCGTTTATTTTTACATTTGGTAGTGCCTAAACGTTTGCTGCATATCATAACCTGGGGCTATCTAAAGAATTGCGAGCATAGATCGCAGTGTCTGCACAGCTGAAGTGGGAGGAATATAAACTTTGAGAGAAAATGTATGGGGTGGACAACAGCACAGTAAATACTTCAGTAAGAGAGAGTTTTGTGGGCTCATGTTCTGGCTTCATTGACCCTTCTGTAATCTTCATGTGGCAAGATCTATTCCCTGTTACACAGGTGACCATGTGAACAAGTCCTGATTGTCCATTTATTCTATCGAGCATTTCCCGTGTGTGAGTGTGTGGGGGGAGGGGATGGAGCCACTGGAAGCCACTTTTAAAGCCCAGGGCAGCCGCTGGGCCGCCTCTTTTGCTCTCACCAGCTCACCTGGGGTTTATTGGCAGCAAGCATAGCAGAGGCAGAGAACTGCTAAGTGAAACAAGCATTGGCATTGACAATAGGTCTCGCCTTTTGGACCTTACAAGTATTCAGTCATGCACCACATTAGCGCCTGGGTACTACAACTTCTACTGTTACTTCTGGTGCCTGTGGTGAAGGGCCACACACGCCCATGGATGGGCTTCCGTGCTATTTGATAAAAATGTAATAAAGTCTCTTCAAATTTCAAAAAAGTGTATATCTTTTAAAAGTAGCTTTGACACTAATAGGCACATTAAATCACAGCATTAAGAACTACTTACTTAAAATGTTATTTTTGTACAACTGTTAGTCTGTAACAACGAATCTGCCAATCTGTTTTCTTTAGTTGTTCTTTGTCAAGAGAACACTGAGAACCATTTTCTGAAAGTACATTGTTAATGTCTTAGTGCTCAAAGCAAATACTGATTTTTCTGTTTGGACTCCCCAAACAAAGTGTGATATTAGAATCAAAAACTGAACTAAATTGTACCCGCTGTTAACGAGAACATGTTAGTGCCACTGCATATACTACTCCTTAGATTTCGGTTAAAAAAAAAAAATTTGGGGGGGAAAGTGATTGGAATTTAGCAGTGAAAATTTCTGGTGAGGTGATTCGAGAACCACTCGCTTAGAAGCCTTTTCGTTGAACTACTCATTAGCCAATTAAATTGAACTTCATAAATATCAGGGCACATGTTTTTCTTCTAGTACGGAACAGCCTCAGGCCCAAATCCGTTTTCCTCAAAGGCCCCTGTAAAGTGGCCCAGAGTGTCTGGATAGCTCAATGACTTGTGGTGTCGGTGAGAGTGAGGGAAATTCTACATTTCTCTGCCAGCTTATTTCAGACCAAAATTTACAAAAAACTCAGAAATAAACTAATTACTTTATTGCTGTAAATATGTTTCATAGGCTGCACAGATTATTTGTGCAAGAATGTTTTATTTATTTTTTGCAGCTTTTATATAGTGCGAACATGGCCAAAGGGCAATTCAGCGCTTTACACGAGCATCAAAGGCATTATATAGGCTCAGAATTGTTTTGTTTGGGGCATATTCCCAAGAACTTATCACCAAGTTATCAGCACTTATCACAGCCAAAGTCGTGATAAATGTATTACCCCATTCACAAGCTGGTGCTAACTGCCCATATTTTCAGTTTACCTGCAATAGCAGCTGCCAAAAACATAGCC
The DNA here is from genome assembly GCF_964261635.1 of Lissotriton helveticus. NCBI lineage: Eukaryota > Metazoa > Chordata > Amphibia > Caudata > Salamandridae > Lissotriton > Lissotriton helveticus. The sequence goes on from NC_136065.1 coordinate 1,746,100,053, forward strand.
ACAGATAACCCCGGCAACTATCGTTAATGAGATGCAGAGTAGGCGTTCCCATGCAAAAAGCCTCGCCAACACCACTCCGCAATATTTTCAACTACCAGCTAGATCGGCAATAAGATCACAAAACAGGTGATAAGGCTCATTAGCAGCAGGAATTTAACACCTGCTCTGACCTGGTGTAAAGTCGGAAGACAACATGCACCAGAAAAGGGAGCTCAGGCCAGAGCCACACCTGAAGAAGAAAAGATGCCATGGAGCTTCTGAACATGCAACCAGGAGCCCCAAGATGGCAACAACACCCACTGCCACCACCCCCATGCCTGCCCGCACCCCCAGACCCTTTCTGTCTCCCCCCCTAGACTACCACAGAGGCAGCGCAAGACGGCGGTCCTTCAGAAAATGCATCAGCCTCACAGACCCAACACCAGAGGATGTCATTGCCCACTACAGGCTCAAAAGTACAACCATCCTCCACATCCTGAACATCATTACCCACAGGCCGACGGTACCCACACACCGGACAACTAACATCCCTCCACAGACAAAGCTGCTGGCTGTGCTGCATCTGTTGGCCTCTGGTACCTTCCAACCAACAACTGCCAGAGTTAGAGGTGTCTCAAAGCCAGCCCTATCAAAGTACATCACAAATGTTCTGGATGCCATCAGCAGCTTGGTACCCCAGCATCTTCACATCCCCTACACTGCGCAGGAATAGCTGAAGACCAAACATGGTTCCTACACCATAGCTGGCTTCCCGTACGTTTTCGGGGCAATTAACTGCACACATGTCCTACTTGTGCACCCTGCCGACACTGCATCCAATAACCACTACAGAAAGCATGCGCATTCCATCAGTGTGCAGGCAACAGTGGGCCACCGGGGACTCTTCACCAATGTCGTCGCCAACTACCCCGGCAGTGTGTATGATACCTACATCTTCCAACACTCCATCATCAACCAGCGCTTCCAGGATGGCACCTACGGAAATGCTCTGCCCGTTGGTAAGTACCAAGTGAACACACCACACACCCCAACTCCACATTCATGCAACTCACAACTCTGGTAATGCACACATTACAAACTCACATAAAACATGCCAAACAACATGCCCAACCACCAGACACCACAGCACAACTTACTGTGGTAACATGGGCTAGCCATGTACATGAGCCAACAATGGCATGGCACCCCAGCCACACAATAGCAGAATGTGGGGAGTGGTGGGAACCAGGCATGTGCAAAGGAGGCAAGTGACCCATGAATGAAAATGTACACAATGCCAAGTGTGGCGTGGATGTGCATGACAGACTGCAGTATGCAGACCACAGACATATCCATGTCGACATATACTGCTGGTGTTTGGATTGTAGTGGACAGTGAACACAACCATGGCACCCCAGCCAGTTGGGAAGATCGTGGAAATGTAGATTGTTACATCCCCTCCTGTAAGCGTGAGAGGAGTGGGCTGACCCGGCGTACGCCAGGCCAGCATAGGGGTGTGAATAAAAAGCATATAGCTCTGGGCATTGTTCTCTTCCAGAATGCCCAACGTGTCTGCCAGGGTGGCACCTCTCACCCCGCCACGAGGTTGACGCAGTCGCCGTGAGCGGTGTTGCCTGCAATCCTTTGTGCCTGCTGCTCCCCGGACCACTGGTCCCCGAACCTGTCTTGGTCGTCCATGCGCACCCAGGCCTAACTGCTCACCTGCTGACACCGGCGTGTTTCAAAGAGGGCCCACCACGTGCGGGTGCAAGCTCCAAGGCCGAGGCCCGCAACCTTGGCAGCCTCCTCCGACAATCACGGCCTCCGCGACACAGGCCCGTAGTCCTCCTTTCTCGTTGACGTACTCAACAGCTGCCTCCGGCCTATACTACAGCCAAGTAGGTCACACATTTGGAACTGAGTCTTGATACCCTGATGGCCAAGTTCATATGCTCATGGGATGTTTGATACGACTGTACTCCCTCGATGTGGTGCTACCAGCCCTGTGTATAGCATTCCAACCACATGTGTCTGTAATCCCTTGCTGACTACTCCCTTCGGCCCACACTGCGGTCCAGTAGGTCACACATTTAGAACTGAGTCTTGATTTCTCAATGGCAGAGTTCATATCATGTAGTTAATCAAAAAGAGACTAGCTCGAATTAGGTAAAGATAACAAAAATTAATTTAATTTTTAGTTCAAGGACTCAAGTATGCTTTGTCACGGGTTAGTGGCACCTGGTAGGTGTGCTCATGAAGCCCTCACCCACCAACCTAGTTGGTGGCATGCTTCATCATCGGGCCCACCCAGTGACACCTAGCGTGTCCCGGGTGTGCTTCGACGCCTGATTACAGCGGAGCAGGTATGTCGCTGAGTGTGCGGTGAAGAGTGTTATGGAAAGTGATTTTAAAACGGCTTTGCGGGGATCCCAGTGCCCGAAGGCAAATTATACTTTAATAGCTGGGTCACCGTCAGCGGTTAAAAATAAGGCTGTTGGATGTTAGAGGCGGGTTACGACCTCCCACATCCTGGGGTATGTCAACATGTTTAAGCCAGTGCCTTATGACTATGCTGGCTTTCTTCAGGACAGATAAAATACGTGTGTGTGATTAAAACTAGTGGGTGTATATTTCAGACTATGTGTATACACGCCCTAAAGTGTTTTTCTATGTGTGAGTGGGGGATTCCCATCTCAAAAACACCTATACATATAACATAAAAACAAGGACAAAACATACAAGGAGAAAATAGAGTCACTTGACTGTATAGCAATGTATACATCTGGTTGCCGACTTTATAGCGTTGTTGGTGCTGGTTATAAGCGGCTATAGTGTAATGGTATTGGTGATACCATTATTGTGGGGTTCGCACTGGATTTCGGAGGTGAAGTGGCTAAAACACGGTATGTACATAAATAGTGCATAGTGCTGAAAAAGAAGAACACAAGAATTCTTTCTTACGCTAGTTTTAGAAATGTGCTACTTCAAGGTTGAGAAGTGGCAAGGGTTGACCCTGTGGGGTGAAAAACAAAGGTTTTGCCACTTAGATTAAGAGGAAACCTGTGGGAGAGAAAACGCTTACCAGTGATGATGGTCGATCATGATACTCACAAAATTGTTGGCCAGAGCCTGCTGTGGACCTGTAGTGCCTCCTTCGCAGAACCGGTGAGTAATGGCCATAGCGGTGGAGGTTTTATACTGTTGTTGATTGCATGATTGTTATCACCTGCATAGTAGGGGAAAGGGTAGAGAGACTCGATCTGCCGAGTCATCGCGCTCGCGAGCGCTCAGGTGTGCGAGGAGCAGTGGTGGGGCTTCGCGCATGAGTGGTACAATGCGCTAGCATCGTGCATGCGCGGAAAGGTGTTATCTCCGCGCATGTGCGTCTCATTGAGCGTATGTGCGCTATATATTCGCGCATGCGCGATCACAATAATCTAATAAGTGCCACATTCGCGCGTATGTAGGGAGGTGGTGTCTAATGAGTGCCACCTTGGTGCATATCATGATGTGTTCAGACATTGGTGGCACACAGTCAGGGCCATAGATTATGGTGGAATTGGTAACAACAATATTTAACAACAATATTTTGAGGTGTAAGACCCTGTGCTCAGGAGAACCTTACAGGGGATTTCTAGTGGGGTCATGAAGTTGGCAACATGATCCATAGGTCACGTATATGCCAGGGAGTTCCAGGGGATGGCATCGTTAAGGCCATTGGTAGATGTTGAAAGGCGATATATCCATCGCTGTTCTTTGCCCAGGAGTTTCTTGTCATTCTCAATGGTACTTTCGGGGATTTGCTCAATCACTGTCCACTTTAAGTCATTGGGTGTGTGGCAGTGGGTGATGAAGTGGTTAGTTAGTTTGCTTACATTTTTTTTGCATCTTATGGTACTTCGATGCTCAGTGATTCTGGTTTTGATTTTGCGTGTGGTCATCCCCACGTAACGGAGGCCACACGTGCAGGTTAGAAGGTATATTACATTGTGTGAGTTGCAATTGGTGTGGTTGAGCTGGGTCCAGATTTTATTGGGTTCAAGGTTCAGGGTTTTGTTGTGTGTAGTCAGATGACATACACTGCAGTCGTTGCAGGGGTAGTGTCCGATGACTTTGGGTAGTCCCCACGCATTCAGAATGGTGTTCATAGGTTGTTTGGGCGGTGGTCTGGGTCGGGTGCTCACCAGTTGGTCCTTGAGGTTCTTGTTCCTCTTGTAGGCAAATCTTGGTGTGTCCCATTTTCTTTGGCCAGAGTTGATTATCCTCCAATGTTTTTTAATGATTTTCACTACTTCGTTTGACGCCGTATTGTAGGTGGTAACACAAGTGATTGGTTGTTCCTGATCCTCCTTTAAGTGGGTCTCGAGAAGGGCATCACGGTTCTGATTTCTCGCCCTTTTCTGGGTTTTACGGACGATGGTTTTGGGATAGCCACGGTTTTCTAGTTTTGTGGCCAGATCGGTTGATTGTGATTTGTAGTCACTCACGTTGGTGCAGTTTCTCCGGATTCTTAGGAACTGGCCAAACGGTAAGTTTTCCTTGAGGGGACGGGGGTGGAAGCTTGTGAAATGAAGCAAAGCATTCCTTGCGGTTGGTTTATAGTATGTTGTCGTGATCAGGGTCCCATCTTTAGCTCTGATGTCCAAATCCAGGAAGGGCAGTAGTTCATTGCTAGCTGTCCCTGTAAAATTCAGATATTGAACCCTGGTGTTGAGCCAGATCATGAATCTGTCAAGGTCAGTCTGTGAACCTTGCCAAATAACCAGGATATCATCAATGTATCTGTGCCATTTCAGGATGTGATGGTTGAACGGGTTAGTGGCCGTGGCGATGTTGGTGCTTTCAAAGTGGTGTACATACAAACCTGCCACGCTGGGGGCAAAAACGCTGCCCATGGACGTACCATTCGTTTGTAAATAGAAGTTGCCTTCGTATTCGAAATAGTTTCGTACATACCTATGTCCTGAACACACGAGGACCCCGTACTTTTACACAGTACCCAAGGTACATAAGGACAAAAATCCGCCTCCTGGCAGACCCATCGTGTCTGGCATAAACTCCCTTTTGGAACCATTGTCACGATACTGTGACTTTTTCTTAAACCCCTTGGTGCAAAAAACACCCACGTATATAAAAGACACCAAACATTTGTTACAGGTCATAGACAAAATGGACTTCAACCCTGACACACAACTCCTGGTGGGGTTAGATGTGGAGAGCTTATACGCCAGTCTCCCACAGGACGCAACCTTGAAAGTTCTTCACGACGTCCTAATGGCATCCCCCTGGCCCTACCACACCCCTAGGGATTTCATACTGGCGTGTGCCACCCTGGCCCTTAAACGAAACTATTTCGAATACCAAGGCAACTTCTATTTACAAACGAATGGTACGTCCATGGGCAGCGTTTTTGCCCCCAGCGTGGCAGGTTTGTATGTACACCACTTTGAAAGCACCAACATCGCCACGGCCACTAACCCGTTCAACCATCACATCCTGAAATGGCACAGATACATTTATGATATCCTGGTTATTTGGCAAGGTTCACAGACTGACCTTGACAGATTCATGATCTGGCTCAACACCAGGGATCAATATCTGAATTTTACAGGGACAGCTAGCAATGAACTACTGCCCTTCCTGGATTTGGACATCAGAGCTAAAGATGGGACCCTGATCACGACAACATACTATAAACCAACCGCAAGGAATGCTTTGCTTCATTTCACAAGCTTCCACCCCCGTCCCCTCAAGGAAAACTTACCGTTTGGCCAGTTCCTAAGAATCCGGAGAAACTGCACCAACGTGACTGACTACAAATCACAATCAGCCGATCTGGCCACAAAACGAGAAAACCGTGGCTATCCCAAAACCATCGTCCGTAAAACCCAGAAAAGGGCGAGAAATCAGAACCGTGATGCCCTTCTCGAGACCCACTTAAAGGAGGATCAGGAACAACCAATCACTTGTGTTACCACCTACAATACGGCGTCAAACGAAGTAGCAAAAATCATTAAAAAACATTGGAGGATAATCAACTCTGGCCAAAGAAAATGGGACACACCAAGATTTGCCTACAAGAGGAACAAGAACCTCAAGGACCAACTGGTGAGCACCCGACCCAGACCACCGCCCAAACAACCTATGAACACCATTCTGAATGCGTGGGGACTACCCAAAGTCATCGGACACTACCCCTGCAACGACTGCAGTGTATGTCATCTGACTACACACACCAAAACCCTGAACCTTGAGCCCAATAAAATCTGGACCCAGCTCAACCACACCAATTGCAACTCACGCAATGTAATATACCTTCTAACCTGCGCGTGTGGCCTCCGTTACGTGGGGATGACCACACGCAAAATCAAAACCAGAATCACTGAGCATCGAAGTACCATAAGATGCAAGAAAAATGTAAGCAAACTAACTAACCACTTCATCACCCACTGCCACACACCCAATGACTTAAAGTGGACAGTGATTGAGCAAATCCCCGAAAGTACCATTGAGAATGACAAGAAACTCCTGGGCAAAGAACAGCGATGGATATATCGCCTTTCAACATCTACCAATGGCCTTAACGATGCCATCCCCTGGAACTCCCTGGCATATACGTGACCTATGGATCATGTTGCCAACTTCATGACCCCACTAGAAATCCCCTGTAAGGTTCCCCTGAGCACAGGGTCTCACACCTCAAAATATTGTTGTTAAATATTGTTGTTACCAATTCCACCATAATCTATGGCCCTGACTGTGTGCCACCAATGTCTGAACACATCATGATATGCACCAAGGTGGCACTCATTAGACACCACCTCCCTACATACGCGCGAATGTGGCACTTATTAGATTATTGTGATCGCGCATGCGCGAATATATAGCGCACATACGCTCAATGAGACGCACATGCGCGGAGATAACACCTTTCCGCGCATGCGCGATGCTAGCGCATTGTACCACTCATGCGCGAAGCCCCACCACTGCTCCTCGCACACCTGAGCGCTCGCGAGCGCGATGACTCGGCAGATCGAGTCTCTCTACCCTTTCCCCTACTATGCAGGTGATAACAATCATGCAATCAACAACAGTATAAAACCTCCACCGCTATGGCCATTACTCACCGGTTCTGCGAAGGAGGCACTACAGGTCCACAGCAGGCTCTGGCCAACAATTTTGTGAGTATCATGATCGACCATCATCACTGGTAAGCGTTTTCTCTCCCACAGGTTTCCTCTTAATCTAAGTGGCAAAACCCTTGTTTTTCACCCCACAGGGTCAACCCTGGCCACTTCTCAACCTTGAAGTAGCACATTTCTAAAACTAGCGTAAGAAAGAATTCTTGTATTCTTCTTTTTCAGCACTATGCACTATTTATGTACATACCGTGTTTTAGCCACTTCACCTCCGAAATCAAGTGCGAACCCCACAATAATGGTATCACCAATACCATTACACTATAGCCGCTTATAGCCAGCACCAACAACGCTATAAAGTCGGCAACCAGATGTATACATTGCTATACAGTCAAGTGACTCTATTTTCTCCTTGTATGTTTTGTCCTTGTTTTTATGTTATATGTATAGGTGTTTTTGAGATGGGAATCCCCCACTCACACATAGAAAAACACTTTAGGGCGTGTATACACATAGTCTGAAATATACACCCACTAGTTTTAATCACACACACGTATTTTATCTGTCCTGAAGAAAGCCAGCATAGTCATAAGGCACTGGCTGAAACATGTTGACATACCCCAGGATGTGGGAGGTCGTAACCCGCCTCTAACATCCAACAGCCTTATTTTTAACCGCTGACGGTGACCCAGCTATTAAAGTATAATTTGCTTTCGGGCACTGGGATCCCCGCCAAGCCGTTTTAAAATCACTTTCCATAACACTCTTCACCGCACACTCAGCGACATACCTGCTCCGCTGTAATCAGGCGTCGAAGCACACCCGGGACACGCTAGGTGTCACTGGGTGGGCCCGATGATGAAGCATGCCACCAACTAGGTTGGTGGGTGAGGGCTTCATGAGCACACCTACCAGGTGCCACTAACCCGTGACAAAGCATACTTGAGTCCTTGAACTAAAAATTACATTAATTTTTGTTATCTTTACCTAATTCGAGCTAGTCTCTTTTTGATTAACTACATATAAACCGGGGGATACGGACTAGCTTTCTGGTCCTCTCTCTCTCTCTTGATACACGAAGAGTTCATATCATTGCATAAAAGGAGAGGTGTAAGAGGAAGATGCTTTCAGTCCGGAGCAAATAAGGATCATCGTTAGAGAGGTGATCGAACACTACCAACAACTTCTCTGGTGTCACTAACTCTGTGCATCGCAAGCTAACGACACGTGGCTGTGGGCCCCTGCCGACATCTGCATCCGGCCTACACTGCGGTCAAATAGGTCACACATTTGGAACTGAGCCTTGATTTATTCATGGCAGAGTTTATATATTTGTACAGGCCTCATCGCAGACTGCATCCCTTTCAGCTCCGGTGCCACTAAGTCTGTGTCCCGACATTCATGGACACTTTCTTGTTGACCTTTGGTGGCAACTGAGTCTATGGACTAGGGGTTCTCTTCATGTAGGTGATACTGAAGTGGTGGCAAAAACGAGGCTTAAGCATTCCACTCTTCCATTTGCCGCTTCCTGCCAGCTTCCGACCTCTGCATTATGCCCTGGTGGACACCTTCCACTGTCCCCTGCAACCCTCTGCTACATTCACCTTCGACATCGACGAGGACCCGCTCAGCTCTCATGGCCCTACCTCAGTGCATTGCAAGTCACCGTCTCATGGCGGTGTGCCTGTGCTGGCCGCAGTGCATCCGGGGCCACTAACTCTGTGCAGCTGAAATCATAGACCCTGTCGGATTGAATATTGGATGGCCTCTGGGTCGATGGACGGGGGGTCATCACGCCATGTGTCTGTGGGACTGCGTAGTCCGCTGCCACCAGCCTCAACTGCGGTCAACCTTGGCTCAGACATCAAATCGAGTCTTTTTTTTTTTTTTTGTCCTCATGAGCCAAGTGGTCGATCCGAGTGTGCTTCTAGCCGCAAAAAACACGAGGCCCGACCTCTCCTGTAGCACCGAGAAGCCTAATCCTAGGCTCCCGGTACCCAGAGAGTCAGACCCGATGTATCCAGCAAAGCATGGACGAGCACTCTCCCTTCGGGCCGGTTCGGCCAGTTGTCCAGTGACTGTGCGACCTGGGATGCCTCCATTTTGGACAAGGAGATTTTAGGCCTAATCATCGGACCCGGGGAAAAAAAAAAAAAAAAAAAAAACAACCCGGGTTGACTAACTGTCTTTTCTCCAATTGATCAAAAGGTCCCAAAATCTCAAAGATCGGGGGCTACATGTTCTGGATAGGTCGACCTTCGATGTTACATATAGTGAAGACAGCCACTCTGAGTGAGTTGGAGGGTTTATGTTAACCCAGTTTTTACAGATTTCCCTTCTTGCTAGAAGGATGGCACAGAATAAGAGCTCTCTCTCTAATCCCTTGATGTTATTATTTAGGCCAAAGATGATTAAAGACCATGTGAACGGGATAGATGATCCAAGGATAGATTCGAGTGTTGTCTTGACTTCTTGCCAAAAGGTCGCAATGTTCGGGCACTCACAAAACATATGGAGATCTGAGGCTGCTGGAAAGGAGCATTTGCTACAGCACTTCCCGGGTTGAAATTTCGAGAGCCGTTTGGGAGAGTAGTATGCTCGGTGAAGCGTGAAAAAGTGGTTACGCCTCAACCATGCTGGCTTGATGATTTTATAGAGGAGGGTAAAAGATTCCTCCCAAATATCCTCCATATGTAGTTCTCCCTCTGGACCCCAGAGTTTTTCCGGGAAGTTGAGGTCACGCTCTCCATCCTCTATGATGTGCCAGTAGAAGAGTGCGACTTCCTTTCTTCCCACAGGCCTCTCCACTAGGGTGCTTTCTAGAGGGCTATATTCTCCCATCATTGCTTTCTTCTTAGTTTGAGTCCGAAGCCAACTGACCAATTGTAAGTATACAATCCAAGAAAGTGGTGATGTTACCCTAAGCTTAAAAGTATCCCATTTCAAAATTGATCCTTCTACCAGCAGTTCCCCCCACTGTGTTATGCCTGCATCCAGTAGGACTCTTTTGACCGCGCTGGCTTCTTGTGATGATAGCCCAGGTAAGTCCCAAATCGCAGCATGTTTAGAAAGATATCCTATCCCAGCCTTAGATTTAATTTGAGACCATTCTTTTATGGTGCCCAGTAATGACTTCAGCCTAATTTTTTTAAAGAACTTCTGGTGGCCAAACTTGAAAAGTAAACCGTTCACTGGCAGGTCCGAACCCAGTAACATTGCTTTATACATAAATCCATTTGCATTTCCCCAGGGGATCTTGAGTAGCATCCTGGAATGGGTCAAATGAAAGGCCCAAGCATAGTATTCAAGGTCTGGCAATGCAAGCCCCCCTTTTTCTCTTCTCCTTCTCAGTTTTTTCCAGGCCAGTCTGCTGGATTTATACCCCCAAATAAATGAGTTAATATATTGCTGACATTTTGCAAGCTGATTGGTGTCAAAAGTCAGCGGGATGGAGTTGAAAATGAATGTAAATTTCGGGAGGATACTCATTTTTATCAAGCTGGTTCTCCCATAGATGGTAAGTGGGAGAAAAGACCAAGCTTTCATCAGGGATTGGGATTCGCGGGTAATCCGGGCTAAGTTGTTTTGAGCCAGATGTTCTAAGTCTTTAGTTATTGTAACTCCCAAATACCTCATTGAAGATTTTACCGGGAGTTGAAGATTATGAATGTTCCAGACCATAATTTCCGTTTTCGCTGCATTTATTTCATATCCCGAGAATTTGCCAAACTCCTCCGCTTTCTTTTTAATTATAGGAAATGCCAATGCAGGATCGGTTGTATAGATAAGTATATCATCGGCATAGAGACCGAGCTTCTTCTCCCAGCCCGAAAAAGTAAAGTGTGGAATATTAATATCCTCCCTGATAGATTGTGCAAATGGTTCTACGTATAAATTAAAAAGAAGGGGGGATAGGGGGCAACCCTGCCTTGTTCCTCGGCTAATTTTAAAAGGAGTAGTTTGTGAACCATTTATTAGTAGGGATGCTCTGGGGTTATTGTATATTAAGCCTATAGCCCTACAAAATTTGGGACCAAGATGAAATGTTTTCATTATTATATTTAGATATGCCCAATTTACTCTATCGAACGCTTTTGTGGCGTCTAGAGTCATGATAGCCAAGGGTAAGCCGAAGGTTGAAGCGATATCCGCGGCTCCCACCAGGTCGTAAGTTAGGTCGGCCAATTGCCGGCCTCTAATAAAACCCTTTTGGTCAGAGTGGATAATTGATCCAATCTCGCTTCCCAATCTCGCTGCCAAAATTGACGTAAAGATTTTATAATCATTATTGAGAAGCGAGATTGGGCGATATGATCCACATTCGGCTGGGTCCTTACCTGTTTTTAATATTAATGCTATATTAGCTTCCCCCCCAAGAGCTTGGTGGTAACTCCCCTCCGATCAATATGTCATTAAAAAGATTCGTAAGGACTGGAATAAGAATGGGATTGAGTGCCCTATATAATTCTCCTGTCAATTGTTTGATAATATTAACTACCTCTAGTTCCATGATTTCTTTATCTATATTTTCCATTTGGGCGTTATTCAATTCAGGAAGAGTTATATTGTCCAACCATTCATCTCTTTCGTCTGCATTAGCATTGAGTTCCTCTGTATAGATATTCCGGAAGAACTCACTAAAGGCTTCGCCAATATCCGTATCTGTTAGTCTACTAGTGACTTCCCCAGCGACCCTCACTTCTTTAATGAAGTTTCTGGACTGGTCGGCTTTTATTTTCCAGGCCAACAATTTTCCAGCAGATTCTCCATATTCAAAATGCGCAAGTTTGCTAGCCTGCCATCTTTTATTTAGCCTTTCTTGCAATAATGTATCTAACTTCCCCTTTAGTTCTATTTTCTCCTCTTGATTATCCGAGGGGGCCTGATCTGATGACTCCAAGCGGGTCAGTTCTTGCTCTATATGTAGAATTGCCTCCCCATATTTCTTTCTCCTATAAGAGGCCCTACCAATAATGCAGCCTCTAATAAATGCTTTCCAGGCCTCCCATACCATGACCAAAGAGGCAGAGCCTAAATTTTGCTCTAAGAAGGAGGCAGTTTCATACACCAGGTAGTCTTTCTCCTCTTCCTCCAGTAAAATTGTTCGGTCAAAGGACCAAGATGGATGAGTGGATTTCTGCTCTAGTTTTACCGAAAAAAGAATGGCAGAGTGGTCTGAGAGATGCAGTGGCAGGTATGTTATGTTTTTGACCTGATCTTTAAGAGAGATGCTGAATAAGGCATAATCAATTCGTGATTTGTAGTTATGAAAAGAGACTCCCATGGTTTTACCGGCTCTTTGTCTCCATAAGTCATTTAAGCCAAGGTTCGAGATACATCTGAGAAGTGTGTCCCTCATGTTACTATGTGGTACGGCCCTAGAAGTGGGGGATTTGTCTAATTTTGGATCTAGGACAAGATTGAAATCGCCCACCCAAATTATGGGGTCAGGACAAGTAATCAGGTGATTCTGCAGGATATTGAGATAAGAAGGATCGTCCTGGTTAGGTCCATAATAACTAGTGATGGTAAAACCCTTCGAATGTAGTTGGGCATTGACTATCAGCCATCTGCCACTCGCATCTGTTTTCCAGTCCTTGATCTGGACCCTTGCAGCTTTTTTAAAAATGATGGCAGTACCACGAATACTGGCATTATGGTCCGTGCTGACGAATTTGTCAACCCATTTACATTTTTTAAGTATGTCAGAAATCTCTTGTTTATTTAGATGTGTTTCCTGAATCGCAATGATCTGCGCAGGTGAGTCTCGTAAGTACTGTAAGATTCTATTTCTCCTCGCCTTTACTCGCAGACCATTTACGTTCCAGGATAAGAATTTAATATCTGACATTAATTCTAGACTCTATTAGCATGGGTTTCCAACCCTCCGCTCTGACACCCTTTTTTTTTTTTTTCCTTTTCCCTTCTTTTTTTCTTTTGCATGGCTACCAGTTGTTGGCTAAATCTATATCTGTTTTGATCAGACAGCGGCTTTGAGAACAACATTAGATCGATTTTCGTCATGAGTGTAAAATTCGGTTTATGAGGACTTTTATTTTTTACTTTCCCTTTCCCACCCCTGGAAAACCCTCCCCAACTTACTCTGGCATGATGTATTGCCAGCTTATCGTCTCTGATGTGTTCCTGCTCCATGCCCTAATATCGCTCTTATTGTTCGTTACACTTTATATATAGGTAATGACAATTAGTGATTAGTAAAATTGTAGTTTTGGTCTCTTATCTGCTAGTTATATTCCTACTTATTGTGGCTGATGGTATACCTTGAGTTGCCAAGGGAATTTTGGGCGATAATATAGGAATCATGGATAGGCCCCTTTACAGCCTAATATAACTAACTCAAGACTTCTGACAGTGAGTTGAACAGGGGATTGAAATCTATAGTGAAATTCCCGTGTTAATAACCGTTTATATTATATATCACCAATATTATTTGGATTCATACATTTTAGTGAAGAGTTTGTGTGTTATTTTATCTTTCCCCCTTTATTTATTTGTTTTCATCTATCCTTTATTTCACCATTTTTTTTTCCCTTTCCCCTTTCTTCTTCCTTTTTTTTTTCCCTCTTTTCTTTTCCCTTCCCCTTTTCTTTCTTTTTTTTTTTTTTTCCTCTGTTCTATTTCCCTTTTTTTTTCTTTTTCTTTTTGAAAAGAGAAGCTTTTACAAGTACCTCCCCAAAGATTTTTTTTTTTTTTTAAACGCGGTCTGGAGAGTTTGCGTGGTTACTAATAGTGGCTAGTAACTCATCCGCTTCAAGAGGAGATTTGACATTGTACATTTTATTGTTGTACATTATCCTTAGGAAGGCAGGGAATCTCATTTGCACGGTAGCTCCTAGGCTTCTGAACTTCTCCATCCGTTGCCCTAATTCCCATTGCCTATCGAGTGTGGTTTTAGACAGGTCGGACCTCACTTCGAAAGAGAAGTCTAAGGCTTTCAAGGTCTTGGCTTTCAGGGCTAGATTCAGAATCTTTTCTTTCAGTGAGTAAGTTAGAAAGTTCACCAGGATCTTCCTTGGTTTATCTCTGCCTGCTTTAAGACGGAATGGGTCCCGGTGTACCCTCTGGATATCTGTTTCAATCTCAGCCAAGGGTTCGTCAAGATTTAGAGAGTCTTTTAGTATAGTTGCTACAAAGTTCTGTAAGTCTCCTCCTTCTTTACCCTCCGGAATTTTTAGAAGTCTCAGGTTATTCCTTCTAGAGAAATTTTCGAGAGACTCTACTCTCTCTTTAACTGTATTGCCTTCCTGTCGTAGTGTCTGAATCTTCCCCTCAGCACACTCCAATTTTGCCTTAAGCTCGTCAACAGAATCCTCTAAGCCTCCAGTTCTTAATGAGAGACCATCTACTTTGGATTCTAAGTTTTCGCACATTGTGCGGATCTCTGATTGAGTTTGTCTCGATTCCTCGAAGCATTTTTTCGACTCCTCAAAACCATTTCTGATCTCTTGCCTCATGCTAAGAAGTATAGCTTGGAGGGTATCGTCACTATCATTATCTTCGCAGTGCCCACTACATTGACCCAGCTCTTTTATCTCGCTTCCTACCGCAAGGGTCGAGTCTTGAGTAAGGATGCACACGCCATCACCACCAGGACCACCTCCAAACAACAACTGCCAGAGTCGGAAGAGTCTTACAGCCAGACTATCAGAGTTGCTCACACATGCCTTGGGTGCCATCATCAGCTTGCTCAGCTCTTCAGGTGCCACTAACTCAGTGCACCACAACTCATGGACTGTTCCTGATTGAGTTCTGTGCTGTGGACAGCTCACACAACAATGTCACCTCACGTAGTGTGGAAGACCTGGAACGATGATGAGAAAGATGATGCAGGTGTAACACACCCCACTGCAGCTGCAGCTGGAATATCCATAAAGGACACAATACTAGACAATTGGTTCACATGAGCACGCTCAGCTCTGATGCCCCAACCTCAGTGCACTGCAAATCACGGACCCTTCTGATTGCATATTGGGTGACCTCTGTACTTGCTCCGGCTACCACCATGATGCTTTGCAGTTGTTTCTGTTATGCTGGTGTTTTCTGTTTCTGCTTTAATTGTGATCACCGTTCAAGTTGTTGCCAGCACCAATCACTCCATGAGGGTTGGTTTGCGATCACCCAACACACATCGAGCACAGGCGTTACTGTACATGTGACCATTGCAATAAAGGTGCTGGGCGCACATGCCCGTAGCCCTGAGTGTGTCTTTATGGTCATAATGTTTGCATGAGGGCTCCGGGCCCTACAACATTACATTGTGATGTGTACAGCAGACGCAAACATGCCACCGAAGGCAGCGGGTAAGACCTTGGACATGTAGCTTTGACATCCCCCACTCAGAACATAAGAGGGGTAGACTGGACTGGTGTACACAAGTCCAACATGGGGGTGTATTAATATCCAAGGGCTCTGGGGGTGGTTCAGTACCGGAAATGTGCAAATGCATGTGTCTCTGTCACAGTGTGGGTCTCCATTGGGGAGTGTATGTGGTCCCCGATGCGACTTAGACACCCACGTATGTGATCTAGTTTGGGTGCATGAGGTCAAACCCCACTTGCACCTGTTCAGCCACCTCCTTCTGGCAGTCTGACACCTGTCCTTGGAATGCGATTTGTCCTTCGGTGGGGTGCTGGGAGCCAGCCTGCTGGTGGGTGCTTCCAGCTGTGTGGTCTGTGCAGGGGGTGGAGTCTCCTCGATGCAGCTGGGCTGCCCTGCTCCTGGAGGTGGATTGCCTAAGATGTCCATCAACTGTTGTAAGGCGTCGGTGTCGAAGGTGTGGTGGTCCTCTTCAGCATCACTGATGAGTTGTCTGGTCTGCTCTGCTGGAGGTGTTGTTTGTCCCTCTGCAATGTGAAGGGGAGATGCATTTTGACATTGTGTAGACATGTATGTTGACATTGTTCACGTTTACATACAGAGTGCATGACAATGTATTTTGTGACTGTTTGGGAGGAGCGGACTATTTGATAAAGGGCAGTGGACATTTGGACTTCATCATGGGTATGAGGTTATAAACATACATTTTCATCTCACAGTTTCCTGCTATGTCAGATGTGATTGGCCAGTTTCTACGCACAAGCAGACCCAGTTGTGTCCTTTGTTCTGTAGTGTAAGTGGTGCACCTTGTACCTCACTGTCGTCAATGTGGATGTGCTGTTACTGCTATGTGTGTGCTGCATTGAGGGGGAGTTGCCCCTGCAGCAGTGATTTTGCTGCCCCTTCTCCCTTTGAGGTGGTTTGCCTTTGACTTTTGTGCTTTTACGGTGCTGAGATGTTGGCGACTTGGGTCATTTGTGCTCTTAGATGGTTTTTGTACTCTCGTACATTCTTTGTCTGCAGATGTATTGTTGAAGGCAGGGGTTGTTTGTGATTGTGGATGTGTCTTAGTGTGACCTGCTACTTTAGGAATGTGGTCCACAATCAGCCGCCTCAGTGTTGTGGCGTGCACAATGTCATGATGATTGTACTGCAGCCATGCTGATCGCCATGTAGTGTCACCTGCATTTTCGGTGTGGCTCACAAATACGAATCTTTGCTGTGTTTCGCACGTGTGCATGTGTTTATTGTGAGATTGGTGATGTGTGGGGTGGGACTCCTTTGGGCACATGGTGAACGGGGGCCTACTTGGTGTTTGTCTGTGTGCTGCAGTGTGTTACGGGGATCAGGGACATGATCCAGGGTCATTGCGGGTGTGCAGAGTGCTACACATGATTGTGCATGTGTGCCATTGTGCCCATCTGCACCCATCCCCCTAGTCCCTGATGGTTACTCACCCTGTTGATGTTTGTGTCAGGTCATATAGAGCAGTGTCCAGACTCCCAACTCCTTGCACCGTCTCGACACTGATGACTCTGGCTCCTCCTGTGGTGCAGTACTCCCACCTCTAGTCGCCATGGCTACCTTCCTGTTGGCAGCGGGTTTCTGCTAAGTTTGGCTTTTCACCTCATGCCAGTGCCTCTTGACCTCCTCCATTGTACTCCTTGACACTCCGACTGTATTCACTTTGTTCACGATGGACTGGCATGTTTCCGTTTGTGTTGCCAATGACAAAGTGGAGGTGAGGAACAGTTGTTGTTAGTGTTCTATCTCCTCCGTGATGAATATTCGGTTTTCCTGCGGACTGAACCCTGTCTTCCTCTTACTCTTCTCTGTGTCCTTCCCCGACCCCGGGGTTCCTTGCTGGTGGTCTGTGGGGCTTGTGGGATTCGCTTTGGCCTCTGCACTCGGTCTGGGTGCATCCATGTTGCTATGCAGTTTATTATTTTGTCCCTTTTTTTATTCTGCTTTTATGGTGCATTATCCCGCATGACGTATGGGAATTGTAGGCCTGTCGCTGGTTATCGCTGATTTTTGTATCGTGATTGGCCTCATTGCTACTACTTTTTGCGTTCGTGTTTCGCGTTTTTTCGGCATCACGTTAATTTTTACAGCAGTGTGTCCTTGTGACAATAGCAGATGCCCAGATGGTGGACCAAGGTTGAAGAAACAGCCTGCATGTCTGCCAGTTCTCAAAGCCTTTTGCCAAGAGCCCTATGATTAGCCTTTTACAGAAGGTGGCTTCCCATGGCTCAGTGCTCAGCACCACTGGTAAGGAACCCCAATGTCTGTCACCCAAAAGTCTGATGGGCATATCATCAAGACCAGTGTCAAAATATTAGCCGCTTCATTGGCAGTGTCCAGCAATGAATATAATGCCAAACATTATTATATGCCCCAATCTCTGGTAGGATATTGACAATGCAAGCTGCTACATATTCTACAGGTATTAGTGTTTTTCTCTGGTCAAATCCTTGATACACCAAGGTACAAGGGTATCCCAAAATCAAAATGAGATGTGAGCACTTCATGTACTATGGTTTGCTGACCAGGATAGGAAGTAGGTCCTGGACCTGACTCAGGACTTGCATTGTCCCTAAACATGTCTCTGCTACTTTACTCATGCCATATAATAAAGTTATTCCCGTCTTTGTTGTGTTTTGGGAGTTGAGTAAGCGTATGAGACCACCAAGCAGATGTCCATATGAATGAAGCTTCTCCTATGAGCATCACCTCTGTTGAACCACTATTAGGTTACAGGCAGTGAATAGCAATCCATGCAGCAACAGCCTCCATACAGGGGGAAAATTGTCAGGTGATGAGGTCTGGCTTTTGGAACAGTGTGAAGATAAGCAGAGTATCATCAGCGTATGATACAATTGAGACCCAGTGCACCTAGATCATGCTGGAAAGTGGTTACAAATATAGATCAAACTGTTTGGTGTTCAATGTTGAGCCCTGAGGGTCTCCATGTTGGAGTGGAATACTTTCGGAGGAGAACCTTGCTTGTACCACATGAACGCCCCTTGACGTAAAGAAATAACTCATCCATCTAAGGGCTAAGGTCTTGACTCTACATGACTCCAGTCACAGGAGAATTAGCCCATGAGAGACAGTGTCAAATGCAGCACTGAAAACCTACAGGACCTCTGCATCAGTCTGACCCACGGCTGCTCGTCGTCCTAGGGTTCCACTAGGCAAGTGCAATGCAGTTTCATTGGAGCGTGCAGCTTGGAAACAAGATAGCGACATATGTAGCAGGGCATTCTCAGTGTAATGGTTGGTGAGATGTAGATCAATGTATTTAACAGCAACAGGAAAGGTAGTGTAGAAATGGGCCACAAACAAAAAAGCACCTCATGGTCTATGTGAGGGTGCATTTCAATGGACGGACCATGTCTACTTTACATTCAAAGGGGACTGTACATGAATTGAATGAGTGGTAGAACAGTAATGACAATGATGGCATGATGCAGTGACCTATCTGCATATGAGTGTATGAGTGTGCAGCTTCGTGGAGTGAGCCTGCAATGACAACAGTTGCTATAGTCATAATCACATCTGTTGCTAGCACTCCAAACTCATCTAAGGTTATTCCTATGACTGCTATATCCATAGTGGTTATGCTGCCCATGCCCTGGTGAGCCTCCATAGGAAAGATGACAGAAACATCTTCACCTCATCTGACAAAAAATGGAATAATCCATTACAGGACCCTTCAGATGTATGAGGGGGGTGAGTCAATCTCAGATCTCATTGTAAGACTTTCAGTAAGCTAAACATGTTTGCAGATGAGTATTCAGACATATCAATTTGCGTGTCATACAACTTGCGTTGTCTGATCCTGATCAGTATTTAAGATTGTGATTGTACTTGCTTGTAAGCCCCCTTAACTATGAAACAATCGTTCTTCGGCCAACGGTGTGTCAGCTGTTTTCATCATTGCTCTTGCCTATCGTACATTCATGTTGAACATGGGTGCGGAGGTCAAAGCTCGCCTGGCATTGTCAGTGGACCATGGTGCTAACTCATTGAGTGCCTTTGTGAAGCAGGATACAACTTGTCTGTTGGCTATGGCAATGTCCTTAACCAATATGGGTTCATTTTCTTGTAAAGCCAGTGCAAATGTCTCTGTCATAAATCATCCCACTGCCTGTGGATCACGGTGTCATTGGCTGTGCATGTTGTGACTACTTGACTTGGGATGTGAGAAGGGATACTATGGTGGTAGTACCATGGAAATGGCCACGAGCATTCACAATTCCATGGTTGTCATGTCATTGAAGATTGCATCCAGGAAGTGCCTTGCTTGGTGTGTGGGAGCAATGTCTCATTTGTGTCAGCTGCAGCACTATGAGCTCATCACAGACTATTGCTACCTCTGATTTCCCAACATCATCAAAGTGTATGCTGAGATACCCTAAGCTGATGATAAATTTGTGTCGGATTGACCAATGTATCTCTGAAGACATACGGCTACTGAACAAAAGTTAGATCCTGGCCCAGTGGTGCTGGAAATCAGGAAGCATGCTATGTTGTAATGGTCACTGATGGTGAGTGTGGTTACATATCCTTCACATTTGGACATGTCTGCATCTCTCATTCGGAATGTGAAATATAATTTGTAACTCATTGCAGACCACCCCTTCCTTGTGCCACCTGATCCTACCTTGCAATCCCGTAGCCTCCAGGTACAGCATCAAGGATGTCTGGGTAGGAATTATTAACAAGCAACATCTTGTCAATGACCATCTCCTTTGGGCTTATCTCTCTTGAGTATGGTGTGGTCTACAGATTCATGTTAGGTAATGGACAGACTATTCAGCTGGAGGAAGAACAGGTCTCTACCCAGTTGTGTGACCGTAATCAAGTGTGAGATCTCCTTGTTGCAGTGTACACAATTTTAAGTCTCCTCGTCAGCCAGGATAAATTGCTGACATACATTTCCAAATGCTGGAGTCCTGCTCTGCAGTTAATTGGCCGTGTACTCAATGCTTTGATGGGGTGTATGACTAGCAGAAATCAGGGACCTGGTCCTGGTTGGTTGCGGACAGGTGCCAACGTGCTGCCCCTAGGTGTGCATAATGAGAAGTCAAAGGTGTGCCCTGCATGGTGGATCAGTGTGGTGACAACCCTTCTCAGCCTAATGTCAGACACCATGTTATATGTCAACATGGACAATGTATGTTGAGCAGTCATGGCATGTGAGTTGGAGTCCAAGCCAGGAAGGAGCACGTAGTACAGGGAGTGGATGATGTTGCATCTGCTAAAGTCGATGGTGTTGGTGAAGCAAACAAGCCCACAATGGTCCATGCATGTAAGGGATAGCTAACTGTTGTTTTGGGTCTGCTTATTACAGGTAACATCATGTGTCGTGCCTTGCTGCAGGCTGGCCAGCGGCAGCAGCACAGAATGTCAACTGTGTGTTGTGTGTTCTCCTTCATCCTACCTAACAAATGCAAATGACAGTGCATTTGGTGGATCAGTGTCAGTGGCAGACGGGAGAAGAGCCACTCATGCAACTGAGCTGCACACAAAAATGATGTTGGGTAGTGGAGGGAGTAACATCAGAGAGCCAATATTATTTGCAAACATGCACCAAAGCATTCTGCTGTAAGACATGGTTAACCTGAGAAACAACATGTCATAAATGCCAACACACAAATCCATCAACATCAACAACACATCCAGCACAACCAATTACTAATTCCTCTTTCCCTCATATGTCACAGGGGACCAAGGATATGCACTCGGACCATGGATGATGACACCCCTACGAAACCCCAACACCCATGGCCAGAGGCAGTATAATGCGGCACACAGACACACAAAGTCCATTGTTGAGCGCAAATTTTGTGTTTTAAAATCACGTTTTCGGTGCTTGGACATCATAGGTGGCAGCCTGCTGTGCAGCCCTGAAATGGTGAACAAAATCATCATGGCATGTTGTGTGTTGCACAACATATGTGTGCGTACAAAAGCACCATGGATCCAAGTGCCAGAACCACCAGATGAAGATGAGGACGAAGAAGAGGCTGGTGCTGTACACCCCACAGCAAATGCAGGTGGACTTGCACGAAGGAACCTAATCATAAACAATTTCTTTGACTGAGTCAGTCACATTGTGATGGTCCCCCTCTGATGCATGTCAGAGCAAAATGACCACACACATTGTGTGTGTCAAATAAAATGTCACAAACACATACCATGTCTACGTGCCTCTATCTGCCCTGTGCACTGTACTCATGAAACAGTTTCGTGGCCCAACCTGTTGTAAGATAAAACACTACTCCATTGATGTTGGAAATGTGTCCACAGTACAGATGTGCTTTGCAGTGTGTCAAATGTATGACACTGTAGTCTACATGGTGCTACGTAGGCCAGCCAATGTAAAAAGGTTGTGTCCCCTGAGTTTAATACAAGCAAACTAGTGTGTTGTTTGTGAGGAGTAAGTATGGGCGAAATTTACGGATTTGCAGTCCGCAAATTTGCGCAAAATTGCAAAACAAATCTGCAAATTCGCTAAAAAATTCTCGCGGATTTGCAGTTTTGCACAAATAGACTGTACTTTCTATACTTCTACTGGCTAATCAGTAAGTGCTACCTTGTTGGGTAAATGTATAGTGCTTTTCCTACACTGCAGATGCGTAAAGGGCCATAAGAGTTGTCCCCAGTGACCATGTGTGTGTTACTATGCCATTGCGCCGAAAGGCGCAGGGGTCCCTTGAGTGAGCGGTCCATCATAGTGGGTAAATGGCAGGAGGACGGTGCACACCGCTAGTGTGTGGGCGGGGCCAAACGGGCGGGGCTTCTATGCAAGTTCATATGCCTCTTGTGTGTATAAAAGGTCCGAGACCGATCAGAGCAGCAGATGAGGAGAAATAAGCTCCTGGTCACAGGAACTGCACGTGGATTGCACTTCTGAAAGTCAAGGATGCAGAGGCCTCCATCAGGCATCACAGCTACGCTTCGACAGTAGATACAGGGAGAAAGCACAACTGCCCAGCGCCGAGGTCCCTTGAGTGAGCTGTCCATCATAGTGGGTCAGGGCGGGAAAACGGTGCACACCACTAGTGTGTGGGCGGGGCCAAAGAGCGGGGCTTCTATGCGAGTTCACATACCTCTTGTGTGTATAAAAGGTCAGAGACCGATCGGAGCAGCAGATGAGGAGAAAGAAGCTCCTGGTCACAGGAACTGCACGGGGATTGCACTCGTGAAAGTCAAGGAAGCAGAGGCCTCTATCAGGCATCACAGCTACTTTTCAATGGTAGATGCGAGGAGAAAGCACACCTGCCCAGCACCTCCATCCCTGTTTGTTGTGGGCGTTCCAACTCAGCACTATCCTGGCCTGCGACTCCAACAACAGTCTCCTCGCTGATGACGCGGGACACCTGCTCCTCCAGATCATCCAGCTCCTCCTGTGGAGCTGGTCCACCGCCTCCAGTCTCCCTCGCTGCCTTAAGGTTGGCTCCCAGTTTCTTCTTTGTCTTGCTCTTTGTATTGTGTCACCGCTTCTTGCACTCATCCACTGTCCTCCTTTTCTCCCCCACGGCATTGCCTTTGGTCATGATGTCCTGCCATATCTCCTTTTTCCTTGCCAAGGTGACGGTGGAACTCACGAAGAGTTCCTGCTGGTGTTGCGTCACCTCTTCTACTAGTACCTGGTTCCCCATTGGACTGAACTTGGGTTTCCTCTTCCTCTTGGCCTTTCCTTAGGTCTCTGCCTGGCCTTCCTGGGTGTTGATTCTGTCCTCTGCACTTGGCCCTGGTTGCTCACCATCATCTACAGGGTTCTGCATTTTGCTAGGTAATTTTTTCAGCTTAGCGGGCATTTTTCGGGTCGCTAACGTGTAAAATGAAAGCCTGGGGCCTATTGGCTTGCGATATTTATCGCTGATTGGCCCAACGTCATTTTTTTTCACGCAAGCGTACATCGTGTTAGAGACGGCACGCTAAATCTATCGCCTCCTTTTTTCACATGGAATGGAAAATATCGCCGGCTAGCGACGTATTGATAATACTTCGCTACAGCGGCGATAGATACTGGCGATGCGCAGCGATAAAAAAACTTGTGCTAAATGAAGTTAGCGATAAATATTGCCTCTTGTTGATAATAACCCCCGTGTTTCTCATGAGGGGTAGGATTGGGAAATACTGCCTCGATTGGAGTAATTTTTTGAGCTATCCAGAATGGAATTTGTTCCCTTTCTGTGGGCAATTTACCATTGACTGATTGTAAAGTCTGTGGTGTGATTTTATTTGTGTTCCCCTAGTGAGGGGTTTGTTGTGGAATCCTTATAGGAGGTTGGACTGTGAGAGTCAGCATGGCATATTGAACCAATTGTCTATGTATTTCTATTAGTTGTGTTAGGTGAACTAATAATTGCTGGCTAATACCAGCCATGTTCCTCCTGGTCTACCTAGTGGACTGATCCTGGTAATGTGATTTTGATGTTGTAGGGAGCCTTTAAACCAGAGCTGATGCTCTTGGTAAGTTAGTGGAATTTCAACATCCTGGAAACTAGTGTATTCTACTGGAGTTTCCTCTTCTTTGTAGAAGTGAAAAACATGTGATACTGGATTTGCTTCAGGGAAGAAAATCCATGAATAGAATACCTCTGTCTGCCGACATTCATGTGCCTCTATGACAAAAATTACCCTACCACCTCTTGGTGATAGGCCATTTGCTATAAGTTTTATAGTTATGGCTTTCCTTAAATTTTCCGGGATGATTATAGCATCCGGGTCATTTTGTTGGAAACCTGTCATGTCTAAACCCGGTTGGGCTGTAGACGCTGCAGTTCCACTGGCCCTGGGATTATCCTCATCGGCCATTTTGGTGACTGAAAGTTTGCAGAGCAATTTTCAAGGAAACAAAGATAAAGTGCACAATATTTTGGAACACTGTATCTTTCAACGTTGAACAAACCAGAAACTAATACATAGGATTTTCGTCCTACTCAGTTATGGCGAATATTTTATCCTTTTACCCACTCCCGACGTCTACTGGAGTATTTTACGGGAAAAAGAGGTCTCTGTGAAAAGCACGACTGAGTTAATCTAGTATCTAGCGTTACATTAGTGCCTTACCAAACATTGGGTGCCATGTAGTGTAGTTCCTATATTCCCAATAGGCTCTGCACATTGGAATAATATATCCTATAGATTTGACGTAGGACTTAGGTCGACTAGGTCTCTATCGAATATATTAGACTTAATTGTGAGTGCCAGCTAGCTAGAGGTCACTAGAAACTTTCTTGAATAAACAGGAAGGGATTAGTTTCTGACAACCGCATAAACATGACAACGTTGTTTCCCCAAGATAAAACTGATCTTCAGAGTCATGGAAACAATAGATAGATATTTTACTCAGTCAACCGTGCATTCTTCGTTTCATCAGAGGTGTAGAGAAATAGAGAGACAGGCGTTTTCAATAAAAGGGTTTTATTGAACAGTCTTCTTTCTCAAGCAAGTAAAGTGAACTGCTACAATCGTAATACTGGTAGCAAAGTATAATGCGTACAGTAAGAAGAGTATTATAAAATAATACTGTAAAAGCATTGTATGCTTCCTCGACCATAGGTAAATCCATACATAAATAACAAAGGATAAAAAGTACTCAACTGGTCCTTCTAAAATACGCCTACCCCAATGTACCTAACTTAAGTCTTGTACAAGGGAAGAAGTAAGTGAGGTGAGGCATAGGTTTAGATTTCTTTTGCCAAGAATCTATCCAAGATTTCTCTTAGGGTCTAATCAGCTCCTTACCTTGGTTTTAGAATGAAGGACGTCTGGTATCTCTGTCTCGGGACTCGATTTCCCAACATCCCGTGAGGGGAGCTTGGAAACACTGGAGCTGGAATCTCAGCGAGAGAAAGGCAGCCTCTCTGTCAGTGTCAGCAGGAGGTCGGCTTCCTTCAGCACTTGCTGTAGCGAGCTGCGTCGGGCAAGTAGATAGTCGAGCTGCTCCGAACCACCATGTGTTTGCTAGGGCAAGTGTAGGCATATTTATACCTTGAAGGTGCCTAGTTTGACGTAAAGTCGGACATAATAGCGTCATCAAAGAACCCCAAGGGAATAGTAGTTCTTTGAAAACGCCATAATTTCTAGGACAAATCAATATTCAAGTAAGGGGATGTCCCTGACTGCTGAAGCCGAGTTTTTCAAGAAATCATTGTGACTTTTTTGGAACTAGTGGAAGTATCCATGCCTGTATTTGGACCGGATGGGGTATGTCTAAATATGGGTATGATTTCTATGCCTATATAAGGGCAATGTGAATTATAGCTATATAAGGGCATGAATCGGTAAATTACGCTTGGATTCTAAAATGCTACACAACAACAGGCACTGAAATCCCATCTTTTAGCCGAGGTGCTGCATTACGAAGAACATCTCCCACTAATAAATTAGTTTGTAACCAGCATACATGGTGGACAACATATACCGCATTGGAGGTATGTGGGGGATAATGAATGGGGGCAGGAAGCAGCTGCTGCACCACACTGACAGCAGCAGTGATAGGAGCAGGAGTGCGGTGGGGTTGGTGAGATGGCAGAGAGCATGACATGGTGAAAATTGCATCGGCTTAAGCCTAAAAACAACCATCCAAAATCCTGGGGCAAGACAAACTAAGAAAATTGTCCAGTGAAAGAAACCTAAATGCCCTGTGGAGAGATACGACATTTAACAGGGCCAGTCGCCATGGTTGTGAACCAAACCACAAAAGGAGGGACAAATGTGACTGATTCACCACACAAAAGAACCGGCTTTAGAGAGGCACAGAAAGGAACTATTGAAAAGAGAGGGGCTTGTCCAACGCCCATACACTAGATATTGCATGTCCCAAAGAGACAGCCCATGCGCTACCTAAGCGAGACCTAAAAAAGCAATAGGGGGCTATTTCCTTCAGATTTTCCAGGACTGCTTTCAGTTACTAGTATGGCACTGATTTGAATGCATTGCTTTAAGAGATCTGTTTGGAACCTACAGGCCATTGTTTCATATGCAGGCAGTGATTTATCCTTTCATTCATCTCATATTTGGTGAGCATCTAACATAAATTTGAAGAGATCAGAATTACACTCAGATGTCTGCATGGCTTATTTATTTGCCTTCTGAGGGGCATATTTGCAAGGGCTTTATCTCTGCTTTTTTGGCTTACAAAGCCAAAAAAGTGGAGATAAAACCAGTGCCCTATTTACAAGAGGGTGCTACCATGCATAATCCCATGTTAGCACCCTTTTCCCCAACGCCTCCCTTTGCATCTCCAATGAAATGCAAAGTGGGCGTTAGTGGGCGTACCCCGGATAGACTACCTTGTAAATATCGCTGATGTTTACATCGCAATATTTACAAAGCAGCCCACATGATTTTAGCACACATTAGATTTTGGCGAAAACTGCAGTTTTTGCCAAAATTTAACGTCTGCTAAAATCCTAACTTAGCCATCCCTAACATAGGGGGTGGATTATGCTGATACAACCCTGTGGGTCTTATCAGCAAGGTTATCACCCTTTTGCAGGGAACATCGCTTGAAAACCAGCGATGTTCCCTGGAAAAGGGCGATGACCTCCCTATCTCTGGAATTTCTTTCACCCTGGAGTAACGTGTTGTTAATTACGCACTACCAGGGCGATAAAAACCAGAGATGGACGGCGATAATAAAACTATCGCCAGGCATGGCCAGCGATGATTATCACTAGCAGTTGTTAATATGCCGCTTAGTTATCTAGAGGACTCAATGACTTCTCCTCCGGGAAAGCGGATGTTTCATGCTGTTTTAATTTCCTTCACCAACAATTTAAAACTCACATTGTTTCATGCTGATAAGTCTAGGTTTAACTGTTTTTAATAAGATTGAATGCTACAGCTGCCACAAACGTCAAAAGCAAACTCTTAAATAGCATGTTAATTTCAGTAAACTTTGAAAGTCATGAACAGTCACGTAGTCTGCAACTTGGCTGCAGTCTCCTTCGATATAGGCCTTTATGGATTACTCTTTCAGCCCCTTCTATGGTGCTGATTATTAGTCATTCATAGCCTAATTGACATATGAAATTCCATTCTACCAGAGCATGAGTTGACTGGTGCTCCTGCACCCATTGTTACTGAGTTTTGCAATACTGGGGCCGATTTTCCTGGGCAGTAATTTTGCCTTGTATAAGTGGTTGAGACACTGGCAGGAGACAAGATTTTTTCCTTCTTCGCTTTTTTTCCGGCAAGGGGCATATTCAGTGCTCTCACCCCTTTCTCTCTCTTTCCGTCACCTACTCCCCACACTGCAATCCATCTACTCCATCACACACTAAGGTGCCTGCATGTATATATATGTACGTATGTATGTATGTATGTATGTATGTATGTATGTATGTATGTATGTATATGTTATTTCCATAGCACACACCTAGCCAAAAGAGAGCAAGACTGGCTCCCTTCCGTAGCGGGATCGCGGAGCGGGCGCGTCCTCGCGTGGCCGGAGTCGTGCCAGAGTCCTGCCCGTCTGCGCCCGTCCGCGACAGGACGTGGCTGGACTCTGGCCCTCCTCCCGGCCGTACTCCTGGCTATCATGCGGTGCTACACCAGAGACAGTCTGATTGCTATTAATCGGTCCGGGGTGACCTGTACTGCGCCGCGGGTGGACCCTCTATGTGGGCCGTTTTCGTGTGGCTGCGGATGTTTTATCTTGTCTGCCCCTGTAAGCAGGAACTGCAGGGAGACCACCCGTGCGCCTATCAGCCTACAACCGTATGTTAGCTTATGGAATCTTAATGCCAGGTCGCTCGTTAGGCACCATCTAGATATTCGTGATCTGCTAGATGAGGAGTTGCCTGACCTATTCTGTGTGACGGAGACCTGGCTACAGGATGCCGATACGGCCGTTGTTAACCTGGCCTTCCCGCCGGAATACTCGGTATTCACTTTAAACCGAGCTTCTAGAGGTGGAGGAATAGCTCTCGCAGTTAAATCTTGCTATTCTTGCACGTGGCAGGGTCAAAAAATTCCGGGTTGTGAAAGTGCAATGTTCAAGGTAGCTATTACACCTAACTTCACCCTGTCGGGGCTATTGATTTATCGGCCACCGGGGAGTGAAGTAGCCTTTAGAGCAGCGCTACCTGACGCCATTAGTGAACTGGCGACAGGGTGCTCCAATTTCTCCATCATTGGAGACTTAAACTTGCACTTTGACAACTTGACCAGCCCTTCGGTGTCCAGTTTTGTGGCAGACCTTGAGGCGCTCCAGCTGATTCAGCTGGTGGCACAGCCCACCCACTCAGGGGGCCACACCCTTGATCCGTTTTTTACCAATCTTACGGAAGCCTGCATTACCAGCTACACACCTCTAGCATGGACTGACCACTATCTGATACAGATCCAGTGCCCTTCTCTGGCTATTCAACCTAAGCCAGTGGTGTGTTCGATTCCAAGACGACGCTGGAATAAACTTAAGCTGGATGATTTTTTCCATCTCCTATCGGCTGACCCATGTGTCATCACGGGGTCGCCTGATCAGGCTTATGACAGGTTCTGTAATTGAGTATCTAGGGCGTTGGACACTCTTATTCCCTTGGTCAGCTGCAAAACTGGGACCGGTAAAGCCAGCCCCTGGTATGACGACTCACTGCGTGCTCTGAAGGTGTCCTGTAGGCGCGCAGAGCGGGCATGGCGTAAAGCCTATAACAGCACGAAGAAAGTTCTCTACCTGTCTACTGTCAAAGTGTATCATCGGGCGGTATGTAGAACTCGTGCCGCATTTTATGCTGCACAATTCAGGACTAGTTCGAACCCATCTAAGGCTATTTTTAAGGTACTACAAGACCTTACTGCCAAAAAGGTAACAACAACGCACCAGAGCTCCGTCGAGCACTGTGAAAAATTGGCAGAGTTTTTTTTGGAAAAGGTGAATGCTATCTATCGGGCCTTTCCTTTGGCCACTCCCTCGGCTAATCCATCTGTTAAGCCTTTATCATCTGAGGGACTGCATTCCTTTCCTATTTTAACATCTGATAGCCTAGATACACTGGCCCACAAAGTGAAGTCTGGGTCCCCAGAGGATCCACTTTGCCCAGATGTGTTCAAGGACCTAGCGGTACATGATATCTCGCCGCTATGCTCCTTGATCAACTCGTCTTTAACATCGGGCGAGGTCCCACTGAAGTGGAAGCAAGCCATGGTTCGGCCTATCCTTAAAAAACCTAGCCTGGACGGCAGCAAGCCGGAGAGCTACCGGCCGATTTCACTCTTGCCGTGGCCAGCTAAGGTTATGGAGGCACACGTAAATGCTGTCCTCTCGGAACATCTCCGCCATGCAGATATCCTCGACCCGACGCAGAATGGGTTTAGGGCTGGTCATAGCACGGAGACTGCTCTGCTTTATATGGTAGAGCACCTTCGCTCCGTGCTTGACGCGGGACAAACGGCAGCGCTTGTGCTATTAGATCTGAGCGCTGCCTTTGACACCGTCTCGCACCCGATCCTTCTGCTGCGCCTAGAGGAGGCTGGTGTGACCGGCATCGCTCTCCAGTGGTTCCGGTCGTTTTTAGCTAACCGGGCCTTTAGCGTGACCGTCCCACCTTATCAGTCCAAACTCCATCCGTTGAACCTGGGGGTTCCCCAAGGCTCCTCGCTGAGTCCTACGTTGTTCAATCTGTACGTAAGGCCGCTAGCTGAGGTTGTCAGGCAATGGGGTATGACGATGGTGTCATATGCCGATGACACCCAGCTAGCGGTTACGATCAGCGGGGATGCCGAAGTTGATGCCCCCAGGTTTCAACAAGGACTGCGGGCGGTCGCCAGCTGGATGACGTCCAACTGTCTCCAGCTGAACGCTAGTAAGACCGAGGTCATGGTTTTTGGCAGACAGCCGGATCTTTGGGGAGAGAGATGGTGGCCGGGGGATTTGGGTCCTGCTCCTATCCCAGTCGCCGAGCTTAAGAACCTCGGGGTCTGGCTGGACCCTTCCCTTACGTTTGTGTGTCACACCAAGCGCACGGCGGCCTGCTGCTTTGGCAT
Source organism: Lissotriton helveticus (assembly GCF_964261635.1). Taxonomy (NCBI): domain Eukaryota; kingdom Metazoa; phylum Chordata; class Amphibia; order Caudata; family Salamandridae; genus Lissotriton; species Lissotriton helveticus. The sequence goes on from NC_136065.1 coordinate 1,746,130,520, forward strand.
CCTGCACGGGCTCCGTCCAGTGCTTAAATTCTTCGATGCCCCTACCAGGCAACTCATGATCCAAGCCACAGTCATCTCAAGGCTGGATTATGCGAGCTCCTTACTGGTTGGTCTGAATCAGGCGGAGATTGGGCGCCTACAACGGATTCAGAACGCCGCTGCAAGAGCGGTGGTAGGCCTCCCAAGATTCTGTCCTACCTCCAATACCCTGCGGTCATTGCATTGGCTCCCGGTGGCCCAGCGGATCCAGTTTAAGGTCCTCTGTGTCGCCTATAAAATTTTGAAGGGGTCCCCAGCAACGATCCTTATGGCCCTTCTCGCCCACTACACCCCAGCTCGACTCTTAAGATCTGCAGACCTAGAACTAGCTGTCGTGCCGCGCTTCAAGCGGAGTCGAGCTGGAGGACGCTCGTTTCGAGTGCGTGCGGCGGTCCTGTGGAACGCCCTGCCCCCTGCGATTCGCGCTATGAGGGATTTGTTTTCTTTTCGCCGTGCGGTGAAAACCTTTTTATTCCCTTAGTTTTTCTATATTGGTTGCTTATTGTTTAGTTGTGTTGTGCAGCTACCTTGTCGGGCGCCAGGACGCTCCTTCGCTGGAGCATCTGTGCGCCAAATAAAAACGCATAACATAACATAACATAACAAGGTGAGACAAAGGAGTTCCATCAAGATGGAGGTGAAGTGTTCATATTCCTAGGACCCTACCAGAGATATGGTTATGCATGTGGGATGCCTTTCTAGGGTGTCCGTGCGAAGTCTGAAGGACCATGGAGCATCTCCTTTGAAAATCAGGCAGTTCATGAGGATCATATAGTCGACTGTGTTGACGACAGATGAAAGATAAAAGGCAATATCAGGAGGCAGATGTCATCTTTATCTATGGACAGGAGGAATTAATTTACAATGTGTAAGATAGTGGTCTACATGCTGCATCATAATTTGCAAAGGAGCATGATTTTAAAAAAGCAGCATGATCTGAAGTTATATTGGTCAATGTTTCTCTTTTCCCTGATCAGAAATCTCAGCCAAAGGGAAATGGTTTATTTGGGCCTGAAGCTTGGCTATTTGGACACATAATGATGTTGATAGGCTGCAATGTGAAATCATAGTAGTGCACTTTCTAAACTAGCCCTGTAATCGATGGATGTTGACAACCTCCAAGCGCTCATAAAAAGTGAATGTGACCTGAAGGCGCCCCACCTAAATACTTGCAAGAGAGCCATGAAGAGGCTCCAGACTCTGCAGAATTATAAAAATAACATAATAATGACATTTATAAAGCACCTGGTTACCCTAGGCTAGTGTGTCCCCGCGCTACGGCACAATCTGCACTGTGCAGCTAAAACCCTAGCCTAAATGGGGAGACTATGCAGAGGGGAAAAGACAAGTTTTCAGTTTTTTCCGGAAAGTAACCTCCAAGCCCTCCAGCCGGAGGCTCTGGGGGTGTTTGTTCCACTGCTGAACTGCCACATAACGAAAGGAGCGGCCACCCATCCTTGCTCTCTTGATGGTGGGAACACACACCTGACCCGTCCTGCTTGATCTGAGTTGACAGGTCAGTGAGTAGAGAGTAGGTAAATCAAACAAGTAGGAGGAACCAGTCCTTTGTATGATCTGGTGGCAAACGCACAGGGCCTTGAACAGAACTCTCTCCCTAATTGGCAACCAGTGGAGGGAAGCAAGCGCCCTCTTGGAAGAGGCTCTCCTCGGAAGAATAAGAACCAAATGAGCTGCTGCGTTCTGGATACCTTGAAGTCTCCGCACGCATTTAGCTTTAGCACCCAGGTACACTATGTTCCCATAATCCAGGCGAGATGTCACCAGGGCATGCACCATGGTTTTCCTGGCTGCAGTAGGCAGCACATCCAGGTTTTTCCGTAGGCCATGCAGGACTCCAAAACTGGTGCCTGCCACCTGCCTGGTATGGTGCTCAAAAGAGAGCTTGGTATCCAGCCATACCCCAAGGTTCTTAGCATGTTAGATTGTGTTGATTATCTAGTTGGTCTAGACCACAGGTACTCAGAGTGCAGCCTGCGGGCTGCCAGCGGCCCCACAAGCCTTCCATGGCGGCCCGCAGACATTGCAGACATCTACCAGTGTGATTCGGAGACTGCTGCTCTGTGGGGGCCAGCCATAGTCAAAGTGGAGCTGCGGCGCTAAAAGGTGAAATACAACACAGCCTCATTAACATGCGAATGGTCTTTTAAAGACCTGTGAAGTCCTCAGGTGCTCCTCTGTGTGTGTGTGCCTGGAAGCTGTCTCAGCCCGGGCACACACAGGCAGGGTGAGATGACGTAGAGGGAGGCACAGGGAGGGAGACAGAGGGAGAGGGAGGGAAAGGGAGGGAGAGAAAGGGGGAAGGAGGGAAAGGGAGGGAAAGGGAGACAGAGGGAGAGGGAGGGAGGGAAAGGGAGGCAGAGGGAGAGGGAGGGAGGGAGGGAAAGGGACGGAGACAGAGGGAGAGGGAGGGAAAGAGAGGGAGAGAGAGGGGGAGGGAGGGAAAGGGAGACAGAGGAAGACAGAGGGAGAGGGAGGGAGAGAAAGGGAGACAGAGGGAGAGGGAGGGTGGGAGATAGAGGGAGGGAGAGGGAGGGAGGGAAAGGGAGGCAGAGTGAGGTAGGGAAAGGGAGACAGAGGGAGAGGGAGGGAGGGAAAGGGAGACTGAGGGAGAGGGAAGGAGAGTGAGGGAGGGAAAGGGAGACAGAGGGAGGGGGGAGGGAAAGGGAGTGAGAGGGGGAGGGAGGCAGAGGGAGAGGGAGGGAGGGAAAGGGAGAAAGAGGGAGAGGGAGGGAGGGAACGGAAGGGAGAGGGAGTGGGAGGGAGGGAAAGGGAGGCAGAGTGAGACAGAGTGAGGGAGGGAAAGGGAGACAGAGACAGATTGAGGAAGGGAAAGGGAGACAGCGACAGATTGAGGGCGAGTGAGGGTGGGAAAGGGAGACAGAGACAGAGTGGGGGAGGGAAAGGGAGGGAAATGGAGACAGAGGGCGAGGGAGGGAGGGAAAGGGAGAGGGAGGGAGGGAGGGAAAGGGAGGGAGACAGAGGGAGAGGTAGGGAGGGAGACAGAGGATGAGGGAGGGAGGGAGAGGTAGACAGAGGGAGAGGGAGACAGAGGGAGAGGGAGAGAGGGAAAGGGAGTGAGAGGGAGGGAGAGGGAGGGAGGGAAAGGGAGACAGACGGAGAGTGAGGGAGGTAAAGGGAGGGAGAGAAAGGGAGAGGGAGGGGGAAAGGGAGGCAAACTGAGGGAGGAAAAGGGAGGGAAAGGGAGACAGTGAGAGTGAGGGAGGGAAAGGGAGACAGAGGGAGAGTGAGGGAGAGAAAGGGAGAAAGAGGGAGAGAGATAGAGAGTGAGGGAGGGAAAGGGAGACAGAGGGAGAGGGAGGGAGGGCGAGGGAGACAGAGGTAGAGGGGGAGAGAAAGGGAGGGACAGATAAAGGACGAGGAGACCGGCAGAGCGGGGGGAGAGCCACTTACCTGCCGCCACCGCCGAGAGTCATTTCTGGCCACGCACAGCACAGCACTCGCCTGTAACGACGCCCAAGCCGCCACCGCCGAGAGTCATCAAAGGGCATTGGTAACCGCGCCGCCGCTCCGGGAGGACTTCAACTCCCGGCAGGCCTTGCGGTGGCGCGTGAGTGACGCGGGACGCGCCGGAAGAGCGCACAGGGACAGATAAAGGACGAGGAGACCGGCAGAGCGGGGGGAGAGCCACTTACCTGCCGCCACCGCCGAGAGTCATTTCTGGCCACGCACAGCACAGCACTCGCCTGTAACGACGCCCAAGCCGCCACCGCCGAGAGTCATCAAAGGGCATTGGTAACCGCGCCGCCGCTCCGGGAGGACTTCAACTCCCGGCAGGCCTTGCGGTGGCGCGTGAGTGACGCGGGACGCGCCGGAAGAGCGCACAGGGACAGATAAAGGACGAGGAGACCCGCGTCGCGGGACGCCCGGGGCGAAGCCCGGGCAAAGGGCGGGCCCTCTACGGCCCTCATCGGCACTAGGAGGCCAGGCTAGGCCACCCCTTTTTATATTACTTTGCTGTGCAACAGGGGATCATCCTTAAAATTGTCCACGGCAAATAGTGGTGTTCCTGACGCTGGTACAGTCAACAACACTGATGATTCTGTAAAGGAGTCTGCTGGATATCTGCACACATTTGAAGTAAGACTTTTTGTTTTAATTTTGGGACCTACACTTTGTCAATCAATTGAGCAGTGGGCATAAGACTTTCACATTTCTTTGCAAAATATGCGTAAAAGAAACAATCATATGGCACCCGACACACCGAAGAACACCATGGAGAACTACCTTGTCCAAGTGGTCAGTCAAATAAACAGCAAACGCAGACAATCGTTAGGTCTGTCCCAATCACATATTCTTCATCCCATGAGCCCACCTACCTCCTCACAAACCAATGAGTCCCTGTTAATAGACCTGAACAATGATCTTCAGGTACCAGCTTCCCCAGAAACTGTTAATATCGATGTGAGCACATTGAATGCGAGGGATACTGATCATCACATGGTTAACGAATCTGATGCACAGGTTATCATTGAGGTTGAAGGAACTAATGACAATGATAAAGAAGATGTGGAGGATGACTCATCGGCCAAACCGTCCTCCAGGGCAGTTAGAGCCTGTCGCAGATTACAAAACAAACGTGGGGGGGCACGCTTTGGGAAAAACAAGGCTACATCACCACCACCAAAGGAAAAAAATATATGCAAGCACAATGAGGAAAATAATCTAAGGGACACTTTGGACGAGGACTTAATGTCTAAAATAGCGGAGCTGTTAGAAATAAAAATACAGACAATTATCAAGCCACTTATTAGTAAGATTGATAAACTCTCCGCAGAGATAAAGAAGCTTGGGAGTGCGCAAAATGGCCTAGCAGAGGAAATAGGCAATGCCCTTAGTAATGTCAACAAAGACAGTGATCTCCCAGAGAAAGATAACGTACCCAAGGTAACGCCAGACGCTATTCCTCCAGTAGTAATTCCTGTAGAATGCCCACAAACCTTTGGCAAAAATACTACCAATTTGCCACTAGAAGCCCCGACTGACCGACCAATTGACTCCATGCAAACTATAGTGCACTCTTGTTTTGATGAAAATCAAACACAATTTGTAGTGGAAGCAGCACCGTTAGTGCTTGTGTTAGCCAATACACCAACCCTATTACCAGACCAAATTGAGTCAGCCTCATCATTAAAAAGTAAGGCATTACACTGGCTCTCAAATAATATGCGGCTAGCGCAGGGGGGTGAACAGCGGTTGGCCGATGAAATTAAAACAGCAAGGAGGGTTGGTTGGATAGGTAATAAGCAGAAAAAATGGAAGGGCGACTGTGTGATACTAAACCTCTCATCTGCAGCTGCTCTTCCAGATATTTTACCAAATATCCTTCCACCACAAAAGAGAAGTAGCTCTATAATCCCCCTCACACTAGAATTTTTCTATAATGAAATAGAAAAGGCCAACATTCAAAAACCCCGGAAGCCAGTTTGGTCAACAAGAGCGCATGGTTGGGGAGGGGGACCATCAGTTTCTGACATGATTTATGCTCCCCAAAATAGGGTGGGTCAATGGCCACCAAACCAACACAACATCTTTCAAAACACTACCTTAGGGCAAAATTGGAATCAGATGGCCAGACAAGGGCCTGGTATAATAACCAATAATTGTGGCCCTACAGGAAATGCTAAATATAATGGAGGATGGCTAGGTATGCAGCAGAATACACGGTATCCTAACACCCCAGTACCTATGGGCAATGCTAACTTTAATGGAGGATGGCCGAGCTCTTATCAGAACCCACCCTTTCCCATTACTCCTGCACCTGGATGGAATGCCCCCTCTAACGACTGGGGTTTTGGGGCTCCATCTTACAACTGGGGAGTTAGCACTTCAAATAGGTTTGAAGCCCTAGCTGGCTTAGCTGACTGCGACTGACTTGAGAGAGGGGACCCGATAACGCCATGTAGAAGAAACTACATACATCGTAGGTTGTTGCTTAAAGCTGGAACAAATCAGACTGTACCAAATGAAATCTTGTATCAGCCATTACATCCAGCTGAAACAGTAGCGCAACAATCGCACTTAGAGATATCTAGGGTAAGCACACCATGTCAGGCAGTAGAAGTACTGGGGGATTTAGGAAGCATGAAAATTATCTGCTGGAATATAGCGGGTTTGAAAAAAAAACTCTCAGACCCGTCTTGGCATGATTACCTGACGAGTGGGGATCTAATTATGTTCCAGGAGACATGGGGGCTCGAAAACTACTTTAAGGTGGATTATAGATCTTTTTTCATACCCGCAGTAAACGCAAATGGGGGGAGACCCTCTGGCGGATTAACAATCTGGGTGAAAATCACAAGAGGCCTGTCCTTTGAGCAAATTGATTTGAACAATCCCGACAATTTATTACTCAAGCTAAAAAACACTAAGGGTTGTAGTACTTACGTGATCAATATTTACAATAGACCACATCGATCATGTAAAGAATCAACAGTTGTAAATCATCTGAATAGTTTTTTGGCGGGATTTGATCAAAATGCACAAATAATTATAGGTGGTGATTTTAACAGAGGCTTTGAACCTATAATAGGTTTAGAAGACATCTATAAGGATGAGGACATCGCCAACAATATCCCCCTAGTAGATACAAACTATAAAGCACCCTGCTCTGTGAGCGCCTTACAATTACTGAACTTGACATTAGAAATAGGCCTACGCGCATGTAATGGGCGGTTGTCATCAGACTGTCCTAGTAGACCAACGTTTACTAGAGGGGCATATTCCAGCCACTTAGATTATTTATTAGTCTCCCTGAACTTGTGGCCTATGATCATCGACCTTACTGTGGATGATCGCATGGAAAGCGACCATTATCCTCTGATTTTATCTGTTCAAACCCAGATCTTTAAAACCCTTGATAAAAGTGCAAACAGCACTATATCCTTGCCACAAGATCCTCTAGTGGCAAATAATCGTAGATCCCTGAAATGGCCAGTAGTACTAGGCAACTCCAAAATCATTACTCAAATCTATAATGTATTTGTGAGTCATATGTCTTCACTCCTAGGTAATAACACTGATATCCAAAATCTTAGTTTGATAAAATCCCATGAGCAATTAACTAACCAACTTGGCGGGATCCTGACTAGGGCAATAAAAAGATCACATAATGCCCAAAAAAGTAACCAAACAGGGATTACCTGGTATAACCAGGATTGCAGAAAAGCCAAGTCAGATTTAATTATAGCGGTTAGTGGGGGCTCGATGGATATTGTGAGAACCAGGAGAGTACAGTATAAAAGAACTTTATCAAAGGCCAAGAGAGAGTGGGACGAAAGGGTGTGGTCCGATTTATTGGATGCCTGCAAGCGTAAAGATCAGACCACTTTTTGGAGCCTCATTGCTAGAGGCACCAGGGGGATGATAGAATGTAAGGATAAATTTCTAGAGGAAAAGACATGGGTCGAGCATTTTACTATGTTATACTCATGTACAAGTTCAGGTCAGAGTGGAGGCTGGGATAGTCTGCAGGCTCCATTGGTAGCGTATGATGCACCTCTTGTTTTTTCTTTAACAGAAACTATCTCTGCAATTAAGGCAGTGAAGCCAGGGAAAGCACCAGGCCCTGACAGAATACCAGGTGACCTCTGGAAACACGAAAACTATATTTGGGCTCCCTACATCAATTTATTATCCAACGAAATTGCTCAAGGAGCTCCTATTCCGGAAACCTGGAAGGGGGCAGAGATTGTGACTCTGTTCAAGAAGGGTGATAGGTCAAATCCTTCACATTACCGACCTATCAGCCTTATTGACGTGCTACAAAAAATTTTTGCACGGCAGGTCCTTGGTCGGCTCACTTCTTGGATTGAAGAACACTCTATTTACACAAAATATCAGGCTGGTTTTAGATGTAAGATAAGTACAGTAGACCAGGTTTTTAGATTTTTATGTTTAGTCTGGAAATACACCATTATAAGGAGTTCCCACATATACGTGGCCTTTGTTGACTTAAAGGCAGCTTTTGATATGATACCCAGGGCAGCCCTATGGAAGACATTAAATGAAATGGGCGTCCCTGGTAATATCCTTCAAATTCTAATTAGACTCCATGAGAACAATTATGCACGTGTTAGATGGGGTCCGAATGGAGAAGTCACTGAAAAAATAAAAATAGCAAAAGGGGTAAGGCAAGGGTGCGTAATGGCACCTACCTTATTTTCTTTATACGTTAATGACATCCCTGATACTCTTTTGGGCTGCGAGCATGACTCTCCCAAATTGAGTGGGCAAGCCGTTCCGGCACTATTATTTGCAGACGACACAATTTTAATTTCTCAGACACCTAGGGGGCTCCAAACTCTTTTAAATACATTTAGTTTGTATTGTCATGACAAGAAACTAGAAATCAATTCTTCAAAAACAAAAGTTATGACAATCAACCCCCATAAAGGCTTCAATAAGGTTTTTAAAATAAACAATGAACCTATTGAAGAAGTTTCTAATTTTAAATACCTGGGTATTATTTTAGACAGTGATTTGACATGGAAAACACAACTGGAGAATTCAAAACTAAGGTTAACCCAAAATCAGGTTCCAATCTTAAAGAAGCATAAGAATAGCCATTTCAAAGCGGTCTCACCAGCCATTGAATTATTTAAATATAAAGTGCAATCTTCTTCTCTTTATGGCGCGGATCTCTGGGCAAATGCTTCAAAGGATACTTTTCGAGTGAGGGAAAATTCCTTCATTCGGCAATTGTTGGGGATACCACGGTCAACACCATTGACACCTGTATTATGGGATCTCAACTTCAGGTGTACTGACGACTATGCTTCGCTTCGCCCACTACTCTATTGGGTCCGTTTATGGTCCACTGAAGAGCTGGTCGATTATAGAGAAGCATTGCAAGAGATACTGGCCATAAAGAACATTACGCATTTGCCATGGCTGGAATATGTTAAAAAATGGCTTGAAAAATTAGGTCTATGTGATTTTTGGCTTGACCCTGATTCCCTTACAAATAGCTCAAAAAACATCTTGAAGCAAAGGTACTGGGACTATATTAGAGACTCAGTGTTTGCAAATCCTAGAACAGGGACTCTGACCTCGAAGTTCCTTGAAATTAAAATGAATATGCAATTAGAGCCCCTCATGGATGAAATTCACCCACCATTGGCCAAAAGCCTATATCTAAAGTTCCGGTATAGCATTTTGCTTTTAAAAGATAGAACATCTAGCTGGAAACGTAACAAGGGGTTGACCGGGGTCGATGTCTCTAATATATGTGAGTTTTGTCAAATGGGGATGAAAGAAGACGAGTCCCATGTCTTGTTCACATGCCCAGCATACCTTAAAGCAAGGAAAAAATGGCTTAAGCCAATTTGTAACAGGTTAGGCCTTAGGCAAATTAAGGTTGGACTCAGGATATTTAAAGGAGATACTGCACAACCGATTGTGTTTAGCCTGAGTCGTTTTCTCCTGTGTGTTGCCCTGATCAGGAGAAAGAAAGATCAGAAACTTTGAATGTAATGAGCTATTTTACCATGTTATTAATTGTTCACTAGTTATATTGCAGCCTGTCTGATCGCTATGGTGTATACTACTTTTTTAAACAAATAGAAATTAAATTATTATTTTATCATTGTTATATTTACCTAGTGTTCTCAATAGAAGGGGGACCGACCAGGATCTAGGTAATCTCAGTCTAGATGATTCATGCGTATTTTGCACAAATAAGATGTGATGATATTTTTGCCCACTGCTGTATTGTTATGTATTACAATGATGTGTATGATTCGTTTTTTGTTTGGTTTTATGTATTGTATCTTACAAGGTTTTTTAAACCGAATAAAGATTTAAATGGTAATGGAGGGAGAGAAAGGGAGGGAGAGGGAGGGAAAGGGAGGGAGATGGAGGGAGGGAAAGGGAGGTAGAGGGAATGAGGGAAAGAGAGACAGAGGGAGAGGGAGGGAGGGAAAGGGAGGGAGATGGAGAGGGAGGGAGAGAGAGAAAGGGAGGGAGATGGTGGCAGAGTGAGGGAGGGAAAGAGAGACAGAGGGAGGGAGACAGAGGGGGAGGGAGACAGAGGGAAAGGGAGGGAGACAGAGGGAAAGGGAGGGAGAGAAAGGGAGGGAGAGGGAGGGAGAGTGACGGAGGGCAATGGAGGGAGATGGAGGGAGGGAAAGGGAGGTAGAGGGAAGAAGGGAAAGGGAGACAAAGGGGGAGAGTGAGGGAGGGAAAGGGAGACAGAGGGAGAGTGAGGGGGAAGGGAGACAGAGGGAGAGGGAGGGAGGGAAAGGGAGGGAGAGGGTGGCAGAGTGAGGGAGGGATAGGGAGATAGTGGGAGGGAGACGGAGGGTAAGGGAGGGAAAGGGAGGGAGAGGGAGAGGGAGAGGGGAAGGGAGAGGGAGGGAGGGAGGGCAAGGGAGACAGGGGGAGAGTGAAGGAGGGAAAGGGAGACAGCTTGAGGGAGAGTGAGGGAGGGAAAAGGAGACAGAAACAGAGTGAGGGAGGGAAAGGGAGACAGAGGGAAAGTGAGGGAGGGAATGGGAGACAGAGGGAGACAGAGGGAGGGAAAGGGAGGGAGACAGAGGGAGACTGAGACAGAGGGAGAGGGAAGGGGGAAGAGGGAGACAGAGGGAGAGGGAGGGAGGGAAAGGAAGGGAGAGAGAGGGGGAGGGAGGGAAAGGGGGACAGAGGGAGAAGAAGGGAGGGAAAGGGAAAAGAGGGAGAGGGAGGGAAGGAAAGGGAGGGAGACAGAGGAGAGGGAGGGAGGGAAAGAGAGGGAGACAGAGGTAGAAGGAGAGTGGGAAAGGGAGGGAGAGAAAGAGGAGGGAGGGAAAGGTAGACAGAGGGAGAGAGAGGGAGGGAAAGGGAGACAGAGGGAGAGAGAGGGAGGGAAAGGGAGGGAGAAAGAGGAAGAGGGAGGGAGGGAAAGGGAGGCAGAGTGAGGGTGGGAAAAGAGACAGAGGGAGAGTGAGGGAGGGAGGGAAAGGAAGACAGAGGGAGAGGGAGGGAGGGAAAGGGAAACAGAGGGAGAGGGAGGAAGGGAAGAGAGGGAGGGAAAGGGAGTGTGAGGGAGGGAAAGGGAGACAGAGTGAGGCAGGGATAGGGGGACAGAGGGAGAGTGAGGGAGGGAAAGGAGGACAGAGGGAGAGGGAGGGAGGGGAAGGTAGACAGAGGGAGAGGGAGGGAAGGAAAGGGAGGTAGAGGGGGAGGGAGACAGAGGGAGGGAGGGAAAGGGAAACAGAGGGAGAGGGAGGGAGGGAAAAGGAGGGAGAGGGAGGGGGAGAGAGGGAAAGGGAGGCAGAGTGAGGGAGGGTAAGGGAGGGAAAGGGAGACAGAGGGAGAGTGAGGGAGGGAAAGGGATACAGAGACAGATTGAGGGAGAGTAAGGGTGGGAAAGGGAGACAGAGACAGAGTGAGGGAGGGAAAGGAAGACAGAGGGAGAGTGAGGGAGGAAAAGGGAGACAGAGGGAGAGGGAGGGAGGGAAAGGGAGGGCAAGGGAGGGAAAGGGAGGGAGACAGAGGGAGAGGGAGGGAGGGAGAGGAAATCAGCAGGAAACAGAAGGAGAGGGAGGGAGGGAAAAGGAGACTGAGGGAGAGAAGGGAGGGAAGGGAGGGAAAGGAAGGGAGAGGGAGGGAAAGGGAGACAGGCGGAGAGCGAGAGAGAGAGAGGGAGGGAGAGAAAGGGAGGCAGAGTGAGCCAGGAAAAGGGAGACAGAGGGAGAGTGAGGGAGGAAAAGGGAGACAGAGGGAAAGGGAAAAAGAGTGTGGGAGGGAAAGGGAGACAGAGGGAGAGGGAGGGAGGGAAAGGGAGGGAGAGGGAGGGGGAGGGAGGGAACGGGAGGGAGACAGAGGGGGAGGGAGATGGGGGAGAGGGAGGGAGGGAAAGGAAGGGAGAGGGAGACAGAGGGAGAGGGAGGGAGGGAGGGAGGGAGGGAAAGGGAGAGAGAGGAAGACGGGGGAGGGAGGGAAAGGGAGAGAGAGGGAGGGAGAGGGAGGGAGGGGAAGGGAGGGGGAGGGAGGGAGAGGGAGGAAAGGAGAGGGAGGGAGAGGGAGAGGGAGGGAGGGAGGGAGAGGGAGACAGAGTCACTGTGAGGGAGGGAAAGAAAGACAGAGGGAGAGGAAGGGAAAGGGTGGGAGAGGAATGTAGAGGGAGGGAGAGTGAGGGAGGGAAAGGGAGACAGAGGGAGAGTGAGGGAGACAGAGGGGGAGAGAGGAAAAGGGAGGGGGAGTGAAGGAGGGAAAGGGAGGGAGAGTGAGGGAGGGGGTCAGATGGAGAGTGAGGGAGAGAGAGGTAGAGAGAGAGAGATAGAGAGAGAAAGAGAGCAAGAGAGAGATGTGTGTATGCCGGGTCTGGTGGCTCAGTGGACGAAGGTGTCCACTGCAGGGACCAGTGATGAACCTCATGGTCATTTTTTTTTTGTTGCTCTAGCCCTGCCCCCTTCCCCACTGACCCCGCCCCCACTGGTGCGGCCCTCGGACTCAAACCACACTGTAAATTTGGCCCCCGAGAGAAAGTTTGTGAGTACCCATGGTCTAGACTTATGTGAGGTTTATTAGGTAATGGAAGAACAACTGCGCACTTTCTTTTTAAAATACCAAAATATTAATTGCCTTAAGAAGCCATTAGGAAACTTCACTGACTTCCAGTCAGAAAACGGTGTAAGTTCAAAGCCCTCTGTCTGGCTTACAAATTATTGTATGGATCGGGACCGGATTGCTTCAAGGACAAGCTTACATGGTATACCCCAGGAAGGACTCTCGGTTCAGGTTCCGCCAAGAATCTGATTGTCCCCCGTTGTAGGAGGATTATCTGGGGTGGAAGGAGCTTCTTTAGGGCTACTGTGGTGCTCTGGAACAGCTTACCATTAACACTAAAAACTGCCCCCTTCTTATTTTCAAAAAGTCTCTAAAGACCTGACTTTTCTCAGAAGGCTAAGTGGTAATCGATCTCCTGCAAGGAAACTATGCTTTCAAATAATTTCTGCATCTATTCCCTCTTCCAATAGCACCAAAACTCCCTCTGACATTAGATCACGCTTTATAAATTGCATTCACATTCACATGAAAGAGATAGTGATCTATTGGCCTGGAAAGAGAGACTATTAGGTATTTTAAATCTGAAGTATAAGAGTAAGCCTGGATTACAAAAGAAAGAGAAAGGAGAATTTTTCCTGTAGTTTAACATCTGCTAGTGAATGAGCTAATAAAAGAAAGAGGACTACGAACTTGTAGTGTCCCTCTCGGGAACCAAACAAGCTTATGAGAGCGAAAAAGATAGAGGTCTCTGACCTCACTAGTGCTCATCTCTAGAGATAGGAGACTTTAATGCTATGGAAAGTGATACGAAAAGAGGTCCTGCACCCATGTAGTTGCACTAGTTGCACTCTTTTTGGATGGTCAGGGAAGGTTAAGCATAATACAGTGGCATGCATACTCTAGCAGCCACTCAAAACCTGGTATGTGACTTGTAGTCCCCTGTTCCGACAAGGACAGATACGTATTGTGTCACTCCTTCTGACACACAGCACACTTAATTCATGGCTATGCTACACCACTTAACCCCTGATGCAAGGCGTTCATGCTCTGATCGAAACTCCTTTAAAATCAGTTACTCCCCAAACCTAACAATAAATGCAGGAAGAAATTATAAAAACAGGTTCCAAAAGGAACAACCCAAAATCCTCATTTTCAACACATACTTTTGCTCGAAGACAGTAGCACTGATAAATTACCTTATCCTTTTCACTCTGTGGACAGCCCACTGGAGAGCCTCTCTGACCACTTGCCTAGATCTCACTTCCTCCAAATAGGTTCTGCATGGGCTCAAGTCAACCATATCCTGATCCATATCTTTAGAGCATAGGCAGTGATATCAATTTATAGGAACAGCATTTGGTCTTGTGCAAGCATCTGACCGGAATTGGAGATTTTGGAAAGGGTCTTCTTTACCTTTAAAACACACACAACTCCTAAAGAACCTACATACTTGTGACTTGTGCCACCTTATCTACAACAACTCCACCAACTACCAGAGAACATGACCATATCAACAAGCATCTCTCAGCCTCACTGCAAATCCTGTCTATTCCACCCCTGCAATCAGCGCTGCTCCCACAGGAAATATGTGTCAGACTTGGAACTCAACAGTGCTCAGCTGCTCCACTATAACCCCCAATGGCACTTCCCCACACAGAATAAACACATCAAGAAGATGGCCCACCATCGATCGTAGGTAACTATCTCCATATTATAATGAAACAATATACGCAGAACTTCAGGATCTACAATACGCCCAGAGGAATGCTGCACCGTCACTGTCTGACTCTACCTCTCACTTAGGACAGCTGGAGGCCAACCTGACTGACTACACTCAACTCCAAAGTCATATACCACCGATGTAGGCACACCTGTACACCAATAGGGAAGAATATATCCTGACACCAACTATGAAAAGAAACAGCCCCAAATTCAACCAAGACCCCGTCTCAGAATACTTCTAACTCATGCACTAGCAGGTCAAATTTACACACACACGCATAGCAGTGCACCAATTGGAAAACCTGTCACGCCAACGCAATGATCTGTCACATAGGAAGATCACTAACTGCAGTTGCAATCTAACCTTCTCACCAGCACCCCTTAATAATCAATGTAGACTTTGTTGAGAAATTCAACACTATGGAGATACTACACATTTTAAGATAAACTGCTCGCAATAAGACAGCTCCCACCACCCAGAGAATCTCTTACACTTAAACTGGATGGCCACTCCAACAGTGGTTATCTACCCATGTGCCAAACACCATACATTGTTCCAACAGACTAATACCAATATGTATATCGTAGACCTGGTGAAATCCTACAAGATAACATCTCAGACACCAGGTTTATTGACATTCAGAATACGACCTTAGTTAACACCAACACCATTAAGACGTACTATAGAAAGCCAGCCATAAATCACCAGGATTTGATTCCAATTCCACTCATCACAGACCACTCAACCACAAAGAGAGAGTCCGAGAAAGCCTTGAAATTCATGCTACAGAACTGCAGATCAGAGGTTAAGCATGCCACAGACATATCAGAATCCTTCTGATCGCTAAGCTCGACATACTACTCCTGAAACATGGCTAAACCACTGTTCCTCAGATATTCTTGTCCCTCCTAACTAGGCCATCCTAAGGTTTGATTGAATTAAAAAACACTAGGCTTCTACTTTATTGCCTACTCTCTCGCTAGAATAATTGACTTTAGTCGGGGCAACCCCAGCAGTTTGGCAGTTTGGCAGCAGTAGCGCCTCAAGTCTGAAGCCTGACTCTGAAGCCTGCAGAGACTCCTGTAACGCTGTACACTAGACGCTGTGTGCTGTGCTCCATGAGGTAGCTTGAGCCAAGCCAAGCTGCTGTTGCAATGAGGGCGAGAGGCAGTGAAGGAGAGGCTTGGTGCTCAGAATCGGGAGTTTGGCGCTTGGCGTGTGGCGTCTGCTACCCACTGCCTCGGAGAAGCAGCAGCCTTCTAAGGAGGAGGAATACCGGAGAAAGGCCTTTGCATTGTTTAGTGGAGGTGGAGTCAATCCACGGTTTGG